>NC_092131.1:171800569-172433524 GCF_043159975.1 Macaca nemestrina
ATAGATTGTGTTGAAGATCATATAATGAGAAATATATGCTCCTAATTCTAACATTTCCCGTGACACCCCAGGAATGCACATGTATCATCTCTCTCTCACACACAGAGTCACAAACACACACACTCACATACTGATTCTTTAAATGTGAACTCAGTGACTCTGCTTTTGGATGTATAAATAAAACGTTTTACAGGAATTATCATGATCAAAGTTATGTCTCAGAAAAACACAGAAAGATTAAAAAACAAAACAAAACATAGTATAAGAATGTACAGAATTTCCCTGCCACTGACAAAGGGGAGATGTATTAACTATAAATTCTTTTTTCATTTATTTTCCTTTTATTTTTAATTTTTACAGAGATGGGGTCTTGCTGTGTTGCCCAGTCTGGTCTCAAACACTTGGGCTCAGCGAGGATTACAGGAATGAGCCACTGCACCTGGCCCTGCATTTTCTTATTTTCTTAGTTTTTGTTGCTCTGGCACCTGGGACCTCCCCGACTGGGGAAAGCCTGCCCCTCCCGGGTGAACCGATGTTAGAGATGGCAAAGGCCTTGCCCGGCAGCATGCCTCTCCTATGCGGAGCCGCCAATCCAGAATCTACGCTCCCAACCACCCTCTCCAGCTGGCTCTTACTCTCCAGGAGGCAATGTTCCTTTGCCCTAAGCACTTCAGGCCAGGTATCAGGCAGCTGGAGACAGGCCCTTTGCCCCTGAGCTGGCTGCAGTTATGCACACTAGCTGGGGTAGGGGCTGCTCCCCCTGCCCTGCCTTCCCATAGAAACCATCACAAAGGCTTTGGTCCGTGCTTCCCCTCACTCCTACCTCCGCACAACCCGCGCCTCCCAATATGGCCCTGCATGCTGTCCTGGGCCTCCTGTTTCCACCTTCATGACAGTAATTTCTGTGTTTGTGTGTCTTGTGATACCTGATTAAAACGGATCCTGGGTACATTTTAAAACAAGTGGACAAAACTTTTCCTAAAGGGTGAGATAGAAATATTTTAGGCTTTGTGAGCCACGCAGTCTCAACTACTCACCTCTGTCTTTGCAGCACTACAGCTGCCGAAGACAGCACATACATGAGTGAGCGTGGGGGAGTCCCAATAAAACTTTACTTAAAAAACAGGCCAGGTTGGGCTGACAGGTCATTTTCTGGCCCCCGATTTAGAATATGAAATGTTCCATTTTCCATTTTAGCACACTATGGTTTCAGGAAGAACTCAACTAAAGGAGACATAAATTCAATTCGGAAACTCTGTAATTCAATAGGAATTGATATGATTGCTCGCAAGCCTCAATTAATAGGATTATGCTGGGATAGAGTCCTATTTTTTTTTCTTAAATGGTATCTAAGAAAAGTCAGATCACAGTATGTAACAGCTACACTTACTAGGCCCTGATTCTGCCAACCTCTCTGGTAGCAGACGGGAGGTTCCTTGTAGCCCCTGGACCAGAAGGATAAGATAATGGGTTGGTTGGTTTGCTGCCAGCTCAAAAGAGCAGGAATGGCCATGTGGTCATCTGTCTGGACTGCTGCTGCATGAAAGATACCAGGAGCCTTAACCGTGTGCTACAGTCAAGGAAGGCCCTGAGAACAAGACCGAGCCAATGACTGGAAGGGGTGGTTCCTCTGGAGTCAGGTCTAATGGCAGAAATGAAACCAAATTTAAGAATAATCAACAAGAGGGGCAAGACAGTGCACAGCCTCAGTGTCCTGTCCTTACACCCACCTGGAGATCCCAGGGGCAGGAGGTGGGAATGGGTGAGACCGACAGAGAGGGCCTGGGGTAGGGCGTCTGGTCCTGCCTTTCCTCTCTCCAGCATGGCTCCAGCATGGCCTGCCTTCCCTATCATCCCCCAGCCCCGACCCTGTGCCAGCTGGAGAACATCAGGTGGTGCTGGAGCACAGCTGGGTGGGGCAGCAGTCACCATGAGCACCACTTCCCTCCTTTCCCTAACATACGGGGGAGCTTGGCAGTTACACCAGAGCGGGGCAGTCCCTACAGGAAACAAGGACTTTCTAGAAGAGAGGAGCTGGGAGCAGCCCTCAGGAGATAATCCAGCTGTGCGGAGGGGAACAGGCAGGGAACTTCTAGAGGCCAAATGACAACATCCAAGGCTCTCCAGCTTGAGGACCCTTCCCCGCCTCCCATCTGGAGGAGCACCCACCAGAGCCTGTGCTCCGGCACAAGTGAAGATGGATGATAACTGCGCGCCCCAGGAGCTTCCAGGGAAACTGTTACAGAAAGGCAACATAGTACTGGCCAGGAGGACTAGATTAAAAAATGAGCCTAGTAAATATGTGCAGAGAGATAAAGAGAATATCAGAATGCAAAAAAAAAAAATAATAATAATAATGACAAAGAATTAACTTGGGATGAAAAAAATTTAATGAGACTAATAATGCATTCATGTGCAGAATAAATGGGGATGTGAAAACATCAGGTCAAGTGAATCTCTTAGAAGACATGAGGAACAAGCTGCAAGAACACGATGGAGGAAGGGGTGGAAAGTGTTCAAAGAAAATAATTTCAAACTAGAGTTTTTAATCTACTAAATGAAAATATAAGTATACCATGTAAACCTTTTTAGGCACTCAAGGCCTTAGGAGATTCACCATGCAAAAATTCTTTTTGGAAGTAGTCTTTGAGGAAGTTTTTTGTTTTTTGTTTTTGCAAAAGAGAAATGAATGCATGTGAATAAATAAAGGAGTTAATTGTTATCTAAATAAGCAAAGGCAACAAAAAGTATCTAAATATGATTGAGAGCAAGTAGAGGCAGGACAGAACAACAAAAATCATATTAAGAGATGTATTTTGCAGGGGAAAATATAGTGGTTAAGTTTTTAAAAATAATAGGAAGAAAACCAAAATACTGATTTTAATAGAATAGCAGTAATTGCAATGTGAGTAAAAGTAGAATGTGTAACTTGCAAACCAGTAGAAAAATTCAATTAGATAGAGAAGATAGGACAGAAGGATGGATTGAATTAACTACTCAAAAGACAGAGATTCTTGGATTGGATAATAAAATAAAACCTAATAATAAGTTGTCTACAAGAATCACATTTAACATGAAAGGATAAGGAAAAGTTGAAATTACATCAGCAGAAAAAATGATATTTCTGGCAAATATGAACCAATAGAAAGCCAGGGTAGCTGTTTAATATCAACAAAAGCAGATTTCAAGATAAAAACTATTACATCAAATGGCTTGACAAAGAGACAGCCTATATATTGGTTAAAAAACATACTAGAGCAAGATAATCTAAAAAATTATGAATATACATATACCTAACAAGATAGCATCAAAACAAATACAGCAGAAAGGATGAAACTCAGAGAAGACACAGATAATACGTATTAAAATTTCTAACTCAATTATGGCTTTTCTAAACAACAGAATAAACAGTCAAGAATAATCCAAGATATAGATTCAAATATAGCTTGAATGATAGGCTGAGCTAATAGAAACAAATACAGCATTCATTCTCAACAGTTCAGGAGAGTCTACCTAATGCAATAAAATAAAAAACTGAATTAATTGTATAAATATGAAGAAGAACATAAAATTATTTGTGATTCTCTTAGGACAAACTATTAGAACTAATAAGAGAATTTATGTAGCTCACTGGATAAAAGACAAATAAGTAAAAAATGAGTTTCTTTTTTCCATGCCTAAAATCTGAACAGAATCTGAATATGTGCAGAGGCATACATAATGTTCTTGGATAGAAGAACAATATTACAAATGCAAATTATTTTTAAAATGAAATAAAAATCTATTCCAATTCCACTCAGAATTATAATTTTAAGGTTTAGATGGCAAAATAAATATTCAAAAACAGCAAAAAAAAAAAAAAAAAAAAAAGGAAAAGCATAGCAATAGAAGGGTTTGCTTAGCAGAGAGTGATACCCTGTGAAACCACTGAGTCAAGTGTAACAGGGTGGCAGCCATGGGGTGGGCAGAACAAAGTATGCAAATAGGTCCAGGTATGTTGAGAATTTAATATAAGGCAAGGCTGGCATTTTAGTTCAGTTCAGTGGGGAAATGTACTTAAATAACTCACTCTCAATCCAGAAGAAAGCAAAACCAGATTATTTACTATTATAAAAATTTCAAATTGATGAAAAGACTCACAGAACAAAATTTAAATTAAATATAAGAATATATTTCAGGCTGGGCATGGTGGCTCATGACTGTAATCCCAGCACTTTGGGGGGCTGAGGCAGGTGGATCACAAGGTCAGGAGATCGAGACCCTCCTGGCTAACACAGTGAAACCCCATCTCTACTAAAAATACAAAAAAATTAGCTGGGCGTGGTGGCAGGCACCTGTAGTCCCAGCTACTTGGGAGGCTGAGGCAGGAGAATGGTGTGAACCTGCGAGGCAGAGCTTGCAGTGAGCCGAGATTGTGCCACTGCACTCCAGCCTGGGTGACAGAGCAAGACTCCATCTCAAAAAAAAAAAAAAAAAAAAAAAAAAAAAAGAATATATTTCAGTAACTCTGTAGTCCAAGAAACCTTCCAAAGTGAGAGAGAAAGCTCATCAGCCATGAGAGCAAGATAATGTAAACATGTATGGGAAAACATTCTGAAAAGAAAGTCCTAAGGCAAGTGATACAGTGGGAAACACACACACACACACACACACACACACACACACACACACACACAAAATATATGTTTTAGTCTTTATTACAAAGAGAGAAACAAATTGATAAGAAAAGGCAAACTAATCAATAGAAAATGGACAAAGTACATGAACAGCCAAGTTACAAAGGGGAAATCCAATGGCCTAACAAGCAAATGGCAAGATGAGAGTGTAAACAAGACACCATTTTCCACTCTTCAGAGTAGAAAAAGAACATAAACACATTTGATGTAGTTTGGATATTTGTCTCCAAATCTCAAGTTGAAATGTGATCCCCAGTCTTGGCGGGGCGGCCTGGTAGGAGGTGTTTGGATTAGAAGCAGACGCCTCATGAATGGCTTGGACCATCCCCTTGGTGATAAGTGAGCTCTTGCTCAGTTCACACGCAATCTGGTTGTTTAAAGGTGTGTGGCACCTCCCACCCACCACTCACTCTCTCTTGCTCCAGCTCTGGCCATGTAAAGTGCCTGTTCCCTCTTTGGCCACTGCCATGATTTTAAGCTTCCTGAGGTCTCCCCAGAAGCTGAGCAGATGCCAGCACCATGCTTCCTTTAAGCCTGCAGAACCATGAGCCAAGTAAACCTCTTTTCTTTATAAATTACCCAGCCTCAGATATTTCTTTATAGCAATGCAAGAATGGACTAACATAGAAAATCAGTACCAAGGGGTACCTGAAAATGTGAAAGCAACTTAGGAAATGGGTAATGGGCAGAGGTTGGAAGTCTGGAGGGTCCAGAAGAAGACAGCAAGTGAGGGAAAGTTTGGAACTTCTTAGGGATTGGTTAAATGGTTATGACCAAAATATGGATAATGAAAATGGACAACAGAGTCAATCAAGGCTGAGGAGGTCTCAGATGGATATGAATAAATTATTGGGGACTGGAGCAAATGTCACATGTTTTGCCTTAGCATAAGGGAGGAGACCACCCCTCATGTTGTCTTATGCCCAATTTCTGCCTCCAAAGAAAGAAAAAGTAAAAACTAAAAGGCAGAAATGAAATCCACAAGCAGACAGCCCAGCACCACACCCTGGGCCTGGTAGTTAGAGATTGACCCCTGAACTAATCGGTTATGTTATCTATAGATTACAGACATTGTATAGAAAAGCACTGTGAAAATCCCTGTCCTGTTTTGTTCCAATCTAATTACCGGTGCATGCAGCCCCCAGTCACATATCCTGTGCTTGCTCAGTTGATCACAACCCTCTCATGCACACCCCGTTAGAGTTGTGAGCCCTTAAAAGGGATAGAAATTGCTCACTCAGGGAGCTTGGCTCTTGAGACGGGAGTCTTGCCGAAGTCCCCAGCCAAATAAACCCCTTCCTTCTTTAACTTGGTGTCTGAGGAGTTTTGTCTGTGGCTCGTCCTGCTCGTCCTGCTACAAGCAAAGAGCTCAGCTACATTCTGTTCATACCCTAGGGATCTGTGGAAGTTTGAACTTGATGATTTAGGGTATGTGGTAGAAGAAATTGATAAGCAGCAAAGTATTCAAGAAGTGGCATGGCTGCTTCTAACAGTCTGCATTCAGATGCTGGAGCAGAGAAACGAGTTGGAACTTATATTTAAGGGAAGCAGAATGTAAAAGAGAAGCAGAATGTAAATGTTTGAAAAATTTGCAGCCTAGCCATGTGGCAAAGAAAGAAAAAGCTTTTTCAGAAGAATTCGAGCAGGCTGAGGAGCAACTACTTGCTAGAGATATTTGCATAATAAAAAGGGAGCTAAGTGAGTGCTAATACCCAAGACAATGGAGAAAAGGCCCTAAAGCATTTCAGAGACCTTCACAGCAGCCCCTCCCATCAAAGGCCTAGAGGCCTAGTTGGAAAGAATGGTTTCAGGGGCCAGGCCCAGGGCCCTGCTACTTTGTGCAGCTTTGGGACACTGCTCCCTACATCCTGGCTGCTCCAGCTCCAGCCTTGGCTCAAAAGGTCCCAGATACAGTTTGGGCTGCTGCTTCAGAGGGTGCAAGCCATAAGCCTTGGTGACTTTCACATGGTGTTAAAAACCTGTAGACATGTAGAATGCAAGAGTGAATGAGGTTTGGCAACCTCTGCCTAGATTTCAGAGGATGTATGGAAAAGCCTGGGTGTCCAGGTAGAAGTCTGCAGCAGGGGCATAGCCCTCACAGACAACCTTACTAGGGCAGTGCCAAGGGGAAATGTGAGGCAGAAGACCCTACACAGAGTCCTCATGGGGGCACTGCCTAGTAGAGCCGTGAGAAGGGGGCCACCACGTTCCAGACTCCAGAATCGTAGATCTACTGGTGGCTTGCACCCTGCACCTGGAAAAGCTGCAAGCAGAGAGCAGCAGTGGGGGCTGAACTCTGGAAAGCCACAGGGGCAGAGCTGCCCAAGGTCTTGGGAGTCCACCTCTTGCACTGGTGTGCCCTGGATGTGAGATACAGAGTCAAAGGAGATTATTTTGGAGCTTTAAGGTTTAATGATTGTCCTGCTGGGTTTTGAACTTGTGTGGGGCCTGGAGCCCCTTTCTTTTGGCCAACGTCTCCCTTTTGGAATGGGAATGTTTACCCGATGTCTATACCCCATTGTATCTTGGGAGTGAATAACTTGTTTTTGATTTTACAGGCTCACAGGTGGAAGGGACTTGCCTTGACTCAGACGAGAGTTTGGACTTTTGAGTTAATGCTGGAACAAGTCAAGACTTTGGGGGACTGTTGGGAAGGCATGATTGTATTTTGCAATGAGGAGGACATGAGATTTGGGAGGGCCCAGGAGTGGAATGATATGGTCTGGATATTTGTCACCACCCAAATCTCATATTGAAATGTAATCTGCCATCTTGGAGGTGAGGCTTAGTGTGAGGTGTTTGGATCATGGGAGGGGGGAGATCCTTCATGAATGGCTTGGGCCATCCTCTTGGTGATAAGTGAGCTCTCACTCTGAGTTCATATGAGATCTGATCATTTAAAAGTATGCAGCACCTCTGCCTTCCAACTCTTTCTCTCTTGCTCCTACTCTGGCCATGTGAAGTGCCTGTTCCCTTTGCCTTCTGCATGATTGTAAGCTTCCTGAGGCCTCCCCAGAAGCTGAGGAGATGCCAGTACCATACTTCCTGTAAAGCCTGAAGAACCATGAGCCAATAAATCCTCTTTTTAAAATAAATGACCCAACCTTAGGTATTTCTTTAATACAGTGCAAGAATGGCCTGACACACCATACACTGTAATATCCAGTGCTAGCAAGAATGAAGGGAAACACCCGGTTTCACACATGGTGAGTAGAAATATGTTAGGAAAGAAGTCCTAAAATTATTCAGCTAGAAACACACATGTGTTGGCACAGCAAATCCATTCTGGGAATGCAAACCTATAGAAACAAAAGCACCAGTATGTAAGATTACAGGTATAAAGTTGTTTCTTTCAGCATTGCTTGCAGTGGCAATTAACAAATAATAACAACGACCAAAACCCAAGCAAAAACAGAATCACCATGAATACAGCAGTGATCTAAAAATTCACATATTATAGAGTAAAATGTAGCTATTAAGAGATTATGTTCATCATCGCCTGCTCAGTGAAACAAGCACTTTGCAGTGTGCTGTGCATTTGACTCTGACGTGTTTGATTTTGAACAAGATAGCAAGAGGAGCAGGAGGAGACCACCAGGATGTTATCAGTCATTATTACACTGGTGAGATCTAGGAGGTGTGCAGGAGAATGTTCTTAAGTGTTCCTCATATATCTCAGTATTGTTTCCTTTGTTATAATAAGCATGTCTTACTTTGATAATGAAGAAAAAGGATAGAGAAGATGGAGCGCATGGGGCAAGAAATGTGGCGCTGAACAGACTTGGAGACTGTTACTTTGGAAATAAGTAAAAGTACTAGAGATGTTTGGTCTGAAAAAACCAGGACTCCAGGAGGAATGCTGGTGTTTACTCACTTATTGGGCTTTTGGGGTCCTAGGAAATCAGACTCATTTTTCTGCTTTTCTGAGGTAGAGGCTGGAGCCATGGATAGAAGCAACAAAGGACATTTCGGCATAGTGTGAGGAAGAAGGCACTAAGAGTCCAATTTGTCTGCACCTGGGAGGTGATGACCCCACCATTCTTTGTACCACCCAACCCACCTGCGAGCTGCGGTGCACTGGCCTGGGCAGCTGTGCCCAGGCTCAGTCCCTCAGTGGTACCTTGGGCAATGTCGTCCTGCCTCTGCAGGCAGGGCCGCTCCACCTTGTGCCCGGGCTGTGGCTCTCGCTCTGGCTGCTTGGGACCCCTCCCTTCGTTGAACACATGCGGCAGATTGGCTGTGTGCACCTGGCGGAGCTGCTCATAGTCGCTCAGAGCGGCTGTCAGGTCCCAGTTTTTGCCTGTGGACAAGAAGTGACAAGAGGTGACAATATGAATGCATGAATTATGGTCTCATCATAGAGAAGAACCGTGACAAGAAGGGTTTCCCATGAGGACATAAACTAATGAATTTTCTACCAGTAGTTCTCATTTTTCAAAGGGGAAAATGGCCCTCTGCATGACTTAAAGTAGATTTCATACCCATAAGTGACGTCCATCTAAAATATGTGACTATACACAGTTTCAGAGCATTTAGGTTCAAACACACACACACACACACACACACACCCCTAAACATTGCACCCCCGATTATCACATTCGCCTTTGAAAATCAAGTTGTAGAGCTTACTCTCTGAGGGGAACAAAGCGTCAATTAAAGAAAAATGAATTGAAATAATTCTCAAAGTTTCTTTGGGCTTTTGCTCAGAGTTTTACTTTTTAAGCTTACTATGAGAGAAGCAGAAGCTTGGGGGGGATTCTCTTGTTAGTGAGTGTTGGTAGGAGATAGGCTTCCAAGCTCAGGCCCTGCACCGGGTGCGATGCCAGGCTGGGCAGGTGTGCCCTGCGTGGGTACACACTCAGCAGGGCTCCTACCCCGACACGGGGTGCTGGACTGGCACTTCGTAGCACTAGGCGCAGCCACACTGGGGAGTGGGAGGCAGCGTGGGCACTCCGATTCCTGACTCTGAGAGTCAGTGGACTTGTAACAGCAGGAAGGAGTGTCACACACTGCATCCGATTCAGTGAGGCATCATCCTATAGCACGACTGGGCAACTATAGTTAACAATATTGTATATTTCAACATAACCAGAAGCGTAGATTTGGAATGTTCCCAACACAAAGAAATGATGCATGTTTGAGTTGATGGATATCCCAATTAGCCAGATTTGATCACTACACACTGTATGCTTGTATCAAAATATCACATTTGCCCCGTCAATATGTACAACTATTATGTATCCATAAAAATTAAAAATTAAAAAAATTTTAAAAAGAAATCAAAGAATTAAAAAGTTAGCCTTAATTTTAAGGAGCAAATAAAAATAAGCTCCCCTCTCATCTTTTCCATTTTAAGTTACTGGGAACCCCAACAGATGTTACATCAAGTAAGGATGAGAAGGAAAGGCGCAGAGGCCCATGGTGAAACCCGAGGCTGGAAGACTGGGGCAGCCACAGGATACATGTCCTTGATGGGGATACTCACTTTTGGGAAGGAATGCAACCCAGAAGAACAGTCAAGAACACAGGTTCTAGAGCCTGGCTTTAAGCCCTGGTTCCACCTTCTAACTAATTCTCTGATGGTGAATATATCATTTCATCACCTAAGGCCTTGCATTCCTTCCTGTACAATTAGGATAACACAATCCATCTAATGAGAACTCTTATGAGGGTTAAATGAGAAAAGGAGATAGTGTTTGTAAAGTTCTTCCTTTATGGAAAGTGCTTAATAGATGGTAATTACCATTATTCTCATTAATTATAGGTTTTTGTTTTATGTTTAACTTCTAGCACTCGGAGTTAAAAGCCAGTGAGTAAGTGATAGAGCTGAGATTCAAATACAGATCTGCCTTGATTCAAACCTTAGCTTTTGGCATTATCGTTCCCTTGAACCTGACCCAGCTTTGGACATAACAGCTCCTGGTTGCTGACACACCTCCTTCTCTACGTTGCTCACCTACCATGACCCTTCATAACCAGAGTTTACCCTTTCACCTGGATCCCCACTCTCCATCCCCACCTTGCCAATGCATTCAACTGCTGGGTTCTACTCTCTTCTCCACAGATTTACCTATACTCTGTGAGGTTCTCATTCGACTGTTACTAATGCCATGCTCCAAACACACCGCGGCCATAAAATCCATGGGAGGGCACTAGAGGCCTAATTCTAACATGGATATTTTCATACTTCCTCTTCTCTTGCACCCTGGGATGCTCTACGGTCCCTTCACTGGTTCCTTTGCCTCTTCCTGCCCATAAAACACATGGATTCCCCTAATTTTTCTTCTTGCTCTTCTTTACTCTTAATTTATACCCTCCTTTGAAGATTAAGTCCATCTCTATGAGAATAAGCTTAATTCTAGTTACAACTTATATCCTAAGTTTTAAAGCCAAATATCTTGACTATGGCAGATATTAGCTGACTATCCAGTTTCTATTCTCCTCATCTAATTCTATATGCTCAGAATTCTAATTTATTTTGGATAGCAATACACACAGCTCAAAATATTCATTTTCTCCTGCAGATCTTCAAAATATGTTCCTGTTGTCCTATCTTTCTGTATTTGCTTACTCTGTTCCTTCTTCCTGGAATAGTTCCTCCAAGCAGCAAGACAGTACAGCTGTATGGAAGAAGACCTTAACCAAAAGAATTCAAAGACTGAGGACGTTGCCTGTGAAGTTTTCCTTTCAGGATGCCTCAATTTCTGATTATCACCAAACAGCAAGTTATTGGATTACTAGCAGGCACAGGTTTCATGGTAAGAACTACAACCTCTAGTACAGTTTACTGCTGAAAATGTTTATGCCTTAAACTTCTAAATCATTTGATTTTTTTTTCATTGTCTTAAGAGGCAGTGGATTTCAAGTTAAATTTAACATATGTATTTTGGCACTCAGAGAGGGATGAGCTGCTTTAATTTAGTACAAAACCATCATAGCTCTGAAGAAAAACTATAAATCAGATATACATGAACTCACAAGAGGAGGTGAAACAGAAACTGACTGAACTCAGGGGGAAAAGGAGTCAAATTGTTTTAGGAATGAAGTTAAACTATAAGGGAGAAAAGAGAAAACAGACTACAGATTGCATAGCAAGAATGAATGATAAATATGAAAAATAAGGAGACAAAACAGAAATAAAGAAACACAGGGTTAAAGAAAAATGTTAGATATAAAGTAGGTAAAAAAAAAAAAATCCAACATACTCATAATTGGAGCCCCAAATAAGAAATCTAAAATAATGGAAAAGGAAAAAAAAGAATTTAAAGATTTTAATTAAAAAAACAAACTTTTTGAAATATTTGTTTTTACATATTTAAAGGGCACACTGTATAAGGAAACTGTTCTTAGTCAATACCAACATATATCCTTTAAAAATTATCCTCTTTTAAAGATAAAGATAATTTTTTAAATATGTAAGCAAAAAAGAAAGAAAATCAGGTTGGCAACATACTTCTTGGCAGCAACATTCAATGCCAAAAGACAGTAGGGCCATATCTACAAGATACTGAAGGAAAGAAAGCAATATGAGCTAAGAAGGTTTTATGTACATCCAGTCTACTCTTTTCTGTATAAAGGCTGTAGACAAACCATTTAAAACATGAATAGTTCAGAAAACATTTCTCAAATGGACACTTTTTGAGAAAACTACTAGAGGATGAACTCTAGCCAATCAAGAGATGAATAAGAGTTTGGCAAAGGAGCAGTCAGGCAGCAGTAAGTTTTCTTAACTGCACATCTAAGAAAAAGCAAAGGTAGAGATACAAGTGATAAAGAAGAATATCAATATTGTGTCAAAATGAAAATGACACAATCAACAAAAATGGTAGAATTTAGAAAGCAGAATAAATTTGCAATGCCTCAGCTGTTACACAAGAGACTGCAAAGATAATGTTTACAGTTGACAGGTCAGGCCAGGTGCAGTATTTCACACCTTTGGGAGGCCAAAATGGGCAGATCACTTGAGGCCAGGAGTTTGAGACTAGCCTGGCCAACATGGCGAAACCCCGTCTCTACTAAAAATACAAAAATTACCTGGACATGGTGGGACACGCCTGTAGTCCCAGCTGCTCAGAAGGCTGACGCACAAGACTTGTTTGAACCTGGGAGGTGGAGGTTGCAGTGAGCTGAGATTGCACCACTGCACTCCAGCCTGGGCGACAGAGCAAGACTGTCACAAAAGTAACAACAATAACAAAAACACAAAACAAAACTACAGTTGACAGGTCAAATATGTACGTGTAAGCATATTTAATAGTAGAAGGGGAAACAATAAGAACAGACAAAAGATATACTATTGGTTAAATTAGATGGTAGAAGAGAGAGGGGAGAATGAAGGAAGAAGATAGAAGCTTGTTTTATTGAGGCATATAGGGAATAAACTGATATTGTCTAAAGAAAAAGGGATATAGGATATTACATAAAGGCAAACTTATGTAACCACTAGTTATAAACATAATTATAAGTAGTTATAGTTGTTATATACCAGTGGTTAAAAAAGTAACCATTAACATAATTTTTTAAATATCAGAAAAAATATTCTAAAATAAAAAGCTAAGATAGCATAGTGAAAGACATTTAAAATATTTATACAGAAAAACAGAAACTATGACAGAACTAAAACCAACCATATCTGTCATAGCAATAAATTTAAGTAGGCTTAACACAACTATTTAAAGAAAAGGATTTTTACATTATCTCTAAAAAGAAAGATGAATCATTGGCTGCATATAAGAGACACACCTAGAGCAAAGTGATTTAGAAAGGTCACAACTAAAACAGATAGACAGTAGTTTATCAGGTATACAAGACAAAGACAAAACAACAATAACAACAGAACTGAGGTTATGATCTTGTATCAAACAAGGTAGAATTCAGGCCAAAAAGCATTAAGTAAGATGAGGAAAACCACCTTATAAGGCAAAAGTGTTCAATTGGCAATGAAGTGTATTAATCATGGTTTTTATTCTTTGTATTTTATGATGCTTTGACATCCTGGGGCCTTTGTGACCTGGGAGAGGCTGCATCTCCTTGGGCTAGCATATTCCTAGAGATAACAAACTACTCTTCTGCAAGCCTGCCTTTCATATACAAACCCATTAATCCAAAGCCCAGACCCCTCAACCACAGCCTTTCCTACAATTCCAGGCCAATATTCCCCTCCTCTAATCAGCCCAGGGCCAGGTACCAGATAACTCAGAAGGGTCCCTCCACCTTGGGCCTGCTGGAATTACTCAGACGAGCCAACCCTCAACCAGCTTGGCCTGCTTGCCGTGCCCTGCCCAATCCTTCCCATGGAAACTGCAATAAAGGCTCTTGCTCTGGTTTTTCTCCTGCTCCCTCTGCCTCCTGACTATGAAACAGAAACAGATTAAACTCAGGGGGAAAAAGGAGTCAAATTGTTTTAGAAATGAAGTTAAAGTATATGGGAGAAAAGAGAAAACACACTACAGATGGCATAGTAAGAATGATAAAAACGAAAAATAAGTCAAGTAGCCAACGTAAAACAGAAATAAAGAAACAGGGCTTCCCCACATGGCCCTGTGTGTTGTGTCATGCACCCTGCTTCTAGGGAATTGTAAGTAACAAACTTCTTCCTGTATAATAATAATTTCCATATCTGCACACCTGGTTAAAACAAATCCAAAGTACATATGGAAACAGAAGATATAAGAGGTATGAATATCTGCACAGTAAATTAGAAGGCAGAAACTTTATACGGCGGAAACTACCATGAAACACTAAGATCACCACACTGACATACACAATTACCTAGAGCATACCATAAACAGCAGGAGTGACTACAACATGGTAACAAACAGCCTGCAAATCCTGGAGGTCGTAACAACACAGGTTTACTTTTTACTTGTTCCACACATCCCCCATGGGTTGACTGAGCTCTGTGACATACCTTGTCATTCCAGGATTCTGGCTCATAGAGCAGCCACTCTATGCCTATGACTGTGGAAGAAGGATACAAAGCCAAGAGCATCTCCCATCAACAATCAAACACTCTGGGCCAGAGGCGATATCTCACCTCTGTTACAATCCATGGCAAGAACTAGCCACAGGCTCCCATCCAAACACGGGGCCCAGGAACTACATCCTCCCACGTGCCCACAAGCGGCAGTCAGAGAGCGGGACATAGTCCGTGAAGAGCATTAGTGCTTAATACACTGGATGTAAAATTAACACACATAAATAAATAGCCTTTATCTGTGAAGAAAAAGGTGTTAGAAGACATACTGGAAGAATATTCCATACACAATTGCAACTAAAATGATAAAGTAGTTAGGGATATATTTAAAAGAAATACACACAACATGAAAGGAAAATAAATCTCAAGACCCCAAAATCACTAAGCCAAAGGGTATCAGGCAAACCTGCCTCCCATTTTATTTCTAAATAAGATAGCTACAAAGATAAAAAACACTACATACCTCCCTCACAATTTGCTCACAAGGAAATTCCTTATGGGCTTCAAGATCTTCCTTTAGGGCCTCAGAGCCCTAAAACAGTTCTGTTGCATTTTACCCTGGCAATATACATTGATAGCTCATCTCCGCAGGTGTGGGACAAAGGACAGCCAGAACTCTTAAGTTCTGTTTTAAAGTTCTAAGTCATCTTAGAGATACCTAAGTCATCTCTCTGCTCACCTGAGACAAATGCATATCTGGTTGCTTCCTCTGCCCTATTGTTTATGTAAAAATTCAGATTTACTGAGTCAGACTAAAGCATAAGTGACTATTCCTCTACCTGCCTCTCTCATGTAAATTGTGTATTCAGTGTAAGGCTGATCAAAGACCCAAAAGAAAGCAAACTTTTGTCTCTTATCTACCTATGACCTGGAAGCCCCCACTTCAAGTTGCCCCACCTTCCCAGACCAAACAAACATACCTCTTACACATATTGATTGATGTCTCACGTCTCCCTAAAGTGTATAAAACCACACTGTGCCCTGACTACCTTGGGCACATGTGCTCAGGATCTCCTGAGGGCTATATCATGAACCATTGGTCACTCATATTTGGCTCAGAATAAATCTCTTCAAAAGTCTTACAGAGCTTGAATCTTTCTGTCAACAACAGCATAAATGTGGAAAACTTATAATATTCCTCAAGGGCATACAAGTTAAACTGTGCATACCATAAACTGAAAATCCTAATCCCCACCAACTAACCAAATGAACCCTCTCTGGGCCAAGGGGACCCCAGAGACACCTGAAAAACTGAATTCCTGGACACAACTGACCAGCATTAACATTAAAGTACAGATCCTAAGACTGACCAAACAGACTGTGTGGCAATGAGATACCAAATTCCAACCTGACTCTGAGATAGCATCACAAGACAGATAATAGACCCTGAATGAAATCAAATATATTTTACTCCAAAATATATTTCTTTGACATATTTTAAAATGGCTCTGCAAAGCTATCTTTGTGGGGGAAATTTGCATTTGTAGAGAATCTCCATTAACGCAGCTAGCACTTTCCTGGTTGCAGGAAAGATTAAGTAAGAGTCTGACACATTGAAAGGTCTGAAAAGAGACATTTACGATGTATTCTCTCTGAAGGCTGCTAGCTGGAGGCTGCCTCTACATAACAAGAATGTTGGCTTCCACAATCCCTTTATCTTAACTCAAGCATTTCTTTCTACTGACTTCAAATCTTTAGGCAAAGCTTAACTCTTTCAACCAATTGCCAATTGGAAAATCTCTCTGAATCCACCTATGACTGTGACCATCCCCACTCCCTGCCTTTCTAAGCATCTTTGAGATGTCCCACCTTTTAAAGTTGAACCGATGTATACCTTACATGTATGGATCCATGTCTTTGCTTGTAACTTCTGTCTCCCTAAAATGTATAAAACAAAACTGTAACCTCATCACCTTGGGCGCTTGTTCTCAGGACCTCTTCAGACTATTCCCCACGTCATGGTCATTCATACTGGCTCAGAATAAACCTTTTAAAATATTTTACAGAATTTGTTTTTTCCAGCAACAATACTATGTTCCTAGTTTAGGAGACTTAATGTTGTAATTTATTCCTCTAACTTACACATATGATTTGATTCCAGTAAAAACAAAACAAAACAAAAAAAACAGAAGCAGGTTTTGTTTTCCTTCCTTGGAATCAGACAAGCTGATTTTAAATTCACATAAAAAAATAAGGAAGAATAACCAGAGAAACTCTGAAAAGTAAGTACAAAGAGGAGGAAGGAGCACTCTGAGACACTGGCATGAACTCTACCGCCTCAATGACTGGTTTGTGATCAGACTCAACAATGGAACATAATGGTGTAAACCAAAAATAAAATTCGAAGGCCCCCCGACAACCATCTAAATAGGCTCCTTCCTGGGCCAGGGTACCCTAAAATTTAACCGGAAAGACTGGGGAAGGCCAGGGTGGGAAGTAGGGGTCAGACAGGCCTCATTATGCCCTCCTCCTTCTTGGAATGCAGGAAAAGCCAACCAGCATTTAACATCCAACATGTAACATTTAAACATCCACATTTAGCATCTAGCATTTAAAAGCTGACCAGCATTTAACATCCACATTTAACACCCAGCATTTAACATCTAATTGGACTTAAGTCTGATAAGAAACATTTAAAATCGATTCTCTCTGAAGCCTGCTACCTGAAGGCATCATCTGCATAATAAAACTTTGGTCTCAACAACCTCTTTATCACAACCCAGACATTCCTTTCTATTGATAACTCAACCAACTGCCAATTAGAAAAATTTTAAATCTACCTATAATCTGGAAGCCCCCACTTTGCACTGTTTCACCTTTCCAGACCAAACCAATGTCCTTTTTCTTTCTTTCTTTCTTTTTTTTTTTTTTTGAGACGGAGTCTCACTTTGTCACCCAGGCTGGAGCGCAGTGGTGTAATTTCGGCTCACTGCAACCTCTGCCTCCCAGGTTCAAGCAATTCTCCTGCCTCAGCCTCCCGAGTAGCTGGGACTACAGGCTCCTGCTACCATGCCCAGCTAATTTTTGTATTTTTAGTAGAGGCAGGGTTTCCCCCATGTTGGCCAGGCTGGTCTCAAACTCCTAACCTCAGGTGATCCGCTGCCTTGGCCTCCCAAAGCACTGGGATTACGGCCATGAGCTACTGTGCCTAGCCGCAATGTACATCTTAAATGTATTTGACTGATGTCTCCTGTCTCCCTAAGATGTATAAAACCAAGCTGTGCCCCAACCACCTTGGGCACATGTTATTAGGATCTCCTGAGGCCTGTGTCATGGGCCATGGTCACTCATATTTGGCTCCAAATGTCTCTCCAAATATTTTACAGAGTTTGACTGTTTTCATTGACAATGAAAAACCCCAAAGAGAATCAAATACACACAAAATGTTAAAAGACAGTTGTCAACTTGGGAAAATGTTTGCAATTCATATCACCTACAAGGGGTTTGTATCTGAAGAATGTCAGGTCCTGGAAAAATCTGAGGAAAAAACACGAGGCAGGAAGTTTGTCAGGGGATTGGGCAGAAAAAGTAGCAGGCCCACAGTGCAGGTGCAGTATATTGTAACAAATACTGTAATAAAAAATATTTTTTTCTTTAAGTCAGGAAAGTTCACCTTTTCACTTAAATGAAACACATTATGGCTTCTTTTTGTCTTATACAAAATGCCAGTATCACTATTCTTGTACTTTGGGGCCACTATTAAGTAAAAGAAGGGTTACTTGAACACAGGTACTGTGATGCCAGGATAGCTGATCAGATAACTGAGATGGCCACTTAGTGATGAATGGGTGGGTGACATGTACAGCCTGGACCCACTGGACAAAGGTATGATTCACATCAGGGTGAGATTTCATCATGCTACTCAGAATGGTGCATGATTTAAAACTTATGATTTCTGGAATTTTCCATTTAATATTTTCAGATCGTGATTGACTGCAGGTAAAACTGAAGCCTTAAAAACTGAAACCGTGCATAAGGGGGGCTATTGTATGTATGTGCCTGTGTGTATGTATATATGTATATATGCACATGTATACACATACACACATGCACACACATATAATAGCTCCCCTAATCCACAGTTTCAATACAGATATACTCTCTCTACATATAGTACATATGTGTACTCATACACACTATATATAGTATGTGTGTGAGTGCATGTGTATGTATCTGTACCACATAATCCACTGTTTTGTGAGTTTTCCATTACTTGGAGCCCAACGCATTCCTAAATAATGTAGGGAAAAATACAGGAGAACAAACAATGGCAGGGGGAACTATGTGCTATGTAGAAGTATAGATTCCACCAGGATATCTAGGAAAGAACCACCATCATTTGGGATCCAAGGGGCTCCCTGGGGGAAGTGTCATTTTTTGTCTGAGATCAAAAAGAAGAGTAAAAGTTGTCTTGGCAAAGAAGCCAGGAGGGTGAGCAGAGAGAGGGGTGTTACTGGACAGAAAGCTGCATCTGGATAAATCTGGAAGTAGAATGGGCAAGCACATTCAAGGTACTGAGGTCATTAAGTGTGGATGAAGTGGAGAGCAGCAGGAGGAGAGGTCTGGTTAGGATGATGGTAGCAGGATAGCAGGGAGGAGAGAGACACCTTGCAGGAATTGTACAGTGGGGTTTAGATTTGACCTGAAAGGCAAAGATGAGTCACTGAGGCATTTTCAATAGAAGTGAAACATGATAAGATTTTTAATTTAGAAAATAAAGTATTTGCATTTCAGAAAAATTACTCTGGTTGCATAGCAGAGACTGCATTTGCATTTGCACAATACTGGGGCAAAACGAACGTTAGGAGGACACCTGTATTAGTCTTGTCTCATGCTGCTAGTAAAGACATACCCAAGGCTAATTTATAAAGGAAAGAGGTTTAATTGACTCACAGTTACACATGGCTAGGGAGGCCTGACAATCAAGGTGGAAGGTGAATGAGAGGTAAAGTCATGTCTTACAGGGTGGCAGGCAAGAGCTTGTACAGAACTCACATTTATATAACCATCAGATCTTGTGAGACTTATTTACTACCATCAGAACAGTATGGGGGAAACTGTCCCCATGATTCAACTATCTCTACCTGACCCTGCCCTTGACACATGGGGATTATTACAATTCAAGGTGAGATTTGGGTGAGGACACAGCCAAACCATATCATTCCACCCCTGGGTCCCTCCTAAATCTCATGTCCTCACATTTCAAACACTATCATCCCTTCCCAACAGTCTCCCAAAGTCTTAATTCATTTTACCATTAACTCAAAAGTCCACAGTCCAAAGTCTTAAGACAAGGCAAGTCCCTTCCACCTATGAGCCTGTAAAATCAATAGCAAGTTAGTTACTTCCTAGATACAATGGGGGTACATTCAATGGGTAAACACTTGGCCAAAAGGAAGGGGCTACAGGCCCCATGCAAGTTCAAAATCCAGAAGGGCAGTCAAATTTTAAAGCTCCAAAATGATCTCCTTTGACTCCATGTCTCACATCCAGGTCACGCAGATGCAAGAGGTGGGTCCCCATGGTCTTGGGCAGCTCCACCCTGTGGCTTTGCAGGATACAGCCCTCCTCCTAGTTGCTTTCACAGGCTGGCACTGAGTATCTGCAGCTTTTCCAGGTGCACAGTGCAAGCTGTTGGTGGATCTATCCTTCTGGGGTCTGGAGGATGGTGGCCCTCTTCTCACAGCTCCAATGGGCAGTGCCCCAGTAGGGACTCTGTGTGGGGGGTCCCATCCCACATTTCCCTTCCGCACTGCACTAGCGGAGGTTCTCCATGAGGGCTCTGTCCCTGCAGTAAACTTTTGCCTGGACACCCATGCATTTCCATACATCCTCTGAATTCTAGGTGGAGGTTCCCAAACCTCACTTTTTGACTTCTATGCACCTGCAGGCTTAACACCATGTGGAAGCTGCCACAGCTTGGGACTTGCACCCTCTGAAGCAGTGGCCTGAGCTCTACATTGGCCCTTTTTAGCCACGGCTGGGATTTGAGACTGCACAGAGCAGCAAGGCCCTGGGCCTGGCCCTTAAAACCATTTTTTTCTCTTAGGCCTCCAGGCCTCCTGTGATGGGAGGGGCTACTGTGAAGACCTCTGCCATGCCTGGAGACATTTTCCCCATTGTCTTGGCGATTAAAATTTGACTCCTCGTTACTTATAGAAATTTCTGCAGCTGGCTTGAATTTCTCCCCAGATAATGGGTTTTTCCTTTCTACTGCATTATCAGACTGCAAATTTTCCAACCTTTTATGCTCTGCTTCCCTTTTCAACATAAGCTCCTACTCCAAACCATATCTTTGTCACAGTGGAAAACAGTCACAGACATGTCAGCCAGAGTCTGCAAGGTGCAGTGTTCAAGATCATGATGGTCTGCCTATTTCCCTCTGGTTTGGCGATTTATCTATTGGAGTACAGAAATCCTGTGCGCCCTCTCCCTTCCTTGTCATATGCCGTAAGACCTACTGATGAGGAGAAATTAAGTTCTCAATTCAGTTCGCTATAGTTTATCAGAAATGGGTTGTGAGTGATCTAGATGGCGAATGAACAAAACTCAAGATGGGTTTGGTGACTTATCGGACGTTGTGCTTCCCCTTGTTGGTGAGAAGTGTGCACATTTCCAGTGGTATCAAGAAAAGGAGAATCAGCAGGGCACGATGTTACCGCTGTTGCCTGCTGGTTAGATATGGGCCAAAGGATATGGATGGATGAGGATTTGACAAAAGGGGTGGATGGTGCCAGAGAGCCTGTGCTCAACCTCTCCCCTCCCTTCATTCTCCTCTGCATAATTTGGGAACAGCCTGGAATGGCACTTCCCAGAACTGCTTTCCAGACAAGCTCCAGGTTCTCAAACGAGAAACATTCATGTGAGGCTTAGAAGGCAGCAGGAGAAGTCTTCGAACGCCAAGGTTAGCTGTGAGCAGAAACAGACCGCCTCTGGCCCAGCTCCGGGGAATCCCATCCTCAGCAGCCCAGATGGTGACAGTGGCTCTGCCTGAGTCATGCTGCGCCCAGGAGAGCTTCTGTGGGTGAACTGCTTCGGTGCTCTGGGGCAGTAGGCTGTGACAGCACAGAGCGTCCCCACCGGCATCCCCGGGTTGAGCTTGACCTTTCAGTCACGTGTTTCTATCTGTGGCTTCCCTGCCCTTCACTCCCACCCTTCCAGCTGGGGCGCAAGCCTCTAAGTGGTGGTCTGAAAATCCTTCTCATTTGCAACCTCCAGATTCTTATGTGCCCCTGAAAGAGCCGTGGCTATATTCATATGTGTATACATGTATGTGTATACATAAAGATGTGTATGTACACAGGTGTCTACAGACCACTATTTGAACTTGGAGAAAAATGTGGAAGAACACACACTAGCTTGCTCACATGGGTTTCCAGGAGTTGTAATGACATGGATAGAGAGAGGAAGGAGGGATTGGGATGAGCCAAGCAACAAAGAAGACTTTTTTGAGAAACAAATGACATATATGTTATGATACTATTCATGCAAAATTACATATGCATGTGAATATAAATGTATACATTAAAACAGAAGAAAGGCAGGTGGGGTCAGGATGGGCCCTCAGCAGGAATTCTAAAGGTGAGGCTACGCTGGTTCACCCTATGGAGAAAGGCTCCCGCCAGTTACGATTACTATTAACCCTTCCTATTATTCTAGGAATGAATCCATTTTTCCGGTTTCCCTCCTCCAGGATAGAATGACCAAAGAAGGGAAATGCAGGCAGAACATAAAGACTGCAGACAGCGCAGATGTGATGGGTGGGAGGCTTAGCCTCAGCTTTTACAGTCAATTTCTTTAAATGAATTAACCCTGAACTTAAGTGAAAGTCTAAATTCCATACGTACAGTGTGGATAGCTCACGTATGTATCAATTTACAGCCTGGCTTTGGTGTATTAGATAGCAAGGACTGAGGTAGGGCTTTCTGCATAGCAGCCCGCCAGGGCTGTGGGTACCACATGCATTCACTCAGGGGTGGGAGTCAGAACAGCAGGGAGTGTCAGGGGCCAGGGTCTGGCCGCAGCCCTGCTGTGAGCTTGCCTTGTAACCTTGGGCAACTTCTGCCTCCTCTGAGTCCCAGTTTTGGCAATGTTAAGGTGAGATGGTTGAGATTCATCTCCAAGGGGCGGTCTAAGTCTGAAGAGTCTGAAAGCTTAACAACAACACAGGATAGAGGCTTCTGCTGTTATTCAGATGTCTGGCTGGAAACCCCAAGAAGCGCGCATGTGGCCATCACCAGGGAAAGCTCTAGGCTCCTCTGCCATTGCTCCTACGATTGGCCCCCTCATCTCATTTTCCCCTCATTCCCTGACTCCCACCACTCCCCTTATACCACCCATGTCCCTGGCACTGACGGCCTGCACTTTGCCAACCCCAGGAACACTCAGCGCTAGCCACTCCCTCAGCCATGCTCTTCTTGGCATCTGGGATGCCACATTCCCTTGACTTGCCCCCTCTCCACTACTGCTCAGCTGGGTCTCCCCTCCTGGGTCCTCCTCCTCCTCCTCCTGGCCTCTGCCTGCTGAAGGGCTCCAGCCCCAGGACCACCGCTCTTCTCCCCCAGCACTGCCTGCCAGGGCTGCTCGCTGTGAGTGCCATCTAAATACTGATGACTCCTGGAGTTTTGTCCTCAGGCCAACTCTCGATTTGCACATCCACTTCCTGACTCAACACCTCCATTTGGCTATCTAAAAGCATCCCAAGCCTAACACAGCCTAAGCCAAAGATCCATGCATCACGCTTGACTCTGTTCTTACCCTCACACCCCACATCAGCAAGTCCTTGCAGCTTCACCTTAAAATATGCATTCTTGATCTAATCATAATCAAAACCTCTACCACTGTCACCTTAGCTTGGCTGCATTTCTTGCTTGGATGATTGCCAGAGGCTCCTGGTTCCTCTCCTCACTTCCACCCTGGTGTGCCCTGTCACCTGTTCTCCACAGGACAGCCAGAGCGGCCCTTTGAAAATGTAAATCTTGGCCGGGCGTGGTGGCTCACACCTGTAATCCCAGCACTTTGGGAGGCTGAGGCAGGTGGATCACAAGGTCAGGAGTTCAAGACCAGCCTGGCCAAGATGGTGAAACCCCATCTCTACTAAAAAAGAAAATACAAAAATTAGCCAGGTGCGGTGGCAGGTGCCTGTAATCCCAGCTACTCGGGAGGCTGAGGCAGGAGAATCGCTTGAACCCAGGGGGCAGAGGTTGCAGTGAGCTGAGATCGCGCCACTGCACTCCAGCCTGGGCAACAGAGACTGAGACTCCGTCTCAAAAAAAAAAAAAAAAAGAGAAAAGAAAAAAGAAAATGTAAATCTTGTCATGTTCCTCTCCTTTGAAACCCCAATCAAAGGAGATTTGGGTTCCAATCACTTTCCAAATAACTTCAGAGTCTTCCCCACGGCCTCCAGGCCTTTGGCAATCTGGTCCCAGGCACCAAGTGATGTCGCCTTTTGTCCCTCTTTGGGCTCCAGCCACTCTGACCTCGGCCAGGGCTTTCCGCCACAGGGCCCTAACACTCGCTGTTCCTTCTGCTTGGATTATGCATTCTCAGAATATCTGCGCTCTTTCTCCTTCACTTCACTGTGGTCTTTCCTGAGCTATCACCTCATCAGAAAGGCTCTTCCTGACCTTTTAGTCTAAAATGCCCTGTGTCCTGGCATCCAGCAATCCCACTTGTAGGTATAATCCCTACAGAAATGCCCGTACATCTGCCATATGCGCATAGAGCCACTAAAGATGAGTACAGCAGCCCTGTTCATAACAGCAGAAAAGAGAAACAAGTCAAATGTTCATCA
The DNA here is from genome assembly GCF_043159975.1 of Macaca nemestrina. Lineage (NCBI taxonomy): Eukaryota > Metazoa > Chordata > Mammalia > Primates > Cercopithecidae > Macaca > Macaca nemestrina. The sequence continues at coordinate 171,825,015 of NC_092131.1, forward strand.
AAAGTAGAATGAACAAATACATTTGGTTTATTCAAGCAGTGGAATGCTATGTGGCAACGAAAAAGCAATTTAATTCCATACAACAACACAGAGGAGTCTCAGGAATATCTTGTTGTAGGAAAGGAGAAAGTTTCTAAAGATTCATGCGGTCTGGCTCCATTTATATGAAGGCCAAAGCATGCAATACTAAACAACATATTGACTACAGGTGCAGACACGCATGGCAACACGCTAAGAGAAAGCAAGGGAAAGGTAAACACAAACTTCAGGTGAGTGGTCGTTTCCAAGGGGGAGGCAACATGATGGGTTAGCAGGAAACACAAAGGGATGTCAAAGTTAATGACAAATTCCATGCCCCCCACACTTTCTAAGTTGGGAATTTTCATAATTAATGCTGATAAATTAATTTTGTACTATCTCAATATTTAACAGAAATAATGAATCAGAGTAGGTTAAACTGTGGCAATCAGTAGAGCCTCCTGCCTCCCATCAGGAACTTAAAGACAAAAGGCCTATTCCTCTCTGCACACAGCAGTAAAGGTGGAGTCCAGGCCTCTGATGGTTCCGCTCCACACACTCATCCAGGGATCCAGGTACCATCTTCCACACGTGGCTTCCATGGCTGCCTGGGCGGCAGCAGCCCACTCAGCCAGCAGGGGCAGGGGAAGTCCCTCACGGCGGAGACTGCTTTTCCAGGGACTATGGCAGCCTGGAGGGCAGGGATTGCTACTCAGAGGGGAGGAGGGCCTCTTCCTCCTGGCTTCACTGCAGACTCTCCTCAAACTTCACCTCCTCAGGCAGGCTATGACGGGCCAGCCTAGAAGGGCACATGTCACTCTTTCTGTTGTTCCTTGGTGGGGTGCGTGACACGGCCACATTGAAGTGCAAGGGAGCCTGGGACATGAGGTCTCTTAGCCTGCTTAGGCAGAAGGAAGGACAGGTTTTGGAAACAGTTAGTTGCTTCTACCTCAAACATTTGAAAAAGATGTATACTACAAATCCTGTGTATGTATACATATACATGCACACATATTACATCTACACACACACGTGTGTATATGGACATCTGCATGGAGAACTGAAAGAGACATCAAAATATCCTTGGGATTCTCTTTAAAGAGTAGGATCCGGAGTGACTTGTATTTCCTCATTTTGTTTCTCTGGGGCCTTTTTTTTGAGACAGGGTCTCACTCTATCACACAGGCTGGAGTGCAGTGACATGATCTTGGCTCACTGCAACCTCCACCTCCCAGGTTCAAGTGATCCTCCAACCTCAGCCTCCTGAGTAGCTGGGACTACAGGTGTGCCACTGCACTGGGCATTTTTTTTTTTTTTCAAGTAGAGATGGGATTTTGCCATGTTGCCCAGGCTAGTCTCCAACTCCTGGGCTCACGGGATCTGCCCACCTCAGCCTCCCAAAGTGCTGGGATTACAGGTGTGCGTTACCAGGCCCACCTATATTTTCTCATTCTGTTGGCATTTTTTCAATGAATTTATACTAATAGCCTCAGGGCCTCAGTTTACCTAAACACCTGGTGGATGTGATTGTTTGGGTAACTAACTGGCTTCTTTTTGTTTTTAATGAATATGCAGACATCCAAAAGCTAAAATAAATTGTGTACTCAACTATTTCAAACAACTGGCTAAATGCAGAAAAGTAAATCATTCAGTTTTAGTATTGGATGGTAACTATTTTGTGTTACTCTGCAAGATTGGTATTGAAACTTTCAATCTCATAGTAATATAAAATATAATTAGTATATTTTTATGATAAAGGGATAATAATTTTGGGAAAAAACCTTTCAATTTGGTTATATATATATATCAACTGAGTAAAAGAGCAAGTTATAATTATACACACACATATGTACACACACAATCGTGCTGTATGACAATTCAGTCAATGACAGATCACATATACAATGGTATTCTCCTAAGAGTACAGTGGAGCTGAAAAATTCCTATTACCTAGTGACATCATAGCTTTTGTAACTTCAGAGTACAACACCTTACCTTTTCTATGTTTAGATATACAAATACCACTATGTTACAATTGCCTAAAGTTTTGTAGCTTAGGAGCAGTAGGTTACAGCCTAGAGCCTAGGTGTGTAGTAGGCTATGCCATCTACTGTGTGTAAGTGAACTCTAATGTTTGCGCAATGATGAAATCACAATCACATGTCTCATAAGGTATTTCTGTCATTCAGTGATGAATGACTATATACATGTGTGTGTTTATTATTGTATATGTGTGTATGTATATAGTATGTGTATAGTGTAATTTGGTGTATGTGTATACATACATATACAATAATAAATTGAACACACATATCGTCATTCATCACTTAATGATGGAAATACCTTACACACACATACATGCATACATACACAGTAGGCATGAACTCATGGTTGACTTATTCCACAGACGAAATTATCTTATTGCTGTATGAATAGATAAAAGAATACGTGCTTACAGCCTGAGAAATTCTACTTTTGGGTTTCACACACTCCAGATCTTATAAACAAAGTGTATTCTTAAGTATTTCCAGATGCCTGGGTTCTCTGTACTCAGAATACAATTAATCTAAACAATGATGCAAATAAATGGTACAAGCGTTTTCATGGCAGCTGAAGAAATAGCTAAACTGAACAGCCAAAAGCTACAGACAAGGAAGTGCTCCACGCTGTGCCTTAGGGAAGGCTGGCTGGCTCATGGCCATGGATTCACTGAGCAATACCCCCACGAGGCTCCCAGGACACGCAGGCATCCCCGGGTGCTGATGGCATGGATGTGAATAAAGATGCGTACGTGCTTCTTAAGAGGCTGACACAGCAAGTGGTAAGACAGACATGGGAACAACTGTCATGGACTGGGATGACTGAGAGGTACTGCAGAGGAGCCGGGGGTCTGCACAGGGGCTGACACACCCTGCTATTTGTGAGCGAGGCGCGGAAGCTTCCCGGAAGAGGAAGCGGGAGGCCAGTATGGGACACAGAACATAGAAAGGCTCAGAGGCTTGCAAAACCACCACCTGCACAGGGGTGTTGGGGGTTTGAGAGATTTGGTGGCTGAACGAGGAAAAGAGATGAGACCACAGGCAGGCAGCAGCACGCACAAGCTGTACTGGGCGAGCTTGGAGTGGTCTGCAGCGGACACGTGGGGAAGGGCACATCCGCACAGCAGGAGCTTATCTAGACCAGACATTTGCTCAGACATTACTCCGGGTGTGTCTGGGAGGGTGTTTCTGGATGAGATGAACATTTAATTTTGATTTGTAAACTGGGCAACGCACATTGCCCTCCCCAACATGGATGGGCCTCATCTAATCCACTGAAGGGCTGAGTAGAACAAAAGGCTAAATAAGAGGAAACTCACTCTCTCTGCCTGAGTGTCATTGAGGTGGCCTTGGACTCAGCTGGAACGTACACCCTCAGCTCTCCCGGTTCTCCAGCATGCTGACTGCAGATCACGAGACTTCTCAGCCTCCATAACCTCATGGGTCAATTCCTTATAATAGGTGTGTCTCTCTCCCCCACTATCTCTGTAATATACATGTACACGCACACTCACACACAGATGCAAACATGTATGGGTATGTGTGCATATTGCACAGTCATGTGCCACTTAACAATGGAAATACCTACCGAGAAATGCATCACTAGGCGATTTCATCATTGTGCGAACATCACCAAGTGCACTTACACAACCTAGACGGCACAGCCTACTACACACCTGGGCTCTGTGGTGTAGCCTACTGCTCTTAGGCTACAAACCTGCACAGCATGTAACTGTACTGAATACTGTAGGCAACTGTAACACTAGGGTAAGTATTTGTGCATCTAAACATGTCTAAAAATAAAAAAAAGTACAGTAAAAATAAGGTACAAAAAATAAAAAATGGTACACCTGCACAGGGCACTTACCGTAAACGGAGCTCGCAGGACTGGGAGTTACTCTGGATGAGTCAGTTGAGTGAGTGGTGAGTGAATGCGAAGGCCAGGACATTACCATACACTGTTGTAGATTGTAGAAACACTGCACACTTAGGCTATACTAATTTAATTTTTTCTTTCTCAACAATAAATTAAACAGCTTACTATAACTTTATTTTATACATTTTTAAAACTTTTTGACTCTTGTATTACCAAGTGTTACTAACGCTTAGACTAAAATACAAACACATTGTACCACAGCACAAAAATCTTTTCTTTCTTTCTATCCTTATTCTAGAATCTTTTTTAAAAAAAATTTAACATTTTTTCTTAGCCTAGGCCCACACAGGGTCAGGATCATCCATATCACCGTCTCCACCTCCACAGCCTGTCCCACTGGTAGGTCTTCAGGGGCAGTGACATGCATGGAGCTGTCGTCTCTTATGATAACAACGTCTTCTGGAACACTTCCTGAAGGACCTGCCTGAGGCCATTTTACGCTAACTTTAAAAATATATATAAGTAGAAGGCACACACTCTAAAATGATGATAAAAAGTATAGCATAGTAAATACATAAACCCATTACGTACGTGCTTCTTAAAAGGCGGACAGAGTGAGAGGTAAGACAGACACGCGCACAGCTGTCACGGACTGGATGACTGAGAGGTACTGCAGAGGAGTCGGGGGTCTGCACATAGTCATTTGTTAGCAAGTATTATGTACCGTACATAGTTGTATGCGCTAGACTTGTATACAAATGGCAGCACAGATTTATGTGCAGCATCCTCACAAATATGTGACGGCTACGATGCCATTCGGTGATAGGAATTTTTCAGCTCCACTGTAATCTAACGGGACCACCACGGAATATGCAGTCCATCACTGACTGAAAAGTCATTACGTAGCACATGACTGCACACAGGCCCTACATCTCCTATGGGTTCTGTTTCGCCAGAGAGCCTAGACTGAGACACGTGTCCAGGTGCTGTCACTCAGAAGCGGGGTCTCGGGGTCAGAGCTCTGAGGGCGGCAGCAGCTTGGGGCTTTATAGGCACAAGGCTCTATCCTACCAGTGGGCAGTGGACGCTGGGGAGGTTTCATGCGGGACGCAAAGCTGGCAGGTTCTTCGTGGAGAAAACTGCTCATAATCGGTCAATGTTTAAAACAACTGGATACGTAAAGACTTGAGCTTGGGGCTGGCAGGCTTTCAGCAAATGGTCTGCAGTAAAGAAACCACCAGCCTAGGGGCCAGAACATGGAGGCCACCTCTGGCTCGTGTATACAACAGGAGGTCAGCGGGGCTGGGCTGTAGGGCGGGACTAGAGAGGACCAAAATGATAGTCCTGCGGGGGGACTTTTAGAAAACATATAATTTCATTTCGAAGTGTCAGATGAAGTTTTAAAAAACATATAACTTGATTTTAAAGAGAAATAAATGAATTTCATTTCTACTCAGCCCCACTCTCTGCCATTCCCCCCATATGTAAGCAACACTGTTGCTACTATTGCCTCAGTGCAGGTGGGAACCTGCTGGAATAAAGCGTCATGCTGCAGAAAGCCAGAGTTAACTTGCAAGTCAGTCTTGCAAGTAAATCTCACTGAGTCCAATCATCATCTTTGTAGACAGCCTAAAAAGCTGCGCACTGAAATCAGCAACACTGTTAACTTCATTCACCAATGTAAGGTCTCCTGGCCTTTAATCTTAAAATGGTTCTTAAAAAGGAATCGAAATACTGATTTTCATAAAAATATCAAAGACAGTGAAGCCGACTGTCAAAATGAATTCAGTCCGAAAATTAAAGTATGCTTTGCTGAGACTGACAGCAGCCTTCTCATGTGGGATTTGCCAGGCACTCTGCACCCTGGTTCTGAGATCTGCACGGTACTTAAGAAAGAAATCCATTTCTTTCAGTTCCATCGTTTCAGTTAAAAATTCCCGAGGCACCTTTTTAAAACTGAAATAAAACTAAATCCTGCAGATATGAGAAATAAATCACTTCATGTCTCTTGGGTGTTTTCCAATCTGGCTTCCAGGAGGAGCTTAACTTGTCACTTCTAAAGAAAGTCTTCTAGCTCTTTCCATCTTATTTTACCAGGAAGTCTACTTGCTTCCTTCCCACAGTGTCTGTGTACCCCAGGGTTAGCAGTGGATGCAAGATTTTACCCTGGGAGAGACCAGACCACTGGCAGATTCTTAGCTGCAGAAATGTTCTCACAGTCTTTCATTTAATTAAAAGTTTTAAAATTTGTCTTTCTGGGCTTGGCTTGTTTCACTTAACACAATTACCTCCAGTTCCATACACATTGTTACAAATGACAGGGTTTTATTCTCTTTTATGGTTGGATAATTTGCACATGGTAGAATGAATGCCCAGAGCTGTGCCCAGCTGGGTGAACTTCTTCTTCTTTCTTACAACTACTGCACATCCATGTAACCACTGGCATGATCAAGTAGATCATGGCTATGTCAAGCTCATCACATCAGATGGCCCCATGCCCCTCCAAGCCAATCACTCTGGCATCATTTCCTACAAAGTATCACACACATAGTAGCTTAAAACAGTAGGCTGGATGTCCAGTAGGTTCAGCTGGTTTCTCTGCTTTGTGTCTTACAAGGCTGAAGAGGTGTCAGCAGGGCCGCAGTCCCTCCTAGAGGCTTGAAAGAGAACTGGCTTCCAGCCTCATTCAGGTGTGGCAGGACCCCATTCCAGGTGGCTGACTGTAGCACTGAGTCCCTGTTTCCTTGCAGGCTGTCAGCTGGAGGTCACTGTCAGTGTCTAGACGCCACCTATGTTCCTCGGCTCGTGGCCCCTCTCTCTATCCTCAAGCCAGCAATGACTGATGACGTCCCCTTCATACATCAAGTCTTGGTGACCTCTTCTTCCTCTTCTCTCGGGGCCCTCTGTCTTCCTCTTTTGCTTCTAAAAGCCCTTAATATTACCTTGGGCCCACCCAGATAATCCAGGATAATTTATTTTAAAGTCCCTTCGCAGTGGTACCCAGAGCAGTGTCTGGCTGAATGTCAGGGAACAGGAATCTCAAGGGACATCTTCAGAATCTTGTCTTCTACGCGGCCCTTGAGCTCCATATACATGGAATCATGCAATAAGTGTCTTCCGTGTCTCTCCTCGTTCGCTCAGAATAAGGTCTCTGGTTTCATCTGTGTTGCAGCGTGCATCAATAGTTCGCTTCTTTTAACCATTGAGTACTATCTACTGTTTAGCTGCACTGCAGTGAATTCATCTATTCACTCGCTGAGGGATATTTGCATTGCTTCTAGGTTTGTGTGATTATAAGCAAAGCTGCTATGAACATTCCAGTAAATGTCTTTTTGTGGACGTATGTTTTCATTTTTCTTTAGTTAATATCCAAGAGTATAATTGCTGGGTTAAGGGCTTAAATGTATTTTTAATTTTGTAAGAAACCACCAAACTGTTTCCCAAAGTGGTTTTATTATTTTGCCTTTTAACATTGGAAAGTTCTATTTTTCCACATCATTCTAATACTTGGTATTGTCAGCATTCTTAATTTTTTTTGTTTTGGTGGGTGTGCAGTAGTATCTCACTGTGGTTCTAATTTCTATTTGCCTCATGACTAATATGAACATTTTCACATGTGCTTACTGGTAATTCATGTATCTTCTTCTTTTTTTCTGTTTTTAAGTCTTTTGCTCACTTTTCTATTATTTGCATTTTTATAATTAACTTGTGGTTGTAATTTATTCATTCTAGATACAAGTGCTCTAACAGACACATGTTTTATGAATATTATTTCCCAGTTTGTGGCTTACCTATTTATTTTATTTTATTTATTATTTTTAAGACATGGTTTTGCTCTGTTGCCCAGGCTGGAGTGCAGTAGCATGATCTTAGCTCACTGAAACCTCTGCTTCCCCTGCTCAAGTAATCCTCCTGCCTCAGTCTCCCAAGTAGCTGGGACCACAGGTGCATGCTATCACACCTGGCTAGCTTTTGTTTTCTTTTTTTTTTGTAGAGAAATACTTTTGCCATGTTTCCCAGGCTGGTCTTGAATTCCTGAGCTCAAGTAATCTGCTGGCCTTGGCCTCCCAAAGTGCTGGGATTACAGGTGTGAGCCACCATGCCCAGCCTATTTATTTTAAGTGTCTTTTGATGAACCGAAATTTTTTGTTTTGGTGAAATTCAATTCATAGTCCTTTTCATTTGAAATTCAATTCATGTTTTCCTTTTTCATAGTCCTTTTTTGGCCTCTCTACAACGTGTTTGCCAACTCCAAGTTCATGAAGATTTTCCCTCCATGCCTTTTTCTAGAAGCTTCTTAGGTTTTGTTTATACATTTAGGCCTAACCTGCCTTGAAGTAATTTGTATGCATGGCAGGAGGCAGAGCGTCAAGGTCCTCCTTTTTTTTTTTTTTTTAACATACCATTTTACAGTTGTTTCAGCACCTTTGTTGAGAAGAGTTTCCTTTCCTTCCCTTGCCCTTGGTGCAGGCCCCTCTCTGGATTCCGTCCTGTTCTGGGATACACGGTCTCTTGTGTATGCTCACATCATCCAATCACTTTGGCTGGAAGTCAGGCCCTGCAAGCCCTCCAGCTCTCTTCTGGAGGACTGTCCTCCCCTGTGTCCTCAGAGATTCAGTGCAACCCCAATCAGCTTCCAGCAGTAACCCACCAAACCCAGCCCTTCTTGTTTTTGGAGAAACTGAGTGACTTCTATTTTACATTTGGCTCTGGCTGCTGTCTGAAAAGCAGAAGCAGTGGGCAAGGCAAGAGGCATGGAGTCTGGGCTGTGGACCCCCACACAGGGGCTGCTGGGCTTCTGAGGGGAGCCAGCAGGATTTCCGATGACTGGCTGTGGGTGTGAGTAAAAGCAGTGGAAACTTTCGAGCTTTCAGACAGGAAGAGCAGCATGTTTCCAGTCCCCCGTGGCTAGGGCTGAGATGGGCTGAGTGGCCCCGGAGGTTTATGTGATGGCTCAGGGAGCCTGGTCTGGGAGAGCCTGGGAGTTCTGTGGTGGTGATGCTGCCCCTAGGTTAGGGGAGGCTCAGTTCTCAGCTTGGAGTCAGCCAGGGCAGTTCCAGCTATTGGACATGTGGGTATACCCTAAGAGTTCAGTTGAAAACTACACTCAGATGGCTGACAAGATGGCTGAATAAGAACAACTCCAGTGTGCAGCTCCCAGTGAGATCGACGCAGAAGACAGGTGATTGCTGCATTTCCAACTGAGGTGCAGGTTCATCTCATCGGGACTGGTTGGACAGTGGGTGCAGCCCACAGAGGGCGAGCCGAAGCAGGGCAGGGCGCCGCCTTACCCGGGAAGTACAAGGGGTCAGGGCATTATCTCCCCTATGCAAGGGAAGCCGTGAGGGACTGAGCCTGAGGAGCTGTGCACACTCTGGCCCAGATACTGCACTTTTCCCATGGTCTTTGTAACCCGCAGACCAGGAGATTCCTTCCAGTGCCTATGTCACCAGAGCCCTGGGTTTCAAGCACAAAACTGGGTGGCCGTTCAGGCACACAGAAAACTAGCTGCAGGAGTTTGTTTTTTTCCATACCCCAGTGGTGCCTGGAACACCAGAGACAGAACAGTTCACTCTCCTGGAAAGGGGGCTGAAGCCAGCAAGTCAAGTGGTCTGGCTCGGTGGGTCCCACCCCCACGGAGCCCAGCAAACTAAGATGCACTGGCTTGAAATTCTCGCTGCTAGCACAGCAGTCTGAAGTCGACCTGGGACACTTGAGCTTGGTGGGGGAAGGGGCGTCCGCCACTGCTGAGGCCTGAGTAGGCGGTTTTACCCTCACAGTGTAAACAAAGCCACTGGGAAGTTGGAACTGGATGGGGCCAATCACAGCTCAGCAAGGCCGCGGCGGCCGGACTGCCTCTCTAGATTCCTCCTCGACAGGCAGGGCATCTCTGAACACCAGGCAGCAGCCCTAGTCAGGGAGTTACAGAAAAAACTCCCATCTCCCTGGGACAGAGCACCTGAGGGAAGGGGTGGCTGTGGGTACAGCTTCAGTAGCCTTAAACGTCCCTGCCTGATGGCTCTGAAGAGAGCGGTGGACCTCCCAGCACAGCGTCTGAGTTCTGCTAAGGGTCAGACGGCCTCCTCAGTGGGTCCCTGGCCCCTGTGTATCCTGGCTGGGAGACACCGCCCAGGAGGGGCCGACAGACACTTCACACAGGAGAGCTCTGGCTGGCATCTGGCGGATGCCCCTCTGGGAGGAAGCTTCCAAAGGAAAGAACAGGCAGCAATCTTTGCTATTCTGCAGCCTCCGCTGGTGATGCCCAGGCAAACAGGGTCTGGAGTGGACCTCCAGCAAACTCCAGCAGTCCTGCAGCAGAGGGGCCTGACTGTCAGAAGGAAAACTAACAGAAAGGAATAGCACATCCACTCAAAGACCCCATCCGAAGGTCACCAACATCAAAGACCAAAGGTAGTAAATCCACGAAGATGGGGAGAAACCAGGGCAAAAAGGCTGAAAATTCCAAAAACCAGAACACCTCTTCTCCTCCAAAGGATCACAACTCCTCGCCAGCAAGGGAACAAAACTGGATGGAGAATGAGTGTGACAAATTGACAGAGGTAGGCTTCAGAAGGTGGGTAATAACAAACTCCTCTGAGCTAAAGGAGCATGTTCTAACCCAATGCAAGGAAGCTAAGAACCTTGAAAAAAGGTTAGACAAATTACTAACCAGAGCAACCAGTTTAGAGAAGAACATAAATGACCTGATGGAGCTGAAAACACAGCACAAGAACTTCGTGAAGCATACACAAGTATCAATAGCCGAATTGATCAAGCAAAGAAATGATATCAGAGATTAAAGATCAACTTAATGAAATAAAGCAAGTAGACAAGATTAGAGAAAAAAGAATGAAAAGGAATGAACAAATCCTCCAAGAAATAAGGGACTATGTGAAAAGACCAAATCTACGTTTGATTGATGTACCTGAAAGTGACAGGGAGAATGGAACCAAGTTTGAAAACACTCTTCAAGATATTAATCCAGGAGAACTTCCCCAACCTAGCAAGATAGGCCAACATTCAAATACAGGAAACACAGGGAACACCACAAAGATACTCCTCGAGAAGAGCAACCCCAAGACACATAATCGTCAGATTCACCAAGGTTGAAATGAAGGAAAAAATGTTAAGGGCAGCCAGAGAGAAAGGTCAGGTTACTCACAAAAGGAAGCCCATCAGACTAACAGCAGATCTCTCAGTAGAAACCCTACAAGCCAGAAGAGAGTGGGGGCCAATATTCAAAATTCTTGAAGAAAAGAGTTTTCAACCCAGAATTTCATATCCAGCCAAACTAAACTTCATAAATGCAGGAGAAATAAAATCCTTTACAGTTTACAAGCAAATGCTGAGAGATTTTGTCACCACCAGGCCTGCCTTACAAGAGCTCCTGAAGGAAGCACTAAACATGGAAAGGAACAACCGGTACCAGCCACTGCAAAAACATACCAAATTGTAAAGACCATCGACACTATGAAGAAACTGCATCAACAAACGGGCAAAATAACCAGCTAGCACCATAATGACAGGATCAAATTCACACATAACAGTATTAACTTTAAATGTAAATGGGCTAAATGCCCCAATTAAAAGACACAGACTGGCAAATTGGATAAAGTGTCAAGACCCATTGGTGTGCTTTATTCAGGAGACCCATCTCATGTGCAAAGACACACATAGGCTCAAAATAAAGGGATGGAGACATATTTACCAAGCAAATGGAAAGTAAAGAAAAAGCAGGGGTTGCAATCCTAGTCTCTGATAAAACAGACTTTAAACCAACACAGATCAAAAGAGGCAAAGACAGGCATTACATAATGGTAAAGGGATCAATGGAACAAGAAGAGCTAACTATCCTAAATATATATGTACCTAATACAGGAGCATCCAGATTCATAAAGCAAGTTCTTAGAGACCTACAAAAGGACTTAGACTCCCACACAATAATAGTGGGAGACCTTAACACACCACTGTTAATATTAAACAGATCGCCAAGACAGAAAATTAACAAGGATATTCAGGATGTGAACTCAGCTCTGGACCAAGCGGACCTAATAGACATATACAGAACTCTCCACTCCAAATCAACAGAACATATATTCTTCTCAGCACCACATCACACTTTTTCTAAAATTGACAACATAATTGGAAGTAAAACGTTCCTCAGCAAATGCAAAACAACAGAAATCATAACCAACAGTCTCTCATACCACAGTGCAATCAAATTAGAACTCAGGATTAAGAAACTCACTCAAAACCACACAACAACATGGAAACTGGACAACCTGCTCTGAATGACTACTGGGTAAATAACAAAATGAAGGCAGAAATAAAGATGCTCTTTGAAGTCCATGAGAACAAAGACACAATGTGCCAGAATCTCTGGGACATATTTAAAGCAGTGTGCAGAGGGAAATTTATAGCACTAAATGCCCACAAGAGAAAGCAGCAAAGACCTAAAATTGACACCCTAACATCACAATGAAAAGATCTAGAGAAGCAAGAGCAAACAAATTCAAAAGCTAGCAGAAGATAAGAAATAACTAAGATCAGAGCAGAACTGAAGGAGATAGAGACTTGAAAAACCCTTCCAAAAAAAATCAATGAATCCAGGAGCTGGTTTTTTGAAAAGATAACAAAATAGACAGACAGCTAGCCAGACTAATAAAGAAGAGAAAGAGAAGAATTAAATAGACACAATGAAAAATGATAAAGGGGATATCACTACTAATCTGTCAGAAATACAAACTACCATCAGAAAATACTATAAACACTTCTATGCAAATAAACTAGAAAATCTAGAAAATCTAGAAGAAATGGATAAATTCCTGGACATATCCACCCTCTCAAGTCTAAGCCAGGAAGAAGTTGAATCCCTGAATAGACCAATAACAAGTTCTGAAATTGAGGCAGTAATTAATACTCTACCAACCAAAAAAAGTCCAGGACCAGACAGATTCACAGCCGAATTCTACCAAAGGTACAAAGAGGAGCTGGTCCCATTCCTTCTGAAACTATTCCGAACAATAGAAAAAGAGGGAATCCTCCCTAACTCATTTTATGAGGCCAGCATCATCCTGATGCCAAAACCTGGCAGAGGCACAACAAAAAAAGAAAATTTCAGGCCAATATCTCTGATGAACATCGATGGAAAAAAAATCCTCAATAAAATACTGGCAAACCGAATCCAGCAGCACATCAAAAAGCTTATCCACCATGATCAAGTCAGCTTCATACCTGGGATTCAAGGCTGGATCAACATATGCAAATCAATAAATGCGATCTATCACATAAACAGAACCAATGACAAAAATCACATGATTATCTCAATAGATACAGAAAAGGCCTTTGAGAAAATTCAACACCCCTTCGTGGTAAAAACTCTCAATAAACTAGGTATTGATGGAATGTATCTCAAAATATTAAGAGCTATTTATGACAAACCCACAGCCAATATCATACTAAATGGGCAAAAACTGGAAGCATTCCCTTTGAAAACCAGCACAAGACAAGGATGCCCTCTTTTACCACTCCTATTCAACATAGTATTGGAAGTTCTAGCCAGGGTAATCAGGCAAGAGAAAGAAATAAAGGGTTTTCAAAAGAAGAAGTCAAACTGTCTCTGTTTGCAGATAACATGATTGTATATTTAGAAAACCCCACCATCTCAGCCCTAAATCTCCTTAAGCTGATAAGCAACTTCAGCAAAGTCTCAGGATAAAAAATCAATGTGCAAAAATTACAACCATTCTTGTACACCAATAACAGACAAACAGAGAGCCAAATCATGAGTGAACGCCCATTCACAATTGCTACTAACAGAATAAAATATCTAGGAATATATCTTACAAGGGATGTGAAGGATCTCTTCAAGGAGAAGTACAAACCACTGTTCAAGGAAATAAGAGAGGACACAAACAAATGGAAAAACATTCCAGGCTCATGGATAGGAAGAATTAATATCGTGAAAATGGCCACACTGCCCAAAGTAATTTATAGATTCAATGCTATCCCCATCAAGCTACCATTGACTTTCTTCACAGAATTGGAAAAAATTACTTTAAATTTCATATAGAACCAAAAAAGAGCCTGCATATCCAAGACAATTCTAAGCAAAAAGAACAAAGCTGGAGGCATCACACTACCTGACTTCAAACTACACTACAAGGCTACAGTAACCAAAACAGCATGGTACTGGTACCAAATCAGATATATAGACCAATGGAACAGAACAGACGCCTCAGAAATAACATCACACATCTACAACCATCTGATCTTTGACAAACCTGACACAAACAAGCAATGGGGAAAGGATTCCCTATTTAATGAATAGTGTTGGGAAAACTGGCTAGCCATATGCAGAAAACTGAAACTGGACCCCTTCCTTATACCTTACACAAAAATTAACTCAAGATGGATTAAAGACTTAAACATAAGACCTAAAACCATAAAAATCCTAGAAGAAAACCTAGGGAATACCATTCAGGACATAGGCATGGGCAAAGACTTCATGTCTAAAACACCAAAAGCAATGGCAACAAAAGCCAAAATTGACAAATAGGATCTAGTTAAACTAAAGAGCTTCTGCACAGCAAAAGAAACTATCATCAGAGTGAACAGGCAACCTACAGAATGGGAGAAAAGTTTTGTAATCTATCTATCTTACAATGGGCTAATATCCAGAATCTACAAAGAACTTAAACAAATTTACAAGAAAAAAACAAACAACTCCATCAAAAAGTGGGTGAATTATATGAACAGACACTTCTCAAAAGAAGACATTTATGTGGCCAACAAACATATGAAAAAAAGCTCATCATTGCTCATTAAAGAAATACAAATCAAAACCACAATGAGATACCATCTCACACCAGTTAGAATGGCAATCATTAAAAAGTGAGGAAACAACAGATGCTAGAGAGAATGTGGAGAAATAGGAACTCTTTTATACTGTTGGTGGGAATGTAAACTAGTTCAACCATTGTGGAAGACAGTGTGGCGATTCCTCAAGGATCTAGAACTAGAAGTACCATTCGACCCAGCAATCCCATTACTGGGTATATATCCAAAGGATTATAGATCATTCTACTATAAAGACACATGCACCCATATGTTTATTGCGGCACTGTTCACAACAGCAAAGACTTGGAACCCACCCAAATGTCCATCAATGATAGACTGGATAAAGAAAATGTGGCACATATACACCATGGAATACTATGCAGTCATATAAAAGGATGAGTTCATGTCTTTTGCAGGGACATGGATGAAGCTGGAAACCATTATTATCAGCAAATTAACACAAGAACAAAAAAACCAAACACTGCATGTTCTCACTCATAAGTGGGAGTTGAATAATGAGAACACATGGACACAGGGCGGGGAACATCACACACTGGGGCCTGTTGGGAGTGGGGGCCTAGGAGAGGGATAGCATTAGGAGAAATATCTAATGTAGGTGACAGGTTGATGGGTGCAGCAAATCGCCATGGCACGTGTATACCTATGTAACAAAACCGCACATTCTGCACATGTACCCCAGAGCTTAAAGTATAACAAAAAAAAAAAAAAAAAAAAAGAAAGAAAGAAAACTATATTCAGCTGCCTCACAAAAATACTTGCAAATAGCTGCTAGAGCAGTGCCTTTACATAAAGTGCGTTCAGTTAGTAACTGGCTCATGAATGTGGCCAGAGAAGTGGGTCAGAGGACAACCTGTGGCTCCCACTCAGGAGCCCAAGGGAGGACTTCCAGGGCAGGGTGGGCTGAGAAGCTCAACAAGATGGGCGAGTGTGCTCAGCGTGTGTGGCAAAGCTGTGCCCCTCACCTCTGTGCCCCGGAGTCCAGACTGGCTACTGGACTGGAAAGGAGGTCCTGCATGAGACTCCGGGTCTAACTGAGCCATCAGGGAGCCAGAAGCTTCTACAAGCAACAGGTGTGATGAGCAGAGCAGCCCGGGAGGCACAGGGCGCTACACAGGCTCTGCTCTGGGTGGAGTGTGGCTAGGACGCATGGTCAGGCAAGGCGAAAGTAGGGCTGTCCACAGCTGTTTGTTTCTTTGCTTTTATATTTGATTTTAGTTTGCATTTTGAATGAGTTAGAACTTACTCTCTATGTGTAGAATGGGTGCGTGTGGGTGTGCAGGGGGAATGGGTGGTAAATATGTTGTGTGGCGTGTGTGTGGCAGGTGTGTGTTGGGTTGTGTGTGCACAGCATGAGGCCATCCATCATTCTGGCTCCCTCTATCACAGCCACAGACATCAAGGACCCTGCATCAGAGGAATGTGGGGGCCACTCTGGACACACTGGGGACAGCGTCCACACATCCAGTCACATGGGACCACTGGCGTTTGGCACTCGAGTTGCTCTCCTCTGAAACATCACCCTGGGCCCTCTGGGGTGGGTGGACGGCTGATTCTCCTTGGTGGCCTCTGGGCCTGCATCCTAACTGGGTAAGGCAGGGAGTGGCTCCAACTAACAGCATGGAAACTGCGCTGGCTGTGAGGGGGTTCCTACTGGGCAAAGCCATTAGGGGGCGCCTCCGTGCTCACTCTCCATTGTAGCCTGCAATCATGGAACAAATCGATTAAAGCAGAGAACAATCAGTTATTTTTTCAGACTCATTTTCTTAAATGGCTTAATCTATGCCTCAGGCCACACAGGCTGTTGGTTACGTAAGCAACTCCAGGGACTGCATTCCTGTAACATGGCTACAGGGCTGCATGCAAGAGCCAGCCTCTCTGCCCATGAGCAGCCCCTGCTCTTTCCATGCCCTGTCTCCAGCCACTGGGGAGACTGTGCCACTGTGTCCGTGGACAGGGAGTGACAAAGGACAGAGCTCCCATTCTAACCAGTGAACCAGTTCTGCGGGAGCCTGGGGGGAAACCATGAATGCCAACATCAATAGGCCTTTCTGTATACTCTTCGAGTCCAGCTTCCATTTGAGAAGAACATTATTAAAAGCAAACCTAATTTACCACAACCAAAATTAAACAGCTAGATGACCTCCAACCAGTGTCTCTGGTTTGGATCCAGTGATCTGCAGGTGGCCTCACATCCCCGTCACAGTTGCTCTTTGCTTGTAATTTTTGGCTCAGCGTAAATGCAGAATAACCTATGTTTCCCATAAACAACTCTTGCTAGATATGCAGGGCTGTTGTGAAACTTTGTTTAACTATTTTACCATCTTCATGTGCAAAGCTCTGGCAGGTGTGCTTTAGCCTCAGGGGAGGGAGAGACAAGTGGTGCAGAACTGAGGCAGGCTTCAGAGGCCTCTGTTATGAACACACACGTGACCATGCACAGAGGTAGTAGCTTGAGAAATGTTACATTCCCAACACAGGAGTCACTGCTTAATATTGGTGGCTTTTGGAGTTGTTTCAAATAAATTAGTCAGAAATGGATGAATAACAAAGTTAACTGGATTTTCTAGTATAACTAGTAAAATGTAAACAATAGCAGATAATCTGTGTTCCCTATACTGCAAATATGTACTAAGTCAGACAGTAATGGAAATACACATCCTGCACCAAATTCATCTGTGTAAACTGTAACACTACAAAGCTGATGTCAACATCTGTCACATTAACTGCCTAATGCACAACTTCTGTTTCGGCAGTCAGCAGCCCTTTATTCAACTGATAAAACCAGATACCCTCTAGGCATTAAATCAGCAATATATACAAACACTTTTTTTCATGTGTAAGTAATAATATTTTATTTCAAGATTAGTTATAGAATGCTGACATTATATATCATCTAAGTCAGTTTAGAATTCTTTAATAAAAATTTTCATTCACAAAACTGTTACTGTCCGCTTAGTCCAGCACTGAAGTAAGTGTTTATCAGTGATGGCACAGTAAATACATTCAAACTGCCCCGGGGAGTTCTGTATCTGGAAATGGTGGAGTCGGTTGTTTTACAACAATACTGACTAGGAATAACTAGGAAACATGGCAAAATATAAGAAAGATACCTGTCTGATGACATCAGAGAGTATAAAGGTAGTGAGGACTGTTAAGGCTAAGAACTAGGAGAGGATTAGAGACAAGAGAGATAAATTAGCATTTGGAGTTACTTTCCCCATTGGGAATACTGCCAGGGATAAAAGCAGTGGCTGAGAGGCTGGGGAGCTGAACAGAGCTTTCAACAAGTCTTATGGATATGGGCAGATAGAAACTAGAATTCAGGGCCCTCAATGAAGAACAAAGCTTGGCCAACACCCCAGGCTTTTGGCTGGGAACTTGAAGGGCTATACCCCAAGAGTCAGAGTAAACTAAAAACAAAGCAGCCATAGTAGGGAATTAAGTTGAGCTTCAAATAACTTAAATACCTGATTGGCTTCAAGTGGTCTTGGATTACTAAAGTCCCTACCCTGGTTGCCTAAAATAAGCAAACTTCACTTTCTCAGGAAAAACAATAAAATCACCCATAGCCTAAAAGTATATCTCAAAATCTTAATATATAATATCCAAGACCCAATTAAAATGACCAGTGGTCCCATAAGATTAAAATGGAGGTGAAAAATTCCTATTGCCTAGTGATGTTGAAGGTGTCATCATGTTCTAGTGTAATGTATTACCTTTTCTATATTTATATAGGATACACACACAAATACTTAGTATTGCCTTACAGTTACCTACAGTATTGAGTGCAGTAACATGCTGTACAGGTTTGTAACTTAGGAACAGTAGGCTATACTATATAGCCTAGGTGTGTAGTAGGCTACACCATCTAGGTTTGTATAAATGTCCTCTGTGATGTTTGCACAGTAGGGAAGTTGCCTAACAATGCATTTCTTAGAATGTATCTCCATCATTAAGTGATGCATGATTGTATTTTAAAATAATTATATTTAGTATGTAGATGTTAAAGAATTTTGGGCTGGGTACACGGGCTCACGCCTGTAATCCCAGCACCTTGGGAGGCTAAGGCAGGCAGATCACGAGGTCAGGAGATCGAGACCATCCTGGCCAACATGGTGAAATCCCATCTCTACTAAAAATACAAAAATTAGCTGGGCGTAGTGGCACATGCCTGTAGTCCCAGCTACTTGGGAGGCTGAGGCAGGAGAATCGCTTGAACCAGGGAGAGGTTGCAGAGAGCTGAGATTGTGCCACTGCACTCCAGCCTGGAGACAGAGCGAGACTCCATCTCAAAGAGAGAGAGAGAAAAAAAGAATTTTGGCAGAGAATTGAACTGAGAAACATAAAAATAAGTCCAGTCTAGAACTGAAAAATAGATGAACTAAAAATAAGAACTCGGTGCATATGGTTAAGAGCTGACTGGGCAATCAAGAGAAGAGAATAAATAAAGTGAAAGATAAATTCAGAAGAAAATATTCAGTTTGAAGCAGACTTACAGACATGCAGATCCACAGACACACAGTGGGAGGTGGAGGCGTGGAATGAGAGATTAAAGTACAAGGCCATACGCATAAGCATGGGAAAGCAGCTTTTCGACACGTGCACAGAAACTCCTCAACTTACCATGGAGTTATGTCCCAACAAACCCATCCTAGGTCAAAAATACTGTGAGTTGAAAATTCTTGTAATACCCCAATGAGCCTATTATAAAGTTGAAACATCATAAGTTGAACTATCATAAGTCAGTGACCAGCTATAGCTGAGTTCCAGAAGGAAGAATATACAGGATGGGACAGAAGCAATATTTTAAAAGATAATGGTGGACATGAGGCAGGACTAGATCGTAGCTCCAACCGGGAAGAACAGAGCAGTGTGCGGAAGCTCGCGTCATGAATTTTAGCTCCAGAATGACTGCAGGAACAAACCAGGAACCCCGAGAGGACCCACAGACACTCCGAAAGCAGCAGACTGCTCCTGCAGGACCGGGGAGACACCCCAAATACTGTGAGTGCCCAAACTGCAGAAGCAGGAGAGGGAGATCCTCTGCCCCCAGACACACACTCCCACTGGGGAAGCTGAAGGTCTAGTTTGTGGGAGAAGTTCCCGACCTTACCTAGAGCTGAGTAGTCAATTCACAGAGCTGAGAGAAATACAGGAGTAGAGGAAGCAGCGGGAAAGGCCCTGGGAGCTCGCTGGGTCCCCACGCAGGCCATCCTGCCCGGCACCACAGGGATTGGTGGGGCAGTCAGAGGCGAAGGAAAAGGAAGTCTCAAGCTGAACTTTGTAACAATTTGAACTGGGCAAAAGCCTCCTGGCCAGACCTCGGGGGAGGGCGCAAATCTGGCCTGCAAGCTGCACAGGATGGTGAGGAACTAAAGCCCTTGTCTTTTGTAGCTGGGAGGTGGGTAACCCTGGGTAAGTCCTCAGCTCTGCTTGCCCACTGCCTGGAAACAAACTCGGTGCCGTTAGCAGGTCCATGGCGGAAGTGAGACCAGCCCTTCAGATTGTGTGGGAGCCGGGTGAGGCCTGTGACTGCCGAATTGCCCCCACTTTGCTGACAGCCTGCATGACTCAGCAGAGGCAGCCATAATCCTCCCAGGAACACCACTCCATTGACCTGGGAACCTCACCCCCACTCCCCACAGCAGCCGCAGCACAGCAAGACCCAACGGAGAGTCTGAGCTCAGACACGCCTAGCCCTGCCCCCAGATGATGGTCCTTCCCTACCTACTCTGGTAGCTGAGGACAAAGGGCATATACTCGTGGGAGTTCTGGGGTCCCACCCACTGCTGGTCCCTCTCCATAACAGCACAGCCGATGCACTCTCGAAAGCGCTACCTCCTGGCAGGAGGCCAACCGGCACAAAAACAGAACATTAAACCACCCAAGCTAAGAACGCTGGCAGACTCCGTTTCATCTCCCTGCCACCTCCACTGGAACAGGTGCTGGGATCCATGGCTGAGAGACCCATAGATGGTTCACATCACAGGACTTTGTGCAGACAGCCCCCAGTGCCAGCCTGGAGCCGGGCAGACTTGCTGGATGGCTAGACCCAGAAGAGAGATAATAATCACTGCAGCTCAGCTCACAGGAAAGGGGGAGAGTACTACATCAAGGGAACACCCTGTGGGACAAAAGAATCTGAACAGCCTTCAGCTCTAGACCTTCCCTCTGACAGAGCCTACCAAATGAGAAGGAACCAGCAAATTAGCTCTGGTAATATTACAAAACAAAAGCAGACGTAGCTATTCTTATATCAGACAAAACAAACTTTAAAGCAACAGCAGTTAAAAGAGACACGGAGGAGGGACATTATATAATGCTTTTTTAAAAAGCCTTGTCCAACAGGAAAATATCACAATCCTAAACATATATGCACCCAACACTGGAGGTCCCAAATATATATAACAGTTACTAATAGACCTAAGAATGAGATAGACAGCAACACAATAATAGTGGGGAACTTCAACACTCCATCGACAGCACTATTCAGGTCATCAAGACGGAAAGTCAACAAAGAAACAATGGATTTAAACTATACCTTAGAACAAATGGACTTAACATATATACACAGAACATTTCATCCAAGAACTGTAGAATACACATTCTATTCAACAGCGCAAGGAACTTTCTCCAAAATAGACCATAGGATAGGCCACAAAACAAGCCTCAATAAATTTAAGAAAAATGAAATTTTATACATATATATATATATATTTTTTTTTTTTTGAGACAGAGTCTCGCTCTGTTGCCCAGGCTGGAGTGCAGTGGCGTGATCTCAGCTCACTGCAAGCTCCACCTTCCAGGTTCACATCATTCTCCTGCCTCAGCCTCCCGAGCAGCTGGGACTACAGGGGCCCGCCACCATGCCCAGCTAATTTTTTATGTTTTTAGTAGAGACAGGGTTTCACCGTGTTAGCCAGGATGGTCTCGATCTCTTGACCTCATGATCTGCCCGCCTCGGCCTCCCAAAGTGCTGGGATTACAGGCATGAGCCACCACGCCCGACCAGAAAAATGAAATTAAGTACTCTGTCAGACTACAGTGGAATCAAACTGGAAATCAACTCCAAAAGGAACCTTCAAAACCATGCAAATACATGGAAATTAAGTAACCTACTCCTAAATGATCATTGGGTCAAAAATGAAATCAAGATGGAAATTAAAAAATTCTTCAAGCTGAATGACAATAATGACACAACCAATCAAAAATTCTGGGATACAGCAAAGGAGGTGCTAAGAGGAAAGTTCATAGCCCTATACGCCTGCATCAAAAAGACTGAAAGAGCACACACTGACACTCTCAGGTCACACCTCAAGGAACTAGAGAAACAAGAACAAACCAAACCCAAACCCAGGAGGAGAAAGGAAATAACCAAGATCAGAGCAGAACTAAATGAAATTGAAACAAACAAAAAAATACAAAAGATAAATGAAACAAAAAGCTAGTTCTTTGAAAAGATAAATAAAATTGATAGACCATTAGTAAGATTAACCAAGAAGAGAGAAAATCCAAATAACCTCATTAAGAAACGAAACGGGAGATATTACAACTGACACCACAGAAATACAAATGATCATTGAAGGCTACTCACTACTCCTCTTCAACATAGTACTGGAAGTCCTAGCCAGGGCAATCAGATAAGAGAAATAAATAAAAGGCATCCAAATCTGGGATGAGGACATCAAACTGTCACTGCTGGCTGATGATATGGTTGTTTACCTTGAAAACCCTGAAGACTCCTCCAAAAAGCTCCTAGAACTGCTAAAAGAATACACCAGTTTCTGGATACAAGATTAATGTAAACAAATTGGTAACTCTTCTATATACCAAGAGCGACCAAGCGGATAATCAAATTAAGAACTCAACCCCTTTTACAATAGCTGCAAACAAATAAAATACCTAGGAATATACCTAACCAAGGAGGAGAAAGACCTCCACAAGGAAAACTACAGAACCCTGGTGAAATAAATCATAGATAACACAAACAAATGGAAACATGTCCCATGCTCATGGATAGGTAGAATCAATATTGAGAAAATGACCACACTGCAAAAAGCAATCTACAAATTCAACACAATCCCCATCAAAATACCATTGTCATTCTTCACAGAATTAGAAAAAACAATTCTAAAATTCACATGGAACCAAAAAAGAGCCCATGTAGCCAAAGCAAGACTAAGCAAAAAGAATAAATTTGGAGGCATCACACTACCTGATTTCAAACTACACTATAAGGCCATAGTCACCAAAACAGCCCGGTACTGGTATAAAAATAGGCACATAGACCAATGGAACAGAATAGAGTACCAAGTAATAAGCCCAAATACTTACAGCCAACTGATCTTCGACAAAGCAAACAAAAACAAAAAGTGGAGAAAGGACGTCCTTTTCAACAAATGGTGCTGGGATAACTGGCTAGCCACATGTAAGAGAATGAAATGCAATACTCATCTCTCACCTTTTACAAAAATCAACTCAAGAAGGATTAATGCCTTATATCTAAGACCTGAAACTATGAAAACTCCAGAAGATAACATTGGAAAACCCCTTCTAGACATTGGCTTAGGTAAGGATTTATGAGCAAGAACCCAAAAGCAAATGCAATAAAAACAAAGATAAACAGCTGGGACTTAATTAAACTAAAGAGCTTTTGCATGGCAAAAGGAACAGCCAGAAGAGTAAACAGACAACCTACAGAGTGGGAGAAAATCTTCACAATCTATACATTTGACAAAGGACTAATATCCAGAATCTAGAACCCAAACTCAAACAAATCAACAAGAAAAAAACAAACAATCCCATCAAAAAGTGGGCTAAGGATGAACAGACAATTCTCAAAAGAAGATACACAAATGGCCAACAAACATATGAAAAAATACCCAACATCATTCACGATCAGGGAAATGGAAATCAAAACCACAATGTGATACCACCTTACTCCTGCAAGAATGGCCATAATAAAAAAAAAAATCAACAAACAGTAGGTGTTGGCATGGATGCAGTGATCAGGGAACACTTCTACACTGCTGGTGGGAATGTAAACTAGTGCAGCCACTATGGAAAACAGTATGGAGATTCCTTAAAGAACTAGAAGTAGAACTACCATTTGATCTAGCAATCCCAGTACTGGGTATCTACCTAGAGAGGAAAAGAAGTCATTATATGAAAAAGACACTTGTACATGCATGTTTGTGGCAGCACAATTCACAACTGCAAAATCATGGAACCAACCCAAATGTCCATCAATCAATGAGTAGGTAAAGAAACTGTAGTATATATATATATGTATACACGATGGAATACTACTCAGCCATAAAAAGGAATGAATTAAAGGCATTCGCAGCAACCTGGATGAGATTGGAAACTATTATTCTAACTGAATTAACTCAGGAATGGAAAACCAAACATCGTATGTTCTCACTGATATGCAGGAGTTAAGCTCTGAGGACACAAAGGCATTGGAATTATACAATGGACTTGCGGACTTGGGGGAAGAATGGGAGGACGGCAAGGGATAAAAGACTACAAATAGGGTGCAGTGTGTTACTGCTCAGGTGATGGATGCACCAAAATCTCACAAATCACCACTAAAGAACTTACTCATGTAACCAAACACTACCTGTATCCCAATAACCTATGGAAAAATAGAAAAAAATAAAAGATAATGACAGAGAATTTTCTAAAATTAATGAAAGATATCAAGCCACAGACTGAGAATTCGTATGAACCCCAAGGAACATAAATAAAAGAAAAATACAAGTCTGCATGTTATAATAAAACTGCTGAAAACCTATGATAAAGAAAAATATTTTAGAAACAGTACAAGAAAAAAAAACTGCTACCTTGACTTTTAAATGGAAATAATAAAGGCCAGAAGAAAATGGAACATCTTCAGAGGGCAAAAATAAGTAAATACCTACATAAATGCCATCCTATATCTTGTAAAATTATTCTTTAAAAGCAGATGCAAAATTAAAAAAAATTGCAGACACTTATCACCAGGGGACCACACTACAGAAAATACTTAAGGGTATTCTTTAGGTAGAAGGAAATAATCTCAGATTGAAGCTCAGAGCTGCAGGAAAAAATAAAGAACAACGGAAAATCGTTATAGCCTAAGTGGGTATTGACCCTATAGAAAATAAAGTTGCCCTATGGAGTTTGAAAGAGAATCAAATTACAGGACAACATTAATACACAAGACAGGAGGGGCTAAATGGAGTTCAGAAGTACTAAGTTCCTTGAATTGTCCAAAGTATGGTACGAGTACTATTTTACCAGAAACTCTATATATAGTCAAGGATATAGATTGTAACCTCCATTGTAACTACCAAAGAATAGTAAAAGAATGTACCGGGAAGAAGCTAATAGAGTAGAAAATTAATAAATACTCTGATTTATACAAAATTAGGCAGGAAAGATGAAAAAGGAAATGACAGGGCAAACAAAAGCAAATAATGAGATGTTAGATCTATAACCAACTAGATCAGTTATCACATCTAATGTAGGTAAACTAAAATGCTTCAAGTGAAAAACAGATGATCAGACTGGATTTTAAAAACCTTAATTTTACATTGCTTACATCTGAATTACAAACTGTCACAAAGGTTGAAAGTAGAATTATTTTAAAAATATATCATGCAAACACTAATCAAAAGAGCTAATGTAGAAACACCAATGTCAGACAAGTTGACATTAATGAAAATAAAACTTTAATAACTATAGAACAAAGTTTATAATGATAAAATATCAGTCCAACAGGAAGCTACATCAAGACTATTCTTTTTTTTTTTTTTTTTTTTTTTTTGAGACAGAGTCTTGCTCTGTCACCCAGTCTGGAGTGCAGTGGCGCGATCTCGGCTCACTGCAAGCTCCGCCTCCCAGGTTCACACCATTCTCGTGCCTCAGCCTCCCGAGTAGCTGGGACTACAGGCGCCTATCACCACGCCCAGCTAATTTTTTGAATTTTTAGTAGAGACGGGGTTTCACCGTGTCAGCCAGGATGGTCTTGATCTCCTGACCTCGTGATCCACCTGCCTCGGCCTCCCAAAGTGCTGGGGTTACAGGCGTGAGCCACCGCGCCCCGCCACTCAAGACTATTCTTAACTTCAAATTATATAAAGGAAAACTGGACAGAAAATAAAGAGAAATATACGAGTCCACAATCA
This sequence comes from Macaca nemestrina, assembly GCF_043159975.1. NCBI lineage: Eukaryota > Metazoa > Chordata > Mammalia > Primates > Cercopithecidae > Macaca > Macaca nemestrina. The sequence continues at coordinate 171,850,979 of NC_092131.1, forward strand.
TAGTTGGAGGTTTTAACAAAGTGCTTTCAGGAGCTGATAGAATAAGCAGACAAAAATAATCAGTATGGACTTAAATCACAGGAAAAATATGATCCAATTAACATATACAGATCACCGCACCAAGAATCACAAAATCCACAAAATTTATTTCTTTGTGAACATGGAACGTTTACCAAAACTGATCATATGCTAGGCCATAAAGCAAGTACCAAATTTCGAAAGGCTGAAATCGTTCAGATCCTCCTCTGACCAACTGGAAGAGGACAGGGAATTGTAGGGGACTGGCTGTGCCACCATGCCCAGGTGACCTTCCAGGTACCAACAGAGACCCCACAGGCATAGGCTTGAACCGCGGTCTGAGTCTTGGCAGAACGCCTTGGGATCCTCCCGGCACAGGAGCAGACGGGAGCTCTGTCAGGTACTGCTCTGAGGACCTCTCTCCCTCACCTTGCTCTCTCCTCTGCAAGGCAGTCATGAGACAGCTCTGCTTGGCCTCACTGTTCTGATGAGGTATGGGCCTTTCTTCTCCCACCCCCTCAGGATAGTAGACATGAATGAAAATAAAACTGTAATAAACAGGTGAAACGTCTTAGCTGCAGCACAGAACAGGCTCCTCAGCAATGGGGTCTTGCACAACTTATGCAACAGTCCATTCCTTTTGTTTCAGTGTCATGCTTTCTGGCATGCGGAACAAGGACCTGGGAGCTGGCACCTTGGCTACTCTCTCCTTCACTGTCTATGTGAGTAATAAACTGTCTGCATCTAAAACTGGCCTGTCGCATCCTTACTGGCTGAATCAGGCAGACCTTGCCCTTGCCTTGTCTGGTGTGTGTGCTTGACAGAAAGAGAAGTCAATAACAGAAAGAGAAGTGAAAACTCCTCATATGCTGAGGAATTAACTGGAAATGTATAACCATTTATATGTATGTGAAAAGAGGCTGGGCATCAATAATCTAAGTTGGGGGTTTGCAAATTATGAACCATGGGCCAGTTCACTCTGCCCCGTTTTTGTATAATGCATAAAATAAGAATAGCTTTTACATTTTATTTTTATCCATTTATTTGAGACAGAGTCTCACTCTGTTGCCCATGCTGGAGTGCAGTGGCGCGATCTTGGCTCACTGAAACCTCCACCTCCCGGACTCAACCGATTCTCCTGCCTCAGCCTCCCAAGTAGCTGTGATTACAGACACCCGCCACTGCGCCCAGCTAACTTTTATATTTTTAGTAGAGACGGGGTTTCACCTTGCTGGCCAGGCTGGTCTTGAACTCCTGACCTCAGGTGATCTGCCCACCTCAGCCTTCCAAAGTGCTGGGATTATAGGTGTGAGCTACCGTGCCTGGCCAGCTTTTACATTTTAAATTTAAAAGAAAGAATATGTGACAGGAAGCATGTGCAGCTTGCAAAGCCCAAAGTACTTACTATCTGTCCTGTCACGGAAAACAGTTTGCCAACCCCTGATCTGAGTACTGATCTCAAACAGTTTTAAGAAATAGCAAATTTAACCAACAAATAAAGAAGGAAAAAAGGAAACAACAAGACCAAGAAAAGAACTCACAAATGCTGAGAGGGTAGATCTACAACCAAATATATCAAACATTTATGAAGATAACATCAGATTTTAATGGAACAGATGACAAACGACAAAGAGAATCAACGAAGCCAAAAGATGGTTCTTTGGAAAGACTTAGAATAATCGATAACTCGGCCGAGTGCAGTGGCTCATGCCTGTAATCCCAGCACTTTGGGAGGCCGAGGTGGGCGGATCACGAGGTCAAGAGATCGAGACCATCCTGACCAAGATGGGTGAAACCCCATCTCTACTAAAAATAGAAAAATTAGCTGGGCATGGTGGTAGGCGCCTGTAGTCCCAGCTACTTGGGAGGCTGAGGCAGAAGAATCGCTTGAACCCAGGAGGCGGAAGTTGCAGTGAGCCCAGATCATGCCACTGCATTGCAGCCTGGTGACAGATTGAGACTCTGTCTCAAAAAAAAAAAAAAAAAAAAAAAAAGAGAAAAAAAGAATAATCAATAACTCTGGCAAGACTTATATGCATTTATATCTATGTGTCTACGTGCAAAAGAAGGCAGACACACAGGAATATATACTGCATGATTCCATGTATACAAAGCCTAAGCACAGGAAAGCCTAACCCAAGGTGTTAGCAGCCATGACTGTAGTTGTGGTTACCTTTGGGGAGAAAGAAGGTGTTGTGATAGGAAGAGGGAAGCAAAGAGATTTCTGGCTGCTGATAGTCATAGTTTGATTTGATTTCAATGATATCTGCACTGATGCTACACTTTCTAAGAATTCATTAAGTTACACAGTGATGTTGTAATTTCTAGAGGTATGCAATACTTCAATAAGAAACTGAAATATTTTGACTTTGTCTTGTTGGCTTTGCTTTGTAATAGGTTTTGCAGTGTCACTGTAAGGTGGCTACGAGGAATATATTTGATGTTAAGAAGCTGTTACTTTATAACAAAACATAAACAAGCAGGAACTGAGCACATGGACATGCAGTTTTATACATTTGCACCATTTAGATTAGTCTAACCATTATGATTCAGTCTTAGTACAAATTTAACATTAAATTAAAATCAGTGGTGCTTCTTCTTAGAGGCCTGATTACAATCAGAAAAATAATTCCTGCTGAAAGCTGCAAGATTGCAATGTAAGCATTAATATTTCACAACAAACCATGGAGAATACTATCCAAGGAGTCACCATGACTAGTTAGGTAGAGGACACTTAGAAACAGAAGGAAGAAAACTTTCCAAATGTCAGGAAACAAAAACAAAATGATGACAAAGCTGGCTTTTTCCAAGAGCTTCTCAGTGGTGTACTGGGTTGGCCCCAGAGAGACTCTGGCAAATCTAGTCTTCAAAAGTAAAATGAGAGAAAATGACCATTGATGAAGGGCATAAAACTGCATTTTGTATGGAAATATTCATAACTGTCCTCTGTTCAGGCCCTATTATGTTCCATTTCAGTGTTGTGGATACCTTGTTTCATTCATTCACACCACCATGTTACAACTGCATGACCGCAGCAGGCCAGAGAAGGGTGGTAAGTCAGGCTCAGGATGTTCTGACTGGCTTCAGCAGACTTCACAGAAACACATGGGCTCCCTGCTGCTCCTATGGATCCTGACTACAATCTGCCTCCCCGAGGCGGCTGCTTCTACTGTCTCCCCGCGGGGTGGCCAGCCTCCAATATAGCCCCCAAGGATCCCTCTGTGTGGCCCCCTCCACTTTATACTAGGGTTAGTCTGTATGACCGATGGATGATAGCCTATGTGATGGGATGTCACTTCTGAGATTACTCCATGATAGGCTGTGGCTTCCACTGGAAGCTCTTTATCTCTCTCTGATCACTCACTCTGAGGGAAGTCAACTGATTACTTATGAGGTTGCCCAGGTAGCCAAGGAAGAGGCTGTGGTGAGGCTCTGAGGTCTCCTGCTGACCGCCAGTGAAGAACTGAGGCCACCAGCAGCCCCGCGAGTGGGGCTGGAAGAAGGTCCTGCAGTCCCAGCTGGACTGTAACCTTGAGAAGGACGCCACACTTGGACTTATGATCCTCAGAAATGGTGTAAGAAATACATGATGGTTGTCTTAGGCTGCTAAATTTTGGGATGACTTTGTGTGCGGCAATAAGAGACTTTGACTAAACATTCTTGATTAAAAAAAAAAAAAAAAAAAGCGCTGCAATGGAATGACATACAAATGCACCAGAATGGCTACAGTTAAAAAGCTGACAACACTAAAGTCAAAGATGATGGAGCAACCAGGACTCTCGTATGTTGTTACAGTGAGAGTATAAAACAATATAAACACAGTTGAAAAGGTCTAGCAGTTTCTGTAAAACTCAACATACACCTGCTTATGACTCGGCTACATCTACCTGGGATCCAGAGTTCACTCATAGGTGTTTACCCAAGAAAAACAAAGCCACATCTCCATAAAAAGACTTTTACAGAAATGTATGTAGTAGCTTTACTGATAGTAGCTAAACCTAGAAACTACTCAGATGCCCATCAAATATTGATGGATAAAAACAAACAAACAAACAACAACAACAACAAAAAACACTGTGGTATAGCCACACAATGAAACACTACTTAGCACACTTCATTCTTTCTTCAAAAGAAATGAACTGCTAATATACTCCACATAGATGAATTTCAGAAACGTGCTTGGTGGAAAAACCAGACACAAACAGTGCACACTGTACACTTTCATTCACACGAGGTTACGGAACAAGCAAAACCAACCTAGGAGTGCAAAAAAAAAAAAAAAAAAAAAAAAAAAAATTTGAGAACAATGGTTGCTTGGGGTGGGCTGAGGTGGAGAGGGATTTTGACTAAGAAAAGAAGTGAGGAAACTTTTCGAAAGGAAGGTAGTGTTTAATTTTTTTTATTACAGTTTCGGACACAAGGTGTGTCTATTTGTCAAAACCTATTAATGGCATACATAAAGGCTTGTGTATTTCATTGCACGTATATTTTACCATAAAGAAGAACCAAAAACACATATTACACTCCAGTTAATAATAGCCAGGCAGAAACATTTAAGGTGAAATGTAAGCTACATATCTGCAACTTATTTTGAAATACATAAAAAATTAGATGAATTGATGGATTCATGGAAGAACGGATAGATGGATAGGTACATATACGTGATAAAGAAAGTAGGGTAAAATGTTAATTGTAGAATCTAGGTGGTGGGTACATGGTGTTCACTGAGCAATGATTTCATCTTCTCTGCATGTTTGAAACATTTAGTAGTATACTAGTGGGGAAAATATTTGAGAGCGGTGAGTTCTGTGCGCATGGAACTATCTGTAACTTGGAGGAGCTAGAAAAATCCATTTGAACAATGTGTTAATGGACTCAGATAATCAGAATATAATTTTGTTTGAGGCAGGATCTCACTGTGTTGCCCAAGCTGGACTGCAGCGGTGCAATCAGAGCTCACTGCAGCCTTGACCTCCTGGGTTCAAATGATTCTCCTGCCTCAGCTTCCTCAGTAGCCAGGACTACAGGTGTGTACCACCACACCTGGCTAATTTTTGTATTTTTAGTAAAGACAGGGTCTTACTATATTGCCTAGGCTGGGCTCCAACTCCTCGCCTCACGTGATTCTCTGCCTTGGCCTCCCAAAGTGCTGGAATTACAGGTGTTAGCCCTGCAGCTGGCCTGTATTTGTTTTAAAGCAATTTTGATCTCTATCTTGGAGGGAGATCCAGTTCATTAGAGATAATTCCTGTGGATGCCTCTTCAGCTTCTACATTAGCTATTCATTTCTCACCTTAGACCCTTCAGATGATCCTCTGCAGTGAATTCTTATAATGATATGCTTTATTGGTACCTATTTTGAATATATGTTGGACTTTCTCATACCAAAAGCAGGGCTTAATCACCCTTGAAAGTTTCCAGGTCTCCACCTCTTCCCAGGCCCTCAAAATGGTCGATCCAGAGATGTGCCTTATACAGCTGCCTCTCGGTGACCATGTCCCTAAGGGACAGCTAGATGCAACCTACTTGACCCACCCTGCAGACGCTCACACCTTACATGGACTGCCCACATATGCTGCAATGATCACCCCTCGCTCACAGCATGGCCTCCTGTAACTTGCGCCTACCTGCTCTAACCCGACAAATTACAACTGCTTGTGGGGAACCTGCTGGGGTGATGGCCTGGACCCCATAAAGGCTTCAGCCCTCAGGGCCCACACTCCATCTCTCTTGCTCCCCACCCGCTGGTGAGCACACAGGTCCTGACAGCTCCCCCCCTCGAGCGTGCTGCCCTCTTCTCCCGAGGAACTCACGCTTCTGGTATTTCATACATTTTGTTGAGTGGCCTCCTCTGTGTCTCACTCAACCGAAACACCTGGACCTAACTTCTTTCCAAATTCAGAAGTGTCCCAGAGAGTGGCTATCTTGGTAGGCTAAATAAATAACTACACCGGACACAGACCAGAGACTCAAGGGCATCTGACGGGGTAAACAAGTCTCCCCTGAGAGACCAAGGCCCAGGCCAGACACAGGGATTCTGCCATCTGCCAGGATAAAGAAGTAGCCCGTGAAGGCACATTGTCAACATGCATAGCCACCTCCCTGGAGCCCCGTCAGGGCAGGGCTGGAGTTCACAGCCACTCTCCAGAGACAGGGAAACCCCAAAGCAAATTGCAAAGAGAAAAACGCAACCCCCTCTCTCTGCCACCGCTGACAAAGCCAGTCTATGGCAGTTTCCACACAGCACGCAAACCAGCCATGACCCCGCGTCGGGTCTTCCTCGGCGTCTCCTCTTCCATGACGTTTCCCTACACGCGCTCTTCCCAGGGCACCTGGACCTCCTCCCTGCCTTTCCACAGCATGCATGTTCCTGCCATCATGCCACAGCACGCGCTGTGTGTGCTGCCGGGATGTTCTCCACCCGCCTCCACCCGCCAGGCCTCTGTCTGTCAAGGCCCTCCTTCACAGAGCTCCGTGCATGCTCATGGCGGAGTTCCCTCCTCATCCCTTCAGGCCTCCCTTCCTACAGGCTTCTCCCGCACAGTGCCCATCTGCGCTGTATACAGCAGGCGATGCTCCTGCATATCTGCACCAGGGAATGAGTGCCCTGAGGACAGCGGTGGAGTCCTGTTCCCCTGTGCTCCCCAGAGCAGGGCCGCCCCACACAGAAACCACCCAAGGATTCCCCAATGTCCCGGCCCCTGTCTGGGGCTGTTTTTTCCTGAAGGTTTCCATCAGGCTCTGAGTGAAACCTTTAACCAAAGGGAGTGTGAGGCAGGACAAAGGGACAGCAAGCTTTCCTCAAGGTCGGGACCCGGGAGACGCAGACAGGACTCTTCCCACGTTCTGGGACCTGCCTCTGGCACCCAGCCATTCCCAGCCTCACTGGATGTGACAGGAAGGAGATCACCTCTCACTTCAGTTCCACCTTAAACTCCAAACACACTGTCAGCAAGTCCTAGGTCCTTAGTGGTTCTTGGTCTCTGCCTTCTAAAGCGAGGGGTTTGAGCCCCTCCAAGTCTGTGACCAAAGTTTTTAAGCCACAGGCAAAGCTCCATTTGTAGTCCTTCTTGGCAAGTTTTGACCCACCGCTAGTCTTTCCCTATCTAGAAACACGATCCTTTGTTTTGACCCCAAGTAGCCCCCATTTCCTCTGAGAAAAACCTGGTACTAAATACAGCACTACCTTGGTGCTCCTGGGACCTACAGGCCACCTTGCTCACTGCCCTCAATTTTACAGATGAGAAAACAGAGAGCAAGAAGATCAAGAAACTTGTTGACGACTGCACAGTAAATTAGTAAGGCTTGGGCTAGCGGAGCAAATAATATTTCCTGCCTGAAAACACAAAGACCTCCCATCCCAACATCCTTCCCAGCAGCCCACGGAAGCAGGCGGGGAGAGACGTGGGGGCGCAGAACCCTGACACTGCCTTGCTGCTGCACTGAGGATGGCGCCTGGTGCTTCCGGGGAGGTTGTGTGAAGGCGCTGACTCCAACCCCGTGTAGAAAGCAGACAGTGGGCATGTACTACAACTCTCTGATTCAACATAAAAGAATGTAAATGATAAAATTCTAAGATGCCTAAGTGGGTTTGAAAAAGTCGATGTAACTGGAGGTTAAATGTGACATGTGAGACCCGGAAGTCAGTGAAGATCTGAAAACTGTCTTGTTAATTCACTTCAGGCTGCCCAGTTTCTGCAGGGACAGCTGTGGCTGCAAACAGGGGCTATGTGGGAAAGGCACTCCCTGCACTGCCACCTGCATGCCCAGGACTGGCACGGAGAGCCACTGCCCCCCACCTGCCGGCTGGTCTCCAGCAGCATGAAAACAGGGGGCATGGCTGTTCCTACCCTAAAGAGGAAAATGATACACCTTATCCCAGACGCCAGGTGCTGTCTGCATCTGTCCTTTTAAAAATTTAATCGCTTTATACAATTGACACTGAATAAAATGCACATATTTAGGTTTACAATTTGAGAAGCTGACACATGTGCATACAGACACACCTCATTTTACTGTGCTTTACTGTATTGCCCTTTGCAGACACTGCATTTTCTTTTTACAAATTAAAGGTTTGTGGCAACCCTGTGCTGAGCAAGTTTATCGGCATCATTTTTCAAACAGCGCGCACCCACTGTGCATCTCTGTGTCACATTTTGGTAATTCTCGTAATATCTCAAACTTTTCCATTAGGATTATGTCTGTTATAGTGATCTGTGCTCAGTGATCTTTGGTGTTACTGTTGTAACTGTTCTGGGGCACCACAAACCACACCCACACACATCGATGCACTTAATCAACGTTGTGTGTATTCGGACTGCCCCACTGACTGGTGATTCTCCTGTCTCCCTCTCCTCAGGCCTCCCTACTCCCTGAGACACAACAACTTTAAAGTTAGGCTATTAACAACCCTACAATGTCAAGTTGTTCAAACGAAAAAAAAAAAAGTTTCATGTCTCACTTTAAATCAAAAGCTAGGAATGGTTAAGCTTAGTGAGGAAGGCATTTTAAAAGCTGAGATGGGCCAAAAGCCAGGCCTCTTACACTAAACAGTTAACTAACTTTTGAATGCAAAGGAATAATTATTGAAAGAAATTAACAGTGCTACTCCAGTGAATACACAAATGACAAGGAAGTGAAACAGTCTCATTGCTGACATGGAGAGTTTCCGTGATCTGCGGTCTGGATAGATCAAACCAGTTACAATACTCCCTTAAGCCAAAGCCTGATCGAGAGCAAGGCCCTAATTCTCTTCAGTTCTACGGAGACTAAGAGAGGTGAGGAAGGTACAGAAGAAACGTTAGAAGCTATCAGAGGTTGGTTCATGAGGTTTAAGGAAAAAAGCCATCTTCAATAACATAAAAATTTTATGTTATTGCACTGGGAAAGTGGCAAGTGCTGATGGAGAAGCTGCAGCAAGATCTCTAGATCTTAGAAGATCTAGCTAACATCACTGATTAAGGTGGCTACACTACACAACAGATGTTCAGTGTAGACAACACAGCCCTCTATTGGAAGAAGATGTTATCTAGGCTAGATGAGAAGAAGTCGATGCCTGGCTTCAAAGCTTCTACAGACAGGGACAATTGTAGCTGGTGACTTTTCAGTTGAAACCAATGCTCATTTATCATTCTGAAAATTCTAGTGCCCTTAAGAATGACACTAAATCTACTCTTCCTGTGCTCAATAGGACCAAAGAAGCCTGGGTGCAGCACATCTGTTGATACCTTGGTTTACTGAATATTTTAAGCTCATTGCTGAGACATGCTGCTCAGAAAGAAAGATTTCTTTCAAAATACTACTGCTTATTGACAATGGACCTAGTTACCCAAGAGCTCTGATGGAGATGTACAAGATCAGTGTTTTCATGCCTGCTAATACAACATCCATTCTGTACCCCATGCATCAAGCAGTAATTTTGACTTTCAACTCTTATTACTTAAGAAATACATTTTCTAAGGCTACAACTGCCATAGATAGTGATTCCTCTGGTAGATCTGGGCAAAGTACATTGAAAACCTTCTGGAAAGGATTCACAACTCTAGATATCATTAAGAACATCTGTGATTCATGGGAGGAGGTCAAATTATCAACATTAACAGGAGTTTGTAAGAAGTGGATTCCAACCCTCATGGATGACTCTGTGGAGTCCAAGACTTCAGTGGAAGAATTAACTGCAGATGTGGTGGAAGAGAACTGGAATTAGAAGTGGAGTCTGAAGATGTGACTAAATTGCTGCAATCTCATGATCAGAGTTGGGGAGTTGCTTCTTATGGATGAGCAAAGAAAGTGGTTTCTTGAGATGGAATCTGCTCCTGTAAAGATGCTGTGAACATTGCTGAAATGACAACAAAGGATTTAGAAATTACAAAATTTATTTGATAAAGCAGCAGCAGGGTTTCAGAGGACTGACTTCAATTTTGAAAGAAGTTCCACTGTGGGTAAAATGCTATCAAACAGCATCACACATGCTACAGAGAAATCTTTCATGAGAGGAAGAGTCAATCAAATGCATCCAACTTCATGATTGTGTTATTTTAAGAAATTGTCACAGCCACTCCAACCTTCAGCCACCACCACCCTGATCGGTTAGTAGCCATCAACATCGAGGCAAGACCCTCCACCAGCAAAAGGATTATGACTCACTGAAGGCTCAGATGAGTGTTAGCATTTTTTGGCAATAAAGTATTTTTTTAAATTAAGGTATGTACATTTTTTAGATACAATGCTAATGAACATTTAGTAGACTACAGAATAGTGTAAACAACTTTTTTTTTTTTTTTTTTTTTTTTTTTTTTTTTTTTTTGAGACAGGGTCTTGCTCTGTCACCCAGACTGGAGTACACTGGCACGATTTCCACTCACTGCAATCTCTGCCTCCTGGACTCAAGCAATCCTCCCACCTCAGCCTCCCCAGTAGCTGGGACTACAGGCATGCACCACCAAACCTGGCTGATTTTTGTAGTTTTTTTTTTTTTTTTGAGACAAGGTCTCACCATGCTGCCCAGGCTGGTCCGGAACTTCGGGCTCAAGCTATCCATCCTCCTTGGCTCTCAAAGTGCTGGGACTACAGGTGTGAGCCACTGGGCCTAGCCAACATAATTTCTACATTCACTAGGAAACCAAAACATTCATGTGACTTGCCTTATCGCTATATTTATTGCAGTGGTCTGGAACTGAATCTGCAATACCTCTGAGGTCTGCCATCACCACAAGATACCACACATGTCTACCACTCTCAAAAGATTCCTCAGCTGCTTTGTAATCCCTGCTGCTCACTGCTGCCCTCAGCCCTGTCTGAGGTAATCACTGACCTGCATTCCGTCACTATAGATCAGTATGCATTTCCTAGACTTTACATAAGTGGAATTGTACAATATGTCGGTTTTGTTTTTTATCTCACTTATTTCACTTCACATAATTATCTTGAGAGTCATCTCTGTTGTTGCACATATCAATAATTCACTCCTTTGGATTGAGAGCCGAGCAGCATTCCAGTGCATGTATCTACTACCACTTGTTTACCCGTTTACCTGTGATGGGCATTTAGGTTGTTTCCAGTTTTTAGCTCTTACTAAGAATGCTAAAAACATTTGTGTACAAGCTTTGCTATGGGCAAATGCTTTCAGTTTTCTTAAATAGGAGTAAAATTTGCTGGATTGTACATAGATAGGTACACGTCTAATTTTGAAGAACTTGCCGAATTGTTTTCTAAAGTTGCTGCACCACTCCATTCAAAACCAGCAGCGTACAAGTTTCCCAGTTTTTCCACATCCTTGCTGAGATCTGGTATGCTCATTATTGCTGGTTTTAGTCATTCTCATAGGTGTGTAGTGCTATCTCATTCTGGCTTTAAGTTGCATTTCTCTAAGGATTAATGATGTCGAGTGTCTTTTCACCTGCTTATTTGCTATCCATGTATCTTCTTTGGTGGAGTCTGTTCAAACCTTTTGCTTATTTTTAATTGGATAGTTTTTACAAAAATAATTGAGTCGTGAGAGTTCTTTACATATTCTAGAAACAAGTGCTTTACCAGACATATAATTTGCAGTACTTTCTTCCAACTTGTAGTTTATCTTTTCATTCTCTTAACACTATCCTCAAAAAGCAGTTTTTAAATGAAGTCCAACTTATTAATTTTTTCTTTTATGGATTGTTTATGGGGTATTGTGTCTGGAAAATCTTTTCCTAACCCAAGGTTAAAAAGGTTTTCTCATGAATTAATGGCATTTGAACGACCTGGTTGAGATTGGAGACTATTATGCTAAGTGAAGTAACTCAGGAATGGAAAACCAAACATCGTATGTTCTGACTCATAAGTGGCAGCTAAGCTATCAGGACACAAAGGCAAAAGAATGACACAATGGACTTTGAGGACTCAGGAATAAAAGACTACAAATAGGGTTCAGTGTATATTGCTCGGGTGATGGGCGCACCAAAATCTCACAAATCCCCACTAAAGAACTTACTCATGTAACTAGACACCACCTGTTCCTCAATAACCTATGGAAATAAAAAAAATAAAAATAAAATAAAAATATTTTCCCCTGTGTTTTTTTCTAGAAGACTTTTTTAGCTTTAGGTTTTATATTTAGCAATACCATCCATTTTAAGGTAATTTTTGCATATGAATGAGGCATAAACCAAAGTTCATTTCTTTTGCATATGAAAATCCAATTATTCCACCATTTGTTGAAAAGATTATTTTTTGCACTGAATTACTTTTGTATCCTTATTGAAGATCAGTTGTCCATATATGTGAACTGTTTCTTAACTTTCCAATGTGTTTCATTGATCTAATTCTCTACATTAAAAAAACTACTTTATTGTATATATTAAGGTATAGGACATGATGTTCTGACACACTTATACATAGTGAAATGGTTATTATAGTTAAGCACATTAACTTATTCATCATTTCATGGTTACCCCTTTGTGCATATGTGTGTGTATGTGTGTGTGTGTTAAAAGCAAATTTTCCAGTGTACAATGCAATATTATTAAGGATAGTCCTCATGTTGAACATTTGATCAATATCACAGTTTTGATTACTGTACTCTTATGAGTTTTAATATCAGGTATTGTTAGACTTCTGATATGGTTTGGCTCTATGTCTCCACCCAAATCTCACTTTGAATTGTAATCCCCATAATTGCCACGTGTCAAGGGCAGGACCAGGTGGAGGTCATTGGATCATGGGGGCAGTTTCCCCCATGCTGTTCTTGTGAATAATGAGTGAGTCTCACGAGATTTGATGGTTTTATAAGTGTCTGGCATCTCCCCTGCTTGCACTAACTCTGTCCTGCCGCTGTGAAGAGGTGCCTGCTTCTCCTTTGTCTTCCACCATGACTGTGAGCTTCCTGAGGCCTCGCCAGTAATGTGGAACTGTGAGTCAATTAAGCCTCTTTCCTTTATAAATTACCCAGTCTTGGGTATTTCTTCATAGCAACGTGAGAGTTGACTAATACACCTTCTAACTTTATTCCAATTTTTCAAAGTTTGTTTTGTTTATGCTCTGTCCTTGGATTTATGTGTGAATTTTAAAGTCACCTTGCTAATTTCTACATAAAAAGCTGGCTTGGATTTTTATTGAGATTGTACTGAATTTAAAGTGATCTGGGAGAACCAACATCTTAACAATATTGAGTCTTTTGACCCATGGATATGGTACATTTAAACCTTTATTTAGGTTTTTCATCTCTTTAAGCAATGTTTTGAAGTTTCAGTTGTAAATTTATTCGTATTTCATATTTTTGATGCTATTGAATACAGTACTTTTAAAATGTATTTTAAAAAATAATGCAATTATTCATTGCAATTGTAAAAATGCAATTGTCTTCTTTATATTGATTTTGTATCTTACAACACTGCTAACTTCACTTACTAGTTCCAAAAAATGCTTTTAAATTCCATTGGATATGTTAAGTATGTCATCATGTCACCTGTGCATAAAGGTATGCTTCTTCTTTTCCAATCTGGATGCGTTTTAATTATAATTTATTGTTTGACTGCACTGGCTAGAATATCCAGGAAAATGTTGGATAGAAATGGTGAAAGGGGGCATCCTTATCTCCCTCTTCATCTTTGTGGAAAAGCTTTATTTCATCGGTAGGTGTCAGGTTAGCTGTAGGCTTTTTTTGTAAATACTTTATATAAGATTGAGGAAGTCTTCTTCTATTTCTAGTTTTCTGAGTGTTTTCTAAAAATCAGGAATGAATCTGTATTTTACCAAAGGCTCTTTCTGCATTTATTGAGATGATCATATACCTTCTGTTTCTCAGTTTGTTAATACAGAAAATTATGTTGATTGATTTTTGAATGTTAAATTAGTTTTGCATTTTTGGGATAAAACCCACTTGGTCATGATGTAGTATCTTTTTTATATATGCTGCCAAATTTGATTTGCTAAAATTTTTTTCAGTGTTTTCACATTTTTCTTCATGAGGAATATTTGTCTGCAGTCTTTCTTGGTTTTGTATTAGGGTAATGCTGGTGCAAAGAATGAATGAGTTGGTAAGTATAACCCCTTTTCAATTTCCTGGAAGAGCTGGTACAAATTTTTCTTTATATGTGTGGTAGAATTTACCAATGAAGCTATAGATGCTTGCAGTTCTCTTTGTGAGAAAGTTTTAAACTACAACTTGGATTTCTTTAATAAATATAGAGCTATCCAAATCATTTATTTTTTTTTCTTGCATAGGCTTTGGTATTTTGTACCTTTCAAATAGTTTGTGAATTTCATTTAAGTTGCTGCATTTATTGGCATATAATTGTTTATAATATTCCTTTATAATCCTTTTAATATCTTGAGAATCTGTACTGAGGTCATCTCTTTCATTCTTGATATTGTTAATTTGTATCTTCTTTTTCCTCTGATTATCTGGCTATGGGTTTATCAACTTTTGGTTTCACTGAATTTCTCTGCTATTTTTCTGTTTACTGTTTCATTGTTTTTTGTTCTGGTCTTTATTATTTCATTTATTCTGTCTGGGTTTAATTTGCTCTTTTTTTTTTCTAGTTTTCAAGATAAAAATTAAGGTAATTGATTTGAGGCCTTGCTTCTTTTCTAATAAGAGGTGTTTAACTTATAAATTTTCTTATAGGTACTGTTTCCTTGAATAATTTTTTCCTGTTTTTCATGCTTCTTCTTCAAGGATTCCAATTACACTTATTTCAGGCTGCTTACATTTTTCCACAGCTCACGGATGCTTTAATTTTTAATTATTTTATTTTTTTGGAGATTAGGGTCTCATTATGTAGCCCAGGCTAGCCTCAAACTCCTGGGCTCAAGCAATCATCTTGCTTCAACCTCCCAAGTAGCTTGGATTACAGGCATGCACCACTGCAGCTGGCTTTCACTGATGCCTTTAATATTTCTTTACTTCTATTTTCTTTCTGTGTTTCATTTTGCATATTTTCCATTGCTATGTCTTCACATTCACTAATCTTTCTCTTTTTTGTAATAAGCAATCTGCTGTTAATTCCATTGAGTTACTTTTTCATCTCAGAGGTAGTCTTCATCTCAGGAAGTTCAACTCAGGCTTTAAAAAGTATTTTCCATATCTTTACTTAAACATTTGAACACCATGTCAGTATGCAGCTTATTCTATTCTATAGAGTACAGTTATAATAACTTTTAGTGCCCTTGTCTGATAATTTTAACATCTCTAGCAGTTCTGGTTTGACTTTGATTGAACAGTTTCTCCTCATTATGGGTCCTATGTTCCTGCTACTTTGCATTCCTGATAACTTCTGATTGGGTGCCAGACAGCAAGACTTTTACATTATTTGGTGCTGGACAAGTTTATATTTCTATAAATATGATTGAGCTTTGTTGTAGAATGAAGTTACATTTCTTGGAAATACTCTTGAGAGAGGAGGTAAAAAGAGACCAGCCAGGCAGATGGTTAGGGCAGAGAGCCCTTGGCAGAACTTCCTTTCTACCAAAAAGCAGCCCAGGAAATCACTTCTTTTCCAACAAAGAGCAGCCTCGAAGATCGGGCTGCAAACATAGATAAGGAAGCTGGAATTTGCATGGGGGGATGCTTGCAGCTGCACAGACAGAAAGGGGTACCTGGGGCCAGGTGTGTCCACCATGGGGGCTATACCTCTCCTTTTTAAGCACATACACAGTAGGAAAGCAACGTGTAGTAACTCAGTCAAAAGAACTGCCTGCATAATAAAAGGTTGGGGTGGAGGATGCCAGAGATTCACGCTCTATGCAGATGGCACACCTGGTCCTAACTGGTTTTGCACACCCTATGTAGATAAGATACTGCCTCCCCACTAGCTAGCTTTAAAAAACCCTTGCATTTCACTGCTGAATGGCAATGCTTTTTGGGACCCCTCTCTGCTGCAGAGAGCTATTATCTTTCTTTCACCTAATACATTTCTGCTTCTGCTCTAACCTCACCCTTGGTGTGGCCATGTCCTTGACTTCCTTGGCTGTGAGACCAAGAACTTTGGGTCAGGCAATGAGGCCATTTCACTCTGATCCTTTTGGATCTTGCTTCTTGCTTTTAAGGTTCATTAGGTATGATCAGAGTGATTTACCTACTTTTATTTTTTTAAAGAGTCAGGGTCTTAGTGTTGCCTAGGCTGGAGTGCAGTGGTGCGCTCGTAGCTCACCATAACCTCGAACTCTTGGGCTCAAGTGATCTCCTCAACTCAGCCTCCTGAATAGCTAGGACAACAGGCATATGCCACCATGCCCAGTTAATTTTTAGAAGATTTTTGTGGAGACAGAGGTCTCACTATGTTGTTCAGGCTGGTCTTGAACTCTTGTCCTCAAGTGATCCTCCTCGCTTGGCCTCCCAAAGTGTTGGGATTACAGGTATGAGCCACTGTGTCTAGCCCTAGAAAAGTTTTTATTACAGGGCTAATTATTCCCAATTACTGAGGCAAGATCCTTCTAGGTATTATATTCAGTGCTTGTACGGCCTGGCTGGCGAGCACAGGCACTTTCCATGGCTCTGTATCAGCCCCAGGCACTGTTTCCTCTAATCCTCTTAGGTGGTTCTCTCCCCAGCTCCACATAGCTTCCTCACACACAGGCACTGACTGACGCTTGGCGGAGTGGCAGAGGCAAACGCTCTGTGAATCACTGCAGTTCTCTCTGTGTAGCTGTCTCCTCTCTCAGGATCTGACCTGTGGACTCCAGCCTCCTGGACTCCTGGGACTCTAAGCTCTGTCTCCTTCCATTGTGGAGTCGGGCAAGCTTCCTCTGGGTTCCTCCTCCCTGTACCACATACTAGAAACTTTCTCAAGGCAGTGAGCTGGGCAATTATAGGACTAACCTTGTTGGTTTCCAATCTCTTGGGGACTACTGTCCTTCACTATCTAATGTTCAGTGTCTTGTTTATCGTATTTATCATTTTCTTCTTTAGGCGGGAGGGCACACCCACATTCTGATACTTCATCTTGGCTGGAAGCGGAGGTTTCCTGGTGCTGTCTGTTTTAAAACTTTTTATTATGGAAACATTCGTACATCGCTTATAATAAACCTGTTTGCATCCACTGTTCAGGTTTAATAAAAAGCATCTCATGGATAATACTGTTTCATCTCCTCTCCCACCCATTCGCCTGTCCCCAGAAAACCCCGGCATGATATTACTTCATCCATCCACGTCAGTATGTATCTTATTTCTCTTAGCACTATCACAATAAAAATATCATATCTAAAAGTAGTTATTCTTTAATATCATCAAATATCCAGTAAATGTTAAGTGCTCACATTTCCCAGATTGTCTTATAATTTTTCTTTTTTAGTTTGTTGGAATCAGTATTCAAATAATGTGCATACATTATCACTGTTTGACAGATCTCAAGCCTTTTTTAATCTACAGCACAGGTTGGCAAACTACTGCCCATAGGCTGGCTGCCTGCCTGTTTTATAAATAAAGGTTTTGTTAGAACACAGCTGCCTATAGATTGCTTTAGGCAGGAAGGACCCTGAAGGCAGGGCCTACTCTTCTTTCTTCCTGGATCTCCCACACGCAGCCCAGAGGCCCTCAATGCCTGCTTGGAGACTGAAAACATGAAGGTTTGGCTTAAGTGAGAGTTCTTAATATGTAGCAGCCTCCTCTTTCCTGCCTAATCAAAGAAAATCGTTTAAATCGATTTCAGTTTGCACAGCTAATTTTTTATCTTAAGAAGTGTTTAACAACATGGCTGTGAATCTGAGCTGCACTATCAGAGAGCTTCTGGTTGCTTTTTTGCTCCTTCCCTCTTCAGCTTGATTCAGTCTCGCCCACATTACTGAGTGCCCACTCAGGACAGCTCATTCACAGCGCTGGGGCTCTCAGCCATGTGAAAGCGAACGGCATGGAATTCCTGGACCTCAAGGAACCCTGGAGTGGTGGGCACATAAGTGAAGCAAAGTGGAAGGACACAAAGTGGTGGGGGACATGGCGGAATGGGGAGGCTCTGTCCATGCACAGACACCAAGAAAGATGCTGGGACGAATGTGGTTGGCTTTCCAGAGAGGAAGTGTTTCTTACTCTCTTTCTTTTTTTCTTTTGAGACAGAGTCTCACTTGTTGCCCCGGCTATAGTACAATGGCACGATCTCAGCTCACTGCAACCTCTGCCTCAGCCTCTTGAGTAGCTGGGTTTACAGGTGTGCACCACCATGCCCGGCAATTTTTGTAGTTTTAGTAGACACGGGGTTTCACTGTGTTGGTCAGGCTGGTCTTGAACTCCTGACCTCGTGATCCGCCTGCCTCAGCCTCCCAAAGTGCTGGGATTACAGGCGTGAGCCACCGCGCCTGGCCAAAGTGTTTAATTTCAAGCAGCCACAATGGCACAGACTTTTGAGTAAAACCAGCAAAATAGGCCAGTGATGGTACCTGGGGGTTACAAGCTTCCCCAGTAGGAAGGAAATGAGGGAAATCAGATCTACTTAATTGATCAGTGTGACACAAGGAAACTCACCACAAATGGTCTTAATGGGTCTGTTTAAGAGTATTTAAATACTCTTATCTCTAAAGGAAGAATGTGTCTTCCTGAATGGGGCCAGGCTAGAGGACGTATCTTAGAATTCTGATTGGAGATGTTTATTTATTTTTTCTGTTTTTGCCATTTTTTTCCCCAAATATGTCTGGTCTAACGGCAGAGCTCTCCCTAGTGGGAACAGGACAGTTGGAAGGGCAGCCAACGGTTTCCTTTCAGTATTTCTAGACCCACTGACAAGACAGTCCCAGCCCCGGCCAAGGGCCATCACACCTTGTGGTCAAGCATTAACTCCCGCTTAGGATTCATGGTCCCTAGACCACCTTTTTGTTCCCATTCAAGGGTGTGGGATTTGCCCATGGCAGTCCTCTAATGGCACACACTTGGAAATGTCAGAGCTGTGAATTCTGCTAAATCAGTGGCATGTGCTCAAGACTGGGCAAATCCAGCCTGACAAGCATGTGATGAATTATAAAACAAGGCACAACCAAGTACATGCTGCAGCAGAAGTCCACAAAGTTCCACAGGAGGGCAAGGAATGATCAGTGAATCCTCACCTCTTCATAGAAACTTCTTCCTCCAGACATCCACATGGCTTGCTTTCGCACCTCCTCAAATCTTTGCTCAGATCCCATTTTTTTTTTTAAGTGAAGTCTTAAGCCTTCCCTGACAACCCTATTTAAAACTGTACACACTCATACCCGCTACCTTCTCCCTAACTTAGTTATCTTCACAGCATTAATGGCTAACATACTATATAACTTATTTCCATCTGTCTCCATGGGGGCGATTTCTGTCTGGCTGCTTATCACTGTACCCCAGCAGCTATTAATAGATCACTCTACTGAGGGACTCATACGTGCTGAGTGTTGGGCAAACAGTGAACAAAACCTTGTATGGTCCTTGCTGTCTGGGAGTTCATGATCCATCTTGGAGGAAGAGCTGAATTTCAACTGGGAGGCAGTGTGTGCAGGGGGAGGGGCAGCAGGAGCAATGGGTGAAGACAGAAGCACAGAGGTGGGTGTCAAGTCAGGGAAAGGGACGGTGAAGAGACGTCTCAGGTAATGAGGGACGGGATGGAATAGGACTAGATGCTAAAGGGCTGGAGTACCAGGTGGAGAAGTTTATTTTGCAGGTAATTAATGGGGGCGGGGTATGAACAATTTGAGGAAATGGAGTTACCTGACTTGAATTTGTTTTGGAGAACCACTTCAGAGACATGCAAGGGGTTGATACGAAGATGAGATGGAGCAGAGACCCCTCTTAGGGGCCTGCCGGGCACCTGCCCCCAAGCATGAAGATAAAAGGAAATCTTGAGTTCCCTCAAAGGCATTTCCAGGCACCTAGCCAGCACTGGGAAGTAAACGAGCAACTGAAGCAAGAAGGGAAGAATAACTTGAAACAATAGCCAGGGAAGTTAAAGTCACAGAATAGACCCAAGTTCCCTATAGAGAATAAAGGTAGCATTTTAACACAAGTCCTTGAGTTGATTTTCCGAAACCAGGACCCTCACCAAATGAAAAGTGCTATCTGCTGGCATGCAGACCTCAGACAGGGGAAACTGAGGACTGAGCTTGGACCACCATTCTTTGTTCTAAAATTCTTCCTGATGGGCCTAGAGGAGGTCATGCCCACAGACCAGAGCTAACATTCTTTTCTGCTGATCACAAATTTGCAGACAAAGCTTCATCTCCTTAACCCATTGTAAATCAGAAAATCCTCGAATCCACCTATGACCTGTGCCCTTCGCCCCACATCTGGTTCAAGATGGCCTGTCTTTCTAGGTCAAACCAATGTACAGCCTCCATGTATTGATTTATGTCTTTGCCTGTAACTTCTGCCCCCGCCTTTATTTTATTATTATTATTATTATTATTATTTTTTGAGACAGAGTCTCACTCTGTTGCCAGGCTGGAGTGCAATGGCACAATCTCGGCTCACTGCAAACTATGCCTCCTGTGTTTAAGCAATTTTCGTACCTCAGCCTCCTGAGTAGCTGGGATTACAGGCGCCCACCACCACACCCAGCTAATTTTTGTATTTGTAGTAGAGACGGAGTTTCACCAGGTTAGCCGGGCTTGTCTCGAACTCCTGACCTTAGGTGATCTGCCCGCCTAGGCCTCCCAAAGTGCTGGGATTACAGGCGTGAGCCACCACGCCCAGACTCTTCCTGCCTGTGAAAATGCTTACCTATATGGCACTGGGGGATTCAGGGCTTCAACACGAGCTGCCCAATTCTCCTGGCTCGCTGCCCTGCAATAAATGTCTCACTTTCTCTTACTGCAAGCTTGACGTCAGTTTCTGGCTTTGCTGTGCCAGAGCGCCAGACCCAAGTTTGATCTGGTAACACAGGAAGCAGGCGAACAGGCAAGGCCACCCTCTTCTGTCTGGAGGCAGGTCGGTGTTCACTTGCCTCAGTTTACCAAGGTTGTGATCAGCCTCTGCTCCTCCTCTCTTATTGGCCTCCCTCTGCTGTGCGGTGATTCCCATCATTGTGGTGTTTTTTAACTTTTCATTTTGAAATAAATAAAAGTACAAGAAGTTACAAATGAGGACCATGTACCTTCCACTCAGCTTCTGCCACCATGAGGATTTATTTCCCTTTAGACATCTCCCCTCTAAATTCCCACATTACTGACATCCTCCCAATACAGATCATTCTGAGGACTTACAACAAAAATACTTCATTCTTTGAAATATTGACTTTAGAGAAATCTTCACCCAAATGACTCTGACACCTCAATCCATCACACACAATGGAACCACAGTCCTCTTACCTGTGAAAGCCGAGGGCAGGACCCAGCAGTGGGTGAGGTGAGTGAGCGCTCAGCACTGCCACCCTCTCTCCCACTGGGGTGCGGCCGGGACCCCTGGACAGCGTGCAGGCAGCAGCGACGGGGCTCAGGAAGGTAGATCACAGTTGGAAGTGCCAATGCAGAAAGGAGACCGCAGTTGGAAGTGCCACAGAGCTGG
Organism: Macaca nemestrina; assembly: GCF_043159975.1. Classification (NCBI taxonomy): domain Eukaryota; kingdom Metazoa; phylum Chordata; class Mammalia; order Primates; family Cercopithecidae; genus Macaca; species Macaca nemestrina. The sequence continues at coordinate 171,872,418 of NC_092131.1, forward strand.
AGGTGAGCGAGACACTTCCCCACCTCCAGTCTCCCCAGTGTGGACTCAGTGCACCTCCTAATCCAGAGCGGGCACTAATTCCAGGAAGAGCCACCAACTCGGTACAGAAGCAGGAAAGGGGTCTCTACTTTCTGAGAAAGTCTGGAAATCTCTAATTTATCCTCTTTTCTTCTTCTAAAAGTTTTTCTTCTCTGTGCCCCAGACCTCAAGAAATTCTGTGGCCCTAGTGAGAAATGGCAGATAATTAAAGTCATCAGGCCAGGCAAACTTCCTTTCCAACGAGAGGGTCTGCGCTCCCCAGAAGGTGGGGACAACCTTCACGCTTTTTCTCTTTGGCTTCTGGCTGCTTGGCTCTGACATGTTTCAGTCACGTGCACCCGAGAGTAGGGTAAATCAAGCCTCAACCACCCAAGCTGGCTGGAGGGTTGAAAAGGTAGAGCCCAGGGACCCAGACACGACTGAGCAGGTTACAGTGAGGAAAGGCTTTGGGAGAGCAACCCCTGACAGTTGCTCATCAACTCTTGGGCTTACCCTTGAGCTCTGCATGTGTGGATCTGACCCTACACAGATGACACAGACTTCGAGTGCTGAAATACGGGATAGACTACCACCGGAGTCCCAGGCTGGCCACTAGGTGGCACTTGTGTGAGATAGATCCACATCTCAAAGACTTTCACAGCAACCACAATCCACACAAGTCTTGCAGGAACTAGGAATTTGTGGTCTGAACCCATTTGGAGTGATTATCTTCTAAAATAAAGTTAATAACATTCACTGTAAGATTTTAACGATAACCAGAATCTCAAAACATAGTATTTAAAAGGTCTAGGATACAATTCAGCATACTGAAAGCATACTCAGCCTACAGAAAGCGAACAGCTACTCTGAGATGAAACAGATACTGGAATTATTTGACAAAGATTTTCAAGCAGTTGTTAAAAATATTGTACAAGTAAAGAAGGGTACTCTTAAAAAATACAGAAAGTTTTGCAAATAGAAGATACGAAGAAGAACTAAGTGGAAATCTTAGAAATGAAAAAAGTCAACTACTAAAATAGAAAACCCACTGGATGGGCTCACTAACAGAAGATGATGGAGGAAGTAGTTAGTAAATTTATAAACAAATTAATAGAAATGATTGAATCTGAACAACAGACAAAGTTGAAAAACTTGAACAGAACCATAGAGATGTTAGGTAACAACAAAAGGTCTGAGCGTCCTATCATCTGAGTCCCAGAAGCAAAGAAAAAAACGGTAGAACATAGAAACATGGAAAGAAATAGCTGAAAGTCTGGTTTACCACTGGAAGACAATCAGTTTAATCTAGTATAGCAACAGTTTAAAGCAAAAAACCCATTTGATCTTCATTTTAAAAATTCAATATCTATTTATTAGAAAACTCTCAGCAAACTTGGAATAGAAAGAAATTTTCTTCACCTGATAAAGACCATCTACTAAAAGCTATAGCCAACATTCTACTTCACGGTGAAATACTGCTTTTTCTCAGAGATTGAGAACATCACAAGGATCTTCTTTTTTAACACCGCTGTTTAACCTTTTGAATAGTCCTCGTCAGTGAAACAAGACAAGAAAACCAGAAAGGCCTAGAGACTGGAAAGGAAGAAATAAAACTGTCTTTACTCAGAGACAATATGACCACCTATGTAGAAAATCCCAAGGAGAACACACACACACACACACACACACACACACACACACACACAACCTTCCTAGAACAAACTGAGTTTAGCTTTAGCAAGATTGTAGGATACAAGATCACCACACAAAAATCAATTATATTTTTGTATATTACCAATGAACAAGTAGAAACTGAAATAAAAAATATGTACAATAGCTTACAACCCCACCCCCCGATATACATAAAACAAAACATGTACAGGATCTATATGCCAAAAGCCATAAAATGTTGATGAAAGAACTTAATGGAGGCCCAAGTACACGGAAATTATAGCATTCCTTCATGGACTGAAAGACACAACATAGGATTGAGTTGTAGATTTACTAAAATTGTAGTCAAAATCTCAGCAAAACAGTTTATAGATAGAGTAGATAGAGGTAAGTGGATCCTAAAGTTCACACAGAAAGGCAAAAAAAAAAAATAGCTGAAACACTTTTGAAAAAGAATAAATTTAGAAAAATCACACTATCTGATTTTAAGACTCATTACAGAGCTATAGAAATCAATATGGCACAGTGTTGATAGAAGAACGGACATAATGATTAATGGAACAGAACCACTGTCCAGAAATATATTTCTTACAAATACCCTCAGTTGGCTTTTTGTGAAATCTGTAAAGGCAATTCAATTTCAATGAAAGAAGGAGGATATTTTCAATAAATGATGTTGAAACAATTGGTTATCTGTATGCATAAAACTGAATCTGGACCTAAATCTCACATATTATATATACAAAAACCAACTCAAATGGGTCGTAGATCTAAATGTAAAACATGAAAGTATAAAACTTTTAAAAGCCCAACTGTGAGAAAATCTTCATGATCTGGAGTTATGCAAAATTTCTCAGATATGTCACGCAATGCAAGATCCATACCAGAAAAACGTCAGTTGGACTGCATCAGAATTTAAAACTGTGCTCTGTAAAAGGCCCTGTTAAGAGACTGAAAAGTCAAGTACAGATTGGGAGAAGATAGTTGCAAATCACATATCTGAACAAAGGATTTATATTCAGAATATGTAAAGAACTCTTAAAACTCAAGTAAACAACTCAATTTAGACATAGGCAAAAAGCTTGAACGGACATTTCATGAAAGAGAATAAAAAGATGGATGATAAATAGCATGAAAATTTTCAATGTCATTAGTTATTAGGAAAATGAAATTTAAAACCATGAAGAAATACCATTACACAGCTATCAAATGGTTAAAACGAAAAAACAAAAAAGGAAGAAATACCAAGTGTTGACAAGGATGTGGGGCAGCTGGAGCTCTCAGACATTGCTGGTGGGAATGCAAAATGGTGCAGCACTCTGGAAAACAGGTTGGCAGTTTCTTACAAGGTTAATATGTATTTAGCCTAGAAAAATTAAAACTAGGCCGGGCACAGTGGTTCACACCTACAATCCCCGCACTTTGGGAGGCTGAGACAGGCGGATCACGAGGTTAGGAGTTCAAGACCAGCCTGGCCAATATGGTGAAACCCCGGCTCTACTAAAAATACAAACATTAGCTGGGCATGGTGGTCCACGGCTGTAATCCCAGCTACTCAGGAGGCTGAGGCAGGAGAATTGCTTGAACTGGGACCTGGGAGGCGGAGGTTGCAATGAGCTGAGACGGCGCCATTGCACTCCAGCCTAGGCTACAGAGCGAGACTGCGTGTCACCAAAAAAAAAAAAAAAAAAAAAAAAGAAAGAAAGAAAAATTAAAACCATATTCACAAAATCCTGTTCTTAAATGTTTCTAGAAGCTCTAGTCATAACTGCCAAAAATGGATAACAACTGAAATGCCCCTGGACAGATGAGTGGATAAATATATTGTGGTGTACCTACAGAATGGAATACTACTCAGCAACAAAAAGGAACCGGCCACTGACACATGACTTGATGAGTCTCGAAATAATCCCACTGCATGAAAAGGAGCCAGTTTCAAAGATTAGGCTCTGTAGGACATTTATCTGACATTCTTGCAAAGAGACAAAACTAGCGATAGAAAAGAGAGCACAGGTTGCCAATGGTTGGAGTAGGGGAGGGTCTGATTATAAAAGATATCAGGACAGAGAATCTGGAGGTGATGAAGTGCTTCTGTGTCCTGAAAGTGGTAGTAATAACACAAATCCATATATGTGTTAAAGTTCATAGAACTAGACACAAAAAACTTAATTTTTCTGTATCTTAATTTGAAGAATATAAGTAAAAAAAATAAAGAAAAGAGATGACATCTCTTGCTTCCTATTTAAGACTGTCTAGACATTAATACTTATTTTAGTACTAATTCCAATAATGGCCACCACAAGCATGTTCTTATGAAAATACTTTTTTGAGCATCTGTTACATGCTGCTTCTTTACCACACATTTTATATCACAACTTCTAATATTCACAGTCACCTCGTAAGGTGGGTTAAGTTCAACGTAGAAAAATCTGAGGGTAAGGGAAGTAAAATAATTTGTCCTATATCTCATAGATGATAAGTGGCTGAATCTAAACTCGAACTCAGATTTCACTGCCGACCTTATTCCAAGCCTGTTTCTCCACTCTGCTGCCCACTTAACAAAAATAATGGAAACTGACAGGGAGACATTATATCATATAAATTAGCAGGAAGGGAGAATCATATTGTGATTTCCATAGATCGCAAAAACTCTAAGCATATTTTATTCTAAACTTGGAGTTGGTTTGAAATTCTAAGAGGTTGGGGAAAATTTAAAAACTATGTTTTTGCCATTGCCATTTTCTGATAACCCTCCAGTAGGTGGTTCTTAATTTTCAATACGATGGAATAGTTCTCTCCACTTCTGCAAATGTACAATAATTCTTATTTTCCCTAAGTGACTTCAAGAATCATTGTGACTTACAATTCTTGACCAAGTATTTACTAACTCCACAAATTGCAGTTTATACATTTGAAGTAAAGAGTAAACATTACAAAGTTCTGTCCTCTCACACAGCTGACTGTCCTGAGAAGTTGTGACTGGTCCTTCCTACCAGTGGCATACCACTGCCACCATCCAAAAAAAAAAAAAAAAAAAAAAAAAGGTAAATCCATTTTAGTGACACAGAATCTAAGCTTTCATTTTACTTCACTATGGTTGTAGCTGAATAAATATCTGAAAACATCACACATACGAAGGGTGCACATTTCTCACACAGCAAATGATATCTATGTGAAAAGCTGGAGGATGAAGGCTGTCTTCCTGTTTGTGAATTACTCCCAGTGACTTTACTGGATAGTAGGTGCTTTTTCCACCAAAAACCCTGGCCTAGAGTACTTTCGTCTCAGCTAACACAGAGATATGAAACTCAGGCCTCCCATAAAAGTATTTTCTTGAATGTTTTGTATTTCTGCTCCATTGAATATATTTTCTTAAATATAATAATCATTGATAAATTTTGACTCAACATCAGTAAGATGTGACACAAGGCAAAGCCCAATTAGTGCTTCACGGCAACTTTACTGTCAAGAGTTGGGTGATATATTTCATAAGCCAAATAAAAATAACAAAAATAATTTTATCACCAACACTTTCACTTTTGAGAGTCCAAATACTGTCCAAGTACCACTGTTATCAGGTATTGGAAATCTTCTTATTTGGAAGGTGGTTATGCCCACAATGGTGGTGTGGGGGGACAAGGACGTGGGCTTACCTTCCAGCAGGTCTCTGGCCAGACCAGGTTCTGCCCCTGTGGACCGAACAAAGTCTGACAGGACTGCGTCCATATCAAGAGTCATAGGATCATGTAGAAGTGCTGCCCAACACTCAGCCGAGGTGGGGTTTGGAAGCACACTAGAAACCATCCATCTGCAGGAAAGAAGAGAAAAGGCATTTTACCACGTGACGGAAATGGAGCTGCAAGTGACAACTACATGCAGGGACCTGAGGGAGAGAACAGGAGCCATTTCCACCTGCTGTCATATTTTTCTGAACTGGTTTGGTCCAACTGCCTGATTCTTCATGCAAGACATTATATTATATAATTTGAACTAAAATGTCATCCCTCTGTACATGCCATGTGAGAGAAGGGGTACTATGAGCCGAATGTTTGTGTTTCCTCCTCAAATTCATATGTTGATATCTCATCTCCAAGGTGATGGAGACGGTGCTATCTAAGAAGCAGGAAATGGGCCCTCACTAGACACGAAATCCGCTGGTTCCCCGATCTCAGACTTCCCAGCCTTTAGTAATGTGTGGAATACGTTTCTATTGTTCATAAGCCTCCCAAGCTATTGTATTTTGACATAGCAGCCCAGATAGACTAAGGCAAGGGGTCATCACTATTTCCAGTGCTCCTGACCTTACATTTTATTAATTCTAATAACTGATGGGGAAAAAAGACTAGATTATTTTAGAATTTCAAACACCTAAGTATACCTAGAAAAATTCAATTGGAGTTGCTAGATTTCTAATCCTCTTCCGAACTGTATAGACTTGTAATACTTTCACAATGTGATGAATGTTACCCACTCTATTCCAATTACGCCTTTACCAGTGTGCCATCCTACCCCTTCAGCCCTCACCCCTTACTTGGCTAGTAGAAAAGACTCCAGGTTAATCCACAGTTGACTGAAATACCACACTTGCTGAAGATGGCTACTAAACTATCTGCCATCTCTCTAAGAGCTGCCATCAATCCAACAACATTCTGAAGAATGTCAGATTTCCCAGGCAGTATGATCCCAGCCAGAGAAAGAGAACGGATGTGCAGCAGCTTGACCCAGGCTGACTGCAGCAGCTGATTGCTGGGGAAAAGCAACTGTCACATTGCAAGTGAGAGAGACTTACACGAGTCAGAGGTGCTGGGGTCCCCAGTGGGTGCTCAGTCTTTGCTGATGGAATACAAATGCATCCTTGTGTTTGTGTAGATAAAACGTCCGCAAGTTATGGACCACGGGCCACCTGTGGTATGCCACCTGTTTTTGTAAATGAAATTTTATGGGAAGACAGCCATACCCACTCATTTGCATATTGCCTGTGGCTGCTTTTGCACCCAGCTGAGTTGAGGAGTTAAAACAGAGACCCTGAGGCCCACAAAACTGAAAAGATTTACTGCCTGGAACTTTACGGAAAAAGTCTGCAGACTCCATTACAGGCAATGGAGAATTTTATTCTAGTAAGCATGTAATTAATTTTACAGATTGTGGGGGTGAGTTTGAATCTCATACTATTGATGACTGTCCTCTGTTCTTTCTTTCACAGTAAACCACTGGGATGGGTGCCGCTTGGTGGGGTAGGTCCTGTGTCAGTGGCCCATGCTTTAGAGCCAGGCACATAGCCTGATGTGACCCTGGCCCTGCCCTTGTCCAGCTGTGACATGGGCTTCATTTCTCTGAGCACTCCTGTTTTTCTGTAGGAATGCAGGAAATGAGCTCACCTAATGTGCAAGACCCTGAGGACTGAGGGTCTCAGGCAGGGAGGTCCATACCCTCAGGGACATTCATTGTGACCACCCCATCTTGCACACAGCTCCTACTGGGTATAATTTTTAGTTGATGCGGCTAGAAAATAAGAAAATTATTTGACCTGATGTATATGGTACCAATTAGGAAATTGATTTCTTCCTTCTCTCCATGCACCGGGGCTTCGGCCGGGAGAGTCTCTTCTTTTGTCACTGCCACCTGGGGGACAGATCAGAAAACAAGAGCATGTGATCTCCTTACCCTCAGACTGAGGCCGAAGGCTTGGCTTTTTGTCACAGGAGGCTGGATCTTGGACTTAGCCAATCGCCTGAGGCATGTACTCTGTCTTCCTGGGCCCTACAGGTCACTGATCACCAGCTGACCACCATCTCCCATGCCTGGGCCTGGCCAGGGGCTGTCTCAGCTTCCCTCGTTTTAGCAAGCACTTCTATTTCAGTGAGGATCACTTGCACAGCACAGAGCTGTATTTTTCTTTTTTGTTTGTTTTTGAGACGGAGTCTTGCTCTGTCTGTCGCAGGGGCTGGAGTGCAGTGGCGCGATCTCGGCTCACTGCAAGTTCCACCTCCCGGGTTCACACCATTCTCCTACCTCAGCCTCCCGAGTAGCTGGGACTACAGGCGCCTGTCACCACGCCCGGCTAGTTTTTAGTATCTTTAGTAGAGACAGGGTTTCACCATGTTAGCCAGGTTGGTCTCCATCCCCTGACCTTGTGATCCACCCGCCTTGGCCTCCCAAAGTGCTGGGATTACAGACGTGAGCCACCGCGCCCAGCCTACAGAGCTGTTTTAAACTTTATTAGCACATACCACACCAGTACATTCAATCTCAGTTATGTGGTGAAATATACATAATATGAAATTTACCATTTTAACCATTTTTTTTTTATTATTATACTTTAAGTTCTAGGGTACATGTGCATAACGTGCAGGTTTGTTACACATGTATACTTGTGCCATGTTGCTGTGCTGCACCCATCAACTCGTCATTTACATCAGGTATAAATCCTATGCAATCCCTCCCCCCTCCCCCCTCCCCATAATAGGCCCCGGTGTGTGATGTTCCCCTTCCCGAGTCCAAGTGATCTCATTGATCAGTTCCCACCTATGAGTGAGAATATGCGGTGTTTGGTTTTCTGTTCTTGTGATAGTTTGCCATTTTAACCATTTTTAAGTGTAAGGTTCAGTGGCATTAAGTACCTTTACACCGTTGAGCAACCATCACTTCCATCCAACTCTAGAACTTTCTCATCTTCCCAAACTGAAACTCTGTACACATGAAATACTAACTCTGCATTCCTCTCTCCCCACAGGCCCCGGCCACCACCATTCTGCTTTCTGTCTCTGTGAATCTGACTACTCTGGGTGCCTTACGTGAATGGGATCATATAGGATTTGTCCTCTGTGGCTCATTTATTCTTCTTAGCATACTGTCCTCAAGGTTGCTGCATGCTGTCGGCATGTGTCAAAATCTTCTTCCTTTTTAAGGTAGACTAATATTCCACTGCATGTATAGATCACATTTTACATATCAGTTGATTCATCTATGGACACTTGGGTTGCCCCACCTTTTGGCGGCAGTGAATTGTGTAATCTCAGCCCATTTATACTTATGCCAGGTTGCTGTACTGTGAACTTCATGAGCTTTCACCAGAATGGCAGTTAAAATTATGTCCATATCTCCTCCTCTGTATCATGTCCTTAATGCAAACATAGATTAAAGTGTGGACTTAAAATGAATGTTTTGTGTGGTAAGAAGCTACTGTGTTTATCTTGCTTCCAGATTTATTTCTTCTTCTTCTTCTTCTTTTCTTTTTGAGATGGAGTCTCACTCTGTTGCCCAGGCTGGAGTGCAGTGGCACGATCTCGGCTCACTGCAAGCTCTGCCTCCCAAGTTCATGCCATTCTCCGGTCTCAGCCTCCCGAGTAGCCGGGACTACATGCATGCACCACCACACCCAGCTAATTTTTTTTTTTGTATCTTTAGTAGAGACAGGGTTTCACCATGTTAGCCAGAATGGTCTTGATCTCCTGACCTCGTGATCTGCCCACCTTGGCCTCCCAGAGTGCTGGGATTACAGGTGGGAGCCACCGCACCTGGCCTTCCAGATGTATTTGTTAAATCTCACACTGCCACCATCACCACATCCTCACATTCATGTCCCATGATGATATGGGAGGGGCTGGGCTGGTGGGGACACTGGCCCCCAGTTACCTGGGCCATCCTCCCAAGCATGCACGGTGCCTTTCAACCTACCCTGTGTGGTCTAAAGCACTCACTCAGCCGCTTCGAACAGCCTGAGGCTCTGGGTGGCCGTGCCCTGGCCCTGCATTCCTGCTCTCCTCCATGCATCCTAGCCCTTAGACAGAATGTCTCTGAAGGTCTCATCAGCCACCCTGGGGAGAGTGATGTGTCCCGTCAATGCCTGGTGACTTTGCCTTAGGAGGGGCAGTGCCATGTGGGGAAGAGGGTTGGCCCTGGAATCAGTCCCTGGGGCCAAAATGGTTCACATACTTTGTGTGACCTTAGGCATGTTATATCACCTCTCCGTGCCTCAGTTTCCTCATCAATACAATTAGAATAATAATAGTATCTCACAGTTATTATGAAATTTTAAGGAATTCATGCACAAAATGTACTGGCCCATAGTACATGCTCAACAAACATTAATCATGAGCCACTGAATGAACTCTCAACAGGGACCCTGAGACCACCCTTGCCTTCCCAAGTCTCCACTGAGCAAGAAAACTGCTGCCACCAGCTTGCTGAAGGCAGGAATAAGGGGCCTACCTCTAGTGCCCTGGCTTAGAATCACAGAGGGTTAAACTGGTGGGGGCTCCTGCCTTCAATTCCGTCTTCCTTCCCGTATCCGAGGTTGCAGTGTTCATTTCTCACTTAAGCAACCTTCATGGAGCTGCTAATCTGTTCCGGCCATGACTGCAGGGACTGTGTGGGAACTATGAGCCCCCTGAGCCGCCCCAGGAGCTCCCCAGTAAGCAGAGAGATACAGACACACACACACACAGGTCTCAAAGACCAACTGCTGGATTTGGAAGACACTTAGTGGAGGAACTGGTCCAACCAGAGAGAGCAAAATTGCAAGACAGAGGTGTAGCAGGATAAAGACCCAAACTGCCTCAGGATACATTTTTCATTAACTTCTGTTTTGGCCAGGTATGGTGGCTTACACTTGTAATCCCAGCACTTTGGGAGGCCGAGGCTGGTGGATCACCTGAGGTCTGGAGTTTGAGGGCAGTCTGGCCAACATGGTGAAACCCTGTCTCTACAAATTAAAAAAAAAAAAAAAAAAAAAAAAAAAGCCAGGTGTGGTGGCAGGTGCCTATAATCTCAGCTACTTGGGAGGCTGAGGTAGGAGAATCGCTTGAACCCGAGAGGCAGAGGTTACAGTGAGCTGAGATCGCGCCATTGCACTCCAGCCTGGGCAACAAGAGTGAAATTCCATCTCCAACAAATAAACAAACCAACAAACAAACAAATTTCTGTTTCAGTGAAGCTCAAATAAAACATTGCTATATTATATTTGTCTGTAGACATCATAACTGGACACTGAAAGGCAATAAAATGAGTAGATGGAGAATGAACACTGGGAGATGGTGGCAGAGGCTTGTGGTCTGAACCCTGGGGACAGGTACAGGAAGACTATGGGTGAATGAATGCCTGGAGGTTACTCTTCACTCCTAGGGCAGCGAGCAGGGTAGTGAATGCCTTTAAAATCTCTCTCAACAGAGGGCCAGCTGCCTGAGAGCTGGGATCTACTTCATCCTCCTTTCTATCCTCCTGGTCACAGTGCCTGGCACACACCAGGGCCAAAACTAAGGTGAGGCGAGGCGGCACCTGCCACTGCTGCAGAATCTAAGGGGATGCAAAAACACTCAGGAATCAACATAAACAACATTTTAGTGCTATATTTGCAAAAGAAAAATTTAGTGCAAAAATATCCTTGATGAACAAAATATCAGCCTTTTAAATGAAGGCAAGGTCAGCATGACCATTCTTCCTTTGCCCCTGGCTCCACAGGGTTGCTGGGCCCGGGCATGAGCTCAGAGCTGCTGCCTGGGAGGCAGGTGGTTCGGAGGCAGCCGAGTGAACACCCATCACAGCCAGAGAGACTGACTTCAGAGAGGGCCAGTGAGGGCCACGGGCAGGGGCACGCAAGTGAGTGGGGAGCGGGAGCTTGCTTTCATCAGGTCTGTTTGATGATACAGCACACGGAACACAGGGATAAGGGAACAGAGGGGTGGATGAACAGATCTGGGGTCAAGCGCAGGCTTGGGAGCTGATGGCCTGGCTGGGTGCAAAGCCCCTGCAACCCTGGAAAGGGCACTTCACTTCTTGAAGCCTTGGTTGTCACATCTGAGCAATGAGGGTGAGAAAAACTCTGCCTCTTTAGAATTGCAGTAAGGATACAGTGAGATGAGACGATACTGAAAGAACACACACTATTACTATTATTACCATTGACATAGATTAAAACAATAGGCAAATGTACTGTTCTGGTACTGAGAATCCGCCCTTGACTACCCATACATTTATACATCCCTGTTAAGCGGGTAAATGGTTAAATATGAAAAAAGGTCAGGCATGCGTTCATCCTGTCTGGCCTGGCGAGGAAGCCCACCCTGGTGAGGAGATCAGATGCCTGGGCTTCCCTGGTGAAATGAATTGGCCGTCTCAACTCAGATGTCAACACTCTACGAGCCTGCGTGTGTGGCTCGTCCTCTGCCAGTTGCCATTGTGACCTTGGGCAAGTGTGGTGCACTAGGGGACAAAGGCTTCAGTGGATGCCACGTTAGGGAAACACATCTTCCAGAGCATTTGCATGGGTCAGATGAAAGGTAAGAAAGCCCGGTGTCTTTCAGTGCGGGGGCATGAGTTCTGGGAAGTTTGGCTCTGCCAAACATTCCAATGCACAGAGCACATCATCATTTCCAAAGCTTGGCCACGTATATTACTTATATAACCTCCACAATGCAAGCTAGAGATAAAGATGAGTCTAACAGCAATTTGGACTGTGATGAAGCAATTTCTCCAGGAAATTCAATGTAAAAAGTCCTGGGTGAGGAGAGGGGAGGTGCTTCTTACTGAGGAATAAGAAGAGAGGTTTGGCCAGACAGCGACAGATTGGGCTGTGTGAAAATCAAACAGAAGAGGCTATGGGAAAGTCTGTGGGGCACACTGAAGTTGTTCGCATTGTTGCGGGATCATTTCACTCTTTAGTTTTCCCCTTGGTGAAGCTGATACTCTCAAATGCATTGTGTGGTCGGAACCAAGGAAGGCTCCAGCAGCAACAGCGGGCAGTGCTGGGGCCCACCACTTGCACCTGGGGCTCGGAGAAGGCACACGTGTGGGCACTGAGCCCATTTCACTTGTCTAGCAGGTGCCCTGGGCTGGACACCCAATGGGCTCCATGGGAGGGAGACATGCCTTCTGTTCAGGGGCCATGACTGGGCCTTGTGCTGGCTCTCAGAGCATCTGGTGCCTTTAAAATAAAATATGTGCATAAACCCATGACTGGAAGCAAAACATTTCCTTAGCTGACACTCACTCAACTGTACTGTTTCACAATTTTCTCATAGCACGGAAAGATGGAAGAAAAGTCTCTACTAAAATGTATACCTTTGGGATTAGCAGTAAGTGTAGGATCTACTGGAGTTTTGTCTTACATGCATTGAAATGATATATTCATCAATGACATATCAAATTCTTCAATGGTTCTTAATATGAGTTAAACAGTAGTTTAAATGACAGGAGAAAGTGGGGCACTAGAAATTGTAAATGGCACCTCAACATCCCAGTCTGTCTACTCTTGAGCTTAGACTTTTAGGCTAATAAGGAGAACACAGAATTAAGTGATGGTATATATTTTAAAAATATTTTTCCAATAAATATTTAAATATGCATAAAAGTAGACAGAAAAGTATATTAAAGCCACCCATCCCTCAGGCATGACAATTATCAACTCTTAGCCAACCATGCTCCTTCTCTGTCTCCAACCCTTCCCCTGCTCACATCATTTTGAAGCAAATTCCAGATAACACATTATTTCATCCACAACTACTTCCATCTCTCTCTCTCTAAAAGACCCTTTAAAACATAACCACAGTACCATAATCCCACCTAAAAATTAACAATAATTCTTCATTTAAGAATGAAGAATATCCATTGTGCAAATTTCCAGTGTGCAAATTTCCAATGATATCAAACGTTTTAAGTTCACATATTTAGTTTTTCAGTTTGTTGTTCATCTTACTTGAATCAGAATTCAAGTAAGATCTCTTATTGTAATTGGTTGATACGTCTTTTTTAATCTACAGATTTTGCCTCCGTCTTTTTTCCTCTGTTGAAAAATCTGATGTATATATTTTTCTCTAGAGTTTTCTATCATCTGGCTTTTACTGATTGCTCCTCTGGTGCCATGTCATGTGCTCCTCTGTCCTCTCTATTTCATGTAAATCAGCACTGGGATATAAGACTCAATCCGATTCAGGTTCAATTTGGGGCACATTTTGGTGCTGTCTTCTTCCATCAGTAGGCACTGAGTATCTGTCTCTGCCTGCAATGGTAGCAGCCACTGATGATCATTGCCTAGACCCAGCAATTCAAGAGGGGTTGCATATACTGGCAGTACAATTCTTTCATTCATTCTTTATTTATTAGCTGGAATTCTTAAAGGGAAACTTCTACTAATCTACTATTTGGTCACCCAGTGGTAGACATCTAATAGAAAAGGCAAGATGGATGCTTTATTTATGACCTTTTAATTCATCATTTTACTTGGACAAGTTGGTTCACTAGCTTCCTTCAATGGGATCAATTTGTTACTCCTTTTTTTGAAATATTTTGCATTCCTCGATTTAAACATATTTTATGCATTTTGATCTGTCCAGTATAGAGCAGTTGTTGTCTTTATTGATGCTTAAGTTCTGAATCAAGTTCCCTTGACACTAGCGCAGCTGACAGAGTCTTTTCTATATATCTTGGGTGACAAAATGTTTCAGGTTCATTTTCTACATTTACTGTTCCGGATCTAGAATTCGACATTTCTCCAAAGAACTCTCAGTCTTCTTTATTGAGAATGGTTTTTCAAGACCACAATCTGGGTGCTTGGTGTACCCATAACTAGTGGTTTAGTCATTGTTTATAGGACTTCTTGGAGAGCTAAGAAATATGTTTAATAAAGACTAAATTTTGAGTTCATTCTAATATTTCCAATTCAAATAGAAGACTTCAGAGTTTTTACTTAACCTAATCTCTTTGACAGATGAACCTCCTTCCCTCACCAAATCCTAGTTCTTAATAAAATCAGGAATGATAGCATATTACACAGTTACTCTTTCCATTTCTCCTGCTCGAATCAAAGCTATTGATTTCTCTGTGCTAAATTTATATCTTGCTATTTTACTAAATTCTTACAATTTATAGCAATTTTCCATAGTTTTTTTAGTATTCCAGATACACAATCATATCAAATGCAAATATAGTTTGTGTTAACTTTTTTTTTTTGAGATGGAGTATCTCTCTATTTCCCAATCCTGCCTGATTTCCCTGATTAATGCATTCAATATAATATTACATATTATGAGAGGTTATGGGCATCTTTGCTTTGCTCCTAACTTTAGTGGGAACAACTTTGGTGTTTCCACACTGAAAAAGATGGTGAGTGTTGGGTCTCGGGCTAAACAAACAAACACATACACACACACACACACACACACACACACACACACACACACAAGTTTTTAAAAATTTAATTTAAAGTTCCAGGATACATGTGCAGGATGTGCAGGTTTGTTACATAGGTAAAGGTGTGCCATGGTGGTTTGTTGCACCTATCAACTCATCACCTAGGTATTAAGCCCTGCATGCATTATTTATCCTGATGCTCACCATCCCCCCATCCCCCCAACAGGCCCCAGTGTGTGTTGTTCCCCTCCCTGTGTCCATGTGTTCTCATTGTTCAGCTCTCACTTGTAAGTGAGAACATGTGGTGTTTGGTTTTCTGTTCCTGTGTTAGTTTGCTGAGGATAATGGCTTTCAGTTCCAACTATGTCCCTGCAGAGGACATGATCTCATTCCTTTTTATGGCTGCATAGTATTCCATGGTGTATATTCACATTTTCTTTAAACTTTTAAAAAAATTTTTTCCAAAAGTTATTGGGGTACAGGTGGTGTTTGGTTACAGGAGTAAGTTCTTTAGTGGAGATCTGTGAGATTTTGGTGCACCCATCACTTGAGCAGTATACACAGAACCCTGTTTGTAGTCTTTTATCCTTGCCCCCCTCCCATCCTTCCCCCCAAATCCCCGAAGTCCATTGTATCATTCTTACGCCTTTGCATCCTCATAGCTTAGCTTCCACATATCAGTGAGAACATACGATGTTTGGTTTTCCATTCCTGAGTTACTTCACTTAGAATAATAGTCTCCAATATCATCCAGGTCACTGCAAATGATGTTAATTCATTTCCTTTTATGGCTGACTAGTATTCCATTGTATAAATATACTGCAGTTTCTTTATCCCCTCATTGATCGATGGCATTTGGGTTGGTTCCATGATTCTGCAATTGTGAATTGTGCTGCTACAAACACGCGTGTGCAAGTATATATGATTTCTTTTCCTCTGGGTAGATACCAAGTAGTGGGATTGCTGGATCAAATGGTAGTTCTATTTTTAGTTCTTTAAGGAATCCCCACACTGTTTTTCTGGAATGTAAAATAGTGGCTGCACTAGTTTACATTCCCACCAGCGGTGTAGAACTGTTCCCTGTTCAACACATCCATGCCAACATCTACTGTTTGTTGACTTTTTTTTATTATGGCCATTCTTGCAGGAGTAAGGTAGTATCACATTGTGGTTTTGATTTGCATTTCCCTGATCATTAGAGATGTTGAGCATTTTTTCACGTTTGTTGGCCATTTGTACACCTTCTTTTGAGAACTGTCTGTTCATATCCTTAGCCCACTTTTTGATGGGATTTTTTCTTCTTACTGATTTGTTTGAGTTTGTTGCAGATCCTGGATATTAGTCCTTTGTCAAATGTACAGATTGTGAAGATTTTCTCCCTCTCTGTGGGTTGTCTGTTTACTCTGCTGGCTGTTCCTTTTGTCATGCAAAAACTCTTTAGTTTAATTAAGTCCCAGGTATTTATCTTTGTTTTTATTGCATTTGCTTTTGAGTTCTTACTCATGAAATCCTTGCCTAAGCCAGTGTCTACAAGTGGTTTTCCAATGTTATCTTCTAGAACTTTTATAGTTTCAGGTCTTAGATATAAGTTATTAATCCCTCTTGAGTTGATTTTTGTATAAGATGAGAGATGAGGATCCCATTTCATTCTCCTACATGTGGCTAGCCAATTATCCCAGCATTGTTTGTTCAAAAGGGTGTCTTTTCCCCACTTTATGCTTTTGTTTGCTTTGTCGAAGATCAGTTGGCTGTTAAGTATTTGGGTGTCTTTCTGGGTTGTCTATTGTTTTCCATTACTCTACGTGCCTATTTTTATACCAGTACCATGCTGTTTTGGTGACTATCGCCTTACATTATAGTTTGAAATCAGGTAGCATGATGCTCTAGATTTGTTCTTTTTGCTTAGTCCTGCTTTGGCTATGCAGGCTCTTTTTTGGTTCCATATGAATTTTATAATTGTTGTTTCTACTTCTGTGAAGAATGATGGTAGTATTTTGATGGGGATTGCATTGAATATGTAGATTGCTTTTGGCAGTATGATCATTTTCACAATATTCATTTTACTCATCCATGAGCATGGGATGTGTTTCCACTTGTTTGTGTCATCTATGATTTCTTTCACCAGTGTTCTGTAGTTTTCCTTGTAGAGGTCTTTCGTCTTTGGTTAGGTATATTCCCAAGTATTTTATTTTATTTTTGCAGCTGTTAGAAAAAAGGTTGCGTTATTGATTTGATTCTCTGCTTTGTCCTTCCTGGTATATAGAAGAGTTACCAATTTGTGTACATTAATCTTGTATCCAGAAACTTCGCTGAATTCTTACATCAGTTCTAGGAGCTTTCTGGAGGAGTCTTTAGGGTTTTCAAGGTAAACAATCATACTGTCAGCAAACAGTGACAGTTTGACTTCCTCTTCACCAATTTGGATGCCCTTTATTTCTCTTTTCTTATTGCTCTGGCTAGGACTTCCAGTAGTATGTTGAAGAGGAGTGGTGAGAGTGGGCATCCTTGTCTTGTTCCAGTTCTCAGAGGGAATGCTTTCAACTTTTCCCATTCAGTATTATGTTGACTGTGGGTTTGTCACAGATGGCTTTCATTACATTGAGGTATGTCCCTTGTATGCCGATTTTGCTGAGAGTTTTAGTCATAAAGCGATGCTGGACTTTGTTGAATGCTTTTTATGCATCTATTGAGATGATCACGTTATTTTTGTTCTAAATTCTGTTTATGTGGTATGCTGCATTTATTGACTTGCACATGTTAAATCATCCCTTCATCCCTGGTACGAAACCCACTTGATCATGGTGAATTATATTTTTGATATGTTGCTGGATTCTGTTAGCTATTATTTTGTTAAGGATTTTAGCATCTATGTTCAGCAAGGATATCAGTCTGTAGTTTTCTTTTTTGGTTATGTCCTTTCCTGGTTTTGGTATTAGGGTGAGGCTGGCTTCATAGAATGAATTAGAGAGGCTTTCTTCTTTCTCTGTCTTGTGGAATAGTGTCGAATTCTGCTGTGAATCCATCTGGTCCTGGATTTCTTTTGCTGGTAATTTTTAAATTAAGATTTCAATCACACTGCTTGTTATTAGTCTGTTCAGGGTATCTAATTCTTCCTGATTTAAGCTAGGAGGATTGTATTTTTTGAGGAATTTATCCATGTCTTCTAGATTTTCTAGTTTATGTGTGTAAAGGTGTTCACAATAGTCTTGAATAATCCTTTGCATTTCTGTGGTGTCACATCGTTTGTGTTTCTGTCGTGTAATATCTCCTGTTTGTTTCTTAATGAGGTTATTTAGATTTTCTCTCTTCTTTTCTTGGTTAATCTTGCTAGTGGTCTATCAATTTTATTTATCTTTTCAAAGAACCAGCTTTTGTTTCATTTATCTTTTATATATTTTTTTTTGTTGTTGTTGTTGTTTCTATTTCATTTAGTTCTGCTCTGATCTTGGTTGTTTCCTTTCTTCTGCTGGGTTTGGGTTTGGTTTGTTCTTGCTTCTCTAGTTCCTTGAGGTGTGACTTTAGAATGTCAGTTTGTGCCCTTTCACTCTTTTTGATAGGTGTTTAGGGCTATGAACTTTCCTATTAGTATCCCCTTTGCTGTGTCCCAGAGGTTTGATTGGTTATGCCATTATTGTCGTTGAGTTTGAATGATTTTTAAATTTCCATCGTGATTTCACTTTTGACCCAATGATCATTCAGGAGCAGGTTATTTA
Source organism: Macaca nemestrina (assembly GCF_043159975.1). Lineage (NCBI taxonomy): Eukaryota > Metazoa > Chordata > Mammalia > Primates > Cercopithecidae > Macaca > Macaca nemestrina. Next base: position 171,890,945 of record NC_092131.1, read on the forward strand.
ATTTCCATGTATTTGCACGGTTTTGAAGGTTCCTTTTGGAATTGATTTCCAGTTTGATTCCACTGTGGTCTGAGAGAGTGCTTGATATACTTTAATTTTCTTAAATTTATTGAGACTCATTTTGTGGCCTATCATATGGTCTATCTTGGAGAAACTTCCATGTGCTGTTGTATAGAATGTGTATTCCGTGGTTGTTGGATGAAATGTTCTGTATATATCTGTTAAGTTCATTTGTTCCAAGGTACAATTTAAATCCATTGTTTCTCTGACTTTTTATCTTAATGACCTGTCTAGTGCTGTCAGCGAAGTATTGAAGTCCCCCACTATTATTGTGTTGCCGTCTATCTCATTTCTTATGCCTGTTAGTAACTGTTATATAAATTTGGGAGCTCCAGTGTTAGGTGCATATATGTTCAGGATTGTGATATTTTCCTGTTGGACAAGGCCTTCTACCATTATATAACGGTCCCTCTGTGTCTCTTTTAACTGCTGTTGCTTTAAAGTTTGTTTTGTCTAAGAATAGCTACTGCTGCTTGCTTTTGGTGTCTATTTGCATGAAATGCCTTTTTCAACATCTTTACTTTAAGTTTATGTGAGTCCTTATGTGTTAGGTAAGTCTCCTGAAGACAGCAGATAGTTCATTGGTGAGTTCTTATTTATTTTGCAGTTCTGCATATTTTAAGTGGAGCACTTAGGCCATTTACATTCAATGTTATTATTGGGATGCGAGGTACCATTGCATTCATTGTTCTACTTGTTGCCTGTGTACCTTGGTTTTTTTGTTTTTGCTTTTTAACTTGTCTTTTTGTTTTATACATCCTGTGTGATTTATGCTTTACAGAGGTTTTGTTTTGATTTATGCTTTACAGAGGTTTTTTTGGATTTCCTCGCATTGGGCTTTGCCTTTCTCTGGTGCCTCCCTGATTAGCTTAATAACTAACCTTCTGAATTATTTTTTAGGTAAATCAGGGATTTCTTCTTGGTTTGGATCCATTGCTGGCGAACTAGTGTGATTTTTTGGGGGGGTATTAAAGAGCCTTGTTTTGTCATATTACCAGGGTTGGTTTTCTGGTTTCTCCTCATTTGGGTAGGCTCTGCCAGAGGGAAGGTCTAGGGCTGAAGGCTGGTGTTCAGATTCTTTTGTCTCACGGTGTGTTCCCTTGATGTAGCACTCTCCTGCTTTTCCTGTAATTGTGGCTTCCTGTGAGCTGAACTGCAGTGATTGTGGTCTCTCTTCTGGGTCTAGCCATCCAGCAAGTCTACCCGGCTCCAGACTGGTACTGGGTATTGTCTGCACAGGACAATGCACAGGACGTAAACCATCTATGGGTCTCTCAGCTGTGGACACTAGCACCCGTTCTCCTGGAGCTGGTGGTGGGGTCAAATGGACTCTGCAAGAGTTCTTAGCTTTGGTGGTTTAATATTCTTTTTTTGTGCTGGTTGGCCACCTGCCAGGAGGTGGCACTTTCCAGGGAGCATCAGCTGTGGTAGTATGGACAAGAACAAGTGGTGGGTGGGGTCCAAGATTATATGCGATTTGTCTTCAGCTACCAGGGTAGATAGGGAAGGCCCATCAGGTGGGAGTAGGGTTGGGTGTGTCTTAGTTCAGACTGTCCTTGGGTGCGTCTTGCTGCGGCTCCAGTGAGGGATGAGGGTGAGGTTCCCAGGTCAGTGGAGCTGTGAACCTATGAGGATTATGACTGCCTCTGCTGAGTCATGCAGGCTGTCAGGGAAGTGAGGGAAAGCCAGCAGTCACAGGCCTCACCCAGCCCCTGTGCAATCTGAAGGGCTGGTCTCACTCCAACCGTGCCTCCCCTAACAGTCCCAAGTCTGTTTCCAGGCAGTGGGCAAGCAGAGTTGAGAACCTGCCCCAGGTTACTTGCTTCTCAGCTGGAAAAGAAAAGGGCTGCGTTCTACTCCCCGCCTGTGGAGAGTCTGCACAACAGATTTGCACCCTCCCCTGAGTTCTGGCAAAGGGGCTTCCTACCCAGTTCAAATTGTTACAAAGTTCAGCTGGAGACTTCCTTTTCCCTGTGGTGTTTTTCCCCACTCCTCTGGCTTCCCTCCTGAAGGATCCCTGTAGTGCCAGGTAGGAATGGCCTGCTTGGGGACCAGGGAGCTCCCAGGGCCTTTCCCACTGCTTCATCTACCCCTATATTTCACTCAGTACTCCAAACTGACTCAGCTCCAGTTAAGGTTGGATACTTCTCCTGCAAACAGACCTTCAGTTTCTCCACTGGAGGTGTGTGTTTGGGAGAGCAGGATCTCCCTTTCCCACTTCCATAGGTGGGGCACTCACAGTATTTGGGGTGTCTCCTGGGTCCTGCAGGAGCAGTCTGCTTCCTTCAGAGGGTCTGTGGGTCCTCTCAGGATTGCTGGTTTGTTCTTGTAGTAGATCTGGAGCTAGAAATACGATGCAAGCTTCGGAATGCTGCTGTGTCCATCTGAGTCAGAGCTGCAATCTAGAAATATGCCATGAAGATCCCATATTTTCTTTATCCAGTCTATCACTGATGGGCATTTGGGTTGATTCCATGTCTTTGCTATTGTGAATACCGCTGAAATGAACACACACATGCATGTATCTTTATAACAGAATGATTTATATTCCTTTGGGTGTATAGAGTAACGGGATTGCTGGGTCAAATGGTATTTCCGGTTCTAGGTCTTTGAGGAATCGCCACACTGTTTTCCACAATGGCTGATCTAATTTACATTCCTACCAACAGTGTAAATGCATTCCTATTTCTCCATAGCCTCGCCAGCATCCGTTGTTTCTTGACTTTTTAATAATTGTCATTCTGACTAGCATGAGATGGTATCTCATTGTGGTTTTGCTTTGCATTTCTGTAATGATTAGCAATGTTGAGCTCTATTTCATATGTTTTTGGCCACCTAAATGTCTTCTTTTGAGAAGTGTCTGTTCATGTCCTTTGCCCACTTTTTAATGGGGTTGTTTGTTTCTTTCTTGTAAATTTGTTCCTTGTAGATTCTGGATATTACACCTTCATCAGATGCATGGATTATAAACATCTTCTCCCATTTTGTAGGTTGTTTGTTCACTCTGATAATAGTTTCTTTTGCTTTGCAGAAGTTCTTTAGTTTAATTAGATCCCAATCTTTGCTTTTATTGCAATTGCTTTTGATGTTTTTGTCATGAAATCTTTGCCCATGCCTCGGTCCTAAATGGCATTGCCTAGATTTTCTTCTAGGGTTTTTATAGTTTTGGGTTTTACATTTAAATCTTTAATCCATCTTGAGTTAATTTTTGTATTAGGTGTAAGGAAGGGATCCAGTTTCAATTTTCTGCATATGGCTAGCCAGTTTTCCCAGCATCATTTATTAAACAGGGAATCCTTTCCCCACTGCTTGTTTTTGTCAAAAATCAGATGGTTGCAGATGTGTGGTCTTATTTCTGAGATCTCTATTCTGTTCTATTGGTCTGTGTGTCTGTTTTTGTAGCAGTATCATGCTGTTTTGGTTACTGTAGCCTTGTAGTATAGTTTGAAGTTGGGTAGTGACACACACATGTTTAAAAGGTACCCATGAACCTCTTCTACTGAGTGGTTTTATCATGGATAGATGTTGACTTTCACACTATTTTTTTCATAAAATCTACTAATATGATGAATAATATTAATGTGCTTCCTAATACTGAACCTAACTAATGTTTCTGGAATAAATCTCCTTTAATCATTCATTGATGTTTCTTTTTATGTGCTTTTTGATTAGGTTTTGCTAATTTTTATTTAAAACTCTTTTTTAAATGATTCCCATAATATTTGTTTATTTTTTTCTAACTTTTACTTTAGGTTCGGGGGACAGGTACAGGTTTGTTATATAGGTAAACTGCATGTCATGGGGGTTTGGTGTACAGATTATTTTGCCACCCAAGTAATAAGCATAGTACCTACTAGGTAGTATTTTTATCCTCATCCTCTTCCCACGCTCCATCCTCAGGTAGGTCCCAGTGTCTGTTGTTCCTTTCTTTGAGTCCATGTGTACTCACTGTTTAGCTCCCACTTTTAAGTAAGAATGTGTGGCATTTGGTTTTCTGTAAAATTCTTAAATTAATATAAATAAACTAGATTGAGCTATGGTTTTTACTTTTATGTGTAATCTTTGTCAGGTTTTATAATTAATATTATATACATAAAACAAAATGGAAAGTTTCACATTCTTTTCAATGCTCTGGATTAACCTAAGTAGCACCAGGGCCATTTGATATCTGAAGGTTGGTAGATTTGGCCCACAAATCAATCTGTTCCTGGTCCTTCTTTTTTGGGGAACTCTTTTACAACTTCCTCGAATTTTTTCCTATGGGAAATTGCTCTGCCAAGACTTTCTATCTCTATATGGTTTAATTTTATTATGTCACATTTTCCTAGAGATTTATCCATCTTTACCTGGTTTTCAAATTTATTTGAATGGAGTTAAAAAGATTCTTCCCATGGGCCTAAATCCCCTATATATCTCACTGAAGAAAATAAATGCTACTTGCTGAGTGCCCAAAATTACATTGATCGTGCTTAGTGCTTTAAGGGTAAGTTAACTCTCATACAGGCAACAATTCCACAGGGACAGTGGTTTTGTTCCATTTTACTTAAGCCCAGAGTGTCCAGTGGCAGAGTAAGGATTCCCACATAGACTCACTTTGATCCAAAAGTCACCATTATGCCATCACACAATACCATCCCTTTACAATGGAACAGGGTGTCTTCAAAAGGTGTCAAGTCAAAACATCTGGTGCCTTTGACATATATTATGTGCATAGATGCATGATTGGAAGCAAAACATTTCCTTAGGTGACACTCACTCAGTTGTACCTTTTCATAGTTTTCTCCCAGTATGGAAAGATGGAAGAAAAGTCTCTACTAAAATTTACATCTTTGGGAACAGCAGTAAGTGTAGGACCTACTGAAGTTTTCTCCTGTGTGCACTGAAATGATATACTCATCAATGGCATATAGAATTCTTCCAGGGTTCTTCCTATGACAGTAAGTGTACAGCTGTCATTACAGTCATGGGCTTATGATCCCAAAAGGGTTACAGACTGTTCATAAAAACTACAGAAGCTCCTCAATTTATGATGGGGTTATATACCAATAAACTTATCTTAAGCTGAAAATATAGTAAGTTGAAAATGAATGTAATATTCCAATAAATCCACCTTAAAGTTGAAATAGGTTGAAGCATCATAAGTCCAGATGCTCCTTGACTTATGATGGGGTAACCCTCCCAAGAAACCTACCCTAAAGTTAGAAAATCCTAAGTCCAACCATTCTAAATTTGTGATAGTTTGTAGACAATTCCTAAAGAATCCACAAGGAATAATAATAGTTTTGAAGAAAAGACTTAAACACAAAAGTGAACTTTGTAAGGCCACGAAACATGGTGACACTTGTTCTGACTTGTAGACAACTACAATCTTGCAACAGTGTAATGTGCCCACACCCTGAAAAGATCACCTTACAAGAGAACCTCAATGTCACAGAGATTATCTCATCCCTGAAAATGCGCAGCAGAGCTTGCCTGACAATTCTAAATCTTCAGCATTGGAATACCTGCAAGGCCACTTTGCTTTGAAAGATTTATGTTTTTATTCTTCAGGCTCACACATCTAGCTGTTACAATGGCATAAAATACGTGCCTGAATCAGACCAATGTGCCATTGACAAGGGTTTAAAAAAAAAAATCCAAACAACTTACAAATCAGGTTGCTAGTTTTACTATTGATTCCAATCATTAAATCAGTTGTTCTGGGTAAAGGCACCTTCTTTTCAAGGAAAAGACAGGCTAATGGGTCAGCCTGTCTTCCTGGCCTGCCATTGTCATTGTGACAAATGGTGGGGCACCCCTTGCACATTGAGCTGTCACCCCAACCTACCTGCCTCCTCCTTCTCTCTGCGAAGGCTGCCCTGGAGGACAGGGTTCACGTTTTAATTGTCTTAACATCACCACAAGCTGGAATATACCAGATAATAAGTATGCTGAATAAATGAACAAAAGGAAACTAAAAACACTAAACCTACCTTCATACTCCATTCTGATGGGCAGACATGAAAATAACCAAAATTCCATCTAGATTGGAATCAATCCTCTAATATTGCTTACAAGCAAACCCATTGGAATATGAGAAAGGAACAGTTCTCTGTGCCTGGCAGATGAAGACAGCTGAAGGTAAGTTAAATTTTTGAGGAGGATTAAGGAAAAGTGCAAAGAGGGCATTCCGGACTGGATGAGCAACATGGGTGGTGGCCAGGCACAGATATCCCAGTGTGTCCAGGAGAGCCAGTGGCCAAGAGGCTAGGGGTGAAGGTGAGGGCCAGACCTGGGGGCTGCCAGGGTGAGTAGCTCACCTATGTTATGAGGCCAATGGGAGGCCGATGAGAGTTTCAGAGGAGAGAACTGACAGGAATGACATATGCTTTAGGAAAATAAATGAAGATAGAAAAAATTGGCATCCAGAGCCTAGAAGGCAATGGGCAGGTGCTAGCCCAGCTTCTTAGATGTTATCCACTGCATACCCTTGCACCTACTGCAGACTGAATCTTGGTTTATCAGGGAGCAGTTGAGACCCTGGATTTCAGAAAAGACAGACAAAATTGCTAGCACCCAGGGATGAATAGCAATTGGTAAAAGCCAGCTATTCTCCAACCTGTGATTCACCAATCTGCATGTGCCATGCTGGGCGATGATTCAGTCTACTTGATGGAAATGGTTGGGTTTCCAACTGGTTGGGTTTAGAGGAGAGCACTTGCTTACCTGAAAGAGACAGGCTTCAATGGAATAGTCCTTTCTCGTTTTGCCTTTCCCCTTCTTTCTGCCTTGAGTGAGGAAATAACATCTGCAAGTCCACCCACCATTCTGGGAGTATAAAACGTAATGCAAGAGGACAAAATCCAACAAAAGTTGGGTGGACTAGGAAGCTATTTCCGATGGTATCATGGAACACTTGCACCAGCCGTAGACAGTCCACCCCTGGACTTCTTATTTTACTTCTCATCTAAGTATCTATTTTTTCAAGCCAGTTAAGTCAAATGTCTGGTTACTTGTAGCTGAATGTATTCCTAATTGACAGATAAAGGTAAAATGACTCAGATGTCTAAACTAGAAAAGAGGCAATAGAAAAAAAAAACCCAAGGCAAATACCATTTATAAACATAGATGTACAACTTAAAATTAAAGATTAGCAAATGAGTCCAAAATATAGAAAAAGACACAAAGAGACAAATTAGAGCGTTGGAGCTGCTGCAGTCACCTTGGGTGCTTGGTAGTGGGGGTCATTAGGGTGGAAGGAGATAAGTCTGTGGGGTTCTGGAGATGCCATTACCAACCCTGGAATGCCTCATTCTCGTATATGTGAGAGAAGTGAATTCCCCTCTTGTTAAATCTGCCATGTTTTCTCTCTGTTACTAATGGCCAAACATGATTCTCATGCCAATACACTATCTTAACAAATTTGAGGAGAAAAACCATATGGTCATCTTAAAAGATGCCAAAAAGCCCACAATTATTCATTATACCAAGTTGAAACAAACCAGGAATAGAAGGAAGCTTTTTTCTACTTATTAAATGATATTGATTCTAATTTTTTAGGACTTATCACACCTAACAATGAAAACTTTAGAAGCGTTTCCATCAAGCTTTAGAACAAACTCATGACTAAGTATTACATCAAATGAGAACATTTTAAATGGCTGGAACAAGATCAACATCCAAAAATCAACACTTTTCCTACATGTCAACATTAGCCAAGTTAGAATTTTAAAAACAACACAAAAAGATCTATTTCATAATAGCCAACCAACCCCCACCAAATATCCTGTAAGTTAATTAGGAAAAACACACAAAAAGAAGGAAACCTTTATTTTTTTTTTCCTTTGCAGAAAACAATAAATCTTTAATGAGGTATAGAAAGAGAACTTACATAAATGGATGGGAAGACTATATTGTTAAGATGCCAGTTCCTCTCTAATATGTATAATAAATTGAATGCAATCAATACGGAATTTTTCGTGGAAGCTGACAAACAGTTTCTAAAACTTAGAAGAATAAGCCAGTAATTCCAAGACAATTTTGATAAACAATAAGTTGGATGTTTGTTCTCGTACACTTCACACATAAAGATACTGTGACTAAAGTGATGGGTACACAGGGCAGACAGAGACATATGGACCTGTGAAGGAGAACAGAAAATGCAGAGATGTGTGAGGGTAGCGGGGAAAGAGAGAGAATTTGGTATATGATAATGGCAGATGCCCTTAACTTCCCATCCAATACCCATTCCCCTTCCTTATTGCTAACAGCCTTTGCTTTTGCTCATGGCTACAACGTGCTCGGCCCCATGTAGGAAGTCCGTGGGCTTAATATATGGGCTGATGATTGGGCTAAGTGAATCAAGACAATTCTGATATCTGCTTTCCCAGTTTTTCCTACAGCTAAAAGTATCCATGTGGCCAGTTCTTTCTCCTCCGTGAGCTGCCAAAATGCAATAGGAAATCTTCTAGGCTACTTTTGGCAAATGTTTTGCTTTCCTAAGAAAAGGGGCATGCATAGAACACTCCTACCTTGAAGTGATGTGATACGAGAAGCTGTGCTGGCCTGTGACCATAAGGGACGGGTCAAGAGAACCTGGAAGATGCTGCCATGACATCACTGAGCAGCCAACCCAATCGTGCACTGGCTCCCAACTCTGTCTTGTGAAATTAAACATCTCCGACGAAGCTGAAAGCATTGCTAACTGACAGAATGACACACATAGAGAATCCCAAATTTCTGAGAATCCTGTGGGAAAAGGACCACATTATAAAATTTATAAAATAAGTTGGAAATCCATTTGGAAAAAATAAAGCAAGATTCCCTACATCCTATCACTGACCAACAAATTCCACAGGAATTAAATACACATAGAGAAGAAGTAAAACTGTAAGTGTGCCAGAGAAAAGTATAGGTGAATACATTTATGACCTTGTGGTAGAAAAGTGTGCTGGAGACCCTGCCTGATGTTGACCACAGCCCTTGCCTTTGTGTTTCTAGATCACATTTCTTGGCCTCCCAAGGCCAAGCAAGGTGTGGCCATGTGACTTAAGTTCCATGAAAATAGAATATGGCATGGAAGGAATGAGCCATTTCCAGGCCTGCCCCCAATCTCCCACGGCATCCACACTTCTCCCTTATCTCTTATTTGCCAGCTCAGCTCATTAGAAAGGATTCAGCAGACAGTCAGTAACCCCAGGGGATAGTAGAACTGCTGGATGGGAGCAATGTGAGTCCCTACATGATGGTATTGTCCCTATCAGGCTGGTACATGGCAAGAAATAAACCTGCCTTGGGTTAAAGTGCTGAGATTTGTGGGGATGCTCGTTTTAGCTTTTAGCCAGCCCTAACCAATAGATAAAGCCTTTGTAAGAGCTAAAAAGTGAAGGTCCATCTAATATGGTTTGGCTGTGTTCCCACCCGAAACGTCATCTTGAATTGTAATCCCCATAATCCCCACGTGTCAAGGGTGGGATCAGGTGGAGGTAATTGGATCATGGGGGTGGTTTCCCCCATGCTGTTCTCATGATAATGCGTGAGTTTTCATGAGATCTGATGGTTTTTATAAGTGCCTGGCATTTCCCCTGCTTGTATTTCTCCTTCCTGCTGTCCTGTAAAGAAAGTGCCTTGCTTCCCCTTCACTTTCCACCATGATTGTAAGTTTCCTAAGGACTCCCCAACCATGCTGAACTGTGAGTCAATTAAACTTATCTCCTTTGTAAATTACCCAGTCGCAGGCAGTTCTTTATAGCAGCATCAAAACAGACTAATAGAGTAAATTGGTACCACAGAGAGTGGGGTGCTGCGATAAAGATACCCAAGAATGTGGAAGCGACTTTAGAACTGGGTAACAGGCAGAGGTTGGAACAGTTTGGAGGGCTCAGAAGACAGGAAGATGTAGGGAAGTTTGGAACTTCCTAGAGACTTGCTGATGGCTTTGACCACAACGCTGACAGTGAGATGGACAATCAAGTCCAGGCTGAGGGGATCCCAGATGGAGATGAGGAACTTGTTGGGAACTGGAGCAAAGGTGATCCTTTTTATGCTTTAGCAAAGAGACTAGTGGCATTTTGCCCCTGCCCTAGGCATCTGTGGAACTTTGAACTTGAGAGAGATGATTTAGGGTATCTGGTGGAAGAAATTTCTAAGCAGCAAAGCATTCAAGAGATGACTTGGTGCTCTTAAAAGCATTTAGTTTTATTCATTCACAAAGATTTGGTTTGGAATTGGAACTTATGTTTAAAAGGAAGCAGAGCACAAAAGTTCAGAAAATTTGTAGCCTGAAAATGTGATAGAAAAAAAAATGTTTTTTTTTTTTTTTTTGAGGAGTAACTCAAGCTGGCTGTAGAAATGTACTTAAGTAATGAGGAGCCAAATGTTAATCACCAAGACAATGGGGAAAATGTCTCCAGGGCATGTCAGAGGTCTTCACAGCAGCCCCTTGCATCACAAGCCAAGAGACCTAGGAGGAAAAAAATGATTTTGTGGGTCGGGTCCAGGGCCTTGCTGCTTTGTGCAGTCTCAGGACTTGGTGCCCTGTGTCCCAGCTGTGGCTAAAAGGGGCCAATGTGCAGCTCAGGTTGTTGCTTCCGAGGGTGCAAGTCCCAAGCCTTGGTGTTGGGCCTGCAGGTGCACAGAAGTCAAGAATTGAGGTTTGGGAACCTCTGCCTAGATTTCAGAGGATGTATGAAAATGCTGGGATGTCCAGGCAAAAGTTTGCTGCAGGTGCAGAGCCCTCATGAAGAACCTCTGCTAGGGCAGTGCAGAGGGGAAATGTGGGGTCACAGCCCCCACACAGAGTCCCCACTGAGGCACTGCTTAGTGGAGCTGTGAGAAGAGGGCCACCATCCTCCAGATCCCAGAATGGTAGATCCACCGACAGTTCACACTGTGCACCTAGAAAAGTCGCAGACACTCAACACAAGCCTGTGAAAGCAGCCAGGAGGGGGTCTATACCCTGCAAAACCACAGGGATAGAGCTGCCCAAGGCCATAGGAGCCCACCTGTTCCATCAGCATGACCTGGATGTGACACATGGAGTCAGAGGAGATCATTTTGGAACTTTAAGGTTTAAGATTGTCCTACTGGATTTTGAACTTGCATGGGGTCTGCAGCCCCTTTGTTTTGGCTAATTTCTCCAATTTGGAATGGCTGTATTTACCCAACGCTTGTACTCCCATTGCATCTAGGAAGTAACTAACTTGCTTTTGACTTTACAGGCTCATAGGCAGAAGGGACTTGCCTTGTCTCAGATGAGACTTTGGACTTAGACTTCTGGGTTAATGCTGGAATAAGTTAAGACTTTAGGGGACTGTTGGAAAGGCATCATTGTGTCTTGAAATGTGAGAACACAAGATTTGATTTGGAAGGGGCCAGGTGTGGAATTATATGGTTTGGCTATGTCCCCACCCAAAATCTTATCTGAATTGTAATCCCCATGTGTTAAGGGTGGGACCAGGTGGAGGTCACTGGATCATGGGGGAGGTTTCTCCCATGCTGTTCTCATGACAGTGAGTGAGTTCTCATGATAGTGAGTGAGTTCTCATGAGATATGATGGTTCTGTAAGTGCCTCACATTTTCCCTGCTTGCATTTCTCCTTCCTATTGCCCTGTAAAGAATGTGCCTTGCTTTCCCTTCACCTTCCGCCATGATTGTAAGTTTCCTGAGGACTCCTCAGCCATGCTGAACTGTGAGCTAATTAAACCTCTTTCCTTTATAAATTACCCAATCTCAGGCAGCTCTTTATTTCAGTGTAAAAACAGACTAATACACCATCAAAATAAATTTGATAAAACCGATAATAGCAAAAACCAAAGACAATAAACAAAGTTCTATATGATAAAAAAAATAGATATTTTAAAGTTATGTAACAGAACAAGAAATTTTGGAAAACACATAAAAACAAGGGATTGGTATTCAATGGACCAATTAAAAAATTGACATATTACATGAATGTGCAATTTACAGGAAACTCAAATGACTAGAATCAACCTTAGTCATAATGACAAAAATACAAATTAGACAAGATACCCACTAACCACCCTCACCCACGCCCTCATGCATCAAATTGGCAAGGGAAAAAAAGCCTGAAAACATCAAGTCCTGGTGAAGTGAAATTGGTAGTTTTTAACACTGCTAGTAGGGGAATATTGGGCTAGTGGTGAGGTCAGGAGGGGCCATATTTTTTAGTATCTAAAATTGTTTTAATATAGAATACATATTTTAATATAGAATACATATATAGAATTGTAACTATACAATTCTGCCTCTCAGTATCTTCCTGAGAGAACACTCTGCTTATGTGTACAAAGAAGCACATCTAACGATGCTCCTTGCAGCATAGCTGGAAATATAAAAAAAGTTTGTCAATAGGAGATTGGCTGAATCAAGCCTATTACATCAGTACCTGAACTACATTATAGGTGTCAACAAGGAAGTGTCTCTAGGACACATGAGATTATTAATGTGTTATAGCATGATTAAACAATACTAACAGGAAAAAGGTCTCATGGGTAGAAAACTTTCCAGAAGGAAAACTAGCTATGGTCATGAGGGCTCTCAGGAGCTCAGGACCCGGGAGGGAGGGAGCAGGACACTCATCTCTACTTTAAGGCCTCCCAAACTCTTTGCCCCCTGCTCACATAATAAACCACACTTCAAGCATCATTTTCTACCGAAGCTATTAAATAAGATACAAGAAGTGACAGGGGCCTAGGCTCTAGCATGGAAGCAAATGCAAGCAAGAGAAGAGTATAAAGGTGCACCTTGTCTGGCAGGTTATGTGATGGGGGTTGGAGAATCCACGGAGGCTGTGCCGGCACAAACCCTGGGGAAAGGTAGGGCTAGTTTTGAGTTGAAGCTTTGCCATGCTCTTCAAGTGTGGTCTTTAGGAAATCACTAAACCCCTGTGAATCCACTTCCCCAACTATATATGCAGAAGATACCGTATCTTTCTTGGAACTGTGTTAAGTTTAAATAAACCTAAATAAAAATATTATACCTATCGGCCTGCCTGCCTGCCTGTCCACCTATCATCTACCTTCAATCTATATTCTATCTCTCCCTTTCTTGTTCCACCTACCTACCTACCTACCTACATATCTTTTGATGTATATTTGTTCCTGTCTGTATGTATCTATCTTTCTAATTATTTTTTCTCATTGTCTGTCTGCCTTCCTCTTTCCTGATTTTCTGTCTCTCCTTCCATTGGTCATGTGTCTGTCTTACTATTATCTATGTAGATGTCTAACTACCCATCTTTCTTTCTTTCTTTCTTTCTTTCTTTCTTTCTTTCTTTCTTTCTTTCTTTCTTTCTTTCTTTCTTTCCTTTCTTTCTTTCTTTCTTTCTTTTCTTTCTCTTTCTTTCTTTCTTTCTTTCCTTTCTCTCTCTCTCTTTCTTTCTTTCTTTCTTTCTGTCTCTCATCTCTCTCTCTCTCTCTTTCTTTCTGGCATCCTGTCTATTTCTACCTGTCTCCATCCATCCATCCATCCATCCATCCATCCATCCATCCATCCATGCACTGACCCACCCACCCACCTATGCATGTTTCTGGGTGTCTATTTGTCAGTATGTCTGTATGTCTTTGTGCTATATATCTGTCTATCTGACTGCCTGTCTGTCTCTCTATGCTAGAAACTCTCTGTTTTTCTGTCTATCCATCTGGGGGTCTCAATGTTTTTCCCATCTGTCTTGTCTGCATGTCTTTCAACCTATCCTGTTTGTCTACATATCTATCCATATGCCCATGAATGTATCTATCTGATTATCCACAACCTGCCTGAATGTCTGTCTATATATCCCCCTCCCTTTCCTTTCTCCCTCTATATCTTTCTGTCTGACTGTGTTTCACTGTCTAATAATGATTGTCTAACTTCTCCCTGACAGTCTAATTTCTATTGACCACTGTTGACCTACCTTCTTGGTGCTTGACACAGAGCAGAGCCTCACTCAAGGCTAGTTTACTTCTCCCTTTTCAGTTCCTTTCGCTCCTTCATTGCTCCATTCCTACACCCAGCTGCCATTAACTGGGCCATTGCTCTGTGTTATGTGCTAGGGATACAACCTAAAATCAGGTAGGGTCTCTGCCTTCTAAGAGTGTTTGGGCTGCTGGCCTAAAAAACAAATTAATGAGGCAGTTATATCACATGATGCTTAGAGCTATGAGAGACAAGATGGTGTTAGGCACAAGGGAAAGGCACCCATGTTAGACTGGAGTGGAGGAGAGAGTAAGAGAGGCTCTGAAGAAGTGACATCTCATCTGAAAACCACAGGGGACTGGGGATTTTGCAAAGAAGTAGAGGGCTGAGTTCCATGTAACTGGGGAAGGGGTATGGACAGTGGGTGCAGAGCCAGGAAAAGAGGGAACAGGGTACATGTAGACCTGGAGAACAACAGAGCCAGGACACAGTCAAAAATTCTAACTAAGGAATTGACAAAATTCAGGCAAGAGAGACCAAAATTGACCTAAATAAATACAGAGATGTACTGTTTTTATGAACTGTAAGATATACCACAGTTAAGATGTCAGGTATAGTCACACTGATCTATAAATTCAATGCAATCCCAGTCAACATTCCAACAGGTTTCTTTGTAGGCACAGACAAGCTGATTCTAATTTTATATAGAAAGATAAAGAAACTAGATTAGCCAAAATAACACTGAAAAAGAAAAAAGTTAGAGGACTCACACACTTGATTTTAAGATGCATTATAAACCTCCCATGGCCAAGACAGTATAGCATGGGGATAGTAGAGGATAGACACACTTACTACTAAAACGAAAGACAACTGATTTTTGACAAAGGCACAAAGACAATCCAATGGAGAAAAGATAAGACTTTTCTAAAAAATGATGCTGGAGCAAATGGACTTCTATAAAGTAAACTCAATCTACATCTTACACCATATATAAAATTAACTCTGAATGGATCATAGACTAGGTGTGCATGTATGTTTACGTGTCCATATGTGAGCATGTGTATGCATGTGCTGTGTGTGTGCATGTCCATGTGAGTGTACATGTGTTTAACAGTGTGTATGTGTGTCTGTGACTTCTGTGTTTATGTTGAACGTGTGTGAATATATGTGAATGTTTGCATGCGCATGTGTGTGTGTATGTATGTGCACATTCACATAACTGTGTGTGACAGTCTGTGCATGTTAAAAAGGGAGAGAGGGAAGGGTGTCTAAGGGACATTTGGATAGAAATTCCAGTGGGCTGGCTGTTAATACTTGGAAGTTTCCAGCCCACTTAGAGTAAGTGGAACCAAGAGAGTCGACGTAGTGGCTCTTTCCATTAAGAAAAAAGAATTTAGATTTCACAAAAACAGGAGAATTTCAGCTTTTGGGCTTTCTTATTGGCCCATGTTAGTTGATTATTTACACATATCAGTGACTGGTAAAATTCAGTGTTTTATTTTAGTGTCTATCTTTTCAAATATAATAAACAACTTTGCCCAAATAAAAAAAAATAAACATAAAGGAAATAAATATCTGTCATCATGTATGGATTTGAACTTTTAAAATAGATAACATTGAGATAGGTGGATTCTGAAGAACCCACCCAGCATTCTATACTACCCTGTCAACTTTATGACCCAACAGATTAATCTACTAATTGTTTTCTTCTTTAGTTTCTTGGGTTTTCATTTTTAGTCACTAGAAACACTTATACAAATACAAATCCAGGCAGGCATTCCAAAAATTCCTGGGGATAATTTACGTCTAGTCCCTGGTTCTCACTGCCTCAGTTTTGAGAGGAGGATTGCAGTTCCTATTTTAATATGGTTGTGGTGGTGATTACATAGCATAGTGCCTGGCACACAGCTAGTACCAAAAAAAGGATAGGTACCCCATAAATATATACACCTACTATATACCCACTGAAATTAAAAAAAAATCAAAAACATAGGTATGATTATGATTATGTATATATTTATTTGCAATATATTCTTAAATTAATAACCTGGGAAACCTAATAAAACCATCTGGAGTTCTATTCCTTCAGAAGATTTCCTTTGGTACTTTTTATATCAAAATAACATATAATTTTTAAAAGGTTGGTTCTGAATTGAAACTGATGGCTATGAAGTCCAAGTTGATAGGATCAGCTGTGTGAGTCAGAAAGAAACTGCATTCTTAAGCAGAAAATTTGTTTGTCTACACTCCCCTGAGGAAAGAATGGTAAAGCCAATTGCATTCAAACACTAAGCATTGGCTCAAGACCAAATAAGAAGCATTGCAGCCCTGGATGATGTAGTCAATGTAAGTTCGAAGCAATTGATTTCAACAAAGAAAACTATTATGCTACTGGCCAAGGATGGGGTATCTTTCTGAACTGCACATTGTCCCCACAAATAAGGTACCTCTAGTTTTAAGCCTCCCTAATCAATGGCCAAGGATGCAATTATAGTTGCAGAGAAGGGGAACTCAAATGGAGTGGGAATAAAGAAAGGAAGAGTAATAAAGAATAGGAAAGGGACAGTAGAGAAGCAGGAGAAAGGAGATGGGAGAAGCAGGGAAAGATGAAAGACAGCTCTGCTGAGAAGCACATACCCAAGAACAATCAACCCTATACATTTCATGGATGCTGCATCAGTTACCTATTGCTGTGAAACAACGACTCCCAAATTTAGGGACTTAAAACGACACATATACATAATCTCACCATTTCTGTGGGGCAGGAGTCAGAGTGCACCTTAGCTCAGGGTCTCTCACAAGGCTGCAATCAAAATGTGAGTTGAGGCTGCAGTCTCATCTGAAGGCTCAAATGAGGAACCTTTCTCTTCCAAGCTTACTCATGTGATCATTCACAGAATTGTTTCTGAGGGTTGTTGAACTAAGAAGCTCAGTTCTTTGCCACGTGGGCCTTTCCAAAGGTGAGATCACAAAATCAGAGTTGTTTCATCAGAGCAACCATGTTAGAAGAGTCAGAGAGAGCCTGAGCAAGACAGAAGCCACTGCATTTGCATCCTGGTCTTGGAAGTGACACCTGTCACTTCCGCTGTATTTTGTTTATTAACAGCGAGTCACTATGTCCAGCTCACACCCAAGGGCAGGGGACAATACGAAGATGCGATGTCAGGAGGCAGGAATGGTTAGGAGCTGTGTCAGAAGCTGTCTCCCACACATGGCCTTGCAGTGTCTACACCGGAGCTCAAGTGCATTGTGCAGGCCAAAAAGCGGCACCTTCACACGGTGCTACGTGATCACTCACAACTTGTCAACCACCATATTTTAGCTGATTGTTATGGAAACATTGATTCCAAACCTGAAAAAGGGAAAAATGATGATTTCTGGGATCTGTGATATTCTGCTAGAATGCAAAAAAGTCTGATTGATCTCATTCTGAAGCTCTTGAGCAGTGTGACAAATATTTATCTAATCATTCACAATTGGTTAAAATAAAGAGGTTTATAGCCCTGTGAGATTAGCCTGCAGGATTGATAGCTTATGACTTTTACTGCCTAGTAAACAAATTAACTCCAAATTTGGCATTTGTATTGCTTTGTAGAGGTTTGCCTTAACTTAGCATCTCATTTCTGCATTTCTTTCCCAACTGACCTTAAAAATCCCAGTTACCAGCCAGGCGCGGTGGCTCATGCCTGTAATCCCAGCACTTTGGGAGGCTGAGGTGGATGTGTCACGAAGTCAGGAGATTGAGACCATCCTGGCTAACACGGTGAAACCCTGTCTCTACTAAAAATACAAAAAATTAGCCAGGCGTGGTGGCAGGTGCCTGTAGTCCCAGCTACTCGGGAGGCTGAGGCAGAAGAATGGTGTGAATCCGGGAGGCGGAGCTTGCAGTGAGCCGAGATCGCACCACTGCACTCCAGCCTGGGTGACAGAGCGAGACTCCATCTCAAAATCAATCAGTCAATCAATCAATCAATCCATCAATCAATCAATCCCAGTTACCAAATGCTTGTGGAGCCAGATCATTTGTCTTTTTGCTGGTTCCCTAATTAATGAGTTAAACAAAGCTTTGGAACATGGTAACAGATGATTTTGCCTGAGAATTGAGCTTTTGCATGCTCTAGGAGTAACCAAGATGTACACAGGGAATTCAGCAAAGTGCTGAATACACACTGGGTTCCTGGCCTTATCTTGACTGGCTGACCCACCTTCACACACTTACGGGGCACAATGTCTGTGGGGATAGCAAGCCCCCAGGAGATTTAAGAACTGCCCTAAGGGTGTGTCTTCAAGCCTTTTGTGAATTTATACTTATGCCATCTCACGGGGGACTGTGTCTCTTTCCATGGCTCAGCAACAGGGCTTTGAAGAGTAAGCCCCAAAACCAAGTTCTGGGTATGAGGGTTTCCTGGCTGGTGATGCTGATGAACCCACACTGGGGAACACAGACTGCCGGGCTGCTGCTGTACAGGAGAAGGGAACAGGAAGAGGGAGATGCAGGGAGGGGCCTGGCCCCGGGCTGTGGAGGAGGAGGGGTCCTTTTCGCCCGAGTGTGGCCAAGCACCTGCAAGCCTCCTGGGAGTGGGCCTCTCTGCACGGGCTTTGCCTTGGCTTCCAGCCACCTCCATTTGGTTCTCTAGCACACAGGCCTGGAGCGTGGAGCTCACTCAAGTCCAGAGAGCTCAGGTTTCTAAGTGGACAGATATCCCACAGGATGTGCTTTGGGAAACTGAGAAAAGGCAGCCCTGATATTTCCATCCACACACTCAAGTGAAACTCAGTGATTTCCTTGGTGTTGATGCAGAACCAGAGGTTTGATTTTCACCTACACTTCACTCATCCTATAACCTTTGGGTTTGCTCCTGGGAAAACAGAAAAGCACAGTCCCATCCCCAAGGAGCGCATACAGAGGACAAGGAGACAAGCAAGGATTCCTGGCACGTGAACAGCTGGTAAGAAGGAAAAAGGAGATGTGGCGAGGCTTCAGGGAAGCCTGGGGCTGGAGCCCACAAGAAGTGTCCTCTGGTCCTGGCAAACCCCAGGCTAGCTGGGTTGGTATCGCCCCAGAAAGCAGGGGAACCTCACAGGGCCATCCGTTCAAGCTCAGCCTGACAAGAAGCCGACAGAAAGCATGTCATCCGGACGCAGGATGCAGAGCGGTCTTCTCTGTGAGCACTAGCTCTCATCTGCTTTTAAGAGTTGTGGGGAAGAAAATGAGGCAAGTAACCTTTTCCGAGGAAGTATTTTTAAGATATTAACATGTTTTCCAACAGCAATTTTTTTGAAGACTCAGTCTAATTCATATTCGTGTGTAGCTTCTAAAATAACTTATATTTGCACAAACTGTTTTCTTGGTAAAATTTTCAAAACATTCTCAAGGAAGATGCATTCTGTGGCAATGGGATGCCAATAGAACTAAAAGGACTTGATCTAAATGGAAAAAAATACCCACACATAATCTTCAGATTAAAAAAAAAAAAACCAATTGGTTAGTGGTGACTGAAAGGCAAACCTGACAACAGACCAGGGAGGTTCAGGCCCAGCGAGGGGAGGCAGTTAAGGGTGACCAAGAGCAGGAGGAGGAAGCCGATGGGGGAGGGCACATCAGGACACTGTTCACGGATGAATACTTCCTGGCGTGGTGGTTTCATTCCCTATGCAACCTTTTAACTGCAGGGACACAGAGCATGGGGCATCTACTCTGTCATTCAGATTTATTAGCATTTTTGCTAAAGGTCTTATAAAAGATCTCAGGAATAAAAGCAGCATCCAGTGGCTCTTGCTCATGTTTCCTGTGTCTGATAATAATTAACAGCTACTGCTTAGCAAGGCCAGCCACAGGCTCTACCCTCCGCCATATGCCTCCTGCGATGGTCACTCCCAGTATCCTAATTGTAACTATAAGGACACTAAAGGTTTGTGAGGAGAAATGTTTGCTCGCAGTCACCTGGTTGTTGTATGACAGAGACAAGATGCATACCTAGATGCCTATCTGAATGGTCTAACTTCAGAGTCCTCTTGACCACCTCACCATATGCTCCCTTGTGTGATGACCTCCCAACCACAGAAAATGTGAAACATAAACGACTATGTGACAAAGAAAGTCTGAGGTCCCAATACACTAATGGCTTAAAAATCATAATACAACCATCAAGGGATGCTAAGATCACTGGATGAAAATCAGCCAGGGAAGAGAATGTTCACGGAGCTTCAAAGTCTGCCCCATTGCTTACTAGTAAAAGACAAGAATGTAAAAAGTGACTTTATAGGCCAGATGTGGTGGCTCACACCTGTAATCCCAGCACTTTGGAAGGCCGAGGTGGGTGGACTACCTGAGTTCAAGAGATGGAGACCATCCTGGCCAACATGGTGAAACCCCATCTCTACTAAAAATACAAAAATTAGCTGGGTGTGGTGGTGGGTGCCTGCAGTCCCAGCTACTCGGGAGGCTGAGACAGGAGAATCGCTTGAATCTGGTAGATGGAGGTTGCAGTGAGCCGAGATCTTGCCACTGCACTCCAGCTGGTGACAGAGCGAGACTCCATCTAAAAAAAAAAAAAAAGTAACTTTATAAAGAGAGCTCATGAGAAACGACCTTAGCCCGGTGAACAAACTTATCACCATGAGCCATGGGCGCCCACTGATGTGCTGGAAAGAGAGATGGAGGAAATGTCTATCTCAATCTAAGTATGAGGAAATAATCAGACAAGTCCAGATTGGGTAACGCTCCATAAAACAAGTGGCTCAGACTCTTCAAAAACATCAACATCATGAAAGAGAAAAATGAAAGCAGGGCTTCAGTTCAGATAAAAAGAGACATAACTGAATTCAGTGAGTGATACTTAATTGAACACTAGACGGTGGAAAACAGCTATGATGAATATTTGGGAGACAATCAGAGTTATCTGGATAGGGACAACATATTTGGATAATATCTCTTTATCAATATTATATTTCACAGTGGTAATGGTACTACACTTTTGTAGAAGGCAGCTGTGTACTTAGGAGATGATGCCAAAGTGTGTCATGATGTCAACAGCCTACTTTCAAATGATTCAGACAAAAAGAATCAAACACACACAAACACATATTTACCATCTGCGTGTGTCTGTGTATAAACAATTGGTAAATCTGGGTGAAGAATTATGGGTGTTCACTTTTCTATTCCTTCAAGTTTTCTGTAGAATTAAAGCTTATAAAATAAAAAGTAGGCAAGAAGGTATATAAAAATATTTGTTCCAAGAGTGATAAAGCAAAAGAATTTGCTATCACTCTTGATATCGGTCAGATTAAAATTGTATTTTTGGATAAGAAGAGGAAACAGTAAAAGTAAAAATAATTAGTGTGTTAAGATAATAGGACTATTTTTCTTTTGCTTATAATATTTTAAAAATCAATAATGGTTGCAACAGATGACAAATTTTGCACTGGTATAAATCAAGTCACTTGTCAATCACTACAGTTGTTTTTTTCCTTTTAAAGAATAATGCCTATTATTCCAATCTCAAATTCTAATGCCGTATGAAATACATTTCATGACTCTTTCTCAATGAACCTTACACTTTATCCGAGCTTTAGGTTTGATTTCCAGGGAGTCCACAGAACCACTACCAGGTCTATTGTCAGAGGCAGTGACTGCACTTGCCCCTCTGGCTTGCCACTAAGACCCCACCAACACAGGACTTACTTTTCAGACACCTGATTCTGGAGGTGTGTGGCAGTCAGGCATGCAGGCCAACGCCGCATCGTCCCTGCTGGAAATGGCCCATTGTTGCCCCAGTGGAAGGTGAGACCACAGCGCCTGAGAACTCTGGAAAAGACAGTGAGAATCAAAGAGAATGTTCACACTTCACGGAAAGTGAGAATTCACAATTTCAATGTTAGGATTTTTTATATTTAAAAAATTAAATATTAATATTTCAAATTTTAAAATGATTTTAAATATTTAACATGCATTTGCAATTGGCTGGTGAATCCCACACCCCTGTCTCCCACTCCTAATACATGACCCCACCCTTTAATTTTTAAATGAATGCCCCATCAGGAGACAGATGAGGATCAATGGGAAAAGTCTCATCTGTGTAGACGTAACAGACGTGAGGGTGGGCTTAGAGCTCCTAGAAGCTGATGTGCCAGGGGAGGGAACTGTGCTTCTCAGCGGGGCTCGAACACTGAACTCTGACTTCTGAGATCCTGGGAGAGAGGTTCTGGGGGTGTGATCTGCGGGGAACCTCAAAGTGAGGGGGCTGTTCATATTTCACACAGAACCAGGTGCACCCCATCTGGACTGGGCATCCCCTAGGTCAGCAGATGTCTGTATATTTTTACCTTTTTAGGTCATTTATCTAATAACTTATAGATAAAATTTAATTTTTACTCAGTTAAATAACATACATAACCTCTAATTTCCACATAGGATAAGGCCCCTAGTTCAATCTAATTCCCATCTCTTCCTCTGCTACCTGCTATATTTTGTTGAAATTATTTAAAATGTTAATTTGAAATTCCTTTTGATTTTTGTGTTCTACTTTCTCAGGAGTCATAATTCTTAACAACTGCTTTAAGCTTCAGTTCTATATTATTACTTGTAACATGACTGTGTTTTGGTGTTTGCTGATTGATCATAAATAATTTGCATATCTCTCATTGCTCCTTTACTTTTCAATTTTACTAGAAGGCTTGAGTAGTACTTTCAAAATGATTTTGTAGGCAATAAATTTTCTGATTTCTAATGCAAAAGAATAGAATCAATAGCTAAGACAATCTTGAAAAAGAAGGACAAAGTTGGAAGTCTCACACATCTTGATTTCAAAACATACTATGAATCTATGTTAATCAAAGCACGTGGTGTGGGCATAAAGACAGATTTACAGTCCACACAAGGTAGACCAGAAATACATCCTCAAATATATGGTTAAATCATTTTCCACAAGGGTGCCATGCATGGCTTCACATAAATGGCCAAACGTTTTCCTCAAGACCATTCCATGTGGAAAGGACAATCTTTTCAATAAACGGTGCTGGGAAAACTGTACATCCACATGCAAAATAATGAAGTTAGACTCTTACCTAACATTGTATGCAAAAATTAACTAAAAATGGATTGAAGACCTAAATGTAAGAGCTAAACCTATAAAACTCATACAGGGAAAGACTGGGGAAAAGCTTTACGGCACTGGATTTGACAATTATTTCTTGGGTACGATGCCACCAAAAAAACAGGGAAAACAGGAACCAAAGGAAAAACAGATAAATTGGATTTCATCAAAATTACAAACTTTTGTGTACCAAAGGACACTATCAAAGTGAAAAGGCAACCAATAGAATGACAGAAAATGTTTAAAAATCATATCTCTGATAAGGGATTAATACCCATCACATATGCAGAACCCCTGTAACTCAACAGGAAGAACCTGAAAAAATGGAAAGATATCCCACGCTCACGGATTAGAAGAATTAATATTGCTAAAATGTCTATATTAACCAAAGCGATTTATAGATTCAATGCAATTCCTCTCAAAATACCAATGACATTCTTCACAGAAATAGAAAAAAGGCTGAAATTCATATGAAACCACAGAAGACCTTGGATCTAAAGTGATCCTGAGCAAAAAGAACAAAGCTAAAGGCATCACACTGGTTGTGTTTTCAAATGATACTACCAACCTACAGTAACCAAAAGAGCATGGCACTCACATAAAAACAGACACATCCACCAATGGAACAGAACAGAGAACCCGCAAATACATCCACACACTTACAGCCAACTCGGTTTCGACAAACGTGGCAAGAACACACATGGGGGAAAATACAGTCTCTTTAATAAATGGTGCTGAGAAAATCAAATATCCATGTGCAGAAGGATGAAACTAGATCCTTATCTCATCATATACAGAAATCAACTCAGAATGGATTAAAGGCTTAAATGTAAGACCTAAAATTACGGAACTACCATAAGAAAACATTGGGGAGACACTTCAGGACATTGGTTTGGGCAAAGATTTTTGCATAAGACCTCAAAAA
Source organism: Macaca nemestrina (assembly GCF_043159975.1). Classification (NCBI taxonomy): domain Eukaryota; kingdom Metazoa; phylum Chordata; class Mammalia; order Primates; family Cercopithecidae; genus Macaca; species Macaca nemestrina. The sequence continues at coordinate 171,914,922 of NC_092131.1, forward strand.
GGCAACATAGAACAACGGGTTTATATTAAGCGAAAAAGCTTCAGCACAGGAAGGGAAACAGCTAAGTGAAGAGACAACCTAGAGAAAGGGAGAAAATATCTGCAAACTTCCACCTGACAAGGGATTAATAACCAGATTATATAAGGAGCTCAAACAACTCCATAGCAAAAAAACAAATCATCTGATTAGAAAATCGGTAAATGACCTGAATAGATGTTTCTCAAAAGAAGACATACTAACAGCCAACAGGCATATGAAAAAATGCTCAATATCATGAATCACCAGGGAAATGCAAATTAAAACCACAATGAGATATCATCTCACTCTAGTTAGAACTGGCTATTATAAAAAAGACAAAAAACAACAGATGCTGGTAAGGATGTGGAGAAAGGGGAATGTAAATTAGTACTACCATTACGGAAAACAGTACAGACGTTCCTCAAGAAACTAAAAACAGAACGACCAAATATCCATTAATCCTGCTGCTGAGTATATATTAAAAGGAAAGGAAATCAGTATATTGAAGAAATATCTGCACTCCCATGTTTACTGCAGCACTGTCTGCAATAGCTGAAATGTGGACTCAACCTAAGTGTCCATCAATGGATGAATGAATAAAGAAAGTGTGGAATATATACAGGACGGAATATTACTCAACCAGAAAAAGAACAGAATCCTGTCATTTGCAGCATCATGGATGGAACTGGATGTCATGATGTTAAGTGAAATAAGCCAGGCACAGAAAGACAAATATCACATGTTCTTACTCAAATGTGGGAGAAAAAAAAGTGGGTCTCACAGACATAGGAGTAGAATAGTGTTTACCAGATGCTGGGAAGGGAAGTGGGGAGGAAGAGAAGTTGGCTAATGGGTACCAACATGCAGTTAGATAGAAGAAATACATTCTGGTATTTGATAACATAGTAGGAAAATTATAGTTAACAATAAACTACTTCCTGTGTCCCTTTCTTTGTTCACATTTTTTCCCTCAGGAATTTTCAAAATTCCTGTTCTCTCCTGGCTCCACTCAAGACCCAGCTCAAATGCCATGTTTGTCATGAAGCTTACCTAAGAACAGCCTTCGACCCGGGGCCCCGTGTCTCCAATGCTGGACTTGGTCCCCTGCCCACTCTGGGGTGTTCACTCCATGGACATGCAGTCCCCTGGCGGAAAATGAAGGACACCCCCGACTAACAACCCTCACACACTTGCACTGGGACAGACACTTTTCCTGCCTTTATCACTTAGTGAGTGGCTTTATCTCTTAGTCTTCCTAAAAGCTTCAAGAGCTGAGTGAGTTTCTAGGAAACGGGCTTTAATCCACACAGTGATCACTGGGTCTGTCTCTCAGGAAGGTGCAGGAGGGATGCTCAGGTCAGGCGTTCATCTCTGCCTCAGGCCTGCTGGTAAGCGGTTTTGTTTATGGTTCCCTAATGGAATAAAAACTTACAGCATGTCCTGGCCAAATTTTCAGGAAATTTAAATTCAGGAGAAGTCTGTAACAACTTCTGGAAATAAAGAGGAAAGTCTCTTTTCTTTTTTCTTTTGTACTGTAAGATACTGTAAGTCCAAACTATGTCCGTAATGAATTACGTAAAGATCTGGAAGGCTGAAGTGTTTCTCGAAATGCCAATATCTCTAGAGGGAAATGCAGGAAAACAGCCTTTGGGTAAAATGAGTTCAGATCTGCAACAAAACACAAGGGAGGGGTAAGGCTATCAGCTAAACTAAGGGTGGGATGAATGCTTCCTGCACATTTTAATCCTGGGGAGAACAGTAGTTTCTAAAATAAAACAGGCATTTTAGACCTGCATTCTGGCTCTGAAATGCAGAATGCGGCGGGATTGGATGTGGTGATGCCAGGCAGACACACCCTTCTCAAAGCCCCCAGTGCTGACAGTGGGCCCAGGGAGCGTGCTAACGCTGTGGATATACTGCGTGTCTGGGGGGCTCCAGGTGAGAGCAGAGACCCAGGTCCGTAAGGTGCAGGTGAAAGCCCAAAGAGGCTGTTCTAGCTGAATCCCCCTCTCCACCCGGCCCCTTGGTGTCACTGAAGGCCAGCACATGGGAAACCCATCAGCTGGGCTTCCTGAGTTCTGGGATCACTACCAGCCAGGTCCCCCACTTGCCTGTGGTCTAAGAAGCCACCACGGCTGCTTTGTCCTGCATCACCATGGGACTTGGGCTGTTCCAAATGTCCTGGTGAAGATGAAAAGGGACCTCTGAAGATGCTCCAGAGACCCGAACAACTCACTGCTCTAAGCTGAAACTACTGTAAAAATACAAGGCACTGAGAGGGGCTCAAGATGAAGGCAGGACTACAGGACCAGAGATGCTTCCAGGGCTGACTGCCGGGAAACAGCAGGTACAAAATGAGCAGCGGCTGCCCAACAGGGTGCCAAGTGACCTTAGTGACCCCAGAGTGGAGCTCAGAGGCCAGGACGCTGCCCTCACAGAGCCAGTGGAGGGGGCCCACGCAGCGCAGGTGTGTGAAGGGTCAACAGGCACTGGCATGCCCTCTGGCCTCCCATGGCTGGGGGCCTCCTCCCTCAGGCTACCTGGATCCTGGGCTCTTGCCGCTCTCCTTGCTCCCTACTCCTACCCAGGTTTTCCTGACTTCTTTCATTCAGCTCTCCTTCTCCCTGTCATAAGACCCCTCCACCCTTCACAAGCCCAGATCCCTCAACCTCCCTTCCCTCAGGAAATGCTGCTCAGCATTCAACCAGAAAACTTTTTTTTTTTTTTTTTTTGAGACGGAGTCTCGCTCTGTCGCCCAGGTTGGAGTGCAGTGGCCGGATCTCAGCTCACTGCAAGCTCCACCTCCCAGGTTTACGCCATTCTCCTGCCTCAGCCTCCTGAGTAGCTGGGACTACAGGTGCCCGCCACCTCGCCCGGCTAGTTTTTTGTATTTTTAGTAGAGACGGGGTTTCACCGTGTTAGCCAGGATGGTCTCGATCTCCTGACCTCGTGATCCGCCCGTCTCGGCCTCCCAAAGTGCTGGGATTACAGGCTTGAGCCACCGCGCCCGGCCAGAAAACTTTTTTTGTAACACCAGTTTACTTTATTATTATCTACTCTCAGCAAGTCTCAAGAATTTTTAAGGATACAATACATCGTTACAATAGTTACCATGTTCTAATAGTCCCCATGTATCCCTCGAACTTATTTATCCTGCCTCAATGAAATTTGTATCCTTTGACCGACATCTCACCCCAGCCCAGCTCCCCTAGCACCTGACCAACACCGTTCTGCTCTCTGCTTCTGTGAGTTCACCTTTTCCGGATTCCACACATACGTGAGACCATGCAGGATTGGTCTCTCCATGCCTGGCTTATTTCACTGAACATGATGCCCTCCAGGTTCAGTCTTGCTGTGCATGACAGGATTTCATTCTTTTTATGACTGAATATTACCCATCGTGCATTTATACCACGTTTTACATTTTCTTTCTTTCTTTTTTTTTGAGACGGATTCTCGCTCTGTCACCCAGGCTGGAGTGCAGTGGTGCGATCTCAGCTCACTGTAAGCTCCGCCTCCTGGGTTCACGCCATTCTCGTGCCTCAGCCTCCCGAGTAGCTGGGACTGCAGGTGCCCGCCACTACGCCCGGCAAGTTTTTTTTGTAGTTTTAGTAGAGACGGGGTTTCATCATGTTAGCCAGGATGGTCTCGACCTCCTGATCTTGTGGTCCATTTGCCTTGGCCTCCCAAAGTGCTAGGGTTACAGGTGTGAGCCACTGCCCTGGCCATGTTTTACATTTTCTTTATCTATTCATCTTTGGATGAGCACAGGGTGGTTCCATGTCTTGGCTATTGTGGATAGTGCTGCAGTGAACATAGGAGTGCGGGTAACTCTTTGACATACTGATTTCATTTCCTTTGACTATATACCAGTAGTGGGACTGCTGGATCACATGGTAGTTCTAGTTTTGTATCACTGAGGAACCGCCACACTTTTTCCATAATGGCTGCACTAATTTACATACCCACCAACAATGTACCAGTGTTCTCTTTTCTCCACACTTTCACCAACACATACCTCTTCTCTTGTGGCTAATAGTCATCCAAACAGATATGAAGTGATTGATATTTCACTGTAGTCAGCTAGCAAAACTTTTTTATTATTTATTTGCACAAAACCCAGGTCCTGCACAAATCAGGAACATTTTAATGAGCGTTTACTATGCTAGGAGTTGCAGGCCACGAGGCAGAAATAAACTTGAGTGGTTTTGACATCAAAACCCTGTAATCTGAAACAGGAGACAGACCTGGAGGCCGACACCCGCAGCACAGCCCGCTGCCTGGTGAACACCTGAGGTACAGAGCGGCCCCAGTCCGAGGGAAGTCACGGCTTGTCTTGTCATCTGCCTCCGGGGACAGGAAACTCTTCAGAGAGAAGGAGACACTTGGCTTGGACCTCAAACTCTAAGTAAGAGTTCCCAGAAAGATAAGGAGGGCAGAGGCCCCTGGTGTTTGCTGAGGGCCTATTCTATGTGGGGCCTTCACTAGGCAGGCGCTGCTAACTTCTCGCAGGTAAATTCTCCCACACACACCTGAGGAAGGGGGGCTCAGGCACACTCAGGCCTGTCCTTCTACTGCCCCAGAGAGGAGAATTCTCCACAGAGAACCTCCAGTGCAGACACGGGTTGGGGGTGGGTGGCCCGCAGATGAAGGAGTCCCCTGTGCAGGGGGTGGGGAAGGATTTGGTGTAGCTGCAGGTGTGAGTGACAGGGCACAGGGTTGGGTGGGGGGCACAAGGGGCTGGGGGTGGAGAGGCAGAATGGGCTGGCCATGCAGCACCATTACAGACAACTCCTCTTCACAGACGGGCAGCCACTGGCACGCTGAGGCCAGCAAGGGCTCAGGCCAGAAGTGCATTTTGAGAGTGCCTGCTGGCAGCACGCTGGGGACTGCCAGTCTGGCAAGTTGCAGGCAGCAGCTAAATCTGCTGAAGGCAGAGGGTCTCCGCAGTTCTCTTGCAGTTCCCTCTGGTCTGAAATCTTGGCACCTTCCATTCACTAGGGCAGAATCTGGGCCCATCGCCTTTTCGCCATCTGGATGACGCCTGTGTGCGTCTGCACCCGTGCCCCATGTCCTCCATGGACTGTGCCTGCTCCACTTCCTCCCACACCTGCCTGCATCCCTCACCAACATATTACACATATTCCTCTCCATCCCAGTGTGGGAGCCGGCCCTTCAGCTCCAGACAGACCTCAAAGGACCTGTGTCCCAGTGTTCAGAGGCATGTGTCCTGGTGAGTGGTCAGACCCAACGGCTGCTGGTCCAGGGACACCCACCACCCAGATGACTCAGAGGGACTCAGAGGGAGTAAGGGGAGTTCCCATGAGCAGCAGCCTCTGTCGCCCAGAGGGAGGTGGGTACCCACTTGAAGGGCCTGGGGCCAAGTGTCTGTAGCCTTTCAGAGCAGATGCAGCCAGGAGTGGAAAACAGAGCAGTGGGAAGTCCAAGCATTCTGTTACTCAGCAAAAGCTGCCTTTGTGCCCAGGCATCAAGGTCAGGGGGAGAAGACTGCTGGACTGGAGCAGCAGTCCTGGGTGTGGGGTGGCCTCTGCTAATTTCTTCCCTAGGGGAACTGTAACTCTAAAATGTGTTCAAGTTTCCCAAGAGAAAGAGGGTGCTGGCTGCTCACCTCTGCTTCCTGACCTCACTGCTAACCCAACTTCCCAGAACTAAGATAAATCATCCCTTTTTCAGCTTCTACTTGCTTTCAATTGTCTAAGCACAACCAACATTGCATTTGACCCGCATGCCAATCCCGGGGCCCAGTGACATGACCAGGTGACCTGGGATTTCCCAAGTGGACTCCTCCCCTCCACCTGCCTCCTTCCCCAGGCGGCCCCTCCTCACCCTCAGGTTTAATGCTGCTACCTCCTTAGAAAGGCCCTCCTTGGCTGCCCTTTATGAATGACGTTCCTCAACCTTCGCTGTCATTCACTCACCCACATTACTTTCTGTGGCGTTAGCAATCACCCTGTTAATCTGTTTACTCACATGCTGTCTGCTGAATCTTGCTCGACTGCTATCCTATTCGGGTTGTGATCAGGGTCCTCCTGAAGCTGGGCCTCCAGGGGGCCACAAAGACCCAGCATCTGTGGGTCTAGGGCTCAGGAGCCACAGAACACAAGGGTTTCAGAAGAACGAGACTTAGAGCTACTTGGGGTTCAGGAGGTGAAATTGAAAAGATTCTTCTACCTGACCTTGAAGCAGAAGAGGACATTTCTGAGTGTCTCCTTGTACCAGGCATGCTCCATATTCTCTATCATTACATTTTCACAATAACCCCGTGCTGCAGGGGCTAGCTAGCATGCACGTCTGCTTAAAGACCACCTCTCCTGAGCCCGGAGGAGTCAGACAACCTGCCCAGGGTCACACGACCAGCCACCTGCAACCTGAACAGCAAAGCCAACGTGCTGTGTTAGCATTAGGCCACTTCTCGAAATGGGCTGAGATGTGAGCGATGCTTTATCCCAGCTTGGTGAAGACACTGGTCACCTTATCTCCACAGCTCCGGAAGCCCCAGAGGCATCTCCGCCATCTCAAAAGTCATTTCCTGATCATCGAGCCCGTGGTCCTGCTACTGTCCTCATCAGGCAGCTTCACTGACTCCCAGCAGGACAGCAGCCAAGCATTGCTCCTTCCTCCAACTACACACATTCTTTCCTAACCCTTCCCTCCCCACCAAGGATATTTTCTATTTTAAAATGGTTAAAATTATGCTGGTGACAATTCCATCTTTTATTAAAGATTTTTTTTTTTTTTCCAAACTGGGAATGGAAATAGTCCCTTATTCGCTGGTTATTTGTTCAAATTTTCACATCAAAGCTAAGCAGCTGAAACACATTTTCCTCTAATACCCTGGCATTTATCCAACTTGGTCCCTTTCATTTATGTTGCTTCCCTAGTATCATGACCTGTTGATACTTCTGCATAGAGACCAGAAAGACGGGTCCCAGAGAGTCATCCCTCCACCCCAGCTCTTCTGCTTCCAGTTGACCCAACCCAAGTGGCACTGACAAGCCTGAACAGTGGTTTTCAAAGTGGGGCCCCTGGCCCACAACATCAGCATTGGTGGAGACTTGTTAAAAATGCAAGTTCTCAGGCTCCACCTAGAACCGGCTGAATTGCAAGTGGGGGCACTACCCAGCAAGCTGTGTTTGCACCAGCCCTCTGGGGTGGAGAACCACTGATCTAAAGGCTACCAAGGCCTGGGCCCCAGTCTCTGCTAATAGCTTCATCCTCTCTCTTTCTTCTTAGGCAGTCTCAGGAGCACATTTGTTCTCAGTTTTCAGGAGACCCACCTTTCACAGTTATCCCTTTGCTGCCCTCATACCTGCAAGCTCCTCCTCTCTACTCCTTTTTACTCCCAGCTTGTTTCAATCACACCCGGGGGCCTTGTTGTGAAGGCATCTGCCCTCCTGTCCCACACAATCAGTTTCCGCCTCCCTTCTCCTAGTGGTGTTGTCTTGGCAGTGTACTTACTGTTTTTGAGCATCACATCGCCCTTTCTAAAAATAAGAGTAATGGTACCTATGTAACAGGATGGTGATAAGGACTTACTGAGATAACATTAGTAGAGGGATGTGCTGGGAGGGTTAATTCCAGCAGGTCTGAAATTGGCCTGAGCTGCTTTGCTGAAGTAAGAGACATTCTGCATCAAACGATGAAAGGCAATGATTAATACTAGGGGTTTTTTTGTTTTGTTTTTTGTTTTTTGAGACAAGTCTCGCTCTGTCGCCCAGGCTGGAGTGCAGTGGTGGTGACCGCAAGCTCCGCCTCCCGGGTTCACGCCATTTTCCTGCCTCAGCCTCCCCAGTAGCTAGCTGGGACTACAGGCGCCCACCACCATGCCCAGCTAATTTTTTGTATTTTTAGTAGAGACGGGGTTTCACCGTGTTAGTCAGGATGGTCTCAATTTCCTGACCTCGTGATCTGCCCGCCTCGGCCTCCCAAAGTGCTGGGATTACAGGCGTGAGCCGCCGCGCCCGGCCAATACTGTTGTTTTACCCGTGGGTCCAAGGCAAGCTTCAGGGTGGGTTCTGCCTGTTTGTCCTCATTGTTTATGAACGACTGTGAGACTGATGTTTTGCACATGTTTGGGGAGGGGGCTCTGATGTTAGAGCCGCTCATGTAGCAATAATGTGCCTATGTGACCAGAAGGCTACAAAAAGCCTCACGGAGACTCCACTGGGCTGCCTGGTCTTAGGTGTTCCTTCCTTGCATGGGTACGTGGTTCCAGCAGAGAAAAGACATCTGGCTCAGGCCTGCAGAGGGAAGACCATTGGATGCAGCCCGTGTCGGCCTCAGTGTGTCCACACTGTTTGCTGTGAGGCAGCCTTTGGATGCAGGGCAGGTCCTTGCCTTCATGCTTGTCGCTCCGTCACATCCTTTCTTGTCGATAAACCACAGACTTGTGAGCATTGTCCTTCTGGGTGGGCCCTGTGAGTCTTCTTTAGCAATCAAATCTGTCTGACTGCACTGTTAGTGGAGGTGATGGTACAGGTATGTTTCCCTCTGCATCATTAACAAAGAAAATTCCCTGTTGAACTGCTCAGAATAATTGCTGTCCACTTCTTTCTTCATCACTTACAGCATTCTCTGCATTCTCCTATCCCCTGCCTACATCTGGATTCCATCCCTACCACCTGACTGAAACCACAGCCACAGAAGTCACACCCTGCTAATGACGGAATCACTGACCTTCTAGCTCTTAGTTAACACAGTCGTCATGGCTGCCATTGTGAACTGTTCCTTACACAGGGCACCATCGTCCTTCATCTCCCCATGACTTCAGTTTGTCTCACTGATTCCTTTTCCAACAAACTGTGGGTATTCTCCCAACTTTGTGCTTGGCTTGGCTCTTTCTGTTGGATAACTGATTTATACTCATTAAATATTCATAACACCTGTGTTCAGGTGACTCCCATGTGGCCCTCTCTAGTCTTGTTCTCTTTTCCACCCTTTGCCCTGCTCTCTGATAGGATGTCCACTTACACATCTCACAAGTACCTCAGATTTCTTAGAATCAAACCTGCCTTACTTGCAAAACTTACCTGTTCTTCAAGTCAGTCAAGACGGAAAAACTGAATTCTCCATTGATTTTGCCCTCTCCATCTCAATGAGTTCTTCAGCTCTCTCTCTTTCTCTGTGAATCAATCTTTCTCTTTTCCTCTATCTCTTTCTCTGTATCTCTCACTACTCACCTCTTCTCCCCAAGTCAGGCAATCATAAGCATCATGATATTCATAGAGAATGGCCTTTTTCTGCTTTCCTTGTCCCTTCTACAGATGTCACCGTCACAGGCCACCTGATGTCATTCAGTGGTGTAAGAATATGTCTTGAGGATTTTCCTCTGAGCCCCCAAACCTTTCTCACTCAAAGCTGTGATGAGAAAAATATACCTGCATCCTAGTCTCAAAGTATCTCCTGCAAGAAGATATTTACTAATGACAAATGGAGAAATGGTAACTTTGTACTAGAGAAACCTGACAGATAGCACCTTAGTCAAGGGACCAAGGTCAACATGCCAGTAATAAGACATATCAATAGTATGTGCACCAACACAGAAACGAGCAGAGCACATCAGTGGTCTCCTTCCCCGTAGTGCACAGCCTCACCTCGATCTGGTTGTGAGAAAATATCAGACAAACCCAAATGGAATGTCATTCTACCAAATAACTGACCAGTTCTCTTCAAAAGTATAAGGGTAATGACAAGGAAAGACTGAGGAACTGCTGCAGATTAAAAGCAACTAACGAGACATGATAACCAAATGCAGCGTAGGACCTAGATTGGATTCTAGAACAGAAAGAGGACATTAGTCAGAAAAGTAGTAAAATTTTTGTAATGATGTTGGTGGAATAGTTAACATGGTTGTGTCGATGTTAATTCTCTGGTTGTGATAATAGTACTGTGGTTTTGTAAAGTGTCAACATTTGGGAAAACTGGGTGAAAGGCAAATGGGAACTCTAAACTTTTTATAATTTTTTCCTAATTTACAAAATTATTTAAAATTATTATAATTTAAAAAATATATTTAAAATAAAAAGTTTTAAAAAGATGACACAAATGATCAGTATCTGGAATGAAAAAGGAATACTGGCCCTACAGGCATGAAAAGGATAATAAGGTAATATTGTGAACAATTCAACATATATAAATTTAGCAACTTAGATGAAATGGACCAATTCCTTGAGAAGCCCAAACTACCTTAATTACTCTAATATGAAACCGGTCATTTGGATAGTCCTACAACTATGGGAAATTAAATTCAGAATTTAAAACCTCCCCCAAAGAAATGTCCAGGCCTAGATGGTTTCAGTGGAGAATTCTACCAAACATTTAAATATGAATTAACACCAATTCTACCGTCTCTTCCAGAAAACAGAAGAAATGAAAACACTTTCCGACACTTCTATGAAGCCACTATTACTTTCATACCCAAACCAGACAAACCCAGTGTAAACAAATAAAACTACAGACCAATATCCCTAATGAATAGAGAGGCAAGAATCTTTAACAAAATATTACTGATGGAATTCATCAATATTGAAAAGTAATTACACACCATTATCAAGTGGGGTTTATTTTAGAAATGTAAGTCTGGTTTGATCTTCAAAAATCAGTCAATGTAATCCACCATATTAACAGATTAAAAAGAAAAATCACATGATCACATCGCTTGGTGAAGGAAAAAAATTCATAAAATTCAACACCCCTTCACGAAGTAATAATAGAACACTTTCAACTTAACAAAGAGCATTTACAAAAGGAGGAAAGAGACTTGACCTAAGTCTCACACCTTGTATACAGTAAAAATTAACTTAAAATGGATCACAGACTTGAATGTAAAATATAAGACTACAAAACTTTTTGAAAATAAACACACGAGAAAATCTTAGGGATTTAGGGTTAGGAAAGAAGTTGTTACTAGACTTGATACCGGAAGCATGATCCATAAAAGTAAAAATTGATAAATCTGAACTTTCTGTTCTGTGAAAGAGAGTAAAAAGACCAGCTACCGACTGGGAGAAAATATTTGCAAACCACGTATCTGACAAAGGACTACTATTTAGAATGTATAAAGAATTCTCAAAACTCAACGGTTAAATCAGTTAGAAAACTGGCAAAAAACAGGGAGAGACATGTCACTGAAGAGAAGGTATATATGACAAATAAGCACATAAAAATGTTCAGCATCCTCAGCCATCACGGAAATGCAAGTTAAAACACAATGAGTTATCATCGCACATCTATCAGAACAGCAAAAATAAAAAACAGTGACAACACCAACAGTTGACAAGGACGCAGAGAAATGGATCACTCACATGCTGTTTGTGGAAATGAAAATGACACAGCCACTCTGGAAAGCAGTTTCTCCTAAAACTAAACATAAAACTACCACTTAACCCAGCAACCGGACTCCTGGGCACTTATCCTAGAGAAATGGAGTCTTACGTTCACCCAAACACCTGCATAGGGATGTTCACAGCAGCTTTCTTCATAAGAGCCCAGAACTAGAAATGATCCAGAACCCTCAAGGGGTGAATGGCTAACAAACTGTGGAATGCCCATACCGTGAACCACTACTCAGTAAGGAAAAGGAATGAACTCTTGATAACCACAACAACTTGGATGAATATCCAGGGAATTATTCCAAGTAAAAAAAAAAAAAATCCCCAAATTACATATTATATGATTCCATTGATATAACATTTTTAAAATACAAAATTGTAGAAATGGAGACAGATGAATGGTTGCCAGAGGTTAAGAATGAGGTTGGGTAAGTGATTGTGGATATAAAGAGCAGCACTGGGGATCCTTGCGGGATGGAAATGTTCTACATATTGACTACATCAATATTAATGTCCTGGTTGTGATACTGGACCATAGTTTTGCATGATGCTACCACTGGGAGAAAATGGGTAAAGGGGACACTGGCACTCTGTATTTCTTACAACTGCATATCAATATACAATCATCTCAAAATAAAGTGTTTAATTAAAAACATACTTTGCCCACTCCTGGAGACCCTTTACACCTCTTCCTTAAATACCGATTTTTTCCTTAAGTACTGCCCGTATCAGGGCACTACTGTCACTGAACATTTTGAGGCACTTATTTTATCTTACCAAGTCTCTACCTAGCTTTATCGGGTTTTCACATCTTGACCTGTGCTGACCTATTTCTCACTATTTTTCAAATATACCTATTTGAGTTACGTAAGTTCTGAATTTCTGCTACAGCAACTCATAGCAGTTTAATCTGGGACAAACCACGGACTCCGCCAATTTTTGTTTCCTCATCCACCTCCTTGCTGTTCACAGTGCTACCTCTTTAATTAAAGGTACTATGAAAATTCAGACATATAATGTCCCTGGTGTTCCCCCTCAAAAACACTGTCCAGAAAGAAAATGAAGTCAGAACCTATGCTGACTTCTAACTAAGGCCACTGCAAGCTGACGGTTCACAAGATGTACTCTTTTCTTCTGGAAATCTGTCCCAGAATATTCGGCCACATTGACATGACTGCCATAATTTGCAGAAGCAAAGTTCTATTCCTCCTCTTAAAACTCCCAAACAGTATTTATTTTATGAAAATTCTCAGGGTGTGATCAAAGAAAAGCCCCCTGGATGCACTGTGGATTTCATACAGTACTTTTGCCCAGCTGTGTTGGCATCTGCTGGTGCTCATCAGAAATTAATGTTCGCAATGAGATCACTTGGACACAGGAAGGGGAACATCACACACCAGGGCCTACTGTGGGGAGCGGGGAGGCAGGAGGGATAGCATTAGGAGATATACCTAATGTAAATGACGAGTTAATGGGTGCAGCACACCAACATAGCACATGTATACATATATAACAAACCTGCACGTTGTGCACGTGTACCCTAGAACTTAAAGTATAATAAAAAAAAAAATTAATGTTTTCGGGCCCCACTGAGACCTACTGAACCAGAACCCGCATTTCAACTGTATCTCCAGAGATTCTTACACACACCAAAATTTGAGAAGTGCTGCTCTATAATGGATATAATGTAATCCCTGGCTCACAGGGTTGATGTGAGAATTAACAGAACACCCAGTACTTACTCTTTCCTTTTCCATCACAGCCAACCTAGTGTCAGGAAATTACTTCCCTCTAGACCTTCCTTGCACCAGCCAAGAAATGAAGAAATGAAGACAACTTTTCAGACACGATCGGCCCACAGGATGGAGAAGCTCAAGGCCCTGATGAGTTGGGACCCATTTATCTCATTCTAGTTACTTGCAGCTGCAGAAACTCACATGAACTTGCCGGTTTAGTGACAGCTTTTGCTTCCCACTTGAACAGCTGTCTTTTGTTTGCTTTTTTGCTTTTATCTTGAAGTCTAAACTCACTGTCCCATTTCCGTCAGTACTGAATTTCATCTTGTTAGATTCAGTGCACCACAACTCCTGCCTAGGACAAGCCATCTGGACTCCTTTCGGCTCCAGTTGCCCAGCCTAACCTCCAGGCAGAATCTGGCACTCACAGCTGCGTGTACTCACAGGACCAGATCCACACCCCAGGCACCTCCCTATCTTAAGGAGCACCCCATCTCATTCACCTGCTATCTCCTCACTGGAAGTTCCTGGAGATCAGGAACTGACACATGCGTATTTGCAAGCCTAGGACTTAGTGTTAAATAAAACTTAACCAAATAAATGACAATTTGATCTGCGGGCCATGAATGTTCTCACTGTGCAACAGTAGGTGTCAGGAAACCTCAGCCTGCCCATCAGCTCCCTGTTTTTTATAAATAAAGTTTTATTGGAACACAAGCACACCCATTCATTTATATAAAATCTACTGGCTGAGTTGTCTGGTTGTAAACAGAGACTACAGAGCCTGCAAAACTTGCAATATTTACTATTGATCCTTTATGAAAAACTTTGCTAACCCTTATTCTAGAGCATTTAGAAAATGCCTAGATGGGAAGGAAGACACAGCCTCACAGCAGTCTGCCAGAGACTCCTTTCTAGGCTTAACTAAAGGACTAACAGACAAATGTGTTCTCTGTGTATGGTCATTGACAATGGTGACTCCTATCTCATTAAAATGACATTCAGGCTACATTTTTCCATCTTTACCATAGGACTGTCACGAGGAATTACAAGAGCAGAGTGTTATAGCTTGAAGGGACTTTTGAAGTCACTTAGATCCCAAACTTTCATTTTACAAACGGAAAATCTGGACTTGAGAGTGAAGTGACTTCTCTAAAGAGAACAGGTAAGTGAGGGTTTAGACATTTGAATTCAACTCTTCTGATTCAAAATAAACTTTTTTTTTTTTTTTTTTACAATTACACTATGCTACCTCTTTAATCAAACGCACTCCAAAAATTCAGATGTATAATGTCTCCAGTGTTCCCTCTCAAAAACATTATCCAGAAAGAAAATGAAGTCAGAATCTATGCTGACTTCTAACTAAGGCCACTGCAAGCTGACGGTTCACAAGATGTACTCTTTTCTTCTGGAAATCTGTCCCAGAATATTCGGTCACATTGACATGACTGCCATAATTTGCAGAAGCAAAGTTCTATTCCTCCTCTTAAAACTCCCAAACAGTGTTTATTTTATGAAAATTCTCAGGGATTTGATCAAAGAAAAGCCCCCTGGATGCACTGTGGATTTCATACAGTACTTTTGCCCCACATCTGCAACCAGCGCCTGGTGCCTGAGGTATCTCTGTTGCCTCTATCTTCTATTGGTCCGTATACATGGGATGAGGAAAGGACCCAATAAATTTCTTCCCAATTTATACAAAATGATGCTAATAACTTATTAAACATTGTTTGCCACTGGATTCTATGTATGAGCACCAGGTCTAGTTTACCATGTAGTGCCCACTTATCTTATCCTGAGAGTTGCTACCACGGTATGTCATGCGGCTTGCATGTCAGACTCTATTCAATATATTATGGAATGTGTTTTCTACTTTTGAAATATAATTTCAAAGAATTGTGGATTGTGTTTAATAATGGTAAGTTCTAATTAAATGATAGCACGTGTATAAACTGGAACATACAGAGATACTGAAATTACATTTTTGAAGTTTTATATTCCTTGGGGAAACACTTAGGAAGTGAAAAAAATCAAGAGAAAACCATATATATGAAAAAACCTCAAGAATGTAAAACTGCATATATAAAAGACTAAAGGAAAAGATGCTAAACGGTTATCATATAGCCATATCTGCCATCTATTTCTTTATCATTCTGGGATTCCTGCCTTATTTAAGGAGACCTCTCTCAATTGAGATTATATGGATCACATTCTACTCTTTTTCCTCCTACTTATATGATTAGATTTTTTGCTGTACATTTAGGTTTAAAACCCATCTGGAATTTATTCATGTGCATGCCTCAGTGTTGGCATCCAATTTTATTCCCTTCCAACATCACTGATTACAACAAGATATTTATTAAATATGCTGTCTTTTCCAAGTGAGTTAAAATATATCCATACTTTGATCTGTTTGCAAAATCTCTTCTCTCTTTCGGTGATTTTAATTTTTGTCATTTTTGGTACCAATACTATTTTCTTTTGACGAGTGTGGCTATGTGATACTTTTATAGATGACACAAGACCCCTCTTCCTACTCTTCTTGAGGAATTTCTTGCTGACATTACTGGACAGCTTGGGCTCCGTTAAAACAAAAACCTAGAGTACTGACCAAAATTGCATTACAAATACATGTTAATTTCAAAATAACTGATGGCTTCAAATTCAGCTTCCCCATCCAGGAGTACAGTATAATTCTCCATTTATCTAGATTTTTAAGTCCTTTCATAAAAAGTTGTACTTGTCATACTTCTTGCTTTTGGTATGAATTCCTATGGTAAAATATAAATAAAATATATACAAAGTAAAAACAGATTGGGAGAAATTTCCAACCCATTTGACCAAAAGTTAGAGTTCCTAATATATAAAGAGCTTGCACCATTGAGAATTAAAAGGAAGAACAGCCTTAGGAGACAATGGGAGGAGCCACTCCTGTAAAAGAGGGGCTGGAGACAGCTGATAGGCTGTGAAAGTGCACACCACCTGCCCCTCACAAGCAGTCAAGCAAATGCGAGATGAAACAAGACACTTTTGCTTTTTAATCTAATGAGACTGTAAAACTTAAAAAGAGTTTCTAACATCCGGTGGTGGTAAAGATGTGGGGAAACAGCACTTCACACATTAACGGTGAGAGCGTGAATTGAAAAAAGATGAATCAGCAGATTTTAAAAGTTAAATTGCATATGCCCTTTGAATCACATTGTTAGGATTTTATTCCACAGAAATTGAGAGTTTTAATAAAGAAAAAGACACGTGTAAGAGGCTTTCCCCCCTCAGCATTATTTAGGATGGCAAAAGCATGACCACCATCCATAGAGGTGAGGTGGGAGGAATTTGGACGCAGCCGCACTATATTGTAATGAGCATACACTTTTGCACTGTCATATCTTTCTCCCTTAAGTCATGTTTCCTTTGCAGCCCTCCTCTTTAAGACTGATTTATATTCAGAATCAAAGGGGCCACTGATCAGCCCTGGCCCTTAGTGCTGACTTTTCTTAACCTCCTTAGCAAGAATATCCTCTAGAAATCCAGGTTTATTGGAGGAAGAGGAAGCAATTAAACAATTTTCTAAATTCCAATAGCTCCATTAGCATTTCAAGGGTCTTTTGAGGGAGACCCAGATAATTTTACTATCTGTCAGGGACAAGGGAACTTCAAGACTTGATGACTAAGAAATGGAAAACCTCACTTCAAGGGACTCTGGCGGGGAGGAAGGTGGGGAAGGAGGCAGTGAGAGATACAGGTGGCCTGGGCTGTTTCTGGGTCCAAGGCCCCAGTGGAGAGGAATTTCAGAGAAGATGTGAAAGTGACAGCAGTTGAGGAGTAGATTATACTCTGCTCCTCTCTGGGATTGTGGGAAGAGACTAGACAGAATCTGAGCAGAGTGTCACAGCATACATGGTAATGCAAGAGACTTGCAGGAGAGAGAGGAAGAGAGAACACAGGTCACTTCCAGGTCACACCCAGGAAGAGCTGGGTGTGCTCTTGCAGAGGGCTGAACAGGCCAGACCTCCCAGCTATGCCTGCTAGAGCAAGGATGCTATGGCCTAGGACCACAGGATGAATCCCCAAGACTCAGAGCTGGAAAAGCAGGACTGGCAGACTCAGAAGCAGAGAGAGCTGAGGGACTCAGGGACATGAGCACTCACAGGAAAGGGCAGGAGCTCTGTGAGATGCAGACAGCCACAAAGGTGCCAGCAGAGCACCACAAGTGTGGACAAACCTGGCATCATTCTCTGGACACTGGCCTGCACACAGGTGGGGCACCTGGGAACCTGCATAGGGACAGCTATAAGATCCCTGGATATACTTGTGGCTCCAGTGTCCTTATTAAAGTGCCCCTCACTCCCAAGAGTTTTACAGTTGCACAACAGATGATGTGGCCAGGACACCAGGAGGAGACAGGGGATCCTGAAGAACCGGGCATTCACCATAGAGGATTTACAGCCGCAGAGCATGGGATGACACTGACGGAAAGGCTGAGGGCGGGAAGAGACAGACAGAACACAGAGCACAGGAGGACACGTCAGTTAGATGAAAATAAAGCTCCATTTGCTTTGCATATCTGTGTGTGGTGGTTCTATATGCAGGCCTGCTGCCCATGAAAGAGGACTGTGCAGCTGCCTTAAAAATGTTTTTGTATGTGTGTATATGCAAATATATGTGTGTATATATATACACACACATACATACATTATACACACACATAAGTGTGTGTATCTGGGAATGCTTCCATAGTTTATTGTTAACTAACGAAAACAAGTTGCAGAGGAATATATGGTCTAAGTCCTTTTGTTAAGACAAAACAAACAAAACAAAATAAAACCCTATAAATAGTCATGTTTGCATAAGTATAGAAAAAGTTATGGAAGTATAAACTGCATCCTGGGAGACTGAACGGAACAGGGAAAAGAATATGACAAATACAGAGTCACTGGTCACCATGAGCCTGCGCTGATTTTGTAACAGAAATAAGGAATAAAAATGTTATCAGTCACAGCCATGAGGCATCGGATTCTAATAATTGTCATTTTCATCTTTGTTTCTTATGTGTTTTCTGCACTTTCCCTAAGAGACATCTGTCATTTCTGTAATCAGAAAAACATAGATATTAAACAAACACAAAGGAAGTGAAGCCTTCAACTCCATTTGCTATTTATCACAGAAAGGGCTTTTCCTAGTCAGGCCACAATCAATTCAGCTGAATGAACATGAACCGAAACGCGCACCTGCACGTGCTCCTCAGGTGAGTGTTCAGAAGGACAGGCACCCACCACCGGGCCACCAGGACTGGAATTTCACCCAGTCGCACTGCCATGGGAATACATGCCAGAAAAGTTCTCAGACAGCCAGAGTGGCCTCCAGCCCTGCATGGAGGTGCAGAGGGGGACAGCAAGACCTTGGGCCGGGAGGCACCGGAGGGAGACCTGGGAGGACAAGATCAACAGCTGGGCAGTAAGAAATAAAGAGAAGAACGTGTGTTCTGCTGCTGCTGGGTGGAATGATCTGTGAATGTCTGTTAGGTCCACTTGGCGTACAGTGCTGTTCACACCCACGTTTCCTTTCTGATTTTCTGTCTGGAAGAGCTATCCATTATTGAAAGTGGAATACTGAAATCTACTATTATTGTATTGCTGGTTCTCCGTTGGCTGTCAATAGAAGCAGTCCCAGTGAATTTCCACGGCTTTACCTCCTGCAACAGCCAAGCATCCGGGGCCCCCAGGTCACAAACCTGGGGTGGGGGAGTCTTTCTTTCTACCTGCCCAGCTACTGGCCTTGTCCTCCCAGGTATTCCCATGGCAGTGCGGCTGGGTGAAATTCCAGTCCTGGCGGCCCAGTGGTGGGTGTCTGTCCTTCAGAACACTCACCCGAAGAGCATGTGCAGGTGTGCATTTCGGTTCACGTTCATTCAGCTGAACTGACTGTGGCCTGACTAGGAAACAAACAAACAAAAAAACCCTTTCTATGATGAACAGCAAATAGAGTTGAAGGCTTCAACGCCTTTGTGTTTGTTTAATATCTATGTTTTTCTGGTTACAAAAATGACAGATGTCTATTAGGGAAAGTTCAGAAAACACACAAAGAAGAAAGATGAAAATAACAATGATCTAGAATCCTATCACTTAAAGGCTGTGACTGATGACATTTCTATTCCTTATTTCTATTACAAAATCAGCGCACACTCAAGGTGATCAATGACTGTCATATTCTTTTCCCAGTTCTGTTCTGTCTACCAGGATGCAGTTTACACTTCCATAACTGGAAACCCACATAAAACGTGTTTTCCTTCCTTTCTTTCTCCCTTTCTCTTGCCTTACCTTACTTTATATCACCACTCTCCATAATTCTGCAAGTTTCACTTGCTATAAATCACCTTTATGAAACCTGACTCTCCAGAAGGATTAAATTCTAAATTATACAATGATATCTGTAATACCTACAGAGTTTTGGAAAATGGAAAAATACAAACCCAGGAACGGCAAAGGCATCACCTCCCTAACATTGCTTAGAGCAAGCTACTTTGCAAAACTCCACTGCTTTTAACTGAGAGAGTTGATTCCATGTTTTATACTGAGGTTCAAAGAACATATGAAAATAATGCATATTGAAATTAATTGGAAATAAGGGAGAAGGAATGCCTTTGATGTTTGTGTCATCTCAGATTAAGATGCATCAAATTGCATTACTTAAGTGGCTCTCCCTGTGTATAAATGCTGACTGGCTGGGAGGCCATGCCACTTAGCAGGACAATGGCCTGAAAGGTGATTTTTTCCTGCTTCCTTGGCAGATGGTTATTGTGTTTTTGTGTTTCTGTCTCACTTCAGCATCTACATGGTGCAGCAATATGAAAGCTCAACTATGGCCCAGAGCACTTCTGGGCTAGCGGGAGGCTTACCCTCACACAAGAGTGACCCCCCTGAGTGATCAGCTACCTCTGCCTAGGGCGGTGCAGAGGGTCAGTGGTTAACTGCTCAAAGGGAAACTGAAAGAGCAGGACTTTGGGGATGTAATCAAAATGCAACTTATTATTATTTTTGAAAAATCTCTTTCTGGCCCCTTTAAAATGCATTTAGTTGAGAGAATTCCAAAGGGTCCTTCCTGGGGAAGGTGCTGTGCCTGGCGTCTGTCTTCTGCTAACTGTGTGGGGGTGGCGGTGTGGAGGTGGGAGGAGGGGCAGTTTGGACTGAAGGGACTGCTTCGTGCCCTGTCTGGTGCTTGGGGTGTGGCCGCTGGAGGAGGCTCACCTGTCCTCCTGGGCGTTTCCATGCCTCTTTGGAGATTTCCATGCTGGGGTCACTCATGTGCAGCATTCCTACCCCAGACGGCTGCATGCCTCCTCTTAACAGTCACTTTCTGCAGTTTCAGTGTCCCAGGCACCTGAAGTCCTCCTCTAGCTTCTTGCTACTCAGGTCCCTCTCTCCTTCCACACGGCCCCAGTGACAGGGTCCAACACCACCGCCTGCCAGCTCCTACATGCATGGCCCATCCCGGGGCCATGATGGTCCTCACACACTCTGCTCTGACAATCATAAGGCATGCATCCTGCTCCCTTTTCTCACTCATGAGATGCCCAGATCCAAGCATTGGCACCTTTACCTTCAACACCCTGTTGATCCTCAGCCGAAAGGCTCCAGGTGAGGGGTAGGTCACCTTCCCCAATCCCCTGAAACAGAAGGACATTGAGCTGACAGTGGCTTTCTAACAGCTTTTTCAAAAAATTATCTTCACAGCATCCTTTCTCCTCCCTACATCTGATTCCTTCTTTATATCCTTGATCAGCTCGAGGTGTTCAAAAATAAGGGAAATGATCCTAGCTCATTCCTTCCTAACTGGGGCTTCTGACCTGGCATCTCATTTTGGATGCTTCATCTATTACACTTCCATATTGCTGTCAAACCTCAATACTGACAGTCTGCTGCATGTGGCTTTATAAAGGTCATATTTGACAAAAATGACATTGCAGAGTATTTGAGAGAGTATTTATGTCCATAGTAAATGTGTTGAGTCCATGGGAGAGCCATATAAGAAAATCTATCTTCTTCATAGTATACATGAAAATCAACTCCAAGTTGATGGTGTTTTTGAATGTAGAGGGTAAAACAATAAATCCTCTAGAAGGCAACACGAAGGAGCATCTGCATGAACTTGGGATGGGCAAAGAGTTCTGAAACAGGAGGCCAAAACTACTATTGAAATGGTAAAGTACGCTGGGCACGGTGGCTCACACCTGTGATCCTAGCACTTTGGGAGGCTGGGGTGAGCAGATCGCTTAAGGTGGCAAGCTGGGCAACATGGTGAAACCCTGTCTCCACTAAAAATACAAAAATTAGCCGAGTATGGTAGCGCATGCCTGCAGTCCCAACTAGTTGGGAGGCTGAGGCAGGAGAATCGCTTGAACCCAGGAGGCAGAGGTTGCAGTGAGCTGAGATCGTGCCACTACACTCCAGCCTGGGCGACAGAGCAAGACTCTGTCTCAGTAACGACAACAACAAAAAACCCTAAGAGATAAAGTAGATACATTAAGAACTTCTCTGCACTAGAAAACAACCTAGAGAAGGTGAAAAGCAACCTACACAGACAGAAAACATCATTGCAATCTGTAGACTCAGTAAAGGACTGGTATCCTGAATAAACACAGAAGTTAATAAGAAATAAACAGTCAATCCAATAGCAAAATGGAAATATATTTGTACATGCACTTCACAAGATGACATCTGAATGGCCAAAAATCAATGAAAAGTTGCTCAACCTTATTAGTCATCAGTGAAATTAAATTAAAATTAAAATTAGATACCCACCAGAATGTCTAAAATTACAAAAACTGAAAATACCGAGTGTTGGCAAAGATGTGAAGCAACCAGGGCCCTCCCACGGAGCTGGTGCAAGTGTAGTTGGTAAGGCAACTTTGAAAAACTGTTCGGCAGAATCTACCAAAGCTCATCCTACACATCCCCTGTGAGCCAGTACTTTCAGCACTTGGTACCTACACAACCAAAACGTGTACACCTGTGCACCAAAAAATACGGGAAGTATCGCCATAGCAGCATTGCACACATAGCTAAGAACTGGAAGCCGCCAAATGACAACCAATGAATCAACTGGACAATTGGAATATATGGATAAACCACATTATACTCACACAGATAAATATACATGAATAGCATAGTATGAGCGAATGAACTGGTGGTACACACAGCAAACACATTATTTCATTCCATTTATCACAATGAGTTTAAAAATAGGCAAAACTGGCCGGGCGCAGTGGCTCATGCCTGTAATCCCTGCACTTTGGGAGGCCAAGGTGGGCGGATCACGAGGTCAGGAGATCGAGACCATCCTGGTTAACACGGTGAAATCCCGTCTCTACTAAAAAACACAAAAAAATTAGCCGGGAGTGGTGGTGGGCACCTGTAGTCCCAGCTACTCGGGAGGCTGAGGCAGGAGAATGGCGTGAACCCGGGAGGAAGAGCTTGCAGTGAGCTGAGATTGTGCCACTGCACTCCAGCCTGGGCAACAGAGTGAGACTCTGTCTCAAAAAAAAAAAAAAAAAAAAAAAAAGGCAACATTGCAGGTGAGAGGTCAGGAGAATGGAAAGACTGAATAGAGGAGAAAGACCAGGGAGAAAGCTCAAGGGGGCAGATGCCGGCATCTAATGTTCTAGTTTTTGAGCAGGGCAGTGGTTATTTAATACAAAGGCATATTTTTTTTTTTTTAATAATTCATGAAGTTGTACATTTGACGTGCACTTTTCTGTAGGTATGTTATTCTTCAATAAAAACAATGAGCAGCAAAAATCTAAGGGCCATAAAACAGCCCTTACGCAAAGTCAATAAATAAGCTTGTGAAGGACTTCTCCAACTTCTGTCAGCACACATATTTGAAAAACAGCGTTACTGGCGTTCAGCTGGACATTTGCTGGTGTGCTATTGATCAGCTCATTTAGTTTAAGTATTTTTACTCACATCAGCAAACCATAGTCTGCCCCTTTCTCCAATTCCTTCTCAACACAGCCACAAGAATCTTTAAAAGATGTACATTGGCTGGGCGCGGTGGCTCACACCTGTAATCCCAGCACTTTGGGAGGCCAATGCGGGCGGATGACCTGAGGTCAGGAGTTTCAGACCAACCTGGCCAACATGGTGAAACCCTGTCTCTACTAAAAATACAAAAATTAGCTGGGCGTGGTGGTGGGCGCCTGTAGTCCCAGCTCCTCGTGGGGCTGAGGGAGAAGAATCGCTTGAACCTGGGAAGCTGAGCTTGCAGTGAGCTGAATGCACCACTGCACTCCAGCCTGGGCAACAGAGTGAGACTCTGTCTCAAACAAAACAAAACAAAAAAAGATGTAAATTATATCATGCCCTACCTTGCTTGAAACCGAACAATAGCTTCCCACTGCACTGTAGTGAGACCAAACTTCTTTCCAAGACTTCATCTGTCCTGCCTCACCTCGATGTTCCACCTCTCCAACTTCACATGGCGCCCGGCTGTCCAGGACCAGCACTGCAGGCTGAGCCTTCCATGTGCCCACACACAGCCCACTGCTTCCTTGGCCTCTGTGCCCTGGAACTGACTTCACCTGGAAGAGCTTATACAGTGCTTCCCTTGCCCCTCCTTTCAGTTCAAGTGTCTGCTTCAATTTCACCACTGCTAAGAAGGCTTCTCTGACTTCCTTGCTGAACTACATTCCTCATTATTTTACTGCAGTACCAATTACTGCTTTTGTAGCACTACCATTGTCTGTTAATAACACTACATACCTCGTCTGTCCATTCACTGATCCATCCAGCCAGCCATATATGTCATTCTGTTCCCTGGAGAATTTAAGTTCTGGGAACTTGCTTGTTTTGTCTTTTCTATCCCTGGGACCTTAGTACACAGTTCAGGGGATGTTGCAGCCACTCAGTGAAAACATGCTGAAGAAATAAACGAAAATTATAAAGTCAACTGGCCATTCAACACATTCCTCTGCTTTACATCTGAGCATTTCATCCTTTTCCTAACTCCAAAGTGACCCGTTCTTGAAGCGTACATTGCTATTTCCATTCAACAAAATTGTACCGAGTCCTTCCTCCAGGTGCTAGACTGTGCGCTGTTCTGAGGGTACAACAAGAACGGGTGTTGCCCACAGTGCAGTGGTGCAGTGAGACGCAAATAGAGAGCTGTGGCTCATGCTGGTTTGTAAGGAAGTCAGACGGTTACAAAAAATACAAAATGAATATATATATATAAAAAAATGTTTAAAATTTATAATATAAATATAAAAATGATTTTTTGGCAGAAACCCAAAGAAACAATCAGATAATAGCATGAGAAATATATATGTCTTATATATATATAAAATGATTTGCAATTATATATATTATTTTACCAATGTTTTATATAAAATAGCATGTAAAATACTATATATAACAATACATATATATTATATGTAATATACAAATATAATTTTACATATTTATATACAATATATTATATAATACATATGTATTATATGTAATGTTAATATATTAACATATTAATTATATATTATCTATTACTATATACGTAAATTATTTCAATAGTAGAATTTCTATTAACACCTTTACTTTGTGTTCTAAAAGGAGATCATCTTGTTGAGATGCATTAGCATTCAAAGACGGAGGAGCAAATGACATGTGAGTGGGCACAGCCTCCACAGAGAGCAACAGGGCAGCGGGGAGCACGGGCATCAGACCGTGGGCACACATGGACCAGCAATGGCCCCCGTGAGAACATGCAGCGGGGAGAGACAACGCATGTTCTGATACCTTTGTTACCGTATCTCAGAGGCACGCTGGAGGCAATCTGAGGAGAATCCAACAGTGGGGAATGCTGCATGGAACCTGGCCTATCACTTTCAGTGAGATACTTTGCAGATTAAAAGCTATCGAAAGGATGAAGACTACCCAGGGCCAGGTACCATGTGCACATGGACAAAGGGAGGAGGCTGCATGGGGAACTCCCTGGCTGAAACTGCCCAGCGGCCTTCACCGTGGCTGTGAGCCACAAAGCCTATGGGGCAGTCATGCATCCCCCTCGGTAATATGGCATAAAAGGCCTTCTTTAACTCTGCCTACTTGATTTAAAATTTTATTTTGAAATAATTTCAGATATGTAGAAAAGTTGCAAAAATAGTATACAGAATTCCTACATACCTCACAATTAGATCCCCTCGAAGGTTAAAGTTTTACATTTATCATTCTCTCCACATAGGAGTCTATTCTACAGATACTAATCAAGTGTCATCCATTGTCTCAACAATGTCCTTTGTAACAAAATGGTTGTTTCTGTACAGGATCCCACATTGCATTTCATTTTCATGTTTCTAATCTAGTTTTTGAAAATCTGAAACAGTTTCTCAGTCTATCATTTTTTTTTTTCTTTTAAAACATTTTCATTATACTCTAAGTTCTGGGGTACATGTGCAGAACGTGCAGGTTTGTTACATATACACGTGCCATGGTGGTTTGCAGGACCCATCAACCTGCCACCTACATTACGTATTTCTCCTAATGTTCTCCCTCCCCTTGCCCTCCACCCTCTGACAGGCCCCAGTGTGTGATGTTGCCCTCCCTGTGTCCATGTGTTCTCATTGTTCAACTCCCACTTATGAGTGAGAACACGCAATATTTGATTTTCTGTTCCTGTGTTAAGTTTGCTGAAAATGATGGTTTCCAGCTTCATCCATGTCCCTGTGAAGGACATGAACTCATCCTTATTC
Source organism: Macaca nemestrina (assembly GCF_043159975.1). NCBI lineage: Eukaryota > Metazoa > Chordata > Mammalia > Primates > Cercopithecidae > Macaca > Macaca nemestrina. Next base: position 171,940,766 of record NC_092131.1, read on the forward strand.
ACGGCTGCATAGTATTCCATGGTGTATATGTGCCACATTTTCTTTATCTAATCTATCATTGATAGGCATTTGAGTTGGTTCCGTCTTTGCTATTGTGAACAGTGCTGCAATAAACATACATGTACATGTGTCTTTACGGTGGAATGATTTATAATCCTTTGGGTATATACCCAGTAATGGGATTGCTGGGTCAAATGCTATTTCTAGTTCTAGATCCTTGAGGAATCACCACACTGTCTTCCACAATGGTTGAACTAACTTACACTCCCACCAACAGTGTAAAAGCATTTCTATTTCTCCAAATCCTCTCCAGCATCTGTTGTTTCCTGACTTTTTAATGATCACCATTCTAACTGGTGTGAGATGGTATCCTTGGGCAGGGCTCAGACTATCATTTTGCAATCCTGATACCCTACTTAGGGTAGAATGTCCCTCAGTTTGGGTCTGCCCTGCGAGGCCTCATGATTAGACCCTGTTGTGTATTTCTGGCAGGAACGCCGTGGAAGTGATGCTCTGTCCGCAGTGAACCACACCAGGGGCAAATCATGTTTACTTGGCCCATGGTGACGATGCTGATGTTGATCTTCTGGCTAAGGTGATGTGCATCAGGTCCCACCCCTAAACAGTTACTATTTTTCTGTTTGTATCTTGCAGAGATATACTCTTTGTATTCTATTTCTACTCTATTTCTATCTCTTTGTATTCTATATTCTATTTCTCATTGAATTTCTCCCCCATTGGTTTTAGCATGCAATGATATTTCTGTTTGCAACAATTAGCACTTGGTGGTCATCAAATGGTGACTTTCTATTTCCTTCCTTTCTCCTACATTTATTAGCTGACGCTCCACTATAAGAAAGCACTTTCCCTTCTCCCCCATTTATTTCTATTCATCCATTTCTTTCTTTTAATATAAACATATGCATTTTTTCTTAAGAATCATCACCAATTTAATAAATAATCACCTGTTACTATAATTAGTAGTTGGAGGCTCAAATTGTTCCAGTGCTCATCAAACAGGCCCCTTCACTCTTTGGCCACTTGTTCTTTCCTGAAGTGCTTGTTCTGTAAACACACCAGGCTTTTCTACAGCTCTTCTGATGGCACTGCCCACTTCTTGGCTGGATAATTCCTAGCACTTGTTAAACAGCCCACTTAGAAAGTTCCCCAACTTCTCATGTTCCCATCTCAAATCTTGCTGCTACCATATGACTCCATTGTTATCATGGATTGTGCACTGTGCTTGTTTGTTTAGGCTTATAAGCAGTTGGTTTGTGACTTACATTTCTTTATTATCCTTGTAAGGCACCTCCCTGGTCCACATGAGGAACTCAATACATGTATGCTGAATAAGTGAATAGGAAAAAAAATACCATGTAAACCCTCTGACTTCATATAACCTGCTATTCTACAGGCTTCTATTAGATAGAGTCTCATCACTTTGTTGTTGGGATCTATATCTTTGGTAATTTTTTCCCGTTGTTTTACATTACTGAGAAATGCATTATTAGTTCACATTCATGAAGGTTCTGGCATTATGTTTTATTTTTATTTAAGAGACAGAGTCTGATTCTGTTGCCCAGGCTGGACAGCGGTGGTGGAATCGTAATTCACAGCAGCCTTGAACTCCGGCACTCAAGCGACCTTCCGTCTCCCAAAGTGCTGGGGTCACAGGCGTGCACCACCATTGCTCGCCCATGCTTTATGCTGGAAATCCTTCCTTCATTGTTGGTTCCAACATACTCCCTTATTTTCTCAGGAACTCGGACATGTAATGCACATCTGACAGTAAACACACCAAAACGCAGCTGCAGAGAGGCTGGCATTTCCCTGCAAATCAAACTCTCCTATCATCTTCTACATCTCTGATCAGGGTAACCTCAAGCTTCCATTTGTTCAGACCAAAGATGCAGGACCAAACATTTTTGACACCTGCCTCTGGCCGATCAGCAAGTTCTGTTGGGTTCTAAATATAATCTGAAGAGAGAGTCTTCCTCTTGTCACTGTTCCTCTGCCACCATCCTTGCCCAAGCACCGTCATTCCTCCTTTGCAATGCTGCAGCTCTCTCCTTGTCAGCGTCCCTGCCCTGGCAGGCTGACTTCTGATTTTCAAACACCAGCCACGGTGATCTTGTTAAACTGAACTGGATTAAGTCCCTCTGCCAAGGCCTCTCCAATGATGTCACATCTTAGAGGAAAAGCCAAGTCTTACCACATCTTACAATGCTCTGAATGATGTGATACCCTGTTCCTCTCAGATACCAACTACTTCCTCCCGCTTTCTCCCCACCAGCCACACTCCCTCGGGCTGTTCCCTGAAAGTGTCCCCTCATCCCCTCTGACCATACACACACCAGCCTCAGGCCTTGACCATCCTCCCCATCTGGGGATAGCCCATGTCCCCTTCCTCAAGCTTCCTGGTGCTTCAATATATGTGACACATACATACCATATATTTTTTTCCTTTTAAGCTTAAATGCTAACACAACTTGTATTGACAGATTAATTAAGAAATTCAGCTGCTCTCTGTAAAGGCTTAATAAAAATGTAAATTATAATATAATGGCGAATTAATTGAAACACTCCAAAGTAGAGAAAGAATTGTGGAAAAGTTTAAAATTGCTCACAAGACTAACAGGGAGCCTGGTGACTTGGCCATATTGTATAGACTGTTTATGTAGCTTCCATCTGTGCCACGTCCAATAAAGTTGTTATTTACAGTCATGTGCAGATAGGTCATGATGCTGCAGTCAATGGTCTGCATATACAACGGTGGTCCTATCAGATTATAATGAAAAATTCTCATCACCTAGTGACATCATAGCTGTTGTTAACATCATGGCACACGAACTTAATTTTTAAAAATAAATTTACTGTAGCCTAAGTGCACAGTGTTTCTAAAGTCTACAGTGGTGTAAGGTCCTGGCCTTCACATTCACTCACCGCTCGCTCACTGACTCACCCACAGCAACTCCCAGTCCTGCAAGCTCCATTCATGGTAAGTGCCCTAGACAGGTCTACCATTTTTATCTTTCATGCTGTATTTTTATTATACCTTTTCTATGTTTAGATACACACATACTTACCATTGTGTTACAGCTGCCTGTAGTATTCAGTACAGCAACGTTCTGCACAGGTGTGTAGCTTAGGAGCAACAGGCTATACCATATAGCTAGGCATGTAGTAGGCTATGCCATCTACGTTTGTATAAGTACACTCTATGATGTTCACACAATGGCAAAAATCACCTAAATGTATTTCTCAGATTGTATCCCTGTGGTTAAGCAACACATGACTGTACCTCTATGTAATCAGTGTGTACGTTGCATGCACACATGTATGTATCTGTGTCTGTATGTACAGTGTGTGTGTACATGAACACTTGTTGCTTTTGAGGTCACCAGGGTGCAGTATTTCAGTATGAGGCAGCAGATGGTTTACAATGGGGGAGAAGGCATTAGAAACAGTATCACGAGGTTTTTGCGAAGGCCAAGACGATGCTGCTTCAAATGTCCACACTGTAAACACACAGAGCCTTTGGGCTACCAGTTGTATCCTGTGCAGTCATAGTAGGTGGCTTAGGTGATTAATTTCCACCAGAGAGATGCTGCCTTTCCTTCGTCAATGCAGGTTTTGTTTTCTCCTCCCTTACAGCAGTATTCAGTCACTGTTAGCCTTTTAAAGCATTTTTAAAGAATGAGTTGAAAATCAAGTGAAAAAGACAAAGCCCTGTCACTCATTTCCTCCTCCGTCTTTTGAGAAAGACATTAAGAAATGTGTCTAATAGAAAATAACGTAATGATTTCTAAATCAACGGGAGCAATAGTTGGTTTCTTTTTTTTTTTTTTTTTTTTTTTTTTTTTGAGACAGAGTCTCACTCTGTCGTCCAGGCTGGAGTGCAGTGGTGTAATCTCGGCTCACTGCAAGCTCCGCCTCCTGGGTTCAGGCCATTCTCCTGCCTCAGCCTCCCTAGTAGCTGGGACTACAGGCGTCTGCCACCACACCCAGCTAATTTTTAATATTTTTAGTAGAGACAGGGTTTCACCTTGTTAGCCAGTGTGGTCTCGATCTCCTGACCTTGTAATCCGCCCGCCTCAGCCTCCCAACGTGCTGGGATTACAGGCGTGAGCCACTGCGCCCGGCCGGTTTCCTTTTTCTGCCCTTAACATTAAAATTTTACCTTAAATGAATGAAGACCATTGAAAAACCATGAGCATGTATCCCACAGAGAAGACCAGGGATGCCTGCGCCTCACAGCCGGGCTGTGTCACGGGACTGAAGGCAAACACACTGCACAGCAGCCTCTGCATCGGACTCAGGCTGCTGGGCCAGGGACTGCATCTTTTTCATTGAATTCCCCACACCCAGTACAGCATCTGGCTCGAAGTCGGTGCTCAATAAAATTCTGTTGACTGCCTGCCTGAGTGAACGGATAAATAACTGAAGGAGAATAGGCGGGGTCTGCCTGTGTGAACTGGAGACTAAGGGAGGATCTGCCGGGACTGTGCCATGAAGGCATAGCGGCACGCAGCCTGTGGCACAGCCTCGTTAGCCCTTGCAGGTTCTGGTTATTGAAGAACCTGCTCACAGGTTCTTCACGTCACTCCCATAGGGAGTGAAGGGCCCCTGATCCCTCTGAGGTCAAGGGAATCTCTGGCAGGGACTGGGAGAGGGTGTAGGATGAGCTCTGATTGGTGTGGACACAGTCAGTCCCTCCTCACCTCAGCCATGCAGGAATGGCCCTGAAGTTTCCAAGGCTGTCACAGCTCCCATCTAGACAAAACCAAGCTGTCTGGGTCCACACAGGTATATATCCGATGGCTATTACACGAGGCTTCTTGGCAGATATTCATGGATCTCTCAGAAAATGGGCAGCTTCTCACAGAACAGACGTGTGCCCACTGACTGACTTCAAATGCTCTCACTCGCTGGAAATTGCAGGTTTGCAAACACACTCCTGAATGCACTGCCAGTTTCAATGCACAGACAGTTTGCATGGAACGGGAGACGAGGTTCATCACAGAAAGAGGCCTGGGGATGCTGGTTTGAAGATGGATGGAATGCAGGCAGGACTACTGCGGCCCAGGGAGTGACCAGAGCCAGCAGAGTTGCCACCACCCAGGGCCTGGGAGGAACTGCTAAGGAGCCAGGCTGGGTTGCAGGATGTTTGGGTTGAAAGGTCCCCAGCACAGTGGTCCTTGTTCACTTCGTGGTCTTCCAGTTGGCAAAACAGAGGCCTAGACAATATAAGATACATCCCAGAGACAGCAATACACGACGAGGCCACGGGACTTCCAACTGACTGTCAAAAAGGAAAGTTCTGAGTCCCTGACCTGTCTGATTGCCTGGGCAGCTGTAACCCAAATCCCCTGAGCCCCCTGAGAGCAGTTTGGATAGGAAGAGAGCAGGGAAGACGTTGCTGGCTGGAGCCCTCGGGAGTGCCTCGGCGTTGCTGGAAAGATGACCAGCAGTCCTTCCTACTAGCTAGGACAGTGATTCCACCATGAGGACCTTGGGGCAGAAGACAGGGGAGTGGAAGACAGGGTGCAGGAGGGCAAGGAGGTGAAGGAGGCAAGGACTTGGAGCCTAGCCAGAGAGGAGGGGAGTCCCTGCAGAGCCTGAGAACTCAGGAAGGCCGTGTGGCAAGGGATTGAAGCTGTTGGAGGAGGCCCGGAGGCCTGCCAATCAACTACTCAGCTGATGGCACAGCTCTGAGGTGCTGCCCCACCTCACCACACAATCTGCCCTTGCTTGTGGTGCCAGTGCTACCTGGGGCACAATCGCCCTGCCGCCTTCTGAAAGTATATGCCCCACTCCCCACCCAACCTGCACCCCCGCCTTTGTCCATGAAATTGGCCACTTCAGCTAAGAGGCCAGCTGTGGCGAGAGAAAGAAATGCAAGTCATACATCCTTCTGGACTTTCCCTTTACACTCAAGCCCTCAACTTTTTCAGTGATAAAATTCAGATCATAGGAGATGTTCTTGGGGGATTTGTTTTTCCTATGCCATAGATATTTCTCTGTCAGCAGAGAGAGCTAATTCACTTCCCCCTACTTGCTGCATCGCTTTCCCTTGTGTAGATGTACTGTGATTCCTTTCACCATTTTTGTTTCATGGGCTTTGTCTTCCTGTTACAAAACAAAAGTAAAATTGGGACACTTGTCTGACTCTTGGCCTGCAGAGGCAGAAGTTGCTGGAGAAAAAAAAATCCTGCAAGTGGAGGTGCTGGATCAAAATGGAATTGCATGTTAAATTTAGATAGAGACTGCCATATTGTCCTTCAAGGACCATATACCAAGTAACGCATCATCAGTCACTAGCCACGTGAGTGCCGTCTCCCCACACCCTCGCCAAGACTGGACATCTGTGTTATTTTGTTTGCCAACATAGTAAGCAAAACGTGGTACCTCAGAGTTTTGTTGTTGTTGTTTTAATTGGCTCTCCTCTGATTACTCATGGAGCTGGTTAACTTTTCACATATTTACAGGCTATTTATATTTCTTCTTTGGTGAACTGCCTATGTATATATTTCCTGATTAATTTTACTTGCTCATTTTTCTTATTGATCTGAGGCACTCTGCGTATTATTATGGACACTACATTATCATTGGTGGCTTGTCTTTTCATCTTAAAATATGACTTTTCCCTACAGAAGTTGAAATTTTAATGAAATAAAATCTGTGCTGTTTATCTTCTATGGCTTGTGGGGTTTTGGGTTTGCTTAGAAAATTCTTCCCCTAAAATAAATACTATTCTCTGATATTTCCTTGTAATAGTTCTTGGGGTTTTCTCCTAAACGTTCACACTTGAATACATCTGGAAGTAACATTTGTAAATGGCAAAAGGTTTCCCCAGTGAATTGCTTTCACATGGATGACCAAGTGTTACTACACAGTTACATGGTCCGTCCTTCTTCACTGATTTGAAATACCACATTTATCATACACAATATGCCGTTGATGCAATCCTAAGGAGATAGGAATGGGCAACAGAAGCTGGAGTGGGGCTTCAAGGAACTGGGATTGTTTCTGCTACTCACAGAATGGGAGCATACGTAGAAGCTGAGCCATGCAGTTGCTCTCACACACCTGAGATCGCATCTTTCACAGTCTGAATACAAGGGCAGGAGTGCTGGGGTCCTAAAACCAATGTGAAAGGACCACCCAGCCTTTACCTGAAGGAATGTTCCCTGGATTATGGTTGTTCGAAGGCTGACTCACACACAGTGGAGAAACTAGACACGATGTTTTAGGGAAAACAGCTTAAGGGTAGGTCCTCCTGTTGAAGCCAGCTACAATTAAGTCAAGAGAGGGGCAGGGGCAGGGTCAGGGGGCACAAAAGCAAAGAAATGCCACTTATCTGAAATCTCCAAGAGGAATGTGGATGGCTACTGGCACCTGCAGTTGATAGGGACCCACCAGATTCCAAGCCTCTGGGCTGTGAGCGATTGCAGGGCAGAGGCATCGGGAGCCTCACGTAGCAGAGACCTGAGACTGCTCCAGACACAAAATGAGCCCAGATCCCCCCACATGACTACAGGTAGGAAGCAGACTGAGAAAGCTGCCAGCTTGCAAGGATGCCATGGTCTCTTTAGTGCTCTATTCTCCAAAGAAGAGCCAAGGCCAGGAGAGTAGGAGATGGTGAAGCCCCTGCCCTGCTGGGAAACTGAACGACCAAGGGTGATGGGACCTCACAGCCTCTGCCCCGAGGAATTTCAGGGTTTCTATGGCCATTGACAGTCACCTGTCTCCCAGTTACTCCATTCCTGTTCTACTAGTGCATGTTGTTGTGTGGGTATGACTGTATGGTTGTGTGGTATCAGCTAACTTGTTCTTTTATTTAGTCCATGGGTCTCCAGACTCAAAGAAGCTGTATCTGCATCTTACAAAGAGACCACTAGGCATCATGCAGAAGCCCGTGACTTTGAGGCTGATGAGACTTTAGGATGTCTCCCACAGGGAGCAATTACCTTTGATATTTGTGTAGCAAAAAGACTGAATCAAATATTTGGTGACCAGAAGGGTACACTGTGGTGGGCATTAAAACTGTTCACTAATATCCACTTTTCTTCTGCTTCTGGGCACTCAGAAAAATTGTACCTCCTGGCATCCCCAAAGCTACATGTGGATATGTAACTTGCTTTGACCAATGAAATATGATAAGTGGCAGGTGTCATTTTAAGTGGATGCATTTAATTGCTAGTGTTCACCTTTCTAGTCCTTCTCTTCCTCCTGCCCCTAAGCCTGGTGACCTCCTGATGGCAGCACTCCACCAGCCTGGAGGAGAATGGCATGTAGCAAGCCCTGACTTCCCAGTGCACCAGGAGGAGAAAATAAACTGTGGTTTGAGCTGCCGAGATTTGGGGGTATGTGTTACTGTATCTAACTTAAACTAACTGAAAGTATCTTCATTCATTCCCATGGACACAAATATCTCTATATTGATGACTCGCAGATTTATAATTCTAATGCAGTCCCCAACCCTGAGCTAGACAGAGTTTTTTTTTTGGTTCTGCTTTTCTTAACCTATGAATATTCAAGTGCCCAAGACTCCGCGTTGAGCTCCTTTTTCTTCTCTGTCTACACTTTCCTCCCCTGTAATCTTATTCCACATCAGGCCTTAAATATTTAAGCACCAGTGTCTTCCAAATTTAAATCTCTAGCCCTGACTAGTACCTCTCTAGTACACATCAGTTAAGTTAATTCCTGGATAGTTCCTACATGACTCTGGACTCTTGAAACTGAATTTAAGCATTTTCTCTGTCTCCTGAATTTCACGATTGAGTCAACCACTATTACCTAATATAAAAAAGTTCCTTGAAGACATCAACACACACACACACACACTTTGTGAAATAGTGTTTGCATTTTTTCCCACTTAAGTAGTAAGACAGCAGCAAATTTCCTAATTTAAAAAAATCCCTTGAACAGCGTAGCTAAGAAGAAAGGAAGGAAAGAAAAAAGGAAAGGGAGATCTAAGCTTGATCATATCAAACAGAAAACGTAAACACTACGAACAGAATGTTATTGTACCCCATCAGCAACCTGTCTTTAATAAATCACTTTGCGAAGCAAGAATCAGAACTGAAACTAGCCCCTTTCCCAAGATGTATATTCCTTAAGAAATATGCCCTTGAGAACACTGCTCTCAAGGACCCTTAAGTCATCAGTAACTTCATGTGGGCTCCAATGGCTGCAATGATCCACTAAACCTACCAGCCAAGAGCACATTCTTTTTTTTTTTTTTTTTTTGAGACGGAGTCTCGCTCTGTCGCCCAGGCTGGAGTGCAGTGGCCGGATCTCAGCTCACTGCAAGCTCCGCCTTCCGGGTTCCCGCCATTCTCCTGCCTCAGCCTCCCGAGTAGCTGGGACCACAGGCGCCGCCACCTCGCCCGGCTAATTTTTTGTGTTTTTAGTAGAGACGGGGTTTCGCCGTGTTAGCCAGGATGGTCTCGATCTCCTGACCTTGTGATCCGCCCGTCTCGGCCTCCCAAAGTGCTGGGATTACAGGCTTGAGCCACCGCGCCCAGCCTAAGAGCACATTCTAGAGGAGCTCTCAATGTTAGAAGTGATGATGGCATTGTCACGGTTCTTTTTGTCGACAGTGTTCAATGGGAAGATTGTTCCTGCATGGGTCAATTTCTAGGAAAATCCACCTGAAGTAGAGATGGAAAACAGCAAAAACAGTAACAGAAAAACACATGTGGCCTGCCTCACTATGTCATATTACGATACATGGAAAAGTCTGAAATCTTCACTTACATCTCCCTATTTTGACTCCGCATCAGACAGAGGTGAGGCTGACTGAGAGGGAGACAGGAGGCTGTGGGCCAGGGCCATGGGCCATGCGGGAGCAGGTGCTAGGTCCAAGCGCCCATTCTCCCCTACCAGGTCTCAAATCTATCACCCCATCATGTCCAGCACAAGAACCTGGCCATGCATCCATTCTCAGCCTGGCATCCCATACTCTGAGTGGCTCATCTCTCAACCTCACCTCATATCCCCACCTTTCCCAATCTTCCCACAGCAGAGTTTGTGCTGATTTGTAAGGTTGCCTCTATTTTGTACAAGTTCCTATATCGTCCAAGGCCTGTTCTGGGCTTTCCGGTTTCTTCCACAGAACCAGCCCAGGCAGGAATGCCATATATTGTAGTTACCATTCATTTAAAACGTTGATCTCTCCATTCACCCTCCTTTTTCCCCCTCACTGTTGTCTCAGCTACTTAGACCTTTAGTATTCAATAGGTATTTTAGAATTATTTTGTTAAATTCCACAAAAATCCATGTTGAAATGTTGAGCATTTGGACTGTATTCATAGGCCAATTCGTGAGGAACTGTCATCTCACCACACAGAGTCTTTTGATCTAGAATGAAATTCCAATGAATATCCCTCATTCATTCTTCAATCTGGTACCAGCTGGCCTCAGCTGTGGCCTTTCCTCCAAGACTATTCTTGCTAAGATCCACAGGACGGCCCTGTTACCAATACTGTGGGTGTTTCATTCCCTGTTTTATTTGCCTCCCTGTGTTTGTTGCCTTTGATGACTTCTTCCCATTCTCCTCTGTTGCTGCAATAACACCTGGCTCTCCTATTTCATCTAACTACTTCTCAGCTGCCCCTTCTGGCTTTTCTTGCCTGGCCTTTCTGTGGCTATCTGACATGTAAACGACTCCCCAGGGCTCCACTCTGAGTCCTTTATGCTCACTTATGCTTTCTCCATAGATGAAGCTGTTAGTAGCCACGTCTTTAAATATCACCCAAATGCCAACACTTTCCAGGTTTATATTTCAAGCCCCCAACTCTCTTCTGAACTTTACCTTGGTCTTGTACATCTGACCACTTAGTCTCCACCTGGATACCTCACAGTTATTGCAAACATAATGAGGCGAAAAGCACATCTGGCTCTCCTCTTTGAATTGGCTTCTCCTCCAATTTTCCTGAGTTTAGTAAAAGGTTCTTCCATCTACTCAGTTGATCAAGCCAGTATCCCGGGAGCCATTCTCAGTCTGCCTTCTCCTTTCACGGTGCATCAGTAATTTCATGGTGGCATTTCCACCTTTAAGATAGCATTGAGGCTACTGGATTCTCCCCATCTTCACTTCTACCATCTGCCCCAAGTACCCAGCAGAGAGCAGCTGAGATGGCCCCTCATTCCTGCTCTCTGACCCCACCTCAATCCATTTTACGTTAGCAATCTGAATGACCTTTTCAATGGGTTCATACTTTTCCTTCACCCTAATTCTACAGTTACAGAGAATTACAGAGAGAATGAAACAGAAGACCCTTTCTGTGACCTGGGCAGCCCCTGCCTAACTCTCCACCTCTCTACGCATGACCTCTCTTTATTCCTCATTCTCCTGCTGTGTGAGCTTTTTCCCTCAACACTCTCAGGATCGTTCCTCCTTGGCCCAGAATCTTTCCTATAAGGACTCATACATACCCGTTAGGTCTCAGGTGCTATGTCACCTGCTCCAATGCTTTCCTTGGTTAAATTATCTCAATGAAGTCCTACCTTTATTTTCCCATGAACCCACTTTTTTCCTTTACTATGCTTCACATTCATTACAATTATGTGCATGTGTGTTACTAGCTTATCTTTTATTATACTGTGAGGTCCAGGTAGGGATGGACTATGTCTGTCATTCTCCCCTGGAGATCCAGCAGTTGGCCTGATGCCCAGTGCAGAGATACCTAGAGAGCACCAGCTAAAAACAGATGTGTGTACAGTAGTCCTGCCTTATCTGTGGTTTTTCTTACACATGGTCAACTATGGTCTGAAAATAGGTGAGTACAGTATAATAAAATATTTTGAGAGGGTGATAGAAGCCATATTCACATAAATTTTATTACAGTATGTTGTGATAATTGTTTTAAGTTATTGTTGTTATTATCTTGCTGTACCTAATTTATAAATTAAACTTTATCACAGGTAGGTATGTAGGAAAAAGTTAGTATATATAGGGTTTGGTACTAGCCACAGTTTCAGGTATCCACTGGGGTTTCGGAATGTGTTCTCCATGTATGGGGGTGTTAAGGGGTTACTGTATCTGCTTACTGAAGAAATCAATAACTAAAGTTTATCACCATGATACCCTGAAGATGAGCAAAACAAGCATGGGCTGTTAGTCCTGGTTTGTGTAATAACTCTGATACTGACTGTCATGGGAAAGAAGAAATAACAGCATGGTGACTTCAACGCCTAGCATATGGCAGGCAATGGGTTGTGGCCACAAACAGTCACATTAATATGGAAGCTTGCATGTGAAGTAGTAAAGAATGTGGCTACTGAGTGTGGCCCCTTTTTTTTTTTTTTGGTTTTCCTTTTAAAGTTAAAACTGGTACTTAGATCTGATATCTAGTTTACCTTCACGGGCATTCCATGTGGTACCTGGGAAATAATGTAGTTAAAATTGGGTATTATTTCATTTTCACTTTTAGATTTAACCCTCTGCTTTCTGTGTGCTTAATCCCACCTCAATCACAGGCATGCCCTGAGGTCAATGCACCTGTCCATAAGCACACCTCACACTCTCCTTGGAGGGCAAGGCTCCCCCAAACTATGACTGCAGCTGTAGCCTCCAGATCGTGGTCAGATTTCTCAACCCTCCTGTCCACATCTGCTCTATCAGTTCCTTCTCTCTGCAAGCTCCCCAGCCCTCTGCCCTTTGTCCCCCACTCTTATTCCTCCCACTGGGTCTCCTGTGTGCTTTATTTTTCCTTCTCTCTCCTATGATACTAATGATTCCTGTTATGAACTGAATGTCTGTGTCCTCACCAAATTCATATATTGAAACTCTAGCCCCCCAGGGTAATGGTATTAGGAGGTGGGGCCTTTGGCAGGTGATTAGGTCATGAGGGTGCAGCCTCATGAATGGAATTCGTGTCCTTTTAAGAAGAGACACCTTGCTTCCTCTCTCTCTGCCATGTGAGGACACAGCAAGAAAGTGGTTGTCAGCAACCAGGAAGAGAGCCCCACCAGAACCAACCATGTTGGCACTCTCTTCTTGGACTTCCCAGCCTCCAGAACTGTGAAAATAAATGTCTGTTGTTTAAGCCACTCAGGCTACAGTATTCTGTGACAGCAGCCCATGGTACCTGAGAGACAACCCTCTGCATTTAAAGCTCTTACACCTTCCATTATGTTATTTTACTTTTTTCCCCTTCTCCATAACTACCTTTAATGCTGGCTCTCTCCCTTCTCTAACTGCCTTGTTCTGAACATGCCTTGCTTGAGAGAGTTCATCCATCCCTGTCAAAGGCATCAAATTTCCCCTATGTGTTTGGCTCTGAAATGTCAACCTTGTGGCCAGCCTCTCAATTCAAACTCAGATCATTCTCCAGTTTCTGCTGCAGAATTTTATTTCTTGGAGCGTACACTGAAGTGACCACACCAGATGATATGAGGTCAGATTCAGCTGCTGCCAAGGTGTAATAAGAATGGGGTTGGGTGGAGATGACCTGGGTTAAATCCCAATGCTACTATTTCTCAACTCTGTGACCTTGGGCAGGATACTCAGGCTTTCTACAACTTTTTGTTCTCATCTCCAACATGGGGGCAGTCACAGGATTGTTATCATCCCCCAGCACCGAGCCCATGGTCAATACAAAGTGAGCCCCACATGGTCTACAGGAGGTCAGTGATGGACATGATGGAGGGATGGAGGACCACTGGTAGTTCAAGCTCAGGTACTGCATGCTTTCTCCCTGGAGAAGAGTTTAGTAGCACCTTGGTCACGTTGCTAAAGTGTCAAAGGAAAAACTATAAAATATATGTACAAAATATCCTTAGGACTAAATCCAAGGTCCTCTATTCTCCCTAATAGTTGAAATGATCTCTTGGGTCTCAGGGGTTGTGCAGCACCAGACTCCTGGGATAATGCATTTGTGGCATAATCTGTTTTGTTATAACTGTTTGATGTTTCAGTCAAATGCTGGTGAATCATGTGCATTTTCTCCTTCTCTAAAGGGAGACCTCTTTTTACATCCCTATGGAGTTTTCCACATTCAGGAATTGAGAGTATTTTCTGATTTTGCATTCTAAAAGAGTAAGGTAAGAACACAGATGTTTATAGCAGATTTATTCATAATTGCCAAAACTCAGAAGCAACCAAGATGTCCTTCAGTAGGTGAATGGATAAACTGTGGTACATACAGATAATATAATATTATTCAGCACTTAAAAAAAAAGGGCTATAAGGCCACGGAGAAAACTTAAGTGCATGTTACTAAGTGAAAGAAGCCAATCTGAAAAGGCTGCATACTATATGACTGACAAGCTGGAAGAGGCAAAACCACAAGGAGAGTAAGATCAGTGGTTGGCCAGATGCGGTGGCTCATGCCTGTAATCCCAGCACTGTGGGACTATGAGGCGGGTGGATCACAAGGTCAGGAGATCAAGACCATCCTGGCTAACACGTTGAAATCCCGTCTCTACTGAAAATATATGTAAAAAATTAGCCGGGTGTGGTGGCGGGTGCCTGCAGTCCCAGCTACTTGGGAGGCTGAGGTAGGAGAATGGTGTGAACCCAGGAGGCAGAGGTTGCAGTGAGCCGAGATCATGCCACTACACTCCAGCCTGGGCAACAGAGCGAGACTCCATCTCAAGAAAAAAAAATCAGTGGTTACCAGGGGCTAGAGGGAGGAAAGGACGAACAGATGGAGCACAGAGGATTTTAGGGCAGTGAAACTACTCTGTATGATACCATAATGGTAGATGCATGTCATTATACATTTGTCTAAACCCGTGGAGTATACAATGGCAAGAGTGAACCCAGATGTAAACCACAGACTCTGGGCAATAATGATGTCTCAATGTAGGTTCATTAGTTGTAACAACTGGACCCCTCTGGTGGGGAAGGCTGACACAATGGAGAAGTCTATGCATGTGTGGGGTTGGAGGTGAATGGGGACTCTTTACACCTTCCTCTCAATTTTGTTGTGAACCTAAAACTGCACTAAAAATAAAGCATATTAAAAAAGGGTGGCCGGGCGCGGTGGCTCAAGCCTGTAATCCCAGCACTTTGGGAGGCCGAGACGGGTGGATCACGAGGTCAGGAGATCGAGACCATCCTGGCTAACACGGTGAAACCCCGTCTCTACTAAAAAAAATACAAAAAAAAATTAGCCGGGCAAGGTGGCGGGCGCCTGTAGTCCCAGCTACTCGGGAGGCTGGGGCAGGAGAACGGCGTGAACCTGGGAGGCGGAGCTTGCAGTGAGCCGAGAGGTCACGCCACTGCACTCCAGCCTGGGCGACAGAGCGAGACTCCATCTCAAAAAAAAAAAAAAAAAGGGGTAAGATAGGAAATTATCCTCAATGAAAAAATATATAATCACACAAACAGACATTTCCCTTTCAGTAATGCTTTTTGAACCTGCTCTAGTCCTCTGGGGAGAAGAACGCCAACCAGGAGGAGGGAGATACAGGATCCTGAGAGCTAAAGGTGGACCAAGTTCTCTCCTCTTTCTTCCCTGGAATTTCTACTTTGATATTAAAATCATGTCTAAAAACAGACTAATCATCCCCTCAGTCTCTCCTACACTCCATGGCCTTTTCCTCCAACTATTTTTCTTTACTTAGTCATGCAAACAGAACGCCTGGAGTCAGTGGAACTCATTAAACAGCAGAAAGCATATAGATGCATTCTACTGTCATAAGAGAACTTACTCCTGACTGGTATACATGCACAGGGCTGGTGTCTCCTCTGTCCCTGGCTCTGCTGTGAATAACTGTGAGGAAAATGAGGCTCTGAGAGATGCCTGGTCTCACCCAAGGGCAAGCTGGGGTTAAAAGGATACATATGGTCTCCTAGTTGTGATTTGATTGTGCCATGCTTCACATTTATATCAAGGAGAGGATACTAGTAGTTGCACGACTACAGCTTAACCGGCTATTGAAACATACAATGCATGTTAGAAAGCTGTTCACAACATATGGCTAAAACAACTAAAAAGTTGGTTCTTGGAGAAGTCTACTCTAGTCCCTTGGAAATGCCACAGTGTGGATTTCAACTGGGGCATATGTAACAAGCATGCGCTTCCCAAGTTTCCCATGTACAGGTGGTTCTATCAATTGCATCGCACTCCAGAAAATATTGTATTGGTGAAGCCAGATTCGTACTGTGGAAAAGAATTCATTGTAAGTGGAAAGAGTGACAAAGAAGACAAAGAGCAACAAAGAATTCTTCCCACCTCCAAGTCCTTCTTCCAGTGCTTCTTCGCACAGAATACTTGCTTACTAGTTTGGTTTCTGTGTTACTCCCCACTTTCCTAGTTGTGCATTCCTTTGGATATCAGTCTCCATGTTTTGCTAGGGTTGCAATAAATCTTATCCAAACCACAATCTTGAGGTCCTCCCTTCAACCACTGGTTCAATCTTTAATTGCTCCTCCACACAACAGACAAAACATAAGAATTAAAACTCAGCCAGTCTCCTGAAAAGAAGGTCTTTAACAGCATCTTAGTTTGCCACAGTGGGCTCTGGAGCCCGAGTTTCAGTCCTGACTCATGATCCTGGGGCCGTGCAAACCTGGCCAAGTTGGTGATATATCTGCACTCTGATTTCCTTACATCTTAACTCAGTGGATTGCTGTGAGGGTGAACTGAGACAAACACAAAGGGCTGAGAACAGAGCCCAGCTCAGAGCAAATCTAACCAGATGACACTGACATCTGTCACCATTACCTTCCATGAGTTTGGTCAACTCTGGCTCTTTCTGACCCTCCACCAACAACCCCTCCTCTATCAGACTCACTGTAGGCCCCACTCACTCTCTGGGCAACTGTAGGATTTGTGAATAAGCTGTTTCTTCTGCCTGGGTGTTCTTTCCACTCTCTGCCTCCTCTACCCCAACATTCACATCCTGCTGCTCAGCCTGGCTAATTCTTATTGGTCCTTCAGAGTTCAACTTATAAACACTTTTTCCTCCAGGAAGCCCTCCCTGGCTGCCTAGACCAGGTTAGCCCTCTGGCTCTCTATCCTGAGCATGCCTGTGGTTCCATTAGGGAACAGAGATTACATCCATCTTGTTCACCACTGTCTCTTCAGTGCCTAGCATGGCACAGGGCCATGATACCCCACAAATATCTGCTGAATAAATGAAGTCATGGCTGGAGCTGTCACGATGGGGTCAGCTATAGACAGGAGGCTGTCTGAGTGCTCTCAAATGGCAAGTTTGTCAGAAAAAGAATTCGAGACTCAAGTCTCAGTCACATAATGGGGAAATACAATCAGAAGTCAAGAGAAAGAGGAGACCCAGCCAATCATCCAAAATAAGAGTGTTCAGAGGATGCCTGAAAGCTGCAGGTATGGAGACAGGACAAGCTAGAGAAGCTGATCATGTTTCAGCAGGGGAAGGTGAAACACATTAATATAAAAAATGTCAATTTTTTCAAAATTAACCCAAAGCTGGAACACACTGTCAATCAGAGTTCTATCATTGCATTTTGGGGAATTGGATACAATTATTTTGAAGTATGAACAAAAGAACTGATAAGAATAGTAGTAATACACCAACAACAGTCAAGCCAAGAGCTAAATCAGGAATGTACTCCCATTCACAATTGTCATGAAAAGAATAAAATACCAAGGAATACAGCTAACCAGGGAGGTTAAAAATCTCTATAAGGAATAATACAAAACACTGCTCAAAGAAATCAGAGGTGACACAAACAAATGGAAAAACATTTCATGCTCATGGATAGGAAGAATCAATATGATTAAAATGGCCATACTGCCCAAAGCAATTTTAGATTCAATGCTATTCCTATTAAACTACCATTGAGATTCTTCATAGAACTAGAAAAAAGTATCTTAAATTTCATATGGAACCAAAAAAGAGCCTGAATAGCCAAGGTAATCATAAGCAAAAAGAATAAAGCCGGAGGCATCGTGCTACCAAACTTCAAACTATATTATAGGGCTATGGTAGCCAAAACAGCATGGTACTGGTACAAAAACAGATACATAGACATCAATGGTACACAATAGAGAACCCAGAAATAAGACAGCACACCTTCAACCATCTAATCTTTGGCAAACCTGACAAAAACAAGGAACGTGTAAAAGACTCTCTATTCAATAAGTGGTGCTGGGATAACTGGCTAGCCAGGTACAGAAGATTGAAACTGAACCCTTTCCTTTCACCATATACAGAAATCAACTCAAGATGGATTAAAGACTTGAATGTAAAACCCAAAACTATAAAAGCTCTAGGTGACAACCTAGGCCATACCATCCTGGACATAGTTACAGGCAGAGATTTCATGATGAAGATGCCAAAAGCAATTGCAAAGAAAGCAAAAACTGACAAATGGGATCTAATTAAAGAGCTTCTGCACAGCAAAAGAAACTACCAACAGAGTAAACAGAGAACCTATAGGATGGGAGAAAATTTCAGCAAACTGTGCATCCAACAAAGGTGTAATGTCCAGCATCTATAAGGAACTTAAATAAATTTACAAGAAAAATAAAACCCATTAAAAAGTGGGCAAAGGACATAAACAGACTTCTCAAAAGAAGACATACATGTAGCCAACAATCATATGAATAAAAGTTCAGTATCACTGATCATTAAAGAAACACAAATCAAACCCACAATGAGATACCATCTCACACCAATCAGAATGGCTTTTATTAAAAAGTCAAAAAATGGCTGGACATGGTAGCTCATGCCTATAATTCCAGCACTTGGGGAGGCCAAGGCGGGGGTGGATCACCTGAGGTCAGGAGTTCAAGACCAGCCTGGCCAACACGGGGAAACCCCGTCCCTACTAAAAATACAAAAAAATTAGTTGGGTGTGGTGGCACTAAAAATACAAAAAAAAATTAGTTGGGTGTGGTGGCACACACCTGTAATCCCAGCTACTCGGGAGGCTGATGCAGGAGAATTGCTAGAACCTGGGAGGCAGAGGTTGCAGTGAGCCAAGATTGAGATCACGCCACTGCACTACAGCCTGGGCAACAGAGTGAAACTCTGTCCCAAAAAAAAAAAAAAAAAGTCAAAGTCAAAAAGTAACAGATGCTGGCAAGGTTATGGAGAAAAAGGAATATTTTATACATCATTTATACATTGTTGGTAGGAGTGTGAATTAGTTCGACCATTGTGGAAGATAGTGTGGTGATTTCTCCAAGTCCTACAGATAGAAATATCATTCAACCCAGTAATCCCACTACTGGGTATATACCCAAAGCACTATAAATCATTCTACTGTAAAGGCACATGTATCTGTATGTTCATTACAGCACAATTTACAACAGCAAAGACATGGAATCAACCTAAATGCCCATCAATAATAGGCTGGATAAACAAAACGTGGTACATAAACATCATGGAATACTATGCAGCCATAAAAAAGAATGAGATCATGTCTTTTGCAGGGACATGGATGGAGCTGGAGGCCATTATCCTTAACAAACTAACGCAAGAAAAGAAAACCAAATACCGCATGTTCTCACTTACAAGTGGGAGCTAAATGATGAGAACACATGGACACATAGAGGGGAACAACACACTCTGGGGCCTACTGGAGGGCAGAGGGTGGGAGGAGGGAGAGGATCAGGAAAGATAACTAATGGATACTAGGCTTAATACCTGGGAGATGAAATAATCTGTACAACACACCCCCATGACACAATTTTACCTTTGTAACAAATCTGCACATGTGCCCCTGAACTTAAAAGTTATAAAAATAAGATAAATAGTAATAATGATAAAAGCAGTGAACACGTTTACACTTGTAGTTGCCTAGCAATGGGTGAGGGTGACTCCACCCCCCCAAAAAAAGATTAGCCACAGCTTGATCATTACAGAAGCTAGGTGATGGGTGCATGGCACTCAGTATATTACTCTGTACATATTTATAGATGTTTAATATTTTCCATAGTTGAATGTTTAAAGATGTAAGTAAAATACAATAAATTTAGCAGAAAACAAAAAAGAGGTGCTGTCTTAAGCTCTTTGTATATATTAACACACATCCAAACTCAAACAAGAAAACTAGAAAAGAATGACAGGGAGGGAGTGTACACCTCACACTGAAGCTGTGCTGACCAATGCACTGTGAGACCAACGTATGTTCCAGGTGCCATTGCTGTCCCCAGGGAAGAGTAGTTTATTTAACAGACAGAGCCGGCAGAAAACAAATTTATATCCCCCACCCCCCAACACAAGTAAGTTTTGGATAAATTTAAAATATAAATGTAAAATAAAATAACTAAAAATATTAAAATAAAATATATTCAAATATTTGTATGGCTTTGTATTTGTATGACTTTGGCTTGAAGACTTTTTTTTTTGGTGGGGGGGACGGAGTCTCGCTCTGTCACCAGGCTGGAGTATAGTGGCATGATCTTGGCTCACTGCGACCTCCACCTCCCAGGTTCAAGTGATTCTCCTGCCTCAGCCTCCCAAGTAGCTAAGACTACAGGCACCCACCATCACACCCAGCTAATTTTTGTATTTTTAGTACAGACAGGGTTTCACCGTGTTGCCAAGGCTGGTCTTGAACTCCTGGGCTCAGGCAATACGCCCTCCTCGGCCTCCCAAAGTGCTGGAATTACAGGTGGCATGAAGACCTTCTTAAGCAATGTTGGATAGGTAGAAATCATAAATAAAAATAACAGAAATATTTAACCAGACAATGTTTCTTAATATGGTAAAATAAACAATATAAAAAGACATTAATATACTTGGAAAAATCGTTGAAACACATACGCAGGCAAAGGACTAATAGCCCTCTAAACAAAGAACTGCTATCCACTATTGAAATAGAGACAACCCCACAGAAACTCCAGCAAAAGACACGAACAAGCAGTTTACAGAAAATGAAATCAAGATGCATCAAAAAGGTAGTCATGAAAAAATGATGCAAACTGCCAATGCCGTATCATTTTCACACAAACTGGAGAAACCCTGGGGATGACATCCAGGGTCAGAGGGGTTTAGTGAGCACTGCACGCACTTGCATTTTGGGGGAAGATGTGAACTTCTATGCCCTTTTTGGAAAGTAATGTGGAAATGGTGATTCAAGTTCAGTATCTAAAAACTTGTTGACTCAGTGGTTCCATTTTTGGAAACATATCTTACAGAAATAAGAGCAGGAGTATATTAGAAAGTGTTCAATGATACAAAGAATTTTGGAAGTGGCAGAAACTGGAGAAAGTCAGCATGCTTCTCAGCAGGAAATAACTGGATAGACTGAATGTGTTCATACGGGACTATCACACAGCATTCAAGAAAGAAATTAGACTCGATTTGCTGATCTGGAAGGACATCCATGCTGTACGCTTTCCTAAGGAAGGGAAGCTTCAGAATCATGTGTATTGTAGGGAATCATGGACAGTAGGTTGCAAAAAAGTATCTATTTATAAAAGTACATATTTATGTTCATAAATGTATAGGTGTAGCTGGTAGTTTGTACATAGTATCTGTAAGCTCAAGGAAGTATAAATTGGGTGGTATTAACATTTTTTAGCTTCTTTTCATTGTTTCACTGGCTGTAAAAATGTCATTATTTTTGCAATAAAATTAATTGAGGGCATTTTTATAAAAGGTTAACAGTTTGCCAGAGAAAACAAGGGAGAGAATTTCCAGGAGGGAATAATTAGTTAAATAGGAGCCAGCAAAGACTGAGAAGAACTTGGGCTTGGGGGGATGGGGAGAGATGGAGGAGGGAGAATGGCAGGGGGCCTGGAGCTAATGATGAGGATGCCATGGGGCCAGATGAGGACCTCCGTGGAGCCCTTATCTCCTAGCTCTGTAACTGGCATCCTAAGTGTAAAGAGGAGAGGTGAAGAATTTGGCTGAGGATGGAGACCTGAGCATGCATGAAGTCAGACTGGAAGAGAAGAAGGAACTCCGGGCACCACTATCAGAACTGAATCTACATAAGAGGTCCAGGGAGGGACAGCAGCTGCCTGCATCCTCCTTGGAGCAATCCCATACAGTTTCCAAGGGTCCCAGAGGCATTCTGATAGAGCATGACAGTGATCCCTAATTTGATAACCCAGGAGGATTATCTGCTGTGACAGCTTTCTGTGGAGGAAGGTACCAGCACCTACGCTGCTTCCACTGATCAGGACTGTTACCACCTGTACACGCACTCGCCACTCCTCTGCAGCTCTCTCCACAAGTGCAGCCTGTTGACTCCTGAAATGCAGCCTTACAATCATGGTGGCCCCAAAATGATTATGTTTCTCGGGATAGTACACAAAGGCGCACTGCTGATCTGACAGCCTGGATGCCGGAAAGCTTAGAGGCAGCCTTCCTGATTTTAAGACAACTCAAATTACTCTTCAGAGGACATTTTAAACTTTCATTTATACCTACCAAGTATCCTTAAAGCAAGGTATTCCCACACCATGTCGGGATTCCTGTAAATGCCACATGGCATCAGATCAGATATCAAGTACAGAGGTCTCTGAGGACACTGGACCTGCTGGGGAAGGGGCTCACTGGGGGCTGCAGAAAAGGAAATGGTCTGATGAAAGTACACATTTCTGGGGAGCAGCCCAGACTTGTCACAGAGAAATTTCTGGATGTGGGTCTGGGACTGATTTACAAAAACCCCAGGTATTTTTAAGCCACTCATCTTGGATCAAATGGCTTTGGAAACCACTCAAAACTCTCATAGTACTGAGCGCTTGCAGCCAGTGTAGGGACCCAACAAACACCTGTGGATTGGCTTTCTATAATGAATGCAATTTGAGGTTCTGTGTCTACTAGTCGCGTGATGTCATCCAGTCCAATGCTGAAAGTATTGGATTCAGTATATCAAAAACAACTGGATATTCACTGTTGGCTGTACCCTTTCTCAAAAAATTAATGAAATAAAATAAAATGAAATAATATCTTAAAAGTAGTTGCAGGTCATTGCAAAATCCAGGAGGAAAATAACAGTTTGGCTAGCTTTAGACTTAATTAGATAAATACGCACATTGCCATTTCCATGGTAATGTTAACACAATAGACATAAGAGATATATAACTTTCAAATAACTACTAAGGTTAAAATGCAATGCCCACATTTGCTCACCATGTCTTTTTTTTTTTTTTTTTTTTTTTTTTTTGAGACAGAGTCTCGTTCTGTTGCCTAGGCTGGAATGCAGTGGCACCATCTCAGCTCACTGCAACCTCCACCACCCAGAATCAAGTGATTCTTGTGCCTCAGTCACCAGAGTAGCTGGAATTATAGGCATGCACTACCATGTAGTAGAGATGGGGATTTGCCATGTTGGCCAGGCTGGTCTTGAACTCCTGGCCACAAATGACCCACCCACCTCAGCCTCCCAAAGTGCTGGGATTATAGGCTGAGCCACTGTGCCTAGCCTCACCATGTCTTTTGAATGCCTACTCTGGGCCAGGCCCTTCTGAGGCACTGCAATGTATCAGTGAACAGAAAAGGCAGAAATTCCTCATGGGGCTTCTTTTCTAACAGGGGCAGACCCGTCTTTGAATGATGCCACACTTGGTGTACCGCATAGGATTTTACAGGTGACAGACTACTACCACGATGAAAAGACAACAGAAAAGGGCAGGGGAGAGGAAGGCCGAGGTGACTGTGAGGACATGAGTGGGGTGGCCGGAACAGGCCTCACTGAGAAGGTGATTCTGGAACAAGGAGGTGGAGATGAGCTGGTGACTCGGGTGCCTGGCAGGGCAACAGCCCCCAGAGGCTGGAGCAGCTGCAGGTGGGCAGGTGTGTCTGAGTGCCCAGAGCAGAGGTGGGGTTGCAGCTGAGGCCTCTCGGGTTGCCAGAAGCCCCATGACACTCACCGCTTTCCCTCTGTGTGAAACCAGGAGTCGCTGCAGGCTTTGGAGCCCAGCCGCCTCATGCTAGAGCTCACATGTGATGGGGCTCACTCTGGCTGCTGCTCAGTGAGCAGATGGTGGGGGGAGAGTGGGAGGTGGGAGGAAGGAGAGAAGCAAGGAGGAGATGAGTCAGGAGGCCACTGCCTTCCCGGAGGAAGGAGGATAATGGTCTGGCGAGGATGGCTGCCGTGGGGGTGAGAAAAAGTGGTGAATTCTCAATGTATTTTGAAAAATTAGTTTAAAAAAGAATCCAGAAGAAGGCAATAAATGAGAGGGGAAAAAAAAACAGAAGATGTGAAACAAATAGAAAGTACAAGAGGAGCTCAGTAGAGGTGATCCCAAATGTGCCACTAATTAAATTAAATGTAAAGAGACCAGATGCTCCAGTTAAAAGCAATAAATTGGCAGACTGAACGCAAGATTCAACTACATGCTGTTTATAGAAGACATCTAAAGCATACACAGAGAGGACAAAATTAAAAGGGTGGGTAAGAAATACATCATGTGAATTGTAACCAACAGAAAACTGGTGTAGTTACATTAACAACAGACAGAATAGACTTTTAGGTAAAAAACATTTGCTAGTGATAAAAAGAATTACTTCAGAATGACAAAATAAAAGTAGGACATATATGTGAATGTACTATTGACAAACTTTACTTAAGGGTCATATAGAATTATACTCTCAAGGGCTGCAGACTACAAAATGCTCTTAGTACAAATGGAACATTTACAAAATATTTATCATACTCTGAGCCATAAAATGCATCATAAAAATTTAAAAAGAAGAGATCATACAGACCACGTTTTCTGACCATACTACAATTAACTTAAAAAGACAACTAGCAAATCCCCATATGGTTAGGAGATTTAACACATACTTCCAAATAGCCCATAGGATTTGCTTCAAAATAATACAGGAGGTTGTGGTGGGAACAAGGATATAGAAAAAGTAAGATTGGCCACAACTTCATACTTAAAAAAAATTTTTTTTAAATTATACTTTAAGTTCTAAGGTACATGCGCACAATGTGCAGGTTTGATACATAGGCATACATGTGCCAGGTTGGTTTGCTGTACCCCACAACTTCATAATTGTAAAAGTTGGGAGAGGAATACATGGATACTCACTTTATTGTTCCATACACACATAGATATTTAATATTTTCAAGAGTGAAATGTTAGAAATGTAAGTAAAATAAATAAAACCTGAAGGAAAAATCACAAAAATAACCCAACAATGAAAGAAGAATCACAACTGAAATAATAAAATATTTTGAACTAAATCATAAAATATGTCACAAAAGCTTAGTAAGAGACAATAAAAGCAATAAAGTTTTATTTCTTTAGATGTATATACAAGAAAATAAAAAATACCAAAAATTAAGGAGCCAAATGCCCATTTCAATAAGTTAGGAAAAAATAGCAAAATAAACACAAAAAATTAGAAGAAAAACAATGATGAAGATCAGAAACTTTTTAAAAACCACAGAAAACAAATATATGGTAGACAGGACCAAGAAAATCAACCATTAGGCTTATGAAAAGAATAATACTATTGAGAACCTCTAAAAATAATTCTATGCAAATAAATTGGCAAATATGAATATAATGGACACAGTCTTAGAAAAATAAAACTTACCAAAGCTGATTAAAATATCAGAAAACTTGGATAGCCCTATAACCATTAAACGAGTTAAATCAACAGATATATACATTTGTTTTTCTATAAAAGGATCTCTAGGTGCAGATGGTTTTCTTGACAAATAAAGAAATAATTCAGTCTTACAATCTAATTCACAATAAAGAACAAGAGGGTACAATCCTAAACTCATGTTATGAGACTAGCACATAATCTTGGGACGGAAATGTGACAAGAAGTAGTAAGAAAAAAAGAAAAAAAATACAGGGCAATCTCATCCACAACAATTGGTTATATACATTTATTACAATCATGGCAAACTTCCGTTTATCACAGGAATGCAAGGATGGTTTAACACTACAAAATAATTGTGTTTCAACACGTGCATGTAGATAAAGCTTTTTAAAAACTGAACCACTGAGATTTTATAAATCTAAGCTAGAAATGGAAGGAAATTTCTTCTATCTGATATATGGCTCCTTAGAAAAAATATGGCACTAACATTATTCATATTTGTAACATGTCAAAAGCTTTTCCTACCACAGAAAAACAGAACTAAACCTAAACATATACACAATTGAATTAAATGCTAATGGACAAACTGCAGAATATTATTTCCAAGTTGCATATAGAGCATTTATTTCAATTAAGTCAGCAATAGAAAAGCAAAACCCAAATAGACTTTATTTACAGATACTCACTTTAAATATAAAGACATAGGTAGCTTGAATGAAAAGGGGTTAAAAATACATATGCCATGCAAATTGTGAGCATAAGAAAGTTGGAATGGATGTATTACAATCAAACAAAAGAGACTTCAAGAAAAAAGTATTACCAGAGATAAACATCTCATTATAATGAAAACATTAATTCACCAGGAAGACAATGAGAAATGTATATAAATACACAACTTCAAAATATATAAAGCAAAATATGACAAGACTAAAAGGAAATATAGGCAAATTCACAACCATAGTGGATGATTTTGAGGTCTATTTTTAAAGGAACTGCTAGAACAAGTAGACAAAAAAGGCAGGGGTATAGAAGACCTGAACACCATCAACAAATATTACCTGTCATTTACAGAATACTCTAACTCAAAACTATACAATATAATTTTTTTTCAACTGCAAAAAGAGCCTTCATATCTTGGTGAAAAAGCCATATGCTGATCCACCAAACATGTCTCAATAAAATTCAAAATGCTGAGATAACACAGAGTATGTCCTACGACAAAAAGGGAATTAATCTGGCAATCATGAAAAATGAGATGTGTAAAAAAGTCCCAAATATTTGGATACTATATAACATGCACATAAATAACATGCATGTAAATAACTCATGAGTGAAAGGAAAAACACAAGGGAGGTTAGAAAATAATTTTAAACTTGAAGATAATAAAAACATGTAATTTTGGTAATGCAGCTAAAACTGTGCTTCGAGTGAGTTATAGTATTAAACACACAAATGAGGAATGGCTTAAAACTAGTGATCTAAGTTTTCACCTTAAGTATGTATGAAAGATAAGCAAATCAAGACCAAAGTAAGTAGAAGGAAGGAATAAATAAAGGTGAAATCAGTGAAACAGAAAATAAAGAAAATCAACAGCTGGGGATGGTAGCTCATGCCTGTAATCCCAGCATTTTGAGAGGCCAAGGCAGGCACATCATTTGATGCCAGGAGTTTGAGACCAGCCTGGCCAACATGTTGAAACCCCATCTCAAAAAAAAAAAAAAAAAAAAAAAAAAAAAAAAAAAAAAGAAAAGAAAAGAAAGAAAGAAAATCATAAGAGAGAAAATTAACCTAAAATTTGATTCATTGAAGGATTCATAAGACTGGTAAACAAACACCCAGCAAGACTGATGAGAGAGAGAAATAAGTAGGAGGTGAAGGAGGGACAGAAAGAGGGAAAGCAGGAGCTCGCTTAAACCATCAGCATCACAGATGAAGGAGGGAGCAGAACCTCAGATTCTACACACATAAAAAGAATAAGAAAATGCTGTGAAGAAATATGATCATAAATTAGACATTTAGATGAATTAGACAAATTTCTTTTAAAACACAACTTACTAAATATGACATAAAAGGAAACAGAAAATCTGAGCTGCATATTTTATTCTGAATCTATATTTACTAAGAAAATTGTAGTTTATAAAACTCTAAGAAGATAGGAGAAAGAAACACTAATTTCTCAAGTTTGGCATGAGGCTAGCATACCTCTGACACTAAAAGAAGAATGTGAAAAGAAAAGAACAGATCAACAACCAACATGAACATTGCCATAATCACTCATACTGTATTAGTTGAATCCTGTAATATATGAAAAATAATCAAGACCAAGTAGAGTGTATCCCAAGAATGTAAGACTAGGCAAACATTCAAAAACCAATAAAAATTATTTACTATATTAACTAAAAAACAGTAAAACATTTGACCAAATTTAATACCTATTGATTTAAAAAAAAATCCTGCAACCTTGAAATAAGAAAGAATTCCTCCTGCAATACAGGGCATTTAAAAAAATTCTAACCTTAATTCTTACTTTATGATGAAATGTTGAATTATTTTCCCTTATGATTAAAAACAAGTTAAGCATATTTAGTCTTAATACTTGTATCAAAGATTGTAGCCAGTGCAATAAAGTAGAAAAGAGGGATAAAGGTTAAAAAGGAAAAAGGAAAAGTTTTGCTATTTGTAGATGATATGTCAATGTAGCAAATTCTAAAAGCTCTATAATTAATGCATGCATTTAGTAAGGCTGCAAGTTACAAGGTCAATATGTCAAAAACATCAATTGTATTTTTATATACGAGTAGCAAAAAGTTGGAAAATGAAATTAAAATAAATCAATTTATAATGGCTTTAAAAAACATAAAATAATCCAGAATAAATTTAGCAAAAGCTGCCATGGTTTTCTACACTAAGACAAAAACCTCTGCTGAGAGACATTAAAGAAGACCTTACAAAATAGAAAAATATATTACATTCATAGATTCAAAACATCAATATTAGGGTCAGTTCTCCCAAAATTAATCTATAGATTCAAGACAATTCTATTTTTAAAAATCCCAGTAGGCCTTTTTGTAGAAACTGACAAAATTATTCAAAATTTTAAATAAAAATACAATTGATCTAGAATAGCCAAAATTATCTGAGAAAATATAAAGCTGGAAGTCTTACAGAACTTAAAGAGTTACTATAAAGCTACAGTAGTCAAGACAATATGATATGGGCATGAAGGCAAATATATAAATCAATGGGACAGAGATGAAGATAAAGCTCAATGGTACAAAATAGAGGAGAGCTAGAAAGAAACCCACAACCATGACAAGGTCATTCAGAGGTGAAAGGAAGGCTTCAGCAGAGGGTTCTGGGAATAGCTGCATTTTCATGTGGAAAAATAATGTACTTCAATTCCTACTTAATGCCACAAACGAAGATTAATTCAAGATGGGTCACAAAACTAAACATTAAACCTACAACTATAACCTTTTTTTCAGAAGTAAACACAGTCTTCTACCTTCGCAACTGGGAGTAGTTACAGATTTCTTAGAACACAGAAAGCAGTGATCATAAAAGAAAAAATTGAACATGTTAGACTTTATCAAAACATTAAAAACTTCAACTCACTGAAAAGCACCATTTAGAAAATAAACAGACAAATCCCCAAATGAGAAAAAAAATATTCACAAGACATAGACTTGACAAATGACTTAATTCTAACCTCTATAATAAAAGTCCTATGGCAACAATGAAAAGGCAGATTATCCTTTTTTTAAAAAAAAAAAATTGCCAAAAGTTTGGAAGAGGAACTTAAAAGGAAGATATAGAAATGGTCAACAGTACATGAAAAAGTGCTCAACATCATTAGTTATCAGGAAAATGAAAATTTAGACTTCAAACAGATACCACCTGATACCTACTAGAATGGCTAAAATTAACATCTTACAACATCAAGTGCTGACAAGGATGGGGAGCATCTGGAACTTGCTTACATTACTGGAGGGAAAATAGAAATGATGCCACTCATTTGGAAAAAGATATGATAGCTTTCTATAAAACTAAGCAAACATCAACCCTATTACCCTGGGGTTTTCCCACCAGGTATTTATGTTAAGAGAAATGAAAACATGTGTCTACACACACAAAGACTTGTACAAGAATGATTAAAACAGCTTTATTAATAGTGACACAACACTGAAAACCCAAATGTCCATCAACAAGAGAATGGGTAACGACTGTGGTGTGTATATCTGTACATACACATACCACACCACACACACATATATGTATACATATGTTCTTTACAATAGAATACTTACTATTCAATGATAAAAAAAAAAAAAAGAATGACATATGGATATACTCGGCCATATGGGTAAATCTCATAGAAGCTGGAAACAAGAGAAATCAAACTGCATAGTAGTTTTTACATTTTTTTTTTTTTTTTTTTTTTGAGACAGAGTTTCACTATCGTCCAGGCTGGAGTGCAATCTCGGCTCACCGCAACCTCTGTCTCCCGGGTTCAAGTGATTCTCCTGTGTCAGCCTCCCAAGTAGCTGGGATTACAAGCATGCACCACCACGCCAGGCTAATTTTGTATTTTTAGTAGAGACAGGGTTTCTCCATGTTAGTCAGGCTCGTCTCGAACTCCTGACCTCAGGTGATCCGCCCCCCTCACCTCAGCCTCCCAAAGTGCTGGGATTACAGGCATGAGCCACCAGACCCGGCCTATCTGAAGTTTTAAAATTGGCAAAACAAATATATTCTAAATAATTTTTAGAAAACTTGTTGCTTTTGGAGAGTATTAACTGGAACAGGGCACAGTGAAACTTTCTGGGGTGAGAGAAAATTTCTGTATCTTGGTAGGGGTGTCATTTAGATTGGCAGATGCATTTGCCAGAATCTGTTCAATTGCACACTTAAAATGTGTGTTTTACTGATGTAAATTATACCTAAAAATACTACCACACAAATGTTGAGCTATACTTGGTTGATTTCTTTTCTTTAGTATTTGATGGCAATTCTGATACCACTTTCTGTGTATTCTAGATTTGAACAAATGAGTAAATATATTAAGATTATTGAAAGCAAAGTGTCTTACCACTGGTAAAAGGAGTTACTAAGATGGGAAGGGTTGTGCAGACTGGGGCTGAAAGTATCAACGTAAGTTCTCATTTTTGAAAAATACCTACATTTCTTAGTTATGACAAGGCCTAGAAGCAATGAGCACATCCGGCACCCAAATTTTTTATTTCTAAATAACATTCCTTAAAATAAAACAGAACTGCCTAGAAAAAGGCTGATTTCAGTGCTGGAGCAAAGATTGTAAAAGGAAATCCTAGACTACCTCCTTGCACCAGAAAGGAAAGAGGTGTTAAGAGAACAGTGGGCACAAATCCAAAGGACAGAGAGTTAGTTTAAAGGGATTCCCCACCCACCAAATCTGGGGCAACCTGAGCATCACAATAAATAATGGTAGCAACAATATAATCCACTGGGCAAAATAAGATCCATAAGTCCATATAAATAGATGATTAAGGAAATAGAGAAAATAAACCTCTTACATAGAGAAGAATGCCAATGTAGGAGGAGTAACAGTTAGAAATTCATCAATGAGTGCTAAAACTAGTAGATAACTAATAGATAAAAGTTTAATGAGCAAAATCCTATTAACTACAACGGGAAACAATTTTACAGGTGAGAAACCTACACTACCTTAACCAAGTGACCAAAATTAACATAACCAGTAATGGGACAAATCAACACCATATGCCTTTTTGATACAACACACTAGGAGGGACATAACATCACTTCTGTGGCATTACTGGTAAAAATGCTAACAGAACTTTAAGAAACCTTAGAAAAATCAAATTGGAAGACATCCTACAAATTAACTTGTCCATGCTCTTGGAAAACACCAAATCAAGAAAGACAGAGAAAGGCTTAGGACCTGTTCCAGATTAAAACAGACTAAGAAGGCATGACAATTAAGTGCAACCTAAGATCCTGGATTGAACCCTGGACTGGGAAAATAACAGCTATAAAAGACATTATTGAGAGAATTGATAAAATTTAATATGGAGTATAGATTAGATACTATAATTGTATGTGTCAAATTTCCTGATTTTAATAATTGTACCATAGTTATGAAAGAGAGTGTCTTTCTTATAAAAGAAAATATGCGCTGAAATTTTTTGTGGTAAAGGGGCATGACGTCTCTACCATCTCAAATGGTTCAGAAAAAAAAAAAAAACCACGATGATACACACACATGTATTCATATGCATGCACATATGCCTATATATAAACAAACACACAAAACTATTATATATATTTATATATATAACATACCATATATATATTTAAAAATATATATGGATAGAGCAAATGAGTTAAAAGGTATACAGTTGCAATTGGTTGATATAGGTAAAACATATATGGGGGTCCTTTGTGTCATTTTCGCAACTTTTCTATACATGTGGAAGTAGATCAAAAGAAAAATCATGAGAAAAGGTTTACTATAATGATGGGACTGTAAATTGGGACAACTACCCATTGAAAACCATTAGGCAGTATCTACCAAAGCTAAACGTACAAATACCCTATGAACCACCAATTTCATTCCTAGGTATTACTCAGCAGAAATACATAGATATGGTCATTAAAAACATGCACAAGAATATTCATAGCAATGTTATAATAGCATAGCATTCCTTTGTGTCAATGTATCACAATTTATTTTTGCATTATACCCTTAATAGACATTTGGGTTGCTTCCAGTGTAGGGTTCTTAAAAACAGCATGGAAAGGTGCTGAACTTTATTAGTTACCAGTGAAAAAAAGATACTCAAACATCCACCATGTGCGCACAGATTTTAAAGTTTGGTTCAAACCAAGTTTTGGTGAGCATGTAAAGTGAGCTCTCGTACACTGCTGGTGGAAGTATACATGGGCACATCCACTTTGGAAAACAGTTTGGTATTCAGTGTGTGAACTTGAGACAGATACCCCCATGAGCCAACAATGCCACATAATTACCCCTAGACAAACTTATGCACATACACACCAGAGTGCAAGTCTGAGAAGGCTAATGGCAGTGTTATAATAGTTCCAAACTGCAAAGAATCCAAATGCTTATCCAATAGAGTGCATTTTAAAAGTGGCATATTCAAACATCACACTGAATGGGCAAAAGCTGGAAGTGTTCCCCTTAGAAACTGGAACAACAAGAGGATGCCCATTTTCACCACTCCTATTCAACATAGTACTGGAAGTCCTAGCCAGAACAATCAGACAAGAGGAAGAAATGAAAGGCATACAAATTAAAGAAAAAAAAAGAAAAGAAAAGGAAGTCGAACTATCTCTTTTCACGAATGACATAATTCCATACCTTGTAAAACCCTAAAGACTCCATGAAAAGAGCACTGGATCTGATAAACATAATAAGTAAAGTTTCAGGATACAAAATCAATGTGCAAAAATCAGTAGCATTTCTGTACACCAATAACATTCAAGCTGGGAGTCAAATCAAGAACACAATGCCATTTACAATGGCCACACACAAAAAATACAATACCTAGGAATACTTAACCAAGGAGGTGAAAGATATCTAAAGGAGAACTCTAAAACACTGATAAAAGAAATCACAGATGACACGAATGGAAATGCATTCCATGCTCATGAATTGGACGAATCAATATTGTTAAAATGTTCGACTGGGCGTGGTGGCTCACACCTGTAATCCTAGCACTTTGGGAGGCCGAGGTGGGTAGATCACTTCAGGTCAGGAGTTTGAGACCAGCCTGACCACTATAGTGAAAGCCCGTCTCTACAAAAAGTACAAAAATTAGCTGGGTGTGGTGGCAAGCACCTGTAATCCCAGCTACTCAGAAGACTGAGGCTTGAGAATCACCTGAACCTGGGAGGCAGAGGCTGCAGTGAGCCAAGATCATGCCACTGCACTCTAGCCTGGGCAACAGAGATTCTGACTCAAAAAAACAAAAAATGGTCATAGTGCCCAAAGCAATTTACAGATTTAACACTATTGCTATAAAATCACTAATGTCATTGTTTTTTGCAGAATTAGAAAAAAAAAATCCAAAATTTATATGACATCAAAAAGAGCCTAAATAGCCAAAGAAATCCTAAGCAAAAAGAACAAAGCTGGAGGCATCACATTACCCTACTTCAAACTATACTACAAGACCACAATAACCAAAACAGCATGGTACTGATACAAAAATGGACACATAGATCAATGGAACAAAATAGAGAACCCAAAAGTAAAGCCACACATCTAAAACCAACTAATCTTCCCATCCTTTAATACTATGTTATTATTTGTTTCAGGATAAGTTGAACTAGTCATTGTTGAATAGAAACGAAGTCGACAAAAATAGGCAATAGGGAAAGGACTCCCTATTCAACAAATGGTGCTGGGAAAACTGGTTAGCCATATGCAGAAGAATGAAATTGGACCCCTCCTTATTGCCATATAAAAACTTAACTTAAGATCAACTAAAATCTTAAATTTAAGACCTCAAACTATAAAAATCCTACAAGAAAACCTAGAAAAGACCCTTCTGGACATCAGACTAGGCAAATAACTTATGACTAAGTCCTCAAAAGCAACTGCAACAAAAACTAAAATTGACAAGTGGGACATAATTAAACTAAAGAGCTTCTGCACAGCAAAATAAACTAACGGAGTAAATATACCACCTAGAGAAATGGCAGAAAATATTCACAAACTATGCCTCTGACAAAGGACTAATATCCATAATCCATAAGGAATGCAAACAAATCAACAAGCAAGAAACAACCTTATTAAACAGTTGGTAAAAGACATGAAGAGACACTTCTCAAAAAGAGACACATGAGTGGCCAACAAACGTATGAAAAACTGCTCAACATCACTAATCATCAGAGAAATGCATGCCGAAACCACAAAGAGATACCATCTCATACCAGTCAGAATGGCCATTACTAAAAATTCAAACGATAACAGACATTTTAAAAAATTACTTTGAGTTTTACCATTTTACTTTTTACTTGGTGAGGCTACAGAGAAAAGGGAACGCTTATACTCTGCATGTGGGAAAGTAAATTAGTTCAGCCACTGTAGAAAGCAGTTTGGAGATGCCTCAAAGAACTAAAAAGAGAACTACCATTCAATCCAGCAATCCCATTACTGGGTATCTACCCAAAATAAAATAAACTGTACTACCCAAAAGACAATATGCACATGTATATTCATTGTAGCACTATTCACAATAACAAAGACATGGAATCAACCTAGATGCCCATCAGTGATGGACTGAATAAAGAAAATGTGTTTCATATATAACATGGAATACTCTGCAGCCATAAAAAAGAATGAAATAATGTCCTTTTCAAGCAACATAGGTGGAGCTGGAGGCCATTATCCTAGTGCAATTAACACAGAAAACCAAATATTGTATGTGAGAGCTAAATCTTGGATATGCACAGACATAAAGACAGGAATAACAGATGCTAGAAACTCCAAAGGAAGAGAGGGAGAGAGGAGGCAAGGGCTGAAAAACTACCTGTTGGGTACTATGTTCACCATGTATGTGACAGGATCAATAGAAGCCCAAACCCCAGCATCACACAATATACCCTTGTAACAAACCTGCACACATAACCACTGAATCTAAAATTAAATTTTTAAAATAAATACTTTATAAATAAACGTGGCATATTCATATACAAATAAAACACTGAATATGAAAGAACTCCAGGTACCTACAGTGATACAGATGAATTTCAAAGTATATGTTGAATAAAAGAAGAAAGAAAAACACAAAATGTATACAGTATGATTCCATTTATGTAAAATTGAAAACATATAATGCTAAAGTATGATGTGTATGGATACATACAAATACGGTACAACTACAAAACAAAACTATGTTGTTTTGGATGATGTATGTGAGGAAAATCTATCCTTATAGAGAAATGTAGCTGGAAAAGTGAGGAGTATTTTAGTAGGTTTTTCAAATAATTGTAGGATATTCTTTGATATCATTCTGAAACTTGACAAGTGATCGTTGCTTAAAAGCTAGTGGCACTGTGGAATCGAACATGACATCAATGAATGTTTTGTACTCTGCTACTCTAAAATTCACTGGTCTAGCTTATACTTCAAAGGAATCTTTTATTCATGCATAATTTTGCTACATCATGCATTAGTCATTTGGAAAACATAAGCTTGCTGAGTTATGAAACTTTTTCAAATGTTGACACATTATATTTCATTATGCAATATCAAAAATCACATTCACTAATATTGCCGCCAATATCAATACAGAATTTAAGTGGTGGTAAGCTATTTAGGTCATATTTTAAAGAATATGCATGTTGACAGGAAAGTAACAAATAGTATTAATTGTTTTAGCTGAGAGACTTACCCTTGTCATTTTTGAAAAAAAAAAAAATCTTTGCCATATAACAAAGTCTGAGTAGACATAGTTTGTCAGTCATTCTTTCAGGTAAAAGTGGTGTTTCATGGAAAAGGGGGCTAGTTCAGCTTGCAACTGAAACAACTGCACAGATGGTGATTTCGTTTTAAGACCACCATCATATGCAGCAGAAGTGCTCAGAATATTAAAACGACTTGTATTCAAGGGTCAATATTTAATAAAATGAATCATTTTTACTGTTTCGTCAGGGACATTACTAAGGGAAATTAGCATTTACCTTTACATTGTACAGAACAGTGAGGAATACAATGACTAATGGTGCAGTTTGATGCCACAAGCTTGATTCAAGCTAAGGTCCCGGCAGTTTCACCACCATTACTTCTTGTACCATGGCCCAAATGTCCACTTAGTGAAAAACACAAATGACTTTTCTTTTTTTAACAAACTCCCAAAAAAGAAATTTCCAGGTCCAGGCGGTGTCACTGGAGAATTCTACCAAATATTTATTTATATTTCCATAGGTTATTGGGGGACAGGTGGTGTTTGGTTACATGAGTAAGTTCCTTAGTGGAGATGTGTGAGATTTTGGTACACCCATCACCCAGGCAGTAGACGCTGCACCCTATTTCTAGTCTTTTATCCCTCACCCCCTTCCCACCCTTTCCCCAAGTCCCCAAAGTCCATTGTGTCATTCTATGCCTTTGCATCCTCATAGCTTAGCTCCCACTTATGCATGAGAACACATGATGTTTGGTTTTCCATTCCTGAGTTACTTCACTTAGAATAATGGTCTCCAATCTCATCCAGGTTGCTGCAAATGCCATTAATTCATTCCTTTTTATGACTGAGTAGTATTCCACCATATATGAGATACATAATCTGTGAGATATATATACACACATATATGTATGTATATACACATATGTCAATATAAATATATATACATATACAGTATATATAAAAATATATATACATATATAGTATATATTTACATATATAGTATATATTTACATATATATATTTATATATACTATATATGTATATACTATATACTATATATATGTAAATATATACATATATATGTATATATAAATATGCATGTTGACAGGAAGGCAACAAATAGTATTAATTGTTTTAGCTGAGAGACTTACCCTCATCATTTTTGGAAAAAAAAAACTTTGCCATATAACAAAGTCTGAGTAAACATAGTTCGTCAGTCACTCTTTCAGGTAAAAATGGTGTTTCATGGAAAATGGGGCTAGTATATATATAAATATATATACTTATATACATATGTGTGTGTGTATATATATATCACAGTTTCTTCATTCATTGATTGATGGGCATTTGGATTGGTTCCACATTTTTGCAATTGAGAATTGTGCTGCTATAAACATGCATGTGCAAGTATCTTTTTTATATAACGACTTTTCTCTGGGTAGATACCAAGTACTGGGATTGCTGGATCAAGTGGTAGTTCTACTTTTAGTTCTTTAAGGAATCTCCACACTGTTTTCCATAGGGGTTGTCCTAGTTTACATTCCCACCAGCAGTGTAGAAGTGTTCCCTGTTCACTGCATCCACGCCAACATCTATTTTTTTACTTTTTTTATTATGGCCATTCTTGCAGGAGTAAGGTAGTATTGCATCATGGTTTTGATTTGCATTTTTCTGCCCATTAGTGATGCTGAGCATTTTTTCATATGATTATTGGCCATTTGTGTATCTTCTTTTGAGAATTGTCTATGCATGTCCTTAGCCCGCTTTTTAATGGGATTTTTTTTCTTGTTGATTATTTGAGTTCATTGTAGATTTTGGATATTAGTCCTTTGTCAGACATACAGATTGTGAAGATTTTCCTCCACTCTGTGGGTTGTCTGTTTACTCTGCTGACTGTTCCTTTTGCCATGCAAAAGCTCTTTGGTCCAATTAAGTCCCAGCAATTTATCTTTGTTTTTATTGCATTTGCTTTTGGGCTCTTGGTCATGAAATCCTTGCCTAAGCCAAGGTCTAGAAGGGTTTTTCCAATGTTATCTTCTAGAATTTTTATAGTTTCATGTCTCAGATTTAAGTCTTTAATCCATCTTGAGTTGATTTTTGTATAAGGTGACAGACAAGCATCCATTTTCATTCTCCTACATGTGGCCAGCCAATTATCCCAGCACCATTGTTGAAAAGGGTGTACTTTCCCCACTTTGTTTTTGTTTGCTTTGTTGAAGACCAGTTGGCTATAAGTATTTGGGTTTATTTATGGGTTCTCTATTATGTTCCATTGTTCTATGTGCCTGTTTTTATAACAGTACCATGCTATTTTGGTGACTTTGGGCTTACAGTATAGTTTGAAATCAGGTAATATGATGCCTCCAGATTTGTTCTTTTAATACTATTATGAAAATTATTTTGACATTGTGAATCTCCTGAAAGCTTCTCAGGGACCCCAGGGGTCTACAGACCACAGTTTGAGCACTGCTGGGGTAGGGGTATGAAGGAGGTTCTCCTGGAATAACTGGTTGGTCTCCTTATTAGTCTAGCTGGCTGGCACAGAAGAAAGAGGGAGAAAGTGAGAGAGACAGAGAGAGAGAGATGGTGTGTGTGTGTGACTGTGTGTGTGTTCTCTGTGTGTGTGTGTGTGTGTGAAAGAGAGAAGACAGAGAATTCTATTTAAGGAGGAGAGAGATGAAGGGAAGGTGGGAAGAAGGGAAGTGAAGGTGGGAGAGAGAATAAGGGAAGATAGGAGAGAGGGAAGGAGGAGGAATGGAAGGAGGGGAAAAGCAAGGAAGTATTAATATGTGGCATACATGGTTTTTCAGCCTGATGGTGCCAGAAGCATTTGAAAACACAAGAGAGCTTCTTGATATATCTGAGGGTGAGCTAGAATGCTACAGGGGCCTTTCCCATCCATTAGTATCAGATAGGAGGCATCATATGAGGAAAACCTAAACTGTGCAGGGCTTTGTTTAGGAAAACCTAAACAAAAGTGCTGGTCTTCGGCTGGGTGCGGTGGCTCACGCCTGTAATCCCAGCACTTTGGGAGGCCAAGGCGGGCAGATCACAAGGTCAGGAGATCGAGACCATCCTGGCTAACACAGTGAAACCCCGTCTCTACTAAAAATACAAAAAAAGAAAAAAAAATTAGCCGGGCATGGCAGCGGGTGCCTGTAGTCCCAGCTACTAGGGAGGCTGAGGCAGGAGAATGGCGTGAACTCAGGAGGTGGAGCTTGCAGGGAGCAGAGATCGCACCACTGCACTCCAGCCTGGGCGACAGAGCAAGACTCTATCTCAAAAAAAAAAAAAAAAAAAAGTGTTCGTCTTTAATGCCAAAGAAATTTTCAAGTAAGAATGGTGTTTTCACCGAAATGCTTCTCAATCGATCTTCAAGCTTTGTCTTTGACTGTTTGCTTGTTTTCCACCCAATGGGGGCCTAGGTCTGTAACAGACTGGCATCCAGGCAGGCAGCAAGGCAAACAGGGGCGTGCAGGGGTTGGTGTTGTCTACCTGGTACCCACTAGAAAGGGTTTACGGGCTTAAGCCCTTCTGCAGAGGCATGTCACAGAGCAAGGGAGCAGAGGTGGGGACTCCAGCCTCACCTCCAGTGGGGACTCCGCTGACGATGAGGAGCCCAGCTGCTGCCCCTTGCCCTGTCTTGCCCCACTGGCCATGGAGTTAGCTGTGCCCAGGAACACTCCAGCGCCTGTGGACACCTGCTTTCAACTTCCACACCTCTGACTAATGGCCTGTGGGTCCTCTGTTGCTTTTTCTTTCTAAACACAGAATAACTCTTCTACAGTTTATCTTTCTTTTTATTTTGTAGTTTGAGTTTTACATTATTACCATTCATCATTATTTTAAATTTCTCTTTACTTATTAAATTGGAACAGGGATTTCCACTGCAAACAATAATTGTGAGAATAATCTAGACATTAAAGAAAACCTTTTTGTTTCTCCTCTCAAGGTCCTTTTCAGGGCCCTGGAAATGTCTATAAGACAGTCTTGCCTCTGTGGTCCCAGAGAAGGCGGTAAAGTGAGCGCTGACACACAAAGTCACTGTCCTCGTGATGTAATCGACTACGGCCTCAATGTTCCATCTCCCAAAGTGAACATGGCCAGGGTGACAGAGACAGGACGGCCCCTTATCCATTCACTGGGTCCTTTCTGAGGACAGAAATGCATAAAATCCCAGTGTACCCAACACGCACGCACACACACACACACACACACACACACACACACACACACACACACACACAGTTTTTATTAACCCTGAACCAGCTCAAGTTAAATAAGAATATGGGGATATCCTATGCGAGATAAATAAATTAGATGAGATCAGCTTACAATTTACCATTATTTGGGATTTTGACAAAACTTCTGGCCTAACACAGCAGCTACTGCAGACCTAACAACTACTCAGCATCCCTCTTGCTTCTAAGGAACAGTACGCACAAGAAAGCAGTAAAGATTGTACACTGGGTATGTGGGGGCCACTGAAGTTGCTCCATGACATAAAAATGATGGCAGGAAACCATCCTCTTCCTCAAAGCAGGAGATATCTCCTGTCTCCTCGGAGCCACTGGAATGCCACTGGACTGAGCAGGGGTAGATGGCACAGGCACACATCACATGGAGGCTCTCTAACCTCTGTGCCCATCCAGATGAACCCAACTTCACTGTGCTGTCACATCCACTCCCATACCCCACCTCCTGCTTTTCTCTAGGGCAGAAGCAGATCTCATTAATCCTGTACCTCCTGGGGCTCAATCTCCAGGGATCTTAAGTTGAAGCCCGGACAGGCAGGGATCTAATTCTAACCCCAAAGTTTGGGGAGTTATTTCATCTCTTCTTTTATACAGTGTGGATGGAAATGGCACCTTCCTCATAGGGTCACTGTAGGGACGAAATGAAATAATATATATAGACACATAAAGGGTTCTTGGCACAGAGAAAGGACTTGCTAGAGGTTAGATCTCACTATATCACTCCTAGTACCACTGCTACTGCTACCACTTAAACACAATGGTCAAGAGGACAACTGCAATATTATTTCCAATAACCCCAGAAATACATAAATACAAACGTGAGATACAGACTAATCAACAATGTAACAAGGAGATTTGGGAGCCAGCCCCTGGACATTACCAGCCAGTTGCAACATTTTCCCCCAGAACTGTACCATGGGCAACCCTCGTCCTAAGGAGACAAAATCTCTCTTCCAAGGCACAAACCCACAGGCACTAATAAAATGTCAATTACATTTCAAAGTGTACTTATGGGTCACTTGCATCTGGACAAAGCATTTTATATGGTAAATTAGAATTTTATAAGGATTTAAATAATAATTCTATAGAATTCTTTGAGCATTGTCAGTGCCTTGAGTAAACAAATATTCCACAAAAACAAATACGAGGAGGCGAAGAGGCTTTCACAAATGAGGTTGACCCACTGATGATCCTTAGAACAGATGTGGCAAGAACTGTGTCACTCCCCAACAATGGCCAGATTCTCACTTGAACAACCACAGCAATATTCAATGCTAAGTAGTTGGACA
Source organism: Macaca nemestrina (assembly GCF_043159975.1). Lineage (NCBI taxonomy): Eukaryota > Metazoa > Chordata > Mammalia > Primates > Cercopithecidae > Macaca > Macaca nemestrina. The sequence goes on from NC_092131.1 coordinate 171,982,205, forward strand.
TATTTTAAGGGAACTCGCAAAAATAAATGTCTTCGATTTTTATTTCATATGAATCCTAAAACGCAGGCTTTCATTTACTTTTAATGTTGACAAATTATCAAAATGGACTGAGGGACCTTAAAGGTCATGTAGTCAAAGTTCAAAAACAACCTCAAGAGATCCACTTCCTCTTAAACGGATACAAAACTGTAGAAATGGATAGTATCATTTAGATAAAGGGAAATACCAACATGTCTGTCACACACACAAAAAAATCAAACACACAAACAAGCAAAACAGCAAACAACAGTGCCTTCCTGCGAAGCCTGTGGTCATCGCCCTCTGGGCACACAGCCAAGAACGGCCCTGCTGTGTAAGCCAGGAGCCTTAGCTGGTCTCACTCTACTGAATCTTTCTCCAATCTGGGCCTTTGACTCTAAAATTAGCAGGTATGATCACACAAACTCTGCAGAAACCTCCCTTCCTCGATGCTCTTCTAATTGCGTTTGATAAGCATCCCACATCAGTGCCAGACCTGTGTTCTCCTCTCCAGCTATGGGAATACTGCTCAAACCAGAGAGCAGACATGGTCATTTATAAAGACTATGACTTGCATTGGAACATCACAAAACTAATGTGTTCTAAAAATACATAGCAATCAACAATTCACCCATAGTGGGGAGGATTATTTTGCTGCAGCTCAAGACTTTGCCAAGCTCCAGACCTGGAGCTAATGGCTTCTTTGACATCTCTAACTGGATGAAGCACAGCTTCCTCAAACTCAACAAGACTCCATCAGAAATCATCCAATCTCTACCCAACCCTGGACCCCATCCAGTATTTCCTATACAAAAAAAAAATTGTGGAGTTTTGTAATGTCCTAATTTAGCCTGGGCTTCAACCACCGTGATTTTGATGTAATTTTGATTTTGATGTCTGGGATGCTGTCTAGGCATTGAAATGTTTTTCTGACCTGCCCCTCCCCAGGGTTGAGAATCACTGCTCTAGATATTTTAAATCCCTAATACTTTAATGAGTCTATACCTCCTCCCACGGCTTGTCAATCTTAAAATGCTCTAAAATTGCTATAGCCCTCCACCCAAGGACACTGCAGTCCCTATCAATGTGCCATTGGGAGCTGTGCAAGGCAGCAGCTCTGTGCCTCCAGGCCTCAAGGTCTCCAGCACTCCATGAGCTCTGGTAGCAGCTATCAGCTCTGTCTGTGTATTAGAATCACTTGTACATCTTTTAAAAGACACGAATGCTCAGAGATCCTGAACCAATGGGCTTGAATCCCATTGATACATTTTTTCAAAGGTCCCCAGGTGACTAGAAGGTGTGACCAGAGTCAAGTACCACTTATTTGGCACCTACCCCAAAGAGAATTACTGATTTCTGCAAAGTATCCAATGGCCATGTGTGCATGAGTCTGCCCTTCTCAGGGCCTACATTCTGCTGATCCTGTCACTTCTCATAGTTTCTTCCTTCTGAGTCCTGCTTCTCTGACTGCCGTGCCTAATAGACCGTGGCTTACCACACTGGCATGCTTTTTTGCTTTTTTGTTTTTGAGATGGTGTCTCACTCTGTCACCCAGGATGGAGTGCAGTGGTACGATCTCAGCTCACTGCAAACTCTGCCTCCCGGGTTCAAGCAATTCTCCTGCCTCAGCCTCCTGAGTAGCTGGGATTACAGGCATGCACCACCATGCCTGGCTAATTTTTGTATAGTAGAGACAGGGTTTTGCCATCTTAGCCAGGCTGGTCTCGAACTCCTGACCTCAAGTGACCCTCTCACCTCAGCCTCCCAAAGTGCTGGATTACAGGTGTGAGCCACCACACCTGGCCAGAGCCATGCTTTTACACATAATATTCATGCCTCGCCCATGCTTCCCTCTACTCCACATCACTTATTCTGCACTTGTACCAAGCCATCTGAACATCACCGGAAAAAAATCTTAGAACTCTGATGACTAGGCTGTCTTCAAACTTATATCATATAGGCACTAAAAACTGCTAAATTGTTTTATTTTCATGGAAATTTCACTTTGTTACTTTCCAGGATGACAGTTTCATACTTTTCTGTTTTTCTCAAATTTCCAACAAACTCTTTCCCTTCAGTCTCCCTTAAAACTTTGCTACCTACTCTACACAGCGGTCTATGGACAACTCTTGATCTTCCCATCATTATTCTTCAGCTTCTGCACCCTCATCCTCCACCCTTCTCTCACCTTATCTCCCTTTGGATGCTAACCTCCTCACCTGCTAAAAGTTACTAAGGGACAGCATCCTTCCAATTAGCCCCGATTTCCACTGTTTCATCACTTCCTTCTCTATATGAGATGTTTTTAAATTGCTCATCTTAAAAATCAACTTCATATCTCCCTCCAGCTACCACTCCTTTTTATGCTCTCCTTTATAGCAACAATCTTTGAAAATTTATCTATACTCTCTGTCACCAAATGCTCACTTCTTCTTCCTTCATTTTATAAAGAAGCTTTCACTGGAATTAGCATTTTAGTTTTGCAGGGTTTTGTATTGAACACATCGAACTTATCTTCCGTTGTCTTCCAGTTTCCAGTGTTGCTGTTAAAAGCTATCCCATATTCATGGACCAGAAAATGCGATGTTGCTAAGACGGCAATACTCCTTAGATTAATGTACAGATTCAACTCAATCCCTTTTTTTTCAGAACTTGACAAGCTGATCCTAAAATTCATACGGAAATTCAAGGGATTGAGAATAGCCAGGATAATCTTGAAAAACAAAGGAGGATCCATAGTTTTTGACTTTAAAAGTTACAATAAATCTACAATAATTAAGATAGTATGGTATTGGCATAAACCCTTGCACTTATGTCTGATTGATTCTTTATGAGAACAGCAAGATAATTTTGTGGCGAAAGAACAGTGTGTTTTTTTTTTTAAACAAATAGTGGTCGGGCAACTTAGTATCCACATGTGAAAGAATAAAGTTCTATCCTTACTTCACACTGTACACAAAAATTAAGACAAGATTGATCATGGGCCTCCTAAACTTAAGAGATGATACCATAACAACACCTAGAAGAAAGCATAGCAGTAAATCTTTGTAATCTTGAGTTGGGCAATAATTTTGTAGGTACAATAACAAAAGTACAATCAACAAAAGAAAAGATAAATTGAACTTCATCAAAATTACAAAAATTTATAGTTTTTTCTCAGAAAACACTATCAAGAATGTGAAAAGGCAAACTACAGAATGGGAGAAAATATTTGCACAAAGTACATCTGATAAGGGACTTGTATACAGGATATATACAACTCAATAATAAAAACACAAATAACCAATAAAAATGGACAAAGATTTGAACAGATATTTCTCTAAAGAATACATAAAACCAGTTAATAATCACATGAAAAGATACTCAACATCACTAGTCACTAAGGAAATGCAAAACAAAATCACAATGAAATATAACTTCACACTCACTAAGACGGGTATAATAAGAAAGATAGACAATAATAAGTGTTGACAAATATGTGGAGAAATTGGAAATCTTATACTCAGTTGGTAGGAATGTAAAATGATACAGCTACTTCAAAAAATAGTTCACCAGTTCCCCAAAAAGTTAAGCATAGAATTTCCAAACGACCCAGACATTCTACTCCTAGGTATACACCAAAGAGAAATGAAAACATATCTGTACATGAATTGTCATAACAGCATTATTCATATTAGCCAAAAATAGAAAAACCCAAATATCCATCAACTGATGAACAGATACATGCAATGTGATATATCCATACAATTGAGTATCATTCGGCAATGAAAAGGAAAAAAGCACTGGTACTTACTACAACATGGATGAACCTTGAAAACATTAAGTAAAAGAATCCAAACACAAAAGATAATATATTATATGATGCCATTTGTATAAAATGCCCTGGTAAATCTGTAAAGGCAGAAAATAGATTAATGCTTGCCTAAACTGGGGGGCATGTGTGTAAGTCACCGGTAATGGGTAAGGAATTTCTTTTTGGGGTAATGAAGTGTTCCAAAATTAAACTGTGCGAATAGTTGCATGTATCTGTGAATATACTAAAAATCAATAAACTACACTTTTAATGGGTGAATTTTATGGTATGTGAATTATATCTCAAACAAATTGGTTTTTCAAAACTAACAGTAAAACCAATGATGTGCAACGATTCTGCAGTGGCAGGAGTGGTGGCCACAGCTGCCAGGCATGTTCCTAAAACTCTGAGGGAGGGGAATTCTCTCTGCCCACAGGAGCTGTGGTCTCAAGGGCTTGGAGCAAATCCTCATTGCTTTTTTTTTCCTCTGTTCTCCCACCACTTCACCTCCATACAGATAAAGTCATGAAGTACGAGACAAAGCAGGGACACTAAAGCCCTGGCTATCTGATCAAAGGACACTGAAAGGAGCACAAAGAAACAGAAAGACTGTGAAGAGGAGGAGCTCAAGAAAGTAACCCCGTAAAGCGAAGCGTGATCTTCTGGCTCACCTCTGAGCTGTGCATGCACGGATCTAACCCTAAACAGTACACCAAAGGCTTTGATTATAGAACTATAGGACTAGCTACCATCCAGGGCCCAGGCTTGCCACTGAGTGGTGCATAAGCTATAGAAGGGTCCAAATAGCATTGCGAAGGCTCTGAAAACAGGCTCGACTTTGGAACCACATCCCAAAAAGGTTCAGAACTTGAAGCCTGAACCTAACTAAATAGTTGTTGCCTGATAAAACAAACAAAATCAATATTCTTATTATGATAAGACATAGAGTCTGATAACATAATATTCCAAATGTCCAGGATTCAATCCAAATTAATCGGTACACAAATGACCAGGAAAGCCTTTACTATGAGAAAAGAGAAAAACAACATATGCTACTCCGAGATGACAAAAATATCGGCAGAAGCAGACAAAAGCAGCTAGAATAACCATGCTTCAAGACGTAAGAATAAACAAATGTAAAGACAGAAGTCAGCCAGGTGTGGTGGCTCAAGCCTGTAACCCCAACACTTTGGGAGGCTGTGGCGGGCGGATCACCTGAGGTCAGGAGTTCAAGACCAGGTTGGCCAACATGGTGAAACCCTGTCTCTATTAAAAGTACCAAAATTAGCCGGGCCTGGTAGCATGTAACTGTAATTCCAGCTACTGGGGAGGCTGAGGCAGGAGAATCACTTAAACCTGGGAGACGGAGGTTTCAGTGAGCCAAGATCGTGCCACTGCACTCCAGCCTGGGCAACCGAGCGAGACTCCATCTCAGCAACAACAACAACAACAACAACAAAGACAGAAGTCTCAGTAAAGAAACAAAAGATATAAAGAAGAATCAAGTGGAAATTTTAGAGATGAAAAATGCAATAGCTGAAAGGTAAAAAAATGTTCTTTAGATGGGTTAAATGGCAGAATGGAGATAGCACAGGAAAGTCATTGGACTTGAAGAGAAATCAATAGAAATTATCTAATTTGAACATCAGAGAGAAAAAACTGAAAAAAAATAAGAGACTCAGGAAACTGAGGGAAAGAATTTAAACGGTTGGACATTTGTGTTATCAAAGTCCCAAGAGAGGAGCAAGAGTCTGGTGTGGAAAAGAAAATTTGACAAATGGTGGCTGAAATCTTCCCAAGTTTAGCGAAAGACAAATATAGAGATTTAAGACACTCAGGGAACCCCAAGCAAAAGAAAATAAAAGAAATCCAGGCCCAGACAAATCATAATTATGCGGCTGAAAACCAAAGACAAGATTTTTGACAAAAAGCCTGAATGCATCAAGGAAAAATCATCGCATTATAAATAGGAGAACAACCCTTTGAATGACTGCAGATTTCTCATCAGAAACCACAGAGGCCCAACATTTTTAAAGGAATGAAAGACAAGAACTGTTAACCCAGAATTCTATACTAAGTACAAATAATCTTCAAGAATGGAGAGGAAACAAAGATATTCTCAGATGAAAGAAAATGAAGAGAATTAGTCACTGGAGCTACTCTGAAAGATACGTTAACGGAAGTTCCTCAGACAAGAATGACATGGGAGGGAAACTTGAAACTTCAGAAATAAAAAGCAACAGAAATGGTACATATATGGGTAATGTAATAGATTCTTCTCATAATTTCTATACAATATCTATAAAGTAAAAGTGATGCCAGGCACGGTGGCTTATGCCTGTAATCCTAGCACTTTGTGAGGCCAAGCTGGATGGATCGCTTGAGCTCAGGAGTTTGAGACCAGCCTGGGCAACTTGGCGAAACCCTGTCTGTACCAAAAATACAAAAATTAGCTGGGCATGGTGGCACATGCCCGTGGTCCTAGCTTCTCGGGAGGCTGAGGTGGGAGGATCACTTGAGTCTGGGAGGCAGAGGTTGCAGTGAGCCAAGATCATGCCACTGCACTCCAGCCTAGGTGACAGAAACCCATCTCAAAAAAAAAAAAAAAAAAAAGTGAAAGTGATAACACTGATGGCATTTTCAGTGTCTGCAGATGTAATATATAAGACACCTACAACACAAAGGGGGTGAAGTAAAGAGACCTATATGGTGGTAAGGTTTCTACATTCCACATTAAGTAGTTAAATGTTGTTCTCCACAGACTGTGAAAAAATAAGTATGAATATTGTAATCTCTAGAGCAATCACCAAAACTTATATAAAGAGAATATAAAAATAGAAAAGTTAAAATAGAATACTGAAAAAATTCAAGTATCCCAAAGATAGACAGGAAAAGGGAAACAGGTACAAAAAAGAAAGAACAAACAGTAAACAAATAATAAAAAACTGTCCATCTAAGGACAAACAAATCAATAATTAAATACAAAGGGCTGAAATATACCAAATAATAGACACCGATTATTGGAATGAATTAAAAAATAAGAGTCAACAATATGCTTTCTCTGTGAAATCCACTTTAAGTCCAACAAAATAAGTAGGTCAAAAGTAAATGATGGCCAAAGATATGTCATGAAAACATTAATGGAAAGAAAGGTATAGTAGTTCTATTAACATCAGATATATTGTTATCAGATACAGTAGACTAGAGCAAGGGAAATTCCAAGGATTAAGAGAGATAATATGTAATGATAAAAGGTTCAATTCATCAAAAAGAAAAAACAATCCCAAATGTGTATGCACCTAACAAAAGAGCTTCAAATTACATGAAGCAAAAAACACTTGGAATATAGTTTGGTAGTTTTTAAATAAAATTAAACATATACTTATGCATGACAGAGCAATCTCATTCCTATATACTTATTCTAGGGAAATGAAAACTTAGTTTTCCCAAACGCCTGTTCACGAATATTCGCAGCCACTTTATTTGTGATAATCCAAAACTGTAACCTCCCAAATATCCTTCACAGTGTCAATGAATAAACAAACCATGATGCCTCCATACAATGACATACTTTTCAGCAATAAAAAGGAATGAACTATTGATTTCACACAACAAGGATAAATCTCAAATCTGCTATGCTGAGTGAAGGAAGTCAGTCCAAACATAATACATGGCATATGATTCCATTTTTATGACACCCTGAAAATACCAAAACTATAGGGACAGAGAATAGATTAGTGGTTGCCAGGGGTTAATCAGGAGTAAAGGAAGGGCTGACTACAAAAGGGCAGCTTGGGGGAGTTTTGCCAGGTGATGAAATTGTTCTGCACACTGATTGTGATAGTGGCTAAACAAATCTATATGTGTGTTAAACTCAGAACTATACAACAGAAAGTCAATTGTGCAGTACGCCAATTCAAAAAATAAAATTAAATATATAACTATATTAGAAAAGACAGGTATGAAATGAATAAGCTAAGCAGCCACCTTAAGAAACTAGAAAGAAAAGCAAGCTAAACACAAGAGCAGAACAACAAAAACAACGAGGACCAGAACAGAAAACAGAAAAATAAAATATCAAATGTTGGCTCTTTGGAAATATTTACAAAACTGACAAACCCTTAGATTACCAATAATTCAAGAGAGTACAGAAATCACAAAAATCATAAATGAAAGAGGGGATACTGCTATCAAAACTACAGATGCCAAAAGTATTAATTACCTGGGAATATGAACTACTTTATGTAAAAAAGTCAGATAACTCATATTAAATGGACAAATTCTTAGAAATACACAAATTACCAAAGATTATACAATAAGAAAGTAGAAAATCTGAATAGATCAATAACAAGCAAAGAAATTAAACTGGTAATAATACTCTTCCCACAAAGTAAAGTCCACTCTGAAATGGCGTCACTGGTGTATGCTACAAAGGATTTAAAGAAAGCATAGTATCAATCCTTCACAAATGCTTTCATAAAACACTGGAGGAGGGAACACTGCTCAACTTATTCTATGAAGTTAGCATTAGTCTGATATCAAAACCAGACTAAGAAAAGAAACTACAGGCCAATATCCTTCATGAACACAGACATAAATGGTCTTAACAAAATATAAGCAAACCAAATTCAGGAACATATTTAAAAAGATACACCATGACCAATTTGGATTTATTCCAGTAATGGAAGGTTGGTTTAACGTTGGAAAATAATGATGCTATGTTAACAGAACAAATGAAAACACCAAATAATAATCTCATTAGATACGGAACATACAGGAAAGCCTTTGACAAAAATCTATCTATTCACGATAAAAAATTCTCAACAGATTAAGAATATACAAGGACTCCCTCAACCTGACAAAGGGCACCTTTGAAAACCCCACAGTCTACATCAGACTTGACGATGGAAGTGTGCGTGCTCTGTGTCTACGATCAAGAGCAAGGCAAGGATCCCCTGCACCTGCCCCTCGTGGTCCACATTGTACCAGAGGCTCTGGCCAATGAAATAAGAACAACGAATTGAAGGCATACACATTGGAAAGAAACAAATCTCAAATGACTTTGTCCACAGATGAGTTTTTTACAAAATTATAAAAAATCTACAGAAAAATTACTAGAACTAACAAATGAGTTTAACAAGGTCATAGAAGGGTAGATACTGAAAGAGGAAGAAGAACATTTCTGTTCACCTGCTTATGTTCTGTATCTTGGTCTGGGTACTGGTTTACTGGACTACCTATTTGTCAGCTCCATTTAGATGTCTATCAGGCATCTCAAGCTTAATATGCCAGATAGAATTCTGACTTTACTTCCAAATCCACATCCACTGGCAACAGCCCATGAACTATCTCCCTTCCCACCAAATGACATCAACATTTACATGATTGCTTAGGTCAAATGCTTGGAATTGTCCTTGATTCCTTTCTCTTCCTCGCATCACATATGCAATTCACCAACGACACCAGTGGGTTCCTCCGAATACATCATGAATCCACTTCTACTACACCACTCTTCTCCAGGCCACTATCATCCCTTACTTGAATGAATGCAACAGCCACCACAAAGAACTTTTAAAATGGTTAACTAGAACCTTATCTCCACCTCCACCCTGACCCCAGCCCCCTGGCCTAAAATAGCCAACAGCATCACAATGTTTGAAGTCTAAGTCCAAAGTCACTAGCATGGCTTCAAAGCCCCTGCACCAGACACCCCTCTCCAACCTCTTCAGCCTCTCCCATGGGACACTTCAGCCTTCTGCTTGGCCTCAGAGCCTGCCAAACTCCTTCCTGACTTGTAGTGTTCATCCACGCCGTCTTGCTGCCTGGACCGACATGTATTCTCCCTAACAGCCTCTTGTTCCTGACCTCCTTCTCACTTTCTACAGTCTTTAAAAAACATTTTAGAGTGTTGATTTCTTTACCTGTAAACTGCTTATACCCCTCTGACAGACTACAATTGCAGAAGGGCAATGCTATGCCTTTTTCATCCACCTCTATGTGCCTGGCATTTGCATAGTCCCCGACAGATAATGGGCAAGTGTACAGCGAGTGAAGGACTGAAAAATAAATGAGGAGTTGTGGGGCATACACAGATACTAAATCTGATGATTCTTCATGCACTGCATATACCAGGGATTCCTAAAGTTTGCTGCACATTAGAATTACTTAGGTAGCTTGGTAAAATCCCAATACAAAGATTCAACCTTATTCAATCAGAATGGCTGGATTGAGAGCCGTATACTAGGACATCTGAAAGCCCCCTAGCTGATTTCAATGTGCTGCAAAGTTGGGAACTGCTGACATTTACTTTTTGAGATAAAAGCATATAAAAACAAATTCTTAAAAAGAAAAATATATTCCTTTTATGTATATTAAATATATATGAAGTTCAAATAGCACCTACAATATACTTTATAAGCCCAAATACATCTACATGTGCTATTTTAAATTCCAACTGTGGCTAATATGTACAATCATTTTTACCTGTTAATTTGCAATGTATTAAAGAAGTTTGTATATAATGTCAAGTAATGCTACAGAAACACTTTGTTTCAATATTAACAATGTTGAAAGTGGTGTTTCTCTGTACTATTTTCAATTTTTAGCTGATGTTACTGGTTACTCGATATTACCTGGCTAATATAATTACAGATATGTATATTTTAATATGTAGATATAAGCCTATCTATATATCTGTATATTATGAATATAAATTCTATAAGCATTTAATGAACAACTATTACTTAGCATGTACTCCATTTAAATGACAAAATGCAGGAAACTGAAAATGGTGTCTTATTTATATAAAGCATTTACATATTGACATTTGCTAAGATGAATAATATGTCCTTTGACAGAATTCATTATCTGGCAAAGCAGCATCTTCCACACTGAGTCTAGTTAGTTCAGGCTACTATAACAAAAATGCCATCAAATACGCGGCTTACCGACGATTCCTCACAGTTCTGGAGGGTAGAAGCCCAACATCAAGGTACCTGCAGACTCCATGTCTGCTAAGGGCCTGCTACCCATTTATAGATGGTGCCTTCTCCCCACCCTCACATGGTAGAAGGGGCAATGGAATGTCTGGGTCCCCGTTATGAGGGCACTAATCTCATTCATGAGGGATACACCCTCGTGACCGAATCACTTCCCGAGGGCACCACCTTCTAACATCATCACCTTGGGAGTTAGGATTTCAACATATGAATTTGGGAGCGGGGGGATACAAACATGTAATCTGTAATACCACTTTAATCCCAGCTTCCACTATTAACCATCTATATAAATTTAGGGGACTTTGTTAATCTTTGTGTTTCAGTTTTTCATCTGAAATGTGAGAACAACAAGTTGGATGCTGGAGTTTTTGATGGGTTTAAATAATATGAAATACACATACACATTTGCGGTCGATCAACAGACGCTTATGTAAATGCTCCACTCCTCAAAACAGTTTAACATGTCATACAAGCAGTGAATGAGATGGTGGGAGGTGGGGAGAGGCAATTTATAATCGGCTCACAATCTGTCGACCAGCACCTTTAAAATTGACAACAAAAAGAAATAATTATCAGCAAATGCACTGTTTGTCAAGAAGAACACTTTATCAGTCATTGAAATGAAGTTAATGGCACCGTGGGTAAAAAGTAAAATCCAGGCTATCTGAAGACACGCCCAGAGCAGCCACACAGCCATGCACTATGAGAGAAGAGTCTGAGAGGCTTCTGTTTCTCCCCAAATAAAGTCCTCTCAGTGGAGCTCCATGGAAATACATTCCAGAATCGAGGTGGTTTCCTGGGCCATACAAAAAACCATGGGACAGTGGCAAATTCCGATGAGCAAGGTGCTCTCTGCAGCCCAGGAACAGGCTGGGGCAGGCTGCCCACTGCCAGCCAAGTCAGAGTCAGCCCAGGGACAGCTCCATAACCAGCCCTGCAATCATCCCACGCCTTGCACCTAGGGGCCTCCTGCTGGCTCTTCGTGACCCCTTTAGACTGCTTTAAAATGTTTTACCACCAAAACACTCGAACGCCTTGGAAAATACTGTCCTCTGTGGAGGAGAAAAAGGGAACTTTGAAGACCAGCCCAAAAGGAAAGTGAATGACTATCTGCCTGCCATGAAACATTCTGGCTTGAACATGCCGCTCTGAAACAAAGCTCCAGCTCCAGCTCCAGCACGCTCTGTTAATGAGGACATGTTAGTACCAGACACGTAAATGCAGTCAGGTGCGTCTCCAGAGGGGGATCTCAGATATTCCCTGCTAGTTGCTGATTACAGCAACATCAGTTTCCGTGCCACATCCAGAGATTTTTCTGCACACTTTTTATCGAGGCTTCAAACATGATCTCAGTTGTCTGGGAAACACTACCAGCCACTTACATTTCCCTTAATTTAGGAAAGGAAGATATATTTTCACCGAAACAGCAAAAGCTTATAACACTTGTCTTTTAAAATTAAGAGTCAACGACCCCAGGGGATCCACAGACCACCCAAGCAGATTGTGACGCTGTCGTGGCCTTCTCGTGGGGGTTGGGTCACCTCGTCAGGCAAGAACGACTCAGTGCCTTCTCGGTGGAAAAGTTTGGATTGAAAAGATAGCTAAAAAAAGGTGATACTACTGCAAAAAGAGACACAACATCACATCCAAACCTGTTATCCTCTCCTCTGACCTATGCATGTACGTGTGTACGCTCACATGTCCACGCATTTACACACACACACACACACACTCCTCCCCTCTCTTCAACACTTACCCATTCCAAACTTTTACAGAGTTTCACTTCTACACTAATCATCTTTATCTGCTTCCTGAAAGACTCAGCTGCTTAAGAAAATAAAATGCCAAAATATACAGACCCAAGGCAGTTCGTTTTAAGACCAACACTGTAGATCATTTAAAAATAACAAAAGCCACATATTCATTCATTCAATGAATAATCATGTAATGAGGATTATTTTAGGTGCTCAGCACATACCAGTGGATGAAAACCTCTGCCTTTGTGGAGTTTATATTCCAATAAGAACAGAGAAAAAAATAAGTAAATTAAACAGTAGGTTATGAGTCTGCAAGTCCTGTGACTACAACAGAAGACTTGGCTTGCTGGGCAGGATGGGTGTCTGGAGACTGGGTTGTAAAACTGAAGAGACTCATTGAGATGACATTTGTGCAAAAGCTTGAAGATCAACTGTGCAGATATCTAGGAGGAAAATACTCTTCAAAGTCGAGTTTTTTAAGCAACAAAACGTGATCTGTTTTCCCAAAGAGGGTACTACTCTCCTAACCCAGTCCTACTGAATGGGCCTGTAGTTTAAGGGGAAGAGATTTGCTCCTGGACATCTGAAGGAATGAGTGTAGACATGGGCAAGGTAGCAGGGGCAGGAGGCGGGAAAGGGAAGAATGTGGGTGTATCCCTCAGGACAGGCTCTGAATCAGCTGAACCTGCGGCTGGAAAAGCCAAACCACATCCAGGGGAGAGCCTTGAGTTCTCAAATTCATTGTTTGATTTCCAGCAGCAGTGCATTCAAAGCTCAATTTCAGTCCAGAAGTCACCAAATTAATATCTGAGGTTAACACACGCACACACACACACACCCCTGATGAACATTTCTAGGGAAAGACACACAGGGGAGAGTACAAGGACAGAGTGCCACCGCCACGCAGCCACCTGCACCTGTCCGCGCACTGCAGAAGCGCCTGGTCACCGTGCAGGGAAAGGGAGGCGCATTCTGGGCCTATGCTCCAGGCTGCCCCTAACAGCTGCCCCAGGCCAGGTCCCCTTAGCACCTGGTGCCGCTCCCAGTAGGGCCTGGCACATGGCCTGGCTGTGTCTTCAGCTTATTCCACATAATACTTCCAGTGTGGGACTTCCAGATAGCGACACATGTACTTCCCAACCACTTGGGCTTTGTGGGAATGCTCCGAAGGGCCAAGCCCTTGGTGTGACTTTCTGGGTGGGGCTTCTTTCTCAGTGTTATCTCCTGGATGGTGGCTGCCAGAATCTGCGGGGAGAGTGGGAGCAAGGGACAGGGGCTGCTTGCAACCTGTGGTGTGACTGGAGATCTGACAGCACGTGGCCCCTCCCCATTCTCTCCTTCCTTGGTAAGAAGTGAGGCTGTCCTGTCCTAATGAGGTTGGCTTTTCCTTGCATTCAGCCTCAGGTATGTGGAGACAGGGACATCCAATTCAGTGGAGACCTACCTTCCTCTACTAAAGCTACAACCCAATTAAAGGCAAAGACCCCAAGACTTAGGAATACTGAGGAAAACAGTGCATGCCTGTGTGTCAACAGCTTTGCAGTGCACTGTGACTGCCAGGGTCTGAAGGAACCGGGGGCCTTACAACACTCCTCAGGGGTGTGGGCTGAACTGTTCATGTTAGTTTGTCCCTGAAAGTGGGCATTGCTAGTAAGTAAAATTGGGCTTTAAATGCATACTAGGGAGTCTTGCTATTTAATAGGTTCCTATCATTAATCCTTTTATAAAATGGAACATTTTGTTACAAGGCCACCTGCCCCCTACCTCAGTGCATTTGGACAGCTGTAACCTGATACTATAAACTGGGCGGCTCATAAACAACAGGCATTCATTTCTCACAGTTCTGGAGACTGGGGAGTCCAAGATCAGGGGCTGGCTGAGTGAGTCTGACCAGGGCCCTGCTCCTGGTTGGTACACGGTGACTTCTCCCTGCATCCTCACGTGACAGCCTTTTGGCAAGGGGTCTCTCTCAGGCCTCTCTTACAAGGGCACTAATCCCATTCCTCATGACCTCATCACCCCCCTAAGGGCTCACTTCCCAATCCCATCACCTTGGGGGTTAGGTTGAGAGGGACACAAACATTCAGTCTATCGTACCCCAGTGGCTGGTACTCCCTGGTTCAAGGTTATCTAAATGGTCAATGCTGAACCCTAATGCAATGCGTTCCTTACCCGTGGGCGTGAGGACCTGCGTGTGGACCTGGATGGCCTGCGAGTTGCCAGGATCTTAGTCAGATCTGGCACTCAAGATGGACAGAAAATGGAGGGAGGTCCTCCTTTTTCACCCCGTGAAGGTGGCTGGGCTGCGGGCATCAGCACAGAGCAGGCAGTGTGTGGGGAGGGCAGTGCAGAGGCTGGGGTGCTCCTGCAGGCTCCCCGCCCCCCACCCTCAGCCCAGGCCCCCAGGCAGCCAGGCGGGGGCTTCCATGTCGGATCTCATGGCAGCCCCCGGAGTAGGTGGATGCGTGGGTTCTGCCTAAACGGCGCTAACTGAGGGAGTTCTGGGGGCAGCCCACAAACACTGAAAGCTGTGTGCAAAGAGGCTGAAGGCAGAGCCTGGCGAGGGGGCGGCTGCAGAATTAACAGCAAAGAACACAAGCGGCTGCAGCGTTTGCAAGCACCCAAGACAGTAGCAGAGGGCAGTGAGGGAGAGGATGGGCACAGAGGGCGACACAGGTGGAAATGATGGACTGATGGGAGGAAACGGAGCGGCTCCTAGACACAGTTCTGGTGGCTGGCCATGTGTGGGACAGTGGGATCTAGGGGTATCAGTCTCCAGAAGAGGCCTGGGCTAGGGGATTGATCTGCCCAGTCATCAGCACCATGGGAATGGCCGAATGTGCAGTGAGTAATTCTGAGGACAAGAGCCAATATGCATAGAGAGAGGGGTACAAATACCACACCCAAGGAACTCAACAGCCCATACCTTGTCTACAAGGCTGTTCTGCAGGAATGCCGGGGGTCAGCAGGGATGGCTCTGACTGGTCACTTTGTAGCAATAATCTTCACAGATAAAAACCACAGAGAGAGATAACAGGTGAGGAGAAATATACCATGGGGTGCAGCTAGGAGATTCCATCTGGATCCCTCAGTGATGGGAAGGACCAGGAACAGCAAACTCACTCACTCACTGCAAATTGTATATCCAAAGGAAAGAGAGATGGAAACACATTTCCATTTACCTAACGAAACAGCACATGCTCTAGTTGACCAATGCCCTGAACTACATACAATGCACACAGTGGCATGGAGGGGGGCTCTGTCCCACAGGAGGCAGCCCTGGTGTTTAGGACGCCCACTCCAATGCCGCAGGTGCTGGTCTGCAGGCTGCCAAGTGTTTGAGTGTTTGTGTGGATTTGTAGAGTGTCTGCCTGGGCAGAAAAGCCTCTCCTTAGCCAAGGGACATTAGGAAAAGGTGAAATTAATTCTTTGAAAAAGTCAACAAGATGTATCTCTCTCTCTCTCTCTCTCTCTCTCTCACACACACACACACACACACACACACACACACACACACACCCCCATGGGTGGGGGATTCATTTATTTCTCTGCTCTTCTTTTCCCTGCTCCCAGCCCCACCATCACGTATAATGTCTTCACTATTCCCTTTAATGATTCAAACATGATCAATGGAATGCAGATCAATGCAGACATGAATTCTTGGGGTAAAAATGCAATATTTCAGCACTGTGGAAGGAAAACTAAACAGAAATGGAAGCTTGGGGAACAGCTACATCTTGAATGGATAAACTCTACTTGATGAATGTGAAACACTATTTTAGGAATTTTTAATGTATCTGAACACTCCATTTCCACCGCAGAGCTTGGGTCACGTTTTAGAAGACTGTCTTCTCTCTGTAACTCTCTTCCAGAATTCTTCTCCAGAGTTAAGACTGTCCATTCCTCACCCAGGCGCCCTATTCAACCAAACAGCTGAGGGCACCTCCTGGAGTCCCTGGGTTCCATTTCCTTTATGGCATTATCACCCAAAACAAAAACTGGGCTCAGAACTCTGAAAAACAGCTCTCCTGAGAAATCATCATGCTGGCACTAATGCAATCTGAAAAGTACGCTTCACTGATTGAAACTTTCACTGCAAGGCAGCCAGGCAACATGTGCTTTGTATCCACATTCTTAGAGGCTACAGGAGAAACCTCTGTTTCTCACACTGCCAACCTGTTACATTAGAACCATCCTGTTGGTGTAATAGAGCAAATTATTTCATATAAACAGCATTTACTTTACAAGAAAAACAATGCACCGTTTCTGTGTACAAGGCAATTGACAGTAAAAAAGCAGGTAGAAGAAGAAATCTCCTTTCTGTGGCCTTTGTGTGTTGGAAAAAGTCTGGGTCTGAGAGTCTGGGAAAGGATCTCAATGTACCGTTTTCCTTGTACAACACAGCTTCTGGCTCCCACCGCAAATTCCTGAACATCGGCTCAGGTTGTCCCTGTTAGGCTCTGGACACCAGAGTCTTCTTCCTGGGCCACTCTGGAGGCCTGGGAGTGGGTGAGAGGGAAATGGAGGAGGATGTGGGTGCAGAGGGTACCATGCACCAAGGAAGGCCTTGGTCCTCCTGGATCTGTTGTCAGTAAGATGGGGATTTGGAACTCACTCTCTCCAAGGTTCTTGTCGACCTCAACCTGTGATTTGGAATCACACATCCTGACTGCTTCAAGGGCTTTTGGAGTCTTCTCAGTGCACCCCAGAAGCCTTCACAACCCAGTCCAGGATGAAGTGCTGGGATCTGCTCCCTCCGAGGAGGGGGCGTGTCATCCTCAAACCAAGAAGAGAGTGCCTGGGGTGATTAACCAGCAAGGATGGCAGAAGCAGACAGGCCGGCCATGTCAACTGTCAGGAAACAACTCTTTCTGTAGTATCTGCCCCTCTGGTTTATAAAAATCACTTAAAAATAAAGCAGCCATGCACCAATTTCACTCACCTCAAGAGATTTCCCGCTGTTTTCTTCACTTCTAGTAACACACACAATAAACACTTAACATTCAAACTAGCTCGTATTTTATTTACATGTATATATGCATTTTTAAAATGGGGCTTCTACTAGGTTAAGAAATGACTGCCTTTTGGAAATTAAGAGGAGAAAATCAGCTTTACTACAGATTAAATTTTTGATTTTAAAAGTACAAAAAAACCTAAATCAAGCCTCACTGGCAGGCAGGTGGGCACTCTATTCAGTACTTAGAGGTGCCGGCAGGAGCCGGTGGGAGCTGTGGGAAGGTGGCTACCTGACTCCGGATCTGTGGGTGCCGCAGCCCCAGCACTCAGTGGTTCTTGAAGACACCACCACCTGAGAAAGACACTAATGAGGGATTTCTCACAGAAAGTCAACTACTGAAGTACAGCATATGGGGAGAAAAAATGAACTAAAATGAGTTATTGAAAGAGATCTTCTTTAATAAGATCAAGAAGCAAGAAAGAGCTTCTCAAATTGCCTTCTGTATTGAAGAAAGGGCAAAGGGAGCCTCTGAGTATTCCATTAAGTTTGCTTGCCAAGTACATCTCTACAGAAAAGAGGGCTGTCGTTGGATCTGACAGTTGGAGATGCCAGCCACCGCCATTCAATGTCTTGCACACTCATGTTCTAAAAAGTCAACGGCTTCTGTCAATTTTCCACAGGGGAAGGAATACAGTGACTGTAGGTACAAATATTCTTGATGCACTGAGCAGTTATATTTTGAATGGCAAATTTAAAAACCGAGTTTATGCATCGGCCTCTTGTTTTTAGTTAGTTAAATAATGGCCCTTGTGGCAAGCTGTGTTTTCTAAAGATGGTCACAGCAATGTGTCTCTTCCACCATGTGACCTTGTCAGCCCTTGCAGTGAGAGGAGGCGGTCTGTGACCTACACCCTTCTGCTTCTCAGTGGGCTCAGGACTGCTAGGATCAATAGAATACAGGAGATCGGATGCAGTGTGACTGCTAAGGATGGGTGATGCAGCCTGGTTCGCTAGAACATGTACACTTGGAGTCCTGAAGCTCCATGTAAGAATGACCCTGAGGTCAGCATGCTGTGAGGAAGCCAAGCCACGTGTAGAGGCCACATGTGAGCACTCCAGTCAGCAGTCCCCATCTTTGAGTCATCCAGACCCAGCTCCAGAATAAGCCTCTGCTTGAGTCCAGCCCCAGTCTTCAAGGCTTCTCAGCTGGGGTCCCAGACATCACGGACCACACAGGAGCCATCCCCGCTACACCCTATCAGAATCCAAGGTTGTATTAACCATTAAGTTTTGCGATCTCATTCATGCAAACATATTTTGAAACCTGACTGCACCAGTATATATATCTTCAAAGGTAATGCACATCCCAGGCTCAGCTAGCACCTCTCCTTAAATTCTGACAGTCACACCTGTTCTGACTGCTCACCTGGCATCCAATGCCCCCTATGGCTGGACCTGACATAGTGATTGCAGCCTCAGGGACACCATCTCTGCTCGAGCCACACAAAGCCACTCATTTCACCCATCACTAACTGATTTCACCATCATCCTATTCAGAGACATTTTCACTGCTTCCAATGAAAATGGCTGATTTTACATATTATCAGAAAAATATCCTCACATATAAATCTGTATCCTATCTTTAGCCATTTCCATCAGAAAGATTCTGAAACGTGGAATCGTGCGAGACTGAGTATTAGATTTCAGGATCTTGGTGATACTGCCAAGTGTTTTTCCTGCAATCAATTGCTAGTGAGAACGGAACACAGTTATAAAGCTTGTTGCTCACTTTTGTTTTTCTTTTAGGAACTGTTTATCCCAGTCCTTCGGTCATGTAAGGGAGTGGGTTTTTCTAACAGACTGGAAGGTGCTCTGCAGGGGTGCCCTCGGACATGACGCGCAGTGACACAACCCTCCATGCTGCAGTGAACAGGCAGGGGCTGCTGGCATGGGCTCACGCTGCAGGGGAACCTGGCAGGGTAGCTGATAATGCAAAGGGTCTGTGGTACTGAGGGAGGTGCCCAGGGTAATATGAGACAGCCATCAACAGGGGGTGTGCAGGAGCAGCTCGGAGGAGGGAATCCCGGTCTCTAAACTGGACCTAAAGGAACATCGCAGGAAGAGCATAACCAGTCCTGGAAAGCCCAGAGGTGGCAAAAGACCAGGTCTGTTCCCTGAATACAGCAGAGGTCAATGTGCTTGGATCTGAGACACAAACTGAGGTCAGAAAGCCAAGGACAAGCCAAACTAGGCAGGGGCCTGTAGCCACAGGCAGATGCTGGGATTCACAGGAACGAAAGTGGGAGGCCCTGAGGGGTGGTGAGCAGGGACAGCCCCACCCAGGGGCACAGGAGATGGTGTAGGTGACCCTGCAGGCCTGGTGAAAGGTGGCGGCAGCAGTACTGGCCAGAGGCTCTGGGACCCAGGAGAGGAAGCAGCAGATCGGCAATGATGGTGGAAAGAAAGTAATTTGGTGAATAACTTCTCATGACTTCATGGCTGATTGGCTTGGGGGGAAAGGGAGAGTAAGGTATCAAACAAGACTTCAAATGTTCTGATCATCTCAGTATTAGAGATGCCACTTCTAAAAAGAGGAGGCCTGGAGGAAGAGCTTGGCTGAGAGCAGGATCAGAGGTCCCTGTGGAAACCGTGGAGACATCAACTGGGCAACTAGTACACTGAACTGGAGCTCAGTAGAACGTTCTGAGCCGGAGGTGTAGCTTGGGGAACCTGCACAAAACTGGTATTTAAAGCCATGGAACTTGAGACCACCCAACAAGAGCTGAGTTAAAACAGAACACAACTCAGGGCTGAGCCTTTGTGACGTCCCGCATTTAAGGGTCAGATAGAAAAGAAAATACCGCAAGCCAGCAAGGAGAAGGGAAGGGAACAGCCACTGAGATGGGAAGAAACCAGAAAGTGGTGGTATTCTGGAGGTCAAGGGAAAAGAATGCTTAAAGAAGACTGGCAACAAAGGGAAGAATTTCTCAGCTGTTAGAAACCAGAAGAAATGGAAAATCAGAGCTTAACATCAATACTTGCTGTTGAAGGAGTGTGGAGTGGGCAATCTCTCCTCCATCTAGGGGCGTACCTTTTAATGTCATGCAGGAATCCCAAAGCAGAGGTTTGGGGTTCCTTGATCCAAAAGGTCAAGACTATTTTCACAACCATTCAATGATCATTCTAAGGAGAGATCTGCCTTTTGTTGTGTTAACACTCGTGGTATCGAAGCAATGGAAAAAGTTGCACAAATTAAGGCAATAGCATCCACTGGGCCAGTAGCCTTCATATTCTTCACCATCAAACACTCAAACTTACAAAAGCCAAAGAACAAAACCCAAACAGAAACAGAAAACAGTTTAAGAATATCGATGAAGCAGTGAAAAGTATTAATTGTATTAACTAGCAACCCTTGTGTGTAAGTGTTCCTGATATTCTAAGTATCTCTGCTCTATGCCAAAGAGCGATGGAGGTCCTGAGACACAGCACCTGTATGATTGCCTGAGTTACACCATGAACTAGCTGCATTGCCATGAAACATCATTTTCCTCACCTTCTATTCATCAAAGCATACTTGCAGGGTTTGAAAGAATAACTGAAAACTATCATTTTTCAGACACTGGTATCTGGCAAGCATCCTCTTGAAAATGAATGTAGTGAGCCTGTCACTTCAAAGAGAATCCCAATAGTATTTTATTGTTGATGATAAAATTTGAGCTTCCCCATGAAACTTCTTGTATCTACTACTGTGAATCTAACTTTTCCCAATACTCAGAGACTTTTCTGATGAGACTGGTGGTGGTATTAATGAATGTGATTTTCTAAGAGTGTGTAATGAAATGTGACAATGCTTAGAAGATACCTAACTCAAGGGACCACTATTTTCCCAGCGATCAGTGTATCATGTTATAGATCATCTGTAGATAAGTGCAAGACATGGCAAAGGACTATAATGTAATGGGGTATGAAAAGTTTATCAGTGTGGTTTCAGATTCCATGTGGCAACTAATTTTAAGAAACTACCTGTTGTTGAATTCAGATGCAGTGTCAGAGATATCCACAATTACCTGAAAAGTCAACTGAAATACTCCTCCCTTTTCCAACTACCTGTATGAGGTTAGACTTGCTTCTCTCACTACAACTGAAACAACACACCCCAATACATGGATTGTGGGGCAGCTAAGAAATTCCAGCTGTCTTCTATTAAGCCAGTCAAAATTTACGAAAACATAAAACAATGCCACCCTTTTCATGATTTTTTTTGAAAAAATTTTCATAAAAGCTTATCTATGTTTACACGTAATAGGTTTATAATCGTAATTTTAAAATTGATATTTTATAAATTCTCAGTATTAATTACCCATGCAGTAAATATTAACAGATATACATCACAAAGTAAAGCTCTTTTGGCACTACGATAATTTTTAAGAACGTAAGGAAACCTGACCTCAAAAAATTTGAGAACCAGCATCCTAAAGCGTTTGCTTCCGGAAGAAGGAAGTTAAACCAAAGAGGAGGGCATTCCAGAAGCAGTGGGCTCTGTATTGTCCGAGTGCTTGAAGTGTTTCACAATTAAAATGTATTACTTTTTCAAAAAGGATGAACAGAAGGTGAGGAATGGCACAACGAAGGTAGATGATTCTCCTGAGTGTTTTACTGAGGAAGAGTAGGGGAAGCTGTGGAGGTAGAATGGGGAGGCTGGAGTTAAAGGAGGGTCAGTTCAGAAGGGAGCAGCAATGCCCACCTGTGCTTATCTCTTAAGCGTGGGCATGCAGATAACATGAACACATGACCTAAAGCCTGCAAGTACAGCACTGATGCATGTAAACCCTGCAAGGACATACTGATGCATCTAAACCCTGCAAGTACACTTTGATGGATCTAGACCCTGCAAGTACACACTGATGCAGCTAAACCCTGCAAGTATGCTTTGATGTATTTAAACCCCACAAGTACACTTTGATGCATCTAAACCCTGCAACTACACTTTGGTGCATCTAAATCCTGCAAGTACACTTTGATGCATCTAGAGCATGCAAGTACATTTTCATGGATCTAAACCCTGTAACTACATACTGATGCATGTAAACCCTGTAAGTATGCATTGATACATTTTCTCAGCTGGTCCTTTTATAATTTTGGGTAAGCTTTCGGTACATGTGAATTTTTAAAAATAAAATTCTTATCTGTAGATATTTTTATTTGAAACATGTTTCATATTTTTCTGTTTAGAAACTGCCTTTCTCACTCCAAGATTATACTAGCTTTTCTTTCTTTCTTAAATGAAAGAGGAACAGCAAAAAGGTGTGTGCCGTTTCCAGACCTGGCCTCTGGAGCTCCCCACACCTTCTTCCACGACCTTCTGTCATTACTGTAGTACAAGGGCAACACCTATTATCCTGACCAACTTGGAAGTTACTGGGGAAGATGGCAGTGCCCCCAAAACTTGATGCCTTCCATGATTCTGACCCTGGCCCTCAATCATCCACCCCAGACTGTGACGTTCCTGCTGTACCCCAACCAGTGCAGCAGACATGTGACTTGGGTCTGTTTGCAAAGCAGTAAGAGCCTGACCTATTTAAGCCATAGATTAGCTGTGTGGCTTTGGACAAATGAGATGAACATACTGTGCCTCAGTTTCCTCATCCACAAAGTAAGGAGAGCAGCACCTTCCTTGGTCAGAGAATTAAATAGTACACATAAACACACAAAGCAGGCATGGTCCTGTGGTTTGAACATCCCCTCCAAAACTCACGTTGAAACCTAATTCTCAATGTGGCAGTATTGAAAAGTAAGGTCTTTAAGATGCAGAGACCTCAGGAATGGATTAATCCATTCATGGATTAATGGGTTATCATGGGAGGGGAAATCATGGCTTTATAAGAAGAGGAAGAGAGACCTGAACCAGCACGCTCAGCCCCCTCGCCATATGATGCCCTGCGCCACCTCGGGACTCTGTGCAGAGTCCCCACCAGCAAGAAGGGCCTCACCAGATGCAGCTCTTCAACCTTGGACTTCTCAGCCTCCATAATTTTAAAAAATAAATTCCTTTCTTTATAAACTACCTACTTTCAGGTATCCTAAGCAACAGAAAACAAACTAATACAGCTGGGCATATAATAAGCACTAAATGTGAGCTACCATTATTATTTACAATAAACGGTATTATCTAGTAGAACAAATTCTCTATCCTCCAACAATTCTTATTGCCAAATCTGCCTAGGTACTTAAGGCAGAGGTCAGGAATGTGGACAGAGTGTCTCATTACTGGAATCTCCTTTTGTGTGTGTGCCATGCTCATGTGTGAGACCGGGTATGTGCCTGGACAGGACGCGGATGTGGAAGCTGCGGGTGGGGCTGTGTGGGTATGTGGTGCTGTGGGATGTGTCACTGGGCTCTGTGGCCCTCATGCCCTGCTGCCCCTCCACCATCTCACTTCTTTGCTACATGAGATGCCTCCAGAGAGGTGTCCCTAAGAAGGAAGCCAGGTAGCGAGTCCTAGAATGGAGGCTTCCAGCAAGCAGGTATAGCTGACTTGATCTGGGAAAGGGAGGTGTAAGCAGGTCTCCCCTCAGGGGCTCTGAGAAGGCAGCAACGTGGCTCAGAGTCAAAGAATCGCCACAGTTCTGACCCAGGACCCTGCAGTGATATCACAGACAGACTGTAGCCCCTCCTCTTCATTCCATCTCATTATGAAATGTGTGTGAGGCCTGTTGTTCTACGAAACAAAGAACCTAAGGAGGAGGGGAAAATGTTGCTTTACATATAAAAGTCAATGTTTAGCTCTAGATATGTTTTGGGCTTTCTAAGTGGACTCCACTTAGTGGAGTCCCGAAAGGGGACTGGTCAGCTCTTTCTCATCAAACAACATGGCATACATGGCCAGAGATGTGGCCACAGATGAGGCCGTTTGAACCTGCTCCAGAAATGTTGTACCAGGATGTGATGATGGAGAACTGGCAATTTGATCTCAATGCTAGACATTGTTTTTCTGAGCCAGATGTGATGGCCTTATTGGAGCAAGGAAAAGGGTGCTCAATGGCTATAAGAAGCATGAAGATAGTATACAGTTATTGGTCACCTCACTAAGTAGAGCTAATTGGTTACCTTGGAATTTAATTCTTAAATGAGACAGCAAGAAAGCATTTGGTATTCTAATATGAATTATAAATTTTCCAAATTTGGAGCCAAGATAGGAGCTAATCAGATATGAAAAATGTTCACTTACAAAAATATACATCTCCTACTCTCCATCAAAGATTTAAAGACGGAGGGAAATTCAGTGACCTCAAGGAATACTGAGCCTAGGTGGCAGCCTTAAAATACATTAGAGAGTTCATAGTGGAGAGGTACCCTATGAACATGATTAATGTGGAAAGGCCTTCAGTGCACATCAACAACTTTCTCAACATCAAAGTACTTAGGCTACTGAGAAAGACTTTGAATGTGATAAATGTGGGAAGTTCTTTTGACTTAAGCCTCAAAGTACATGATACAATTCATAATGGTGAGAAACCCTTTGAATAAAAACAATACAGGAGGCATTGGAAATGGCAGGCAATATCATATATATTATAGAATTCATAGCAGTGCAAACTCCTTTCAATGAATAGAACACAGGAAGCTCTTTAGGCAACAGTTCAGTCTTTTAGAGAAATCAGGGAGGAAGCTGGCATAAGACCCTAGGAATATATCTAACATGGGAAATCCTCCAGCAATGGTCCAGGCCTTGTTTAACATCAACAAATTTGTAACATGCTTTATTTAACATGGAAAGCTTACTGTTATACAATTATTTTGTAGTTGGCCACTTTACTGTACACTCTCATAATTCTAAGTCATTCCACAATGCCAGACCCCACATGGCACTCAATAATTAATTTTTGAGTAATTGGATTAATAGATGGGTTCTCTTGCATTTCTAGGTAAATCATATTGATTCTAAGAATAACAGTTGTGTTTTTGTCTTTCCAATATTTATACCTTTTTTCCCTTCTGTTTATGAATGTCTTAAATTAGTCTTATAGACACTGAGAAATATGCATAAGACTTTGCACTAATGTGCCTGATATGGTGTCATCATGCCAAAGGACCCTTTGGGCTACAAAACACAGGAACCCACAAGTTAGTATAAGCAAACAATGGAAGGCCAGACACTCCAAGGGCCAGAATAGATCTGGGCTTCATGACTGGGCAGGAACCATGGCCATGTTTGCCATGTCTTCAGATGGTTCTTTCCTCATTCTCATCTCTTTTCTTGTTTTCATTCCAAATGGCTATTGATGGGCAAAGAGAACAGCCTAGTTTCAATGATACAGGTTAACCCACTCAAGGATAAAGGACTCTTCTGGGAAGGTATTTTCACATTCCCATGAAAGAATGCACTACCCCTCTCAAGTATCCCCCCTTGGCCAATCATCCATAGTGGCAGGTGGGGATTGTGTTGGCCCCAGTGTGGGTAGGGAACCCACCATTGGGTGGTAGCCGCAGGAGGTGGAGGGGCCAGGCCTCTTTTTATAAACATTGCAGCAATGTGAACGGAGGAGGAAAAGGGTACCCTTAGAACAGAGACATTGAGAAAGGTACCCCAAAGCTATCCACAGCATGCAGTAGATACTTCAGAGCTCTTTGTAGTTTAGAAAGAGCTTACTCACATAATCTTAATTGCTCCATCCTTCATGGGAAGGGTTTATTTTTAATGTTCATTTTGCGTATGAATAGGCTGAGGCTCAAGGAGGTGCAGTGACTTTTCCAAGGCCAGAGGATTACTAAAGGCCAGGACCCAAACTCTAGATCCCATTCTATCTTCAGTTTCACTGGATTGTTGTCCTACAGCCATTACCATAATCTTACACCCAGTTAGATCTCTGGCATCACTGAAGTCTTGAAGAAGCTAGAAATAAATTTCAAATTTTTTTATACTCTGAGGGGAGATATACCATTGTAAGTACTATGTAATAGACACAGAATATCTTCTAGCAGTCACTCTAAGGAACACTGACTGAGCATCTCCTCCAAGCCCACACCTTCCTCATGCAGGGTAGAAACCAGGAGAAACTGCTGGGCTGGTCACATCCAGCCTCTGTTCAATCAGATGGGAATATTTCTGGTCCCTCTCCCACTGTGGTGTTCCCCAAGAAATGCAATCATCTGAAAGTAATCCAAGATGTCTGAAAGTAATCCCCCAGATTTTAACGTTGTAGATGTTTCTAATACCAAAGGTTAATTTTAGAAACAAAAACTGAAGCCAGATAATTTTCACATGAATGTTCTGACATGAAAAGGGCAACACATTTCACTCCTCCATGATTACGTTTCCCAAAACTGAAATTCTTCCCGTCCAGTTCAGTGCTGTTGAGGCTCAACATCACGCCACTCATACGGTCTGGGCTTCTTCGCTCATGGCTTAATTCTGATCTCAGCAGCATGGCACATTCAAAAGAAACATATCTATCTCTGCAAGAAAAATTGCAGGTCCTGGGAGGGGCAGAGGTAGAACTGTGGAAATCCAATGCTGCTTTTTTTTTTTTTTTTTTTTTTTTTTGAGACCAAGTTTCGCTCTTGTTGCCCAGGCTAGAGTGCAATGTCGCGATCTCTGCTCACTGCAACCTCCGCCTCCCGGGTTCAAGCGATTCTCCTGCTGAGGTCAGGAGTTCAAGACCAGCCTGGCCAACATGGAGAAACCCTCTCTCTACCAAAAATACAAAATGAGCCAATGCTGCATTTTAACCCACCAGCCTGGCCCTGCCTGCCAGCTCCCTTCACTGCCACTGTTACGCAGTTAGAGGTACAGGTGCCAGCTCCCTTCACTGCCACTGTTTACGCAGTTAGAGGTACAGGTGCCAGCTCCCTTCACTGCCACTGTTACGCAGTTAGAGGTACAGGGTGCAGAGCGGGGAGACTGGCTGAATAGCGCCTAGCAAGCCTCAGGATCCTCAACAGCTGGGAGAAGGAAGAGGATACAATTTAAACTCCACAAGGCCAAGTCCATCTCCAGGTTCTACCAAGTGGAGCCACCACCACCCTATAAAATCACGTTGACGGGAGTACATCACACTCCCTAGATGTGTCAGGAACAACAGCAACCAGAGACCTTTTACATCATGGCTCCCACATGACATCAGGATCCCTGCAGCGCCTGTAAACTCTAGGCAGCAGGGCCACCCCCAGAGACTCTGATTCAGTGGGGCTGGGGAGGCCCCAAGAGCCAACAACATGCACTTCCAACAAGTTTGCAGCTGATGCTGATGCTGCAGGCCTAGGGGCCACACCTGGAGAACGTCTGCCCTCATGTAGCTCAAAGCCTTCATGTTACGAGAACAGTGAGGCCCGCAAAGGAGAGGCCACATCTGGAACCCAGGTGTTTTGATTCAAAGACTAGAATTGCTTTATCAAGAGACAGGATAAATAAAAAAGAAGAGGAAGGAAGGAGAAAAAGAGGAAGAGATTAAATAGATGCCCTTAACAGAGAAAGCAAAACAGCTCCCTGAAGACTGTGGTGTGTGGGGAAGGCACAAGTCCAACCTGGGGTGGAATTTCTGGGTGTGAACCTGGCCTGTGACCTCGTTCTGCACCCACTCATGAGCTTCCCCCCTCCACCCAATATCATGGAAACGACTCAGAAAATGTAGCCACCTCTTGTGCCCTGAAGACCCCCTCTGGGGCCTCTGGCCCTCAATCCATGAATGACAGACCTGGTGGCTATAGATGCTGCCTCATGATGGGCCCCAGAACATGCAGGAGAGGGTGCCCCCTTTATGGAACTGCCTGAGAGACACAGAGTCACAGGCTGAGGTCCCCTTTTAAGGTTAGGATGAGAACTTGACAATGGAGACACCTAGGGAAGTGACATTTTTCCATCGTATTCATGGTAGAAAATAATGGACTGGGAGGTGCAAGTCTTGAGTTTTAGTCCTGACCTACACCTAACAGTATTTTTTATTTTATTTTACTTTACTTTACTTTATTGAGATGGCGTGTAGCTCTGCCACCAGGCTGGAGTCCAGTGGCTCGATCTCGGCTCACTACAACCTCCGCCTCCCAAGTTCAAGCAATTCTCCTGCCTCAGCCTCCCCAGTAGCTGGGACTACAGGTGTGTGCCACCACCCCAAGCTAATTTTTGTATTTTTAGTAGAGATGGGGTTTCACCATGCTGGCCAAGATGGTCTCGATCTCTTGACCTCATGATCTGTCTGCCTCAGCCTCCCAAAGTGCTGGGATTACAGGCATGAGCCACCACACCCAGTACAACTAATAGTCATCTTAAGGGAGTTGCTTGGTCCCTAGGAATTTTTTATTGTTAAATATAAGAAGTGGGTTGATGATTCCTCTGGGATTCTTCAAATTTTGTATTCTACCATCCCACCTTCTATTTTGGTTCTCTTGCTGTGTCCCTCTTTTGAGTAGGAGGGTCAATGAAATGCCCACATCTCTGCTTCTAGTTGTAGAATAGGGAAAGCTCAACTGAAGGGATGCATGTGACACAGGCACACAATGAATGAGTACGGTACAACATGTCCCGGACCAACCCCAGCATCTAAGAGGCTTTCTATGCAGCTTTGTGCTGGTGGGCCCTTGTGTTAATGTGGGTTTCTAGGATCATTCATGAAGTGTATTTTATATTAATTAGCCTTCAAGAGAATTCCATCCAGCTGGCCCCCTCCCTCCTTCTGAAACATGGCCTTCCCTTGGCTGTCCTGACACCCCAACCTCTCCTGGTCCTCCTCCTTCATCACTGGCTGCTCCTCAGACTCTGTTGACAAATGTCATGGAATGCAAGGCTCAGCCTGGATTGCATCTCATCTCCATTTATGCCCTCCCCAAATGCACTCCCATCAAGGCTCTAAATAGCACCTGGATGATATAGAGAAGACACTCGGTCCTATCCGAGCTCTCCACTTCACATGCCTACTCACTGCAAACCAACTACTACCCAACCAGGACTCTTGAATTCCAACCACCACTCTCTCTCCAACTTCCTTCTTCTCAGCACCCACCCAGTTTCTTAAGCCAAAAATCAAAGCCCTCCTCATTTCTCCTCCTCTCCTCAGCAACCATGTGCAATCAACAGGCAAATCCGGAACACGTCTCAAATCCCTCCACCTCTTCTCATCTCCCTGCTACCACCTTATCTGCTTCATAACACCTCTTGCCTGGCTGCCTGCATGTGTCACCTGACTGATACCCCTGACTACATTCGATTCTCCACACAGCAGGAAGGGTCATTTTTTAACACAGAAACCAGATTCCATCACCTCTAGTTTAAAACCTCCCAATGACTTCTCATCACATTTGGGCCAAAACCCAAACTCCATGGCCAGGTTCATAGGACCTCCACCTACTCCAGTCCTGCTGCCCTCTCCATGGCATCCCTTGTCCTCCCCTCTCCCCCCACTCCCTGACTTGGGCCAGCCTGTTCATCCTGCACTGAGCCACACTCAGTCCTAACCTGGAGCTTCTTTTGTCCACTATTCCCTCTGTCTGGCCCCTACCTTTCTTCAGGTTGCACCTTGACTTTCTTCTCCTCTGGGACCCTTGCTGACTCCTCAGTCTGAGGCAGCCCTCAGTCTCTCTCACAGCATTCTCTGCACAACAGTGACCACCACCAGATAAAATTCTTCTTTAGGCAGATGTGTGTTCTGCCATCCCCCACTGGCTTCTGAGCACAGTCCTCCACTCTGTGTTCACCTCTACACCTCAGGGAACAGTGACTGGCCTCAGTGGGACCCAAGGGCTTGGTTGAGGGGCTGTCCTCAGGGAGCTCTTCTGTGCAGCCCCCAGGCCGCGAGGGACACAGGCTAGTGGCAGGCTGCCCCCGTGCCTAGTATGCCTGGGGATTCTAAGCAGTCCTGCCACACTGCCATGCAGACGCTCATCCTCCTCACCGCCAGCCCCGGGAGACACCACGTGCTTCACACCAAACACCAATCGACAGATGGCACGTGGGCACAGGAAATGACCCCCAAGCTGATTCGCCCCGTGCCACCACCGTACACACAGCACTCAGGAGACTGTGCGCCATGCTTCTCCCTCCAGCTTCCCAACCCGCTGTGCACCTCCCCTGGAAGCAGCAGGAATGTCCTTTCTGATAATGGGACAGAACCTGCTCTCCCTGCCCCTGCCTGCATCAGCATCAGGGGTCTCTGGCCTCTTCAGTTCCTATGCTCTGGGCTGATTCTGGCCTGGTAGTAACTGATGCTCCTGGGTTATCTGACCCCAGGTGAAAGAGAACCCCACACTGTGTCCAAGAGCATCACTGCCTTTCCCTTCAGCCTCCATGGCTTCCCATCAGGCCAAAGGGGCACTTCCTGCCTCAACCTGGTCTCCTTGTGTCCTCTCTCCTCACAGAGTCCTCCATCCCTCCTCTGCGGTCCATTGGTACCTTCTTCTTAGAAAGCATTTCTTCTACTTATTTTGTATGTCTCCTTCTACAAACCAAAAATATATGTTTCCTTCTCATTCTCCGTCATCCTTAAATTACAATACTGGAAGGGGGTACGAAGCTGCATTTTCTTAAGTCCTTCTGGGTTTGTAGCTAGAGCCACCAGTGGAAGGCTTAATGGAAGGAGATGGCCCATTGTCCTGTCATTCATAAAAGACCATTTGATTGCTTTGCAGTCCACACTTCTCTGATTAAAAATGACTTGGAGCGTCTTTTCTTTTGCTTTTTAGCCCTGTGACTTTCCTGTTCTGAAAAATGCCTGGTTATAACCTTTGGCCATTTTTCCATGTAGGTTCTTCTCAGTTGCTGTTGATTGGAAGAGTTCCTTGTACATCGTGCCTTGGTATTCCAGAGATGGTCTCCCAAGCTGTCATCTGTCTGTTGATGCTACCAAGGAAGCCTATGTTGATCAGAAATTCTTAATTTGATCATATTAATTATTTTTGCCTTATAGTTTATGCTTTTGAAGTTTAATTTTAAAAACTCTTCTACATCTAAGCCTTCTTTGATTAACATCACAGTTTTATCTTTCACATTTAAACCTCTATTTTTAACCTTTATGTGGTGTTTGGTATGGATCTAGATTCATTTTTCTACATGGAAACTTTTCCCTAATAGAAGCTTACCCTGTGGATACGTGGTTCTACCTTAACATGTATTAAACCTCAGTTGCACAAATATCTGTCTCTAAGCTCCCTGTTCTGTGCTATGGGCCCATTTGTCTGTATTTACATCAGGACCACAATTTCCAATCACTATAGATTTGCAGTATGCCTTAATATCTGGCAAAGTTTTCCTCTTTACATTGACAGTTATTTCTCAAAAGAGATGATTTAATGTCCCTATCACAGGAAGCAGAAAGCAGTGTGACAATCTCAATGATACATTCAAATATTCAAATATAAATCTGTCACTTCCTATTTTTGTTAAGTACCAAGGATCAATGGTATAATATCGGGGGGCGGAAGGGTGGGAGAAAGTCACAAATTAGTAAATGTCTAACTGATTCATTCATTCAACTAATATTAATTAAGCACCTACAAGTGCTGGCTGGCCTTGTTCTAAAGGCCAGGAATAGAGTAATGAAAAAAAAATCCTAACTTCACGGAACTTACATTTGAGTGATAGAAATCAGAGAATCACTTCATCGACTTCGCCTCCCCAGCCCACTGTCTGGGGCATGCTCCTTCCCTACTGGGCCCGCTTGGGCTTCTCCAGTGAGCGCTTCATAAGATGAGAGCCGAACTTAAGTTGCAAATAAATACAAAGTTATTGTTTCTCCTGGGGTTTACAATCAACCCAGATATATGAATTAATTTACTCAAGATTTAATTTAAAAATAAAAGTCAATGTATTTATCTTAAGTAAAATAACAGGTCATTTCCTTTATTCTCCAGAGTTCAGTCATTGGTCTGATTTTGAATAGAGATCTATAAAAATGAAAATAAGATTATTGCGGCTACAAATCTTTTAAATAATAAAACCTAGTTATTCTCATTATGCTTTTAATATTACAAATGAGACTATCCTTTGAAGAAAGTAACTTGGGCTTTAAAGAAATGCAGACAATTCGGATCTGCCTGCTCATTCGAATCCTGGGATAAAAGGTTAGTGGGTTACAGAC
Source organism: Macaca nemestrina (assembly GCF_043159975.1). Classification (NCBI taxonomy): domain Eukaryota; kingdom Metazoa; phylum Chordata; class Mammalia; order Primates; family Cercopithecidae; genus Macaca; species Macaca nemestrina. The sequence goes on from NC_092131.1 coordinate 172,014,793, forward strand.
GCGGTTCATTTGGGGTCCACAGGTGAAATACACAGATTTTTATGCAGGACATTTCTCTGCAGCTGGCCTCTCTCCGTCAGTGGGAATCACAGGATGATTGAGGCTTTCCTCCACTAGGCCCTTGTCTTCGGGAAGGTTGAACACGGTTGCTAGCACCATCAGGGGCTGCACTTTCATTGTGCGGTCCCTAAAAACCTGGTTCGGACCTCGTCACGGGTCTCAGCCTCTGTGGATACTGGAGTGCTGACCTGGAGGACTGGGTTTATGAAACTCCAAAGAGGTCTGAGTTGAGAGAGAATTGGAGTTGGGGGATGAGAAAATCGGAGAGGTGTAGCTAGCAGTATGATTGGCTGATCTCTTCTATCTTTCCGGGAGGTGAAAACAGTGGGTTGGAGTGCCAGGGCAGGTGCCATGGATAAGCACACCTCCCTATGGAGAGTGGCATGGGAGTATGAGGCACAGTGCAGCTACACACCCAGCCACTCTCCCGGGCCTGCAGGTTCCTGAAATGCAAATTTGGCTTTTTCTTTAAAGAACACTGGAGCTAGGAGCACAGCACCTGAGACAGGCGGGCTGCCACTCCACAGCTGGGTGACTGGAAGCATGCTTGGACATTTGTGGGCCTCAGTCTCCTCTTTGTAAAGTGAGGAACAGGCCCATATGTATCCCTGTAGGGCACAGAAAGACAGCACAGGAATGTAGTCACACACACCACATGCCCTCCCGGAAGCATGGTGTCCAAGCTTCTTCTCTGAACCTGGCCCCTAGATGAACACTCTGCTTCATCTCCTGAAATGTTCATACGGATCCTGCAAGGATGGTGCATCATCCTCATTTCATAGAAGGCTCAGTTAAGGCTTGGAGAGATGCACTAGATGCAGAAAGTCACAGCAGGGATCACCGCCACATGCAGTGAACTTGAGTCTCTATAACATTAGAGGTTCTCCAGAGAAGCAGAACCAGTAAGGGGTGCGCACGCGCGCGTGTGTGTGTGTGTATGTGTGTATGTGTGTGTCTATTTATGTCTCTATGCATTATCTATCTATCTATCTTCCTAAAGAGAATTAAGGAACTGGCTCACATGATTGCGGGGATTAGCACACCCAAAATCTGCAGGGCAGATGGGCAGGCTGGAACCCCAGGGAAGAACTGATATCGCAGCTGGAGTCCGAAGGCTGTCTGAAGACTGATTTCCTTCTTCACTGGGGAAGCTCAGTCTTTTTTTGTTGGGCGTTCAAATAATTGCATGAGGTTCACCCACACTGAGGATGGCAATCAGTTTTATTAATAGTCTTCTAATTGAAATATTAATCTCATCTAAAAATTACCTTCACAGCAACATGCCACATTTCTGGATATTATGACCTAGCCAGATTGAAACAAAATTTAATCACCATGATTGTTACACAATTAATGTAAAAAAGCATTAAAGAAAAAAGTAGCCACCAAGTCAATGATGACCCAATGCTCTTCCATTGCTTCCAGTTTTTATTTCATACTTATATTTAGACAGAGCTTTCAAACATTCCTCTTTTTTTTTTTTTTTTTGAGACAGAGTATCGCTCTGTTGCCCAATCTGGAGCACAGTGGTGCAATCTCAGCTCACTGCAACCTCTGCCTCCCGAGTTCAAGTGATTTTCCTGCCTCAGACTCCTGAGTAGCTGGGATTACAGGCACGCACCACCACACCCGGCTGATTTTTGTATTTTAGTAGAGACGGGGTTTCACCATGTTGGTCAGGCTGGTTTCGAACTCCTGACCTCAGGTGATTCACCCGCCTCGGCCTCCCAAATTGCTGGAGATGACAGGTGTGAGCCACTGCACCTGGCCTCAAACATTACTCTTGCACTTGCGCAAGCATGAAAAGAAAAAAAAAAGGGAAAATAAATCAGTTAAGATGTTTCAGAAGCTCCTCATTCTGAGCTGCCCTAGTGGATGACAGCACCTCCCTGGTGTCATGCCCCTCGACCTCAGGAGCACGGGGGCCTGTGCTGCCTCTGAGACGTGATTCTAAACTGCCAACCCTCCCCGAAAAGCTGGGCGGGCGGAGGTGTCTTCTTGCTTAGGAGGGCTGAGTGATCTTTTTGTATGTATCTTGGTCACAAAACAGAACACAAACCCCTCTGCTCATAGGGACCTTCCTTCTTTAGGTTCCATAAAGCAGCAGATTTTGATTGGCAGTGAAGGGAATGCAGACTGGCATTCGCTTCTCAACAACAAGTACCTGTTCCATTAATACTGAGTCTAAGCGTGGCTGCTCTGTTTCTGGCTTTGCTCTCAGTACCCTCTCCCTGTGGCCTCTCTGTCTTTTCCCCCAAAGGACAAGCTCCAGGAGGCCAGGACCTTGCCCTGTCCTTCTTCACTGAGGGCCCAGGCCCCACCATGCAGGCTGCCTAAAGGAACAGCCCCCATTCCTTGGGTGACACCTGCAAATCGCATGCTTTGTACTCCAAAGGGAGTCGCCCACCTTCACTCCCAAACCCTATCCTAAGCCTGGACGCATGCTTACAGAATTGTAAGTGCCCTTCCAAAACGCAAAGACATGTTCCTATTGCCACTACCCTAACGAGTGGTCCCTGTGTGTGCTGATTCTCCAGTGCTGTGATACTTCCTCCCAGCACATCAGTTATGGAACGCTGTATTAGTGTCCTAGTGCTGCCACAAAAAATGCCCAAGAACAGCTGGGTTTAAGCAGCAGGCATTCACTTCACACCGTTCTGCAGGTTTGAAGTTTAAAATCAGGGTGTCAGCAGGGTTGGTTTCTCCTGAGGCCTCTCTTCTTGGTTGGGAGATACCCGCCTTTTCACTGCGTCTTCACATGGGCATTGCTGTGTGTGTGGACATCCCTGGTGACTGATATCTTCTTATAAAGACATGAGTTATACAGGATCAGAGCTCACCCACAGGGCCTCATTTAAACATAAGTACCTCTTTAAAGATCGTATCTCCAAATAAAGTCACATTCTAAGGTATTAGGGGTTAGGACTTCAACACAGGCATTTTGGGTGGGTCCCAATTTAGTCCATAACAAATGTGATCTTCCCCAAAATTCTGAGAGAGGGTGGCCCCACTTGAAGCCAAGGTTACTGAGATAAACGCAGTGCCCGTGAGCTGCCTGCTGTCCTGCACACGGTTCATTGTTTCACTCAAGTGTTTGCGGCATGTTCCCGATGCCCCCTCATGCTTGCTGTCCAGGCATCCAGGTGTGGCCATGGACAAGTCAGAGCAGACGCTCATGCTCATGGATAAGAGCATGAAGGCAAAAACACATAAAATGAACAAGGCAGCTCTGGCACTGACTGACGAGTATTCTGAAGACGACCAGGAAGCATCAAGAATGGAAGCAGAGTGCATGGGCCTGACAGTGAATTTCCGCTGCATGCTGCACCAACCTGCCAGGGAAGAACTGAAACCTCATTGAGGATAACCAGGAGTCAACTTGCTCCAACACCTTAAGTGCCAAAAGTAGACAGCGAGGCTCACTGGACCCCAGCAGGACAGCTGACCATGTATAGCACAGCAAACAGCAGGGCATCAGCTACGTTGTTCTGGTTCCCAGCCCCCACGAGAAGGAAGCCAGGGGAGGCTCTGCCTTGGGGGGCTCCTGTCATGGCTGAGGAGCTCTGTGCCTAGGGAACCCACTACTTTGCTAGTGGGCAGAAAGCAGACCTCTCCTTTTCTGCAGGGAGCTACGATCTCACCTCTCAAGATCACCACGTGTAGAAAGAACTCTGAGACACAGCCTACTGGAAGAGGCGGCACAGGCCTTCAAGGAGGGACCATGGTGGAGAGGGCCCCATGACCAGGAGGCAGCCACACAATCGTCTGGAGACAGAGCTTTCCGAGCACAGCAAACAGCAAGTGTACAAGTTCTAAGCCAGGAGTGAGTCTGGGGTGGCTCCTTGAACAGAGAGAAGGCGGGAGTGGCTGGGCTGAGTCCGGCAAAGACACAGGGGAGAGCGGGGTACCTGGACAGGAACAGAGGGCTGTGCGGGCCTGCAGGCCATGAAGAGGGCTGCGTCTCCTTGAGCCAGACAGTAGCCCCCGAACGATACAGTTCCATTCTCAGTTTGCAGATGAGAAAACACTCTTAGAGAGGGAAGCAAGTCTCTCCATTACACGGTTCCTAAGTGGTAGGTCTGGGGCTATGCTGGGGGCTGAATGTTTCGGCCCACCCCATATCCCTGTGTTGAAGACATAACCTCCACGTGCCTGCATGCTTAGGAGGAAGGCCATGTGAGGACACAGTGAGAAGGCATCTACCTGCAGGTCAAGAAGAGGGACTTCACCAGACACGGACTCCACCAGCACCTTGACCTTGGACATCCCAGCTTCCAGAACTGACTGTGAGAAATAAACACCTCTTGCATCCACCACTCCCTCTGCAGTACTTTGTCATGGCAGTCTGAGCTTACTAAGACAGGCTGGAATCCAGATTTTTCTGGCTCACACCTAGTCGCTCTCAATGCCTGGCTGCTGCTTGACCCAGGACATGGGGCTTCCCTTCAGTCAAGGCTCACAGGCTGGGGTGGGGCAGGAGGCTGAAGATACAGGGGAAGCACTGCTGAGTTAAAGATCTCTTCATATGCAACCCAAACTTTCTTTAGGTGAATGGGGGTAGCCACACATGACACTCGAATCACTGAAACCACACTTCAGGTGCAAAAGCAAGAAGAGTGTTTATTACACCAGAGACCGCAGGGAGTGAGAAGGCTAGCATAAGGTTGTGACTCAGGCAGAAATCTGGCAGTGACATTAGCAGCACACCTCCCATTCGTGGCCAGATGATTATGAATAACACAAGGTACTCAGTGTGCATGGAAAACTCACCCTGGAATATGAACACAGAAGTCCTCCCGCGAACATCAGCTCACCAAGTAGGAGCTTCCGGGCCTGGAAACCAGCCCAGGCTGGGCCCACCTAGACCTCAGAATGTCTCCGCTCCCAGGCAAAAAGCTCCAGGGGCCTGCACTCCTGGACCTGAGGCTCAACCAGATACGCACACCTCGGTCCTGCCAAGGGGAGGCCAGGCACCTGTGCCCAGGGTCCTGGTGGCCCATGGTCTCACCACCCCCATGCACTCTGCCAGCAGCCAGTCAGGGACAGTGGGCTTCAAGCTCATGGTGTGTTCCTGAAGGTCGGGGCTCCCCAGGATGCTGTGGGACCATCAGGATGCAGCCAGGAGGGACAGGGCAGCCGGCCTACCCAACGGCCTCTGTGGCTGGCTACTGTGGTGGGTGTCCCCTGGTCACTCCTGAAGGCCACGAGTTCCCATGCTCTGCTGAACACAGCCAGGTCCAGGTCTCATCCAGCCTCACATTCTTAGGCCCCTCTGGGTTACAGAGCTTCTCACCACCAGAATGAGCAGAAGCAGAGGCAGGGAAGGCGATACTCCTCCTACAGAGGAGAATTAGCCCCAGTGTTTTTTTCTTTTTCTTTTTTTTTCTTATTTATTCTAAGACCCCTGACAGGTGGATAGCTGTGCGCTTTGCTGATTCTTGCTGACAGCAGCCACGGCAGCGTCTACAAACAGGTGCCCCTTTGCTGCGGATTCCCTGCAGTCCCTGCTGTGCACATGGGCATCCCTCCATGGGTCTCAGAGCCATGCTCTCAGGGTCTCTGCATGCTGGGCCAGAAACAAACACACAAAGCAGGAAACAACAACCTACAGAAAACACATATGCAGCTTAATGTACAGCATTATCCAGCAGCCTCAAAAAAAAAAAAAAAAAAAAAAAAAAGCAGAATCAGGTTTCCATAGATCGTTCTGGAAAGTAGATATCCCCAGAAACTCCACACTGCAACTAGCCTTCCTAATGAACAATCACTAGTGCATTCAACACTCAACACAGGCCGGACAGTGTGCGCCAGTGCCAGCGTGCAGAGGTGAGCCGGCCTCATACCCCAGGCAGCTGGGAGGCCAGGTGCAAGGGCAGAGATAGGTGTACTACTCTCACAGGAGCTGGCTTGGCTTGAGGTCTAGCGGAACACCAGGAACCGCACTAACTCAACTCTCCCAGCCTGATGGCAAGTGGCCAGGGCTCTGACTGCCTTAGAAAACAGTTTCCCAGAATCCAGCCCTTCTGGTTTGCAGAGGCTCTGGGCAAACCCTGGGCTGGTTCTGAGCTGCCACTATCTAGGCCAACAGTGGGCACATCACCTCAGATACAGAAGCATTTTCTCAAAATGCATAAAATTGCATTTTTGGTGGAACAGTAACATTTGAAAGTATCGATTAACAAAATAAAAAAATTAAAAGAAACATCATCTACTTTGCGGGTGCTAAAGTAGCTTATTTCTGCTATATTTCTACACTGTGCTGTGTGTATGTGTGTATGCAAGAGATATGAGATTTACTATTAAATTATTTTCAATCCATGACTAAAAGCCAAGAGAAATCAGGATGGCTTTAAATCCTAAACCTATGATATGTGACTGATTTTTTACATAAATAAATAAAAATAAAATATTGTCATGATAAATAAATGTAAAATTATATGTTTTTTATTTATATATTTTTATATAGACTGATCCAAAGAACCATCATTCACACAGCATAATTCATACACGTGGTGTATGCGTCCACACATTACACTCAAGTGACACTGCTTTAGTATCCTGCAAGCTCCATGTACCAGGAGTGCAGTTACCTCCCATTTTTTTACATGAAATCACAAAAAAATAAGATGTATTGGTCAGGGTTCTCTAGAGGGACAGAACTAATGGAATATATGTGTGTGTGTGTGTGTGTGTGTGTGTGTGTGTGTGTGTGTGTGTGTGTGTATGAAAAGAGGAGTTTATTAAGTATTAACTCACATGATCACAAGGTCCCACAGTAGGCTGTCTGCAGCCTGAGGAGAAAGGAGAGCCATTCTGAGTCCCAAAACTGAAGAACGTGGAGTCCAGTGGTCAAGGGCAGGAAGCATTCAGCATGGGAGAAAGATGTAGGCTGGGAGGCTAGGCCAGTCTCTCCTTTTCACATTTTTCTGCCTGCTTCTATTCTAGCCTCACTGGCAGCTGATTAGATGGTGCCCACCCAGATTAAAGGTAGGTCTGCCTTTCCCAACCCACTGACTCAAATGTTAATCTCCTTTGGCAACACCCTCACAGACACACCAAGGATCAGGACTTTGCATCCTTCAATCCAGTCAAGTTGACACTCAGTATTAACCATCACATAAGGTATAATAATATTCACTCTCACATTATGCTTCATTATGCTGATATCCAGATTATAAGTAACTACTTATGGAGTCAATTTGATGTTATTGAAATTCAGTCCTGCAATAGCACATTTGAGATGTGGGATTAAGAATGCTTTGAGGTACGTTTAACATCTCACATCTTTTTTAACAGACTGGCTTATTTTACAGAAAAAAATTAAGAAATAAAGTCATAGTCATTTCCTTTTTTACTCAGTCTTTGAAAAGCAATTACCATGTCTTTGTTATAAAAATACTACAAGGACTACTTCAGGTCAAATTCTTCAGGCCTGAACTGAACCCCAATTGACAGTTGGTGCAAACGCTGCTGAGGTTTTTCAGGCTCCACAGTGATGTGGAAGGAGAGGGATCCCCGAATTCACCCAGTCAGGAGGTTCTCCCCGCCCTCTAGGCACCTCTAAGTGACCTTTTGGCTGAGGGAGAGAAGGATCAAGGGGCAGGTCTGTCGACTTTTGTGGGTAAGACTTCACTTGAGCAGAGCATTCCCAGACAAATGAAAATAACACAGTTGAAAACCACCAATCCACAGAACCAATAATCATGCCCCAGAGAAGGGGACAGAAGCTCAGAGTGGCCCAGGACACCAGGTCATTCAGCAGCAAACTCCAGACCAGGAACGGCATTTTCACATTTCCAGGACACACTGCCTGCTGCTCAAGGCATTGGAATAAAAACATCTTACCGCATCAATCCATATCACTTCGATATCCTTAAAAACAGAGTTATTTGCTAAAATATCATCTTCCCTTCGTTTCTTACCCACTCACAAAACATGACTTAAAAATTGTATATTTTAAGCTTGCTTCTTATTGTCCCCAAGACCGTGATGGCTCTGATTCTCGAGCATATACGCCACCAACACACCACTCTGTGCACAGGGACCAAGCTCTCCAGGAAGGCTCAGGGGTGCCTCCGCCCTTGTCTTGCTGAGAACACTGGGGGAAGCACCCTTTTCAAGGCCTCAGCTGGTGGGAGCTCCACAGGGGACACAGACTCCGCTTCTTTTCCTAAGTGCTGCTGAGCCCCACAGCTAAAGTCAGTCTTTTCCTTACGACTCGGAAGACTGGCTGGCTGAGGTGTGTCACGCTGTTCTCAGAAAGTTTCCAGCGCTGCAGTGAGTCACATAAGTGCCTTCCACTGTGACCATCTGAGAGCATTGCTTTAATGCAGTGACCTCCAGAGCAAACCCTGGTGGGGTAGGGGACCAGGTGAAAAGCCAGTGGAGGCCCCACCCACAAGTACATCTTTCAGGATGCAAGATGGAATTCACAATAAGTTCTCATCCCAGCCGAGCACATCTGCTACAAAGCCCAAAGCTTCCTTCCCCATGGTTTCAGATCAAGGTGATGATACCAGATGACAAGCTTAATCCCCTTACTGGCGGGTAAGTCAGATGCCTCCCTAACTCCATGGGAGCAGAGGTGGCAGGGGGCATGAGACAAAACACATTTGGTCTTGCTTGAAGTTAATCAATTTAATCATGATGCAGTCCTCAGCCTTTACCTACTATTCACCCCTAACTCTGCAGGATGGCTTCCATACCTTCAAGGAACAGACCCTTTCTTCAACTGAAATTGCATAAACATAATTTCAAGATATAAAATAGCTTGAAGAGAAAATGTGTGGGACAATGGGAAGAGGCAGCTCCCTCTGGCATTGCTACCAACGTATGTCCAGTCAAGCTTCTTGGACACAACCTAAAACCACAGCTCTGATGGAGTGCCTATTTTTATGGTTCATTGGAAACACCCGGGCCCCCGACTCCCTGAATTAAAATGTCCTCAGAGGGACTCAGGACACTCTCCCTGAAGTTCAGGGCTGGCTCCCTCCTCCTTTCTGGCCCAACCTCTCCCCAGGGACTAAGCCCCTTCCTCCCCTTTCTCCTCCATGGAGACCTCAGGATGTAGTGCTGTGAGGCGTCTGAGAATTTCTGCCCCATTCTCCCACTGCCCCTCGACTTCACCAGTCTGAAGGCTGATGCGGTGAATGACGACAGATTTCAGAAACTGACACTTCTCTTGTGCTGGGGAGGGGTGGGGGAGGGATGCCCAATCCCAGCCATGCCAGATGGAACCGAAGAAACTCTCCTTCCCCAGAGGAGCTGTCATCATGGGGGTTCCACAAACACCACCTGACCTGGGCTGGACATCACCTACTGACGCGCCCATGACAAGTGGTAAGCATCAAACCAACCCACCTGGGGCAAAGCTAAACCCTGTGTCTGTATAGACCACTTTGCTTTAAGTGCCGCTGAGCTACTTCTGTTGAGCTCTAGGAGAACCGCTCACAACATGTGCAGAAGCAATTGCTAAAGAAATAATGGGCACAGCACTTAATAACATCATAATTGTCCCAGGCACTGTGTTGAGAGGCAAGGGAAGAAGACAGGCATCAGAAAGCAGCTGTGCGCAGAGGCTCCTCGGCTGGCCAGGCATCTTGAACAAAGAACTGCCAGGAGCCATCCTTGGCCTTTTCTTGCCTGACCTCCACATACACACAGCCCCTGCAGAGGCAGCAGGTGGGGTGAGTTAGTTTCCCAGTGGGATCCAGGATCTGCTGGAAGGCTGCAGGACAGCACTAAAGAGGCCTATCAGCCCAGTGGCTGCTAAGTGCTGAGGGAGGAGTCGTGAGCCTGATTTGTAATGAAATAGAAAGAAAAGGCAGGTGTAAGCAACCTGGTAACCTAGAGAGCTGGACAACTTGGCAATGGCCTGCACTGGTAGGCTCCTGTAGATGCACCTTGGCAAAGGACAGGCTTGGGCTCCTCCTGACCCTCCCCTGGGCCCACTGAATGCCTGGGATGCCAGCCCACCTCACAGGGCCCTGTATGCAGGAAGGGCCTGATGCATGAACCTTCTCTTCTATCCATCCCAAAAGATAACTTCCCCGTCTGCACAGGCACAGGGCACAGAGGTGATATAACCACATCACCTCTAAAGGGAGGCCTGTGATTTATCAAACTGTGTCTGTCTTTAGAGAGAGGCATATGTAGGAACTGACAGATTTGTAGTTGGCAAAATCTAAGACCCACTGACATCATATTCAGTGCCTTTACTTCAATCCAGATGAACGTGAAGAGAGTTACAGGGCAGGAGGGGAAGGTGTGCTTCTCTGCACAGGAAGCTGCCTGAGGTCCCTGACTCCCGCTTCAAGGCGGACAGCTGAGATAGCCTGAGGTCTCTGGAGATCTTCCTCCTCCAAAACCCAACAATAAAAGCTACAAATATCTACATTTAATCAATTAACACAAATCAATTAAAATGCACGCTCAGCAACCAAGCAAGGGAGGAGACAAGAGTAATATGAATGTTTTTAAGGCGCTGTGGTTTTGCAGAATATCCACAATGACATATTATGTAAAACACATTTTAAGGAGGTTTCTATATGGAACTATATCAAAATACATTTTAAAGATTTGTACATTTTTTTCTACAAGTTTAGGAATTACATTCCAACTAATCTATCATAATCTTAGCAATAAAATTCAAGAGTTTTATGCAAAACTCTTGTTAGCTTCCAATCCTGAAACCTCTGGAGATTTATTCAGCCCAGAAAACTAAGATCATTTTCTACTGTTAAGCATTAGGGTAAGATTTTTGCTTGGGTTGATACTATATTCTGGGTCTCATTCAATGCAAAAAGCACATGGCTCATCTTGCAGTAATTGGTGCATCTCTGGACAGGACTTTTCCCTGGAGTCCCATTTATGTGCCTTTCAGAAGTACATTTGCACTAATGAGAGATTCCTCATGAATCAGTAGGGCTACCAATGTTACTGGCAACACATTTAAGAAGAGATCATCCAAGCCAACCTCTTATAATCACTGGAAAATGAGACAAAGCAGAATGTAGTCTGTTTAATATATTCAACCAGACATTCAAGACTTCTGTCATTAAAAAGTCCTATTAAAATTTTTACCTAAACCCCATCCTTCCATGCAGACTCCTCGTGGAGGGTCTAGTGGGTTGCCTCACATCCAACAAGGACCCCCAGTGACCACTGCTGGTCCTTGGGGTCAAAGGCTGATCATCCCATCCTTCAGCCACTGTCCCTCCATCAAGTAGCAGAGCCAAAGTCTCTTGTCCCAGGATCATGTATAGAAAACAGTTCCCTCTAGCTACAAAGAGAGACTTTATCAAAATACATTATCAACAAAAGTGACCACAGAGCATTTCACAATCCAATATAAATGGTAAGCAGGAGAACTGAGTTTCTCACAGGAAAGGTATTCTGCCGTCCGTGCCCTGCCTGTGGGGCATCCACTATGGACATGTGGTCTGCAACCCTGGGGATGAAGGCAGCAGAGACATGGTGCCCTGACACTGTCCCCATCCTAACCCATTGCCCGACGTCCCGGGGATGTGTACTCATCCACTTTTCCAAGAAGTGGGGTGGCCTTGGCCACATGTGCCACCCAATCCCCCTTCCCTCTCCCATCTGGAGATGTTGTAAGCCTCTGGGCTATTTCAATTCAATCTGTTCAATTCTCCTTTATTTGTCAGTTCCTATGTGCATAGCAATGTACTAGTCTTTTTATAAACATGGCCTCATTGAATCCCCTTATAAGCTCAATAGAGTCAATAATACCATTCCCATTTTGCAGGTGAAATTGAGCCTCAGAGAGGCTAAGTAACTTGCCCACACTGGCTATGGTTCACACTAGATCTCCCCATTGCTGAGCCCCAAGCTCTTCACTGCCATCTCCCAAGAGACAGAGTCTCACAGGGACACGCATGTGTTTCACACCTGTGAAAAGGGCTCACAGAGGTGAGTGCATGAGTTACTACACGTCATTAAAGTTGATGAATGTGCTTAATGACATTCTTAATTCTAAGTTCCTTTTATTAAACTCTTACATGTTATTTTCTTTGACTGTCCCCAAATTGCACACAAGAGATGCCACAGGAAAGGCAGAAAAATTCCCAATCTCCTATTTGGGGACCTGGCAGTTAAGATCCCCAGCTCCAGTCTTGGCAGGAGTACAGAGGGAGAGTTTGGGAAGTGCCTGTGGTGGACTTGGTGGGCTAAGGGTCCCGGCCAACACTACCTATGCTCAATAACACCTGTCTGCCTGAGATGGTTTCAAACCATCAGCAGAGCCCCCTGGAGCTGGTCTTCCAGGAATGAGCGTGCTATATTTGATTAAGATGCTTTCATTCCTAAAGAGGTAAAATAGAAATCATATACCAACCACCACCCCACCCCGCGCCCCCCAAAATATCCACAAATGCACTGAAGCCTCACAGACTGTTGACCGGAACCCTTCCCAAGAATTTAGGGGAAATCATCCAACTGAGAGAGCCGCTGTTACCAATATGCTGTTTCCTATATTTAATAACCTCGAGGAAGCCTCCCTGCTGCTGATAGGTGCCAGTTTCATCTGTCTGTTGAAGCTGGCAACACTCAGAGCACATGGTACTTTTACACAGAGGAGGGGCCAGAAGACAGAAAACCCCAAACATAATATTTTGTTATACAATTGAACTAACAAATGTCACACACGCACGCGCACACACACGCACACACACACACAAACACACAAATCCTCACCAGGTTTTTCCTTCACAAGGTTTCAACTAAAACAACTCAAGAGTTGACACTCCATCAGCAAGTGCCAGGATGAACTGTCAAAGCAAAGAAATAAAAGAGCAAAACCATCTTCCTACTTGAGCAGCACTGCCTTTCCATTACAGGAGCCCCTGTGTGGAGCACTGGGCTTCTTGAAACACAATTAGGCTTCAAAACTGATACCCACTGCATTTCCCCAGCACAGACCTCATTCACGTGAGCACTTTCAGAGCATGAGCTGCAACAAGCTTCTCAGAAAACAGGCTCTGGAAAGCGGAGAAGGTGCCTGACTCAGAGATCGAGCATGAGCTTGAGTTGTACCGTAGTTCTTGACACCACCTCCTTTTGGGTCAGTCCTAGCCTTGGGGTCACTTACCCCGAGTCATTTACCTAGGACCTTGGTTACATATTGAGAAGTCTGAGTGTAAGAGACCCTGAGGCACTGCCCTTTTAAGGATGCCAGAGCATGACATCAGTTCTGCTTCATATTCTTGACTGTTCCAGACAGCACGATCCAAGGCCTCACCAGGCTCCATCTACAGCAGCACTCACACCAGTGTGAGAATGGACAAAAGAATGAAACGAGATGCACATTCCCTCCCCTGAGCCTCACATCTGCAGAGCCAAGGTGTGGACTTCATTTAGCAGACGAGACAAGCCTGGAGTACAGAGCCACAGAGCTGGACTGAAGCAGTCCAACTTCAGGCTGCCCAGGCCCCACGCGGGCTAGGTGAGGCTGGCCCTTGCTTCCTTTTACGTTGTCTAATTGCATGTGGCTCCTGCCTTTCCTTTTTAAACTTGCTGGGCGATTGTTCAAAGTGGAGACTGAAAAGCAAAATCATTGAGAAGCCAAGGGACCAAGAAGTGCCTGGGGGACAGTGAGACAGACTCTGACGGGAAAGGAAGCAGGAATAAGCACATTGTAGACTGCAGGGTCAGCTTCCAATACCTCCATTCCGACTAGAGAGATGCACACTGACTTCAAACCAGCCGAAACTCTGCTCTCTATTAGTAATCCCTGGTGCTACAATTTTTAAGGAACACTGAAGAACGTTCCTGTAACAGAACCTAGTATCCTTTCACCACTGGCAATTCTGAATTCCAGCTCTTAGGAAGTAAAGTGTATCCTGGGAGAGACATGACCATCCTTTGCTGTCTACCCAATGCCAATCCCTTTCTTCTGCCTTCCCATCAGAATCTGGCTTGAGCAGCAGTGGTGGGTTACTGTGTCGAGCGTTGGGCAACGGATATAGACTACTGTAAGACAATGGTGACAATACCGTTTCCTGCTTTCCCTGCCTCTCTTGCAGTTAGTTTTAGTACAGTAAAATCTAAGCAGAAACCCAGTTCCAGCCAATAAAACCTAAGCATAAACCTGCCCAGATTTCCAGGAAGTATTTGCAATCCTAATAAAACAGAATCAGAAGCAGCTGGTACTGACCAGCTTTCCTTCCCTTGAACTAGGACACAATGGCTAGTGCTTCAGCAGCCACCTTGCGGCCATGTGGTCCAGAGAATGAGAGGTTCAGCCTAGATGGGTCAAGCCTTCATACCAAAGCCAGTAACCTTGAGACTCCTCCTTGCGAATGAAAAGCAAGCCACTCATTGGTCAGTTTTCTGTTACTCAAACCTGAACAGATTCCTAAATAATCCACACACACAAGCACTTTATTTATGCACATCAGTGATTCAGTGATACCAGCTACAATTCATTTCCTGTATATAACTATTTCTCAGTCCATTAAAGACTTCCACAAAATTTATCTAATTGGACCCACTAACATCTTGTGACCAGATGAGTGTGTTTTCCCCACTTCAGAGATAAGAAAACACGCCTGGAGAGGCGAAGGGGTAAGTGCAAGGCACTCACAGTCACATCTTCTCCAGGGCTTCTATGGAACCACCGTCAGCCCGCAAGGTGGTGCAGATGGTGCAGTTCTTCCGGCAGCTGGAGAAGGGAGGCTTCGGGAGGCCAGAGGGGTCCCTCGGCACAGCAGCCCAGCACACTCATAGTTCTATGGAGCTGGGTTTACTTATACAGAGGGTGCAGGTGGGACAACAGGGGTGCTAAGGTGGGCAAGGGCCTACCTGAAGAAGCAGTGGAGCCTCATTGAAAATTTCACTACTGTCATGGACAGAACTGTGTCCCTGAAAATTCCTATGTTGATGTCCCAGCCACCAACATGACTGCATTTGGAGACAGGGCATTCAAGCCAAGTTTAAATGAGGTCATAATGGTGGGGCCCTAAACAAATAGGGTTTGTGTCCATATAAGAAGAAAGAGAGACACCAGAGATCACTGGCTCTAGCTTCATGCATGCACAGAAAAGAGGCCATGTGTGGGCGCCGCAAGAAGGCAGCTGTCTGCAAGCCGAGGAGAGAGCCCTAACCAGAAACTAGCCCTGCCAGCACCTTCATCTGGGATTTTCAGGCTCCCAAATTGTGAGGAAATCAATGACTGCTGTTTAAGCCACCCAGTCTATGATATTTTGCATGACAGTCCAAGCAGACTAAGGTAACCACCTCAACTAATGCCAGTGGCCTCTATGTCTGCTGCTCCAAAGAGCCATTTTAATAATGGTTCTCAACTAACTGTTGGAGGTTAGGCACTACAAGGACTAGGTTGGCCCCTTCTGGAATTCTGTCCGAAAGTCAGTCTCTCCCAGCTCTGTGGTATCAGCCGGCTCAGGCCTCCATGCCCAGGAGGCTCTGAGCCCTAAAGGACACCCAGCAGGGCCACACAGAGTGCTCTCTGATGAGAAAGTCCCCAGTTCATGAGGTGCAAAGCCAAGCCACTGCAGCCTGTACTGTGTGCCTATGAAGGAGTGTGCCTTGCATCGAAAGTCTCAAAGCAGGGTCCAGCACCTCCTATGCAGCAGGAGGAGCCACAGTGAGTAGAACAAACATTATCCACAGATAAAGCACTGCAGAGAAGGTGCATGGATTCAACCTCTGTCTCAGTTTCCACTTTCAAGGGCAATTTAAATTACATTTGGTGGAAAATATAATAATATTTCTAGCTACGGAGAGACAGTGATGGCAGGATCTAGTACAGTAGGAATGGAAAGAGGCAGACTGAGGGAGAGATAAAATGAATTACTGAGACCTTTTGATTGATTTGATTGATTTGATGTGTGTGTGTGGCTTAGTGTATATGTGCATGGTACACGTGTAAGTGCATGTGTGTGTGGTGTGTGTGTGTGATATGTATTGTACTTGCATGTGTGTGTGGGGGTATGATGTGGGCTGTGTCTATGTGTGTGGTATGTGTGAGTGTGTGCTGTGTCTGTATGTGTGGTGTAGTGTCTGTAGGTGTGTGTAGTGTGGTGTGCATGTAAGTGCATGGGTATGTGTATAACACCTGTGGGGTGTGTGTGCGTATGTGCATGTGGGTGTGTGTTTATGGGTGTTTGACGTGTGTGGCTGGAAAAGGAGACAGTGAGAAGCCGCAGGAGTGAGCAGGATCTCCACCGCACTCCCAGGGCTCTGGGTGCTAGTTAAAGGGCAGTAGAGAGGTGCCTTCCTCTCACCCTCACAACTGCCTCACCATCCTCACTTTGCAGGGATACAGAGCACAGTGAGGGCTGCCACTCGCCCAGTGCTGCCAGCTGGCCAGGCCCTGCTGCGAGCAGTCTGCCTGGCCAGAACACCATGTTCCCTGGACTAGGGCAACCTGCTTTTTCCCATCAGCCTTTCAGAGCTGTACACAGGCAATAGTGAGCATCCACTCACTCCCTCACTCATTCCACACAGCACAAGGGGTCAGCTTCGCTCTCGCTGGAGCCCACCCCTGAGGAGACCTGAGAGAGGCCTGAGGCTGCGGAAGGACGCTGGTCACTGCTGCCTGACTTCCCCCAGCCTTCCCAGGGACAGGGCAGGTGGTGACCAGAGCGAGGCTTTCCGCATTGGTGGAAGCATCGGGGATTGAGGGAGCATTAACAAGGAAGGGGGCTCTGCAAGTGGACCCCGGCTTCTGACAGTATCAGAGCATCAACCCACGCATCACATGGGCCTCATCTCCCAAACATGTCCCGGACCCACTGCCTCCTAATCAGAACGCCCCAGTTGACCCTGTTCAGGGAGCCCAACCAGGGCTTCCACACTCCTCTGCAGGTCCCCAGCTCACCACAGACCCGCAGGAATCGGGCAGTTATGGCATCAACTGCCCTTCAGCTACGCCTTCCAAGGGTGGTCACTTCAGCTACCCTGAGGTAATCTGAATGTGAAAGGGACAGAATTTAAATGACTCTGCCTCATTTACAATTGTCCTTGCTGGAGGAGAGAAGAAACAGCATTGGGAGAAATTTCAGGTGATGGTTAATAGCAGCTTCCAAGAAAATGCATGCCCTGAAGCTATTTCATGGGCCAGTAAAAAGAGCCAAATCTCCCTTTTTGGTGCCTGACAAATTCCATAAAGACCTGCCTCATGGAGTGCCTCTTTCTGGACCTCAAGAACCCACCTACCGATGGCTGCAATGAAAGGCATTCAAGAGACGGAACACTCCACCCATACCGTAAAGCGTCCCCATCCCACTCCCACTCCTTGCTGTCTCAAATAGTGTGGTCCTCCAGAATGTCCCGCGTAGACGGTACAACTGCAAGTGTGAAGGTTCGATCCATCCACCATGTGAGGAGCTTTGCTAATCTAAGCCACATGCCCCAGGCTGAGTCTCCCCTTGGTCCTCAGCACCCTTGGTCTTAACACGCAAGTGATAAACGTCTTCTAAAATATAAGGGTTTAGCTGTCATTTCTAAGGGCACTAAGCTCCACACACACACACACACACACATACACACAGGCATGAGGTCATGCCACATCATCTATTCTCCCTCAGGATGAATTCTCAAGGCCAGGCCCTTCCCTGGACACTTTCAGAACCCAACCCAAAACACAGAGAAGGCAGAAGCAAGACATCTGATGCGGCACCTGTCAAACACCAGTGGCCTCATGTTAATAGAGCTCCATTCAGCAGGTAATGGCCCAGGCCAAGCATGTGCAGGTATACGCATGCCCTCCCCACACCAATGCCGTTGCTGATGCGGATGCTGATACCTGGGTCCATGGATCAGGCACAGAGTGTTCCACTCACTACCATCCAGCATTGTTAGGCTTCTGTACAGTAGAAACTCAATAAATTTTGCTTAAAAGACTAGAAAAGAGAATAATTATGTAAAGTGCCTTAGTTCATGATGATTTACTGCATGACACACCATATAGCTTTCTGACATGAAGAACTACTCTACCGCTCCAAGATTCAGCAAATGCCACATTCTTGTCTTGCCCTCCCCATAAACACTGGGTCTGATAAATATGTGGGGGAGGTCGGGGTAAGGGAGGACATTCTTTGTTCAAATAAGTTTGAAGAATACTGAATTCCACTGAAATAAACAATTTCTGTGTTGCAGGCCTTCTCAGAGCCTTTGATATGCTAATGAACATTATGCATCTTTAAGAAAAAAATAGTACATAACATTTCCCAAGCTTATTGAGTCAAAGAACCTTTATTTTGTAATGGAAGATATTTTAACATCATGAAACATAACTTGGGAAACTTCCAGTTTCACCATTTCACAAAGCTTTCTAATTTTCAAAATGTTTCTGTAAATATCAATCTCCTAGAATATCCAAGCCCAATTCCTGCCTCCGCAGTGACACCTGGACAACAGTCAGGAGGCTCTACTTACGTTTAACTGAGAATGCTTGAAAAGATTCCTTAACTGGGAATTATGGAAAACCACCAGAGGAATTACTGTAACACCTTGATTCTAAGACACATGATCAGCCTGATAAGAAATTGTAGATAAAAAGTAAAAAAAGAAATGGCGAGAGCATCAATCCCTGTAGACTAGGTCACTGTGGGGTAGCAAACAGACCAGCCGATACCCTAGCAGCTCATACCCACAACAGCTTATTTCTCACTCATGCTAATTATGCATTATAATCAGCCCGGGGCTATGCTCCACAAACCCTCTTTCTGGGTTTCAGGCTGATGGAGCAGACCACCCCAACCACTGGCATCAGCCATGCAAGGGTGCTCTAACGGACCACGTGTCAACAACTGACTCCAGCTGGAAGTGACACACAGCACTCCCATTCACAATTCACCAGGCGGAATCATCCCCCAGACCTGCCCTGCCGCAAGAGGCCCAGAGTCAGCCCAACCGAGTGCCCTGAAGAACTGAGAATCCCACCAATAGCACTGATGATGACCATGGCATGGGGGGGGCCGCGCCTGCTGCAACCCTGTTCGTGTGACACATCCTAATTCAAAAAGAAGATCCTAAGACAAAAAGAAGAGCCTTAACATTTAAGAAAATGGAATTTTAAAACTATGCATAAGTTCTTTTTTTTTTTTTTTTTTTTTTTTTTGAGACAGAGTCTCGTTTTGTTGCCCAGGCTGGAGTGTAGCAGTGCAATCTTGGCTCACTGCAACCTCCAACTCCTGGGTTCAAGCGATTCTCCTACCTCAGTCTCCCAAGTAGCTGGGACTACAGGCACGTACCACCACACCCAGCTAACTTTTGTACTGTTAGTAGAGATGAGGTTTCACCATGTTGGCCAGGCTGGTCTTGAACTCCTGACCTCTAGTGATCCATCCGCCTCAGCTTCCCAAAGTGTTGGGATTATAGGTGTGAGCCACTGGACCCGGCTAAAAATCATGCGTAAGTTCTATTCATGTTTACTGGGCAGTTACTTTTTGCATAGATTCATATCTATGCATGGGCCAAGTATCTATTCATTACACAACAGCTGTGAGTAAATACCCTGCCTTGCCATGGCGGAATGAACTCCTAGGGCAGAGTCCTGAAGCTCCCGCATTGTTCCTGCCACCTTCCCCGACTCTCAAATCCTTTGCTGCAAAGGAGACCACTGGGTTTCTTCAACATTGGTTCCCTGTCACTGAACAGAGGCACACACAACTCCCCAGCCCTTCTGCTGCTTCCAGGGCCTTCTAGGGTGCTGTATCTAAATTTACAATTGCACAAATCCATGCAATGTGGAAACTCCCCTCCAAACGCCCCCTGCCAGGACGTTTGTGCTGCTGTAGCCATAGGAGCAATGACATACAGATCTCTGATTTTATCAGGGAAAGCAACATGCCCAAGTGGACACTGTGAATCAGAGGGCTCTCAGCAGAATGACACTGCTGCAGAAACCAGAGCCACTGTCAGCTCCTCAGTCCCAAAGGTGAGTGACCGTTTGCATCTGTTCTCCCATCTGTTCATCACAGCCATCCCGCGAGGGTGGCTGGGGTGATGTACGATCATTCTGTCTTACAGATGAGCAAACACCTACCCAGCAAGGAATGAGCTCAAGGTCACTTAGCTCATTTGTGTCTGAGTTCATTGAACGTCCAGTGCTTCTGACCTCTCTGCCACTGGCCTTCCGTCAAAGCCCGTGAGGGGCTGGAACTGTGTGAGTTCACTTTGCAAAGATCCTCTGGTCTATGCTTGGATCCATTCTGGAAACAGAGCACTGGGCTATGAGGCGGTGGGAGCAGGATGGAGCCAGGCTGGGGGGCCTCTCCCACTATGGGCCATCGTCCTACCCAAAGCACAGCACTGGGATCCCACAGGGGTTGTTTTGTAAGTTGTTGTTGTGACACATAAATGTATGCACTCTGTAACAATCATGAACAGAAAGCTTCTCCAAAGATGGGGCACACTCTCTCACATGGACATTTGTTGGCAGCTCTCTCTCTTTGCCCATAGCACAGATGTTCTGGGAGAAAGGTCCCCACCATGTTCCCAGCCGGCACAGCAGGTGGTGACTTATACCATTCGCAATGCTTCTCCCTCAGCCAACAGTGACTGACCAGAAGAGGCACATGCCCCAGTTTGGGCCACTGATACGTGAGGAGCTTCTGCTGGCCTCCAGGAAAAAAGCCGCTGAATGAGTGAGGCATTGCCTGCTCTGGGCACAGGTGAGGATGCTGCTTTGAGGGCTCCGGCCCCTTTCCAGCCCATATCAAAAGATGAAAAGTAGCATGCCCTGGAATGCTTTTCATCCAATCACTCTGCGGTAACATCAAACCTTGGGTAGAGGACCCGTAGGTACACATGCAATTCTATCATGTCCTTCCTGGAACAAACAAAAGAGATATTTGATTCCTTCTTCACAAAAGCAGAAAAGGGAGGAAAAAGCTGTCTAAAATATTAGTCAGTTTCTTCTCCTTAACAACTGATCCCATTATATTAAGAAAAATCACTTTAAAAATTAGAATCACATGGCCAGGCGCGGTGGCTCATGCCTGTAATCCCAGCACTTTGGGAGGCCAAGGCGGGCAGATCACCAGGTCAGGAGATTGAGACCATCCTGGCTAACATGGTGAAACTCCATCTCTACTAAAAATACAAAAAAATAGCCGGGCACGGTGGCAGGCGCCTGTAGTCCCAGCAGCTCAGGAGGCTGAGGCAGGAGAATGGTATGAACCTGGGAGGCAGAGCTTGCAGTCAGCTGAGATCACGCCACTGCACTCCAGCCTGGGCCACAGAGTGAGACTCTGTCTCAAAAAAAAAAAAAAAAAAATTAGAATCACATGTTAAACATACATTGAGACCTTTACTACTAAAAAGAATCCTAGGGTAAATCCTTTGGCAAACAAATTAGTAATGCCAGAATTTAATTTATGTATATTATATTTATAACTGTGTTATGTTTTTCATATGCACTCATGCCTGCGCGTCCCATGGGAAGGCCGTTCTGAGGAAGGACACTTGAGAGGGGGTATGAATCGTAAGAAGGTGTCTGTCATGTGACAGTACATTAAGAAAGGCAAACTAATAAAGAAACCAAATAACCCCAAAACTTGCCTCAATTCACTTAATTCACAATGAAAACAAAATTTCAGAATTACATTTTCAGAACCCAAATCAGAAGAAAATAATGAAGTGATGCCGCTCTTGGGCACGCCATCATGCTGAGGCCGTGAACTAGTTTCTGTCTATGAGCACCGTTTCCCTGGGTCCTCTGCTTGGTAGGTTTTAAACGTCCAAATATTTCAACTGGGTGCCTCCTATTGCTGTCCATGCTTTTCATCCAATTGAAGTCAGTTATTCACACCTAGTTTCTCCTGTTTGTATTACACCACCCTAGATCATTTCCCCATCACTCATGGCTTATCAGTGAGATTTTGCTGAAAGTCTAGAGAAGCAGTCTGTGGTCAGGACTGATTAAAAAAAAACCTCCATTCTAAGGAAGGAGATGCCCTTCTGTAATCGAGAAATCAGACACCAGGAGATTAGGTGCATTTTAGTCACATTTTTCTGGGTTTTTTTGTACTCTATCCAGAAATTCAATATAATTTACGGACTAGAATGAATTCTACAGAATAATATCTCTCCTTTGGGCCTTTCCTTTTCTGATCTTTGAAAAACCCAAGGCTTTTGTTCTCCCATGGGCTCTAAAAGTCAGGACATGTTGGCAATTTCTGAAAGCATGGATTGACTTTAGATGGGAACCTAAGCTTCCTGGGTTTTTGGTAAGTCCTGCCCACAACTAGAGTGATGTCCTGTGTCACCTAACAGGCCAAGGGCCAGCAGAGCATGAAATCCAACCGACACCCATGCCCTTGGCCTGGGCTGCAAAGGGGCAGAACCTTATTCATACCAACCTGCTGCCCACCTGCCTTTCTCCAAATTGTGCACAGAGGCACTGCTGCGGCTTAATGTATGTGTCCTACCCACATTCGTAGATAGAACTTAGGCCTCAAGGTGGTGGTATTAAGAATTGAGGCCTCTGTGGGTGATTAAGTCATGAAGACCTCCCCCTCCTGAATGGGATTCATGCCCTTACAAGACAGCCGTCAGACAGTTGCCCCCTCTTCCATCTCTTCTGCCACGTGAGGATGCCACATTCATCCTGTGTGCTCTTCCATCACCCCCAGCTGAGGGAACAGCAACAAGGCACCATCTATGGAGCAGAGAGCAAGGCTGCATCAGACAATGAACATGGCAGTGCCTTGAAACTGGACTTCTCAGACTCCCAAACCGTGAGAAATACATTTCTATGATTTATAATTACCCAGTCTAAGTGATTTTGTTATAGCAGTGAGGATGGACTAGGCAGGTACCACACATGCTAGCAACAGCCTTGATGCCAAACGTTTTAACACAGTCCTTCGAAGTCTGTAACTGTATCTTTAAAAAATAAAAGGACAGGAACAAAGAGGTACAGAGAAAAGATGATATTCATTGCATCTCTCTTTATAGGGAGAAAAAAATAGAAACCACTAACATTTTCAACAAAAGGGTATAATGTAGTCACAGGTGCTCCTAACAAAGTGTGTCTGGCTTCCCTGCTTCCAGGTGAAGGGAGACAGCGGCCTCCCTGTGTTTGAGGGGTGAGGTCGTGGGCCTGGCTTTGACTGATAAAGAGTGGGCAGAGAGGTGATGTGCCTCTTTCAGGTGGAAGCCTGAGAGCTGCGGCCTGACCTCCCACACTCCTATCTCCAGCAGCCACTATGCAGTGGCTGCTCTTTGGGTCTGCAGTGTGACAGCCCCTGCTGACCGGGGATGGACAAGGGATGGTAGCAAGACATAAGCTTTTCTAAACCACAGAGATTCTGAAGCTGTTTATTACTGAAGCATAACAGAACTCATGGTGATTGATACAGAAATGAGCATCTGCTAATGGTCTGCTGCTGCTGCTGTAAAACAATTTTAAAATAATTTATGTAGTCCTGGTATCATGGGATGGGTGGAGAGTTTGGTAAAACTACTTCCTGTGGGCATCTTCAGGGCAGGTCCTCTACTTGAGAATAAGTGGAGGACAAAAGGTCAGTCCTGTGGGACAGAGGGACACTGATGGCTGGGTTTGGCAAGGTGATACAAGAAACAGATGAGCTCAGAAAAGAGATGAGCTCAGAAAAGAATTGGCCAATTTGTAAGCAGAAATGAATGGAGGGGTCCGTGCATGTAGCGATTTATCAGGCTGGAAGATGAAATAGCTTCTCTTCTCCAAATAATGAGATTAAACTAAGGATGGACTTTGAGCTAGAAAACCACATTTTAAAAGCAAGGATCTAAGGAAGGGCAGAACCCTTGAATTGTTGTTATAAATTACGCATGGAATAAAAGCCCAGTAATTTCTTTTTGTTGGATAAATGGCTTAGGGGGAAAAGTATAACCTAAAAACTAAGAGTATGACACTTCTGGGGAAGCCTGATGAGCTCAAGAAGGCTGCAAATAAGTTGGGTGCTAGAGAGAGGAAAGCAAGCATGCTTCCTGCAGCTCTTCTATAAGTCTAAAATTACCTTAAAACCAAAAAGTAAAAAAAATGGAGATCTGCATTGATTAATGCACATGGATGTTTAGTAAATATTGAGAGAGAAAAGAATATGACTAGTGTGATCTACATATATTTTCAGAGCTAAATAAATAAAATCTGAAAGCACAGATACCAGTATTGGTCATTTGGGAATATGGAATTTTGAAATTCCAATGTATTTTATTTTGTTTATCTGTGTAGTCTATTTTTTTCTAACGTAATTATATGTGTATAATTCAAAAACACTTCATTTTTATACAAACATATATGCTTATATACTTACATATAAGTACTTATATATTATACGGGTAACATAAACTAAATATACATTATATATAACATATAAGTAACATATAACAAGTGGATATATATTATATGTCATATATAATGTATAAGTATATACATTATATATTATTTTTATATGTAATATCAAACATATTCAATATATGTAATTATCAAAATTATAATCACAGTATTTATGGTTTTGTGATTATGGCCTAGGTATACAGGTGTTTTAAATATCCAGTCCCTCACCTCCACACTGTGAAGTGGTATCATTCACGTGGCAACTAAGAAGTTGAATACAACTCACGTACTGAGTGTCAGATGCAAAGGTTGATGAAAGAAAGCCCACTCCTACCCCACTCCATCCTTAAACATTCTTATTATTTGCTTCTGCTGGCAACCACTTAGCACTTCATATCACAGGAAGCGACAATGGAAAGCTAGTAACAGCAAAACACAGAAATCAGTAAATTATCTTGCAAGCAGGCAATGGAGTATATAAATTACTACTGAAAAGTAATTGAGACTGTCTATAAGACGATTTCAAGTCTATATATTTAAAAATATAAGGTATAGATGTATCCCACTTAAGCAATCAACCACACACCATTTGCCTTCAAAGTTTCAAGTAATAAAGTCAGAGTTAAATCCCGTTTTATCCTGACACTTCTCTTCAGGTTCCTTTAGGTTGAGATCATCACTTGACTATTTTTTGAGCTATATTTTCTATGAGATATCTCACAATTCTTCCCCAAGTAAACTGACATTGATGCAATCATTATAGTCAACATGTACAGTGTGTCAGGCACAGTACTAAATGCTTCCCATGCATTTATTTATTTTAATCCTAGTAACAAGACACCATTGCTCTCCTCACACATGGACACCTATTTCTCTCTCTGCCTGCCTACTTTACAGAAAACTGGCCCCATCACTTTCTGGTAGCTGTGCTCTTATAACAGGTCCCAACACTGGATCCAGTGGTTGGCTCCCCACAAGCTAGACCAGAGTCCTCCAGGAATTTGAAATCTAGGCTGGACGATTCTTTTTACTTTTTTTTAATTTGTAAATTTTTATTTTTTAACCAGCTTTATTAAGATATAATTCACTTACCATAGAATTCACCCATTTAATGTGTACAGTTCATTGGTTCTTAGTATATTCACAGAGTTGTGCCACCATCAGCACAATCTAATTCTAGAGCATTTTCATCACCCTGAAAGAAACCCTGCACCCACCAGCAGTCACTTACCATTCCCTCCCCGGCCCCCAGCCCTAGGCAACCATGAGACTACTTTCTGTCTCGATTGGTTTGCCTATTCTGGGCATTAATATAAATGCAATCATATAATACGTGGTCTTTTGTGACTGGCTCCTTTGGCTCAGGATATTTTCCAGGGTCAGTCATGTTGTGGCATAAATCAGTTTTTCATTTCTTTTCTTTGAGACGGAGTCTCGCTCTGTCACCAGACTGGAGTGCAGTGGCGCGATCTCAGCTCACTGCAAGCTCCACCTCCTGGGTTCAAGCAATTCTCCTGCTTCAGCCTCCCAAGTAGCTGGGACTATAGGCACGTGCCACCACACCCTACTAGTTGTTTTTTTTTTTTTTTTTTTGTATTTTTAGTAGAGATGGGGTTTCACCATGTTGGCCAGGATGGTTTTGATCTCTTGACCTCATGATCTGCCCACCTCAGCCTCCCAAAGTGCTGGGATTACAGGCGTGAGCCACCAAGCCCAGTCCAGTTTTTCATTTCTTTCTGTTGCTGAATAATAACACAATATACAACACACCATTGTATATTACATTTTATTTAACCATTCATCAGTTGATGGGCCTTCGGTTGGTTCTAGTTTTTGGTTATTATAAATAATGATAATAAACATTTATGTATAAGTTTTTGTGTGAACATGTTTTCACTTCTCTTCCCTAGAAGTGGAATTACTGGATCACATGGAAATTCTATGTTTAATTTTTTGAATAACTACCAAACTGTTTCTCAAAGAGCTGTACCATTTTATATTCCCACCAGAAACATACATATGATAGTTCCAATTTCTCTACCTCCTTGTCAACACTTGTCTATGTTTTTGATTCTACATATCCAAGTGAATGTAAAGTGCTGCCTCATTTTGCTTTTGGTTTTTGTGTCCTAATGACTGATGATGTTGACTATCTTTTCATATGTTTACTGGCCATTTGTATATCAACTTTGGAGAAATGTCAAGTGTCTTTTCTATTTGTTATTGGGCTGTCTTTTCATTACTGGGTTCTAAGTGTTCTTTATATATTATAGATATGAGTTCCTTATCAGATACGATTTACAAATATTTTCTCCCATTCTGTAGGCTGTCTTTTTGCTTCCTTAAAGGTAGTATTTGCAGCACAGAAGTTTTAAATTTTGATGTGGTCTAATGTATTTATTTTTTCTCTTGTTCCTGGTCTTTTGGTATCGTACAGTGGTAGCTCTCTGAAGTGAAGAAGCTACTGGTGGTCACCTGCTCCCATGTGTGTAAGGAACTCAGTAAGGAGAGAGAAAATGGCGTAGTCAAACAGTGGGAAACAGAGCCATGTAGGCAGACACGGGCATGGGCTTCCCAAAGCGCTGCTTTCTGGGGGCAGACACACCCTAGACCCAGCTGCACCTGACTGGGAATCCTTGTGCATCATGGACCCCGCTCCCCAGCTCCCTCCAGTTTCTGTTATTTATTAGGAAACAGACAAAGAAGCAACAGAGAAAACAAGACATTCGACAAGCATACCTAGTTTACAGATAAGAAAACAGATTCCAAGAAGGTCTAGTCACAAAGCGGGTGCTGTGGAGGGGCTGTGATTCAAACGCAGGCCTGCACCCCCAGCCTGGCCACCCTGCCTCTTCGTGGGCAGAGAAGAAACATCACAAATAACCAGACAAGCTTCTCTTCACTTGCAAAGAGATTCACAGAAAACTTTCTTTAAATAGCACACTCCAAGTGTCAGTTGCCGGGACTTTCTTACATAAGACAGATCAGCAATTGTCGAGCCTGAAGAGACTTCATCTCTAATCCAGGCAGACCCCTCAGGCCCAAGGGGGCAAATCGCTTGGGAAACGCACTGTAACACACGTTTCCGGGAATATCTGTATAGACTGACCTCCAAGTGGAGGGGAAGGCTGCGTACCCTCACGGAGTACTCTAAGATCTCCACAGACAATAACTAGTTAAAAAGACACTCTCAGTTTTCTAAATTCTCTGAATAAAACTCTACAAGATGTATGGTTCCATGCGAAAACCACAGAGAGTAAAATGGGGCAAAACCAATGTGGCCTGCGGGGCATGCATTTCAAGGGGTTGGAGAACAATGTTCAAAGGATGCTCCAGCTACATGCTGTAAACTTTGTCAGCCTCTGCAGCCTGTGTCTCAAAGACAAAAAAGACCACATACATAAAGCTCTGCTCCTCGATGTCTCCCCAGGACACCTCATTCGAACACAGAGCGGGTGCTGCGATTCAAACGCAGGCCTGCATCCCCAGCAGAAATCGAGAAATTCGCCAGGCAGGTAGGAGCATCAGCGACCTCCCACCGATCTTACTAAGCTGGGCTTCCAGGAAGGAGAAGGAGTGTCTCTGCTCCATCCCCAGGGGTGTGGCCTCTTAAGAGTGAGCATTCCACATGTTAGCCAGTAAATCACAGCTGCTTAAACAAAATAGCGAACCTATACATTTGATTGTCAAAATGCAGACTCCCACACCAAGCAATCTTTGCCAAAAAAGAGGATACATTTATTTTAAAAGAGCTAAAATTACTCATTACCCTGTTTTTGAGAGTTGCCATATCTGTTACATAAATATCCTTACAGCAAAGAATAGGTAAGCGTAAAGTTAGCAAAATCATTACGCTCAAGGTTTCCAAAGGGCACTGCCTCCTAAACCTACCTGATGTAAAATATCTCAACTTACTTTCTTCTCAAACAAATATAGACAAGGATCTTGGCTGTGAACTTCATTTTTCTGATTGCACGTGTACCTTAGAACCTAAAACTCAGAAGATAAATTCATGTGGTTCACAGGAGGATGCCAGAATATCAAACTAGAACTGCCTGGTCACGAGCCCTCAGCAGCAGCCTAAATCCCATGCTGGAAAATGTGGATTTCATCGTCTTTCCAAAAGGAGGTCTACTTTGACAATGTCAAACTTAAAAATAAGAAACAGCTCATGGCATAAATTGTCATATGTCATTAACCTGACACCCTCAAAGAATATTCATTCATTCATGGGTTATTTCATTCATATGTGCATCTTTATGCATTCATTGAACATCTTCCAGACAATCTTACAGGCCGGTTAGGTAGGCAAAAAGATAAAGACACAGTCCAAAGCATGAAGAGCATAGTAGGGGCAGCACCAGCCACTAGGCAGATGACCTGTTAGAGCACCAGCAAAGCAGGGACACTGAACCAAGGCCTTTGTCCAGTATCTGGAACAGACTCCTTCATGCTCAGGACACTGAAGCCTGCTCCTTCTGCTAGGCTGGCTCCGGCTCAGCATCTGGGTTTTATCCAAGCACTCCTCAGAGAGGCCTTCCTGAGCCGCATCTCACTCCCGACCCTCCATTACTTCACCTGTTTTATTTCCATAGCAACACCTGCTGCTTTGCAAGAATGCTCCGTGCATGAATGCCAGCTCACCAGGTATTCTCCATGCCCACAACACACCGAGCATCCGACAAGTCGTATTTTTCACTATAAAGATAATGAAAGGAAAGGAAAGACAAGACAGCCAAACAGAAAGAACTGCTAAATTTCAGATAAATGCTGCTTTACTATAAGAGATGTCTTCCTAAATGATTGTTCTAAAGATAACAAAAACATTATGAAAAGCCTTGAAGTTATCACCCTCATTTTTTAAGATAGCCTCTTCAACGTAGTGATTGTCAATTATTTTGCTAAGAAAGATGAGGCCATTAGATACTCACACATCCACTCCCTTCACCCAGCCAAAGACTTTCCTAAGTTATAATATTATTTGCAAGGTTCACATCATTTATATCACATACTTTCACTGTAATTCATGCAGATGGCCTGTCTTACTTTTATGTTTATACATATCCAATGTTCGCCACCCATTTATACTAAGCTCTGTACTTCTATTCACTTTTATTTTGGCTAGATTTTGATATTTAATAGTTTTATTCAAAACCCCTTATTCAAAAGAGCTCATAGCAGCTAAGCTTTCTGATTTACAGCATGCTTGAAAAAAATCTATCTATTATCTGTGTCTTTATACTCGGGACAATTTGGCTAAATAGGAAATCATTGAGGGCCCCATTGTTCCACTCAGAATTTCTCAGAAACCAGTATCTTTCAGAAAGTGTTGCCTGGCAGACGCTGACCCAGTGTGATTCTACCTACCTATGTTCCCAACTTTGTCTGCTTTTGGGCTGGAGTGCAACAGCGCGATCTCCGCTCACTGCAAGCTCCGCCTCCCGGGTTCCCGCCATTCTCCTGCCTCAACCTCCGAGAAGCTGGGACTACAGGCGCCTGCCACCACGCCTGGCTAATTTTTTTGTATTTTTTTTTTTTTTTTTTTTTTTTTTAGTAGAGACGGGATTTCACCGTGTTAGCCAGGATGGTCTTGATCTCCTGACCTCCTGATCCGCCCGCCTCGGCCTCCCAAAGTGCTGGGATTTACAGGCGTGAACCACCACGCCCGGTCCCTTTTCTGCTTTTGTGCCAGGTAAGAATCACCAAGGAAATCGAGAAATTCACCAGGATGACAGTCAGTCTTGTTCAGTCTTTTTAATGCTTACTTTATTAGTCCATTTTCACACTGCTGATAAAGACATACCTGAGACTGTGCAATTTACAAAAGAAAGAGGTTTAATTGGACTTACAATTCCATGTGGCTGGGGAAGCCCCACTATCATGGTAGAAGGCAAAGAGGAGCAAGTCATATCTTACCTGAGGGAAGCAGGCAAAGAGAGAACAAGGAAGATGCCAAAGTGGAAACCCCTGATAAAACCATCAGATCTTGTGAGACTTATTCACTGCCATGAGAACAGGATGGGGAAAACTGTCCTCATGATTCAATTATCTCCCACTGGGTCCCTCCCACAACTTGTGGGAATTCTGGGAGTACAATTCAAGATGAGATTTGGGTGGGGACACTGAGCCAAACCATAGCATTCCAACCCTGGGCCCTGCCAAATCTCACGTCCTCATATTTCAAAACCAATCATGCCTTCCCAACAGTCACCCAAAGTCTTATTTCAGCATTAACTCAAAAGTCCACAATCCAAACTCTCATCTGAAACAAGGCAAGTCCCCTCCACCTAAGAGCCTGTAAAATCGAAAGCAAGCTACTTATTTCCTAGATACAACGGAGGTGCAGACATTGGGTAAATACCACGGTTCCAAATGTGAGACACTGGTCAAAGCAAACAGGCTACAGGCCCCATGAGAGTCCAAAATCCAGCGGGGCAGTCAAATCTTCAAGCTCCAAAATGATCTCCTTTGACTCCATGTCACACCTCTACATCATGATGATGCTAGAGGTGGGTTCCCATGGTCTTGGGCAGCTCCACTCCTGTGGCTTTGCAGGGTACAGCCTCCCTCCCAGCTGCTTTTATAGGCTCGCATTTGGTGTCTGTGGCTTCTCCAGGCACACAATACAAGCTGTCAGTGGTTCTACCATTCTGGGGTCTGGAGGACGGTGGCTCTCTTTTCACAGCTCCACTAGGCAGTGCCCCAGTGAAGACTCTGTGTGGGGCTTTGACCCCACATTTCCCTCTGCACTGACCTAGCAGAGGTTCTCCATGACAGCCCTGCCCTTGCAGCAAACTTCTGCCTGGGCATCCAGGCATTTCCATACACCTTCTGAAATCTAGGCGGAGGTTTCCAAACCTCAATTAATAATTTCTGTGTACCCACAGACTCAGCACCACGTGGATGCTGCCAAAGCTTGGGGCTTGCATCATCTGAAGCCACAGCTGAAGCTCCACGTTGGCCCCTTTCAACCATGGCTAGAGCAGCTGGGACACAGGGCACCAACTCCCTAGGCTCGACACAGCTTGGGGACCCTGGGCCTGGCCCACAAAACCACGTTTTTTCCATTGGCCTCCAGGCCTGTGATAAGAGGGACTGCTGTGAAGACCTCTGACATGCCCTGGAAACATTTTCCCCATTGTCTTGGGGATTAACATTTGGTTCCTCGTTACTTATACAAATTTCTGCAGCTGGCTTGACTTTCTCCTCAGAAAATGGGATTTTCTTTTCTATCACACTGTCGGGCTGCAAATTTTTCAAACTTTTAAGCTGTTTCCCTTTTAAAACTGAATGCTCTTAACAGCACCCAAGTCACCTCTTGAATGCTTTGCTACTTAGAAACTTCTTCCACCAAGTACCCTAAATCATCTCTTTCCAGTTCCAAGTTCCACAGATCTCTAGGGCTGGGGCAAAATGCTGCTGGTCTCTTCGCTAAAACGTAAAAAGTCATCTTTGCTTCAGTTCCCAACAAGTTCCTTATCTCCATCTGAGACCACCTCAGCCTGGACCTTACTGTCCATATCACTATCAGCATTTTGAGCAAAGCCATTCAACAAGTCTCTAGGAGGTTTCAAACTTCCCCACATTTTCCTGTCTTCTCTGAGCCCTCCAAACTGTTCCAATCCCTGCCTGTTACCCAGTTCCAAAGTTGCTTTCACATTTTTGTGTATCTTTTCAGCAACACCCCACTCCACTGGTACCAATTAACTGTATTAGTCCGTTTTCACGCTGCTGATAAAGACATACCTGAGACTGGGCAGTTTACAAAAGAAAGAAGTTTAATGTGACTTACAGTTCCATGTAGCTGGGGAAGCCTCACAATCATGGCAGAAGGTAGGGAGGAGCAAGTCTGGTCTTACATGGATGGCAGGAGGCAAAGAGAGAATGAGGAAGATGCAAAAGCAGCAACCTTGGATAAACCCATCAGATTTCATGAGACATATTCACTACGATGTGAACAGTATGAGGGAAACCACCCCATGATTCAATTATCTCCCAGCAGGTCCCTAACACAACACATGGGAATCACGGGAGTATGATTCAAGATGAGATTTGAATGGGGACACAGAGCTAAACTGTATCATTTACCAAAATTCAATTGTTCCTTCTGAATGACAGAGCCAAGTCTGGCCTGTATATTTACACAGTTTTCTTTTATTGTATACTTTAATGTTCTCCTTCTTTCCTAAAACTCTGTGTTAGAAAATCAGGCTGGGCATGGTAGTTCATGCCTGTAATCCCAGCACTTTGGGAGGCTGAGAAAGGTGGATCACTTGAGGCCAGGAGTTTGAGACCGGCCCGGCCAACATGGTGAAACCCTGTCTCTAATAAAAATACAAAAATTGCCTGGGCATGTTGGTGTGCACCTATAATCCAGCTACTCAGGAGACCGAGGCAGGAGACTTGCTTGAACCTGCAGGGGTAGAGGTTGCAGCGAGCCGAGGTCACACCACTGCACTCCAGCCTGGGTGACAGAACAAGACTCCATCTCAAAAAAAAAAAAAAAAAAAAAAAAACATAAAATCAAATTATGGTGAGGCTTTGTTCCTTTTGTGTGGTTTTCTCCTATCCTGTCCATGGTGTCTGCATTTTCAAGGAGGCTTCCTCTTTTGTGGCTTCCTGGTTATCTCTGTGTTGGCATCATTTTGTTTTTTTCTTTTCCACTTTCCACCCTGAATTCTGCCAGCTTGGGACCTATTTTCTTCCATCTCACTCGCTCCTCTGAATCTTTCTCCTATGCTTAAATTCTGCTTTAGAGATCGGCAGTTTCTTTTTGAGTACAGAAATTTACTTTTTTGAATTCTTGAGCTGGTCACTGAATCATTCAATTCTTAGACATTTGCTGATGTCTTCCTTTTACATTTTTGTTACTATTTTCTTTTTAAATGTTTAAAAACGTTTAATGGACACATAACTATGTTTATTTCTGCAGTGCAATGTAATGTTTCAATACATGTTTATATTGTGTAATGTTTAAATTGAGTAATTAGCATGTGCATCAAACATTTACAATTTCTTTGTGGTGGGAACACACAAGATCCTCTCTTCTCATAGTATATTGTACAGTAGAAAGACTATAGTCAATGACAAGTAATTATATAACCTCTTTCTTTTTCATGTTCAGGTTTTTCTGCAAGCTTGTTCTTTTGTAGGCCTTAGTCATCTTTGAGATCAGCTACTCAGGGAAGAACAGTATGGAGAAAATGGGGGAAGTAAGGTGAGAGAGTGTATGGTCCTGATTCAAATTTGCCTGGAATATTTTCTCACCAATCTGTACTTTTTTCTGTCCTGGGAACCCGCCTCCCTGAGCTTTTGGCCTTCAAGGGTTGCACTGGCTAATACAAAGCATTTATTGTCCCCATCCTCTGGGTGGGGATTTGTCACAGCTACCTCCCGCATCTCCCTCTCCCGCTTTATCCTGGGCAGGTCCCTAAGCCAGGGGCCAGAAGATGTACACTATGACTGGAGGAGGGCATGGTCCCTTCTTCATCGCTGTGCCTCTGAGTGTCCGTGCATTGAACTGGCTCTATCCAAGCAGGGAAAAGTGCTCATGCTTATTTCCTTTTGCATTTGATGCCCCTGGTCCATGGTACATGCTCCATAAAAATCTGTTAAATGAGTGAATGATCGTGCCAACTAATGAAGCAGATAAAACCAAAGAGACCAACAGAAAGGTGAGCACAGACATCAGGGAAAGTGAACTATGGGGCAGTGGCGGGAGTGCCCACAGGTCAAATCTAGAGACATGAAAACACTCTCCCTCTCCTCAGAGGACAGGGGTGGCACTGGACCTGGGACGGGGTCTGCTGAGGCACTGTATTATTTTCTGTGGCTCCAACAAATTCTCTGACTCAACCATGGCCTGGCACCATCAACATGGTAAGGAACAGGTTCCAGACAGGGAGGCCTCCCACATTTGATCTTTCATCCATGCTGGTTTTATTCTAGAAGTCACAACCTGAGCGGATGAAAGAAGGCTTCTGCCATCTTCCTTCTTGGTTCCATGGGCTTCTGCCCACTGCTGGGTGAAAGCTCCAGGAAGTAGAGACCATCTTGGCATGATATGAGGACACCAGACATTGGGTTGTTCCAATAAAGATGTCAAATGCTCCCAACCTTCACCATGTGCAGATAGCTGTAACACGAGGCAAGCAGACGCATGGACACTGCAGAGCCTGTCCGTGTGGACCAATGCCCACCAGCCTGAGGGTGGCCATTCCTTCTTGGGGACCTCCCCCTTTCAGTTCTGAAGAAAGATCCTACCTCCAGCACAACCCAGGGAGAAAGAAAACACCCAAAATGATTCTGGCACAGGCTGTGCGGAATGGGAGCTCAGAATCTAAGCAGACTCACAGAGAAGGAAACGGGCTGTTCCTTACACCTGAGTCTGTTACCTGAGATCCAGACACACTCAACCGAAGAGGTGGAAACACTTCCAAACAAGCCTCAAACCACTGCTCGGGGCTCAAAGTGAACACGGCAATCTCTGCTGCTGTGGTAGCCTCTTCTTGCTCTTCTCTTCATCTTTCTCATGCCCTTGTCTGGGGCACTCACCCTTCCTCTGGGTTAAGGGACTTTGGGACATTCCAAACATATCTCAAGAGGCATGAAGCTGGTGGCTGTACAGTCTCATCACCACCATCAGCTGTTTGTTCGAGTCCAAGCGTCTGTGTCCCACAGTTGTCACAAGTGTCCCACACTTGTTCAAACTTGCCCAGGTTTATGCCTTAAATCAAAACCTTTAAGAAGGCAACAGCTGGCTCTTTAAGTCTGTAAACACTCTTAGTCAATGATTTTAAATGTTCTGTTCATCAATGCCAAATCAATACCAAATCAATGAAGTGAGACCTCATATCTGAGTCAGACACAAAAAATGGAAATGAAAAATCTGTCCTTCCCTCTGAATATCTGCAATCCCAATGGAGAGAGAAAGGTCAAGACAGCATTTCAGGATGTTATGTTTTAGGTCCTACAAAGTGCTTTCACATGCCTGAATAGATCTGTGTCTGACAATGATCTTGAGGGGTACGGTCTTCATTTTACATATGACAAAAGTGAGGCTTAGACTGATCAATTTTGAAAGATTAGAGAATGCTGCAAAATAAAATGGCCAAGGTCAACACTGGAACTAAGTAATTGGAGCTACATCTTTTTCCTCTGCCACAGAATGAAAGATCTGAATTAAAATTATTTCACCCTGTTGTTCCTGCACTGACCTCCTACCTATACGACAATGATGTGGTGATAGTACACAAAGATGTGAGCTCACTTTCCAGAATCCAATATGAAGAGACACATTTACTGAAGATGTCCTATGTGTATGCTGTGCCTGATGTCATTGTCAGAATTTTCTTAGTCATCACCATCACTCAGTGACATCACTGCCATGTTATGCCCAAGGAAAGTGAGTGTGAGCCAACAGGTTAATATTACATACTCAATCACACTGCAGCACAGCCAAGAACATGGGATGACCAGAAGTTTGGGATGTTAGTGTAAGGGCATGGTAATCAAGGCAGTGTGGTAATGGCATGACCAACAATGGAACAGAATAAAGGGCCCAAAAATAGACACTCACTTACATGACCATTTGATTTTTGCAAAGGCACCACTATAATTCATCATGGATATGATGATCTTTTCAACAAATGATGCTGAAAAAATTGGGTATCCACATAGAAAAAAAGAAACCTCAATCCCTACCTCACACTATACACAAAAATTAGAGATGAATCACAATGCTCAATGTAAAAGCGAAACTATAAAGCTTTAATAAAGAAAACAGAATATCTTCATGGCTTAGGGTAGGCAAAAGCTTCTTAGGACACAGAAACAACAACCACAAATTAAAAAATCATAAATTAGACTTCGTAAAAATTTCAAAATTTTACTTCCCAAAAAAACTAGTTGCAAGTCAACAATTAAAACACAACAAACCTAGTAAAAATCAGTAAAAGAGATGGATAGGTAGTTCACAAATGAAGAGTATGCAAATGATCAATAAACATCTTCAGCATCATCAGATAAGGGAAATGCAAATGAGAATTGCGATGAAACCCACTACTCACTCACGGCAATGCCCTAAGCAAGCAGGCTGTCAGTGCCAAATGCTGGTGAGGATGCCCAGCGACCAGAACTCTCGGACCTTGTGGGCAGGAGAAGAAAACAGTTTTGTAAACTTCTCTGTGACCTGATACCATTCCTAGGCATTAACCCAAGAGAAACCAAAGAATCAGTTCACAGAAAGCCTTGTACAAGAATATTCACAGCAGCCTTATTCCAACAAACCCCAAACTGGGAAGAGCCCAGGAGTCAAGCCACAGGAAAGCAGCCAAGCAACCCCCAGCATGGTGACGCAATGGAATGCAGACAGTGACAAAAAGGAGGAGGTCACTGATAAAGCAGCGGCACAGATGGATCACAGGGGCATTCTGCCGAGCAATGACTGCCCACTGTG
This sequence comes from Macaca nemestrina, assembly GCF_043159975.1. NCBI lineage: Eukaryota > Metazoa > Chordata > Mammalia > Primates > Cercopithecidae > Macaca > Macaca nemestrina. The sequence continues at coordinate 172,051,617 of NC_092131.1, forward strand.
GATCCCTTTCACGTGAAGTTCTAGAATAGGCAAAACTAATCCATGATGGAGAAATCAGGTTGCCTGGCGGAAGGGCTGGGGCAGGGCACGAGGGAGATTTCTGGTATGATGTGAATGTGAATGTTCTGTATCTTGATATGGACTTGGATTACACAGGTGCCTGGATTTGTCAAGGCTCATATCATTTGTGCATTTCATTTTACCTCAAAAGAAAAAGAAAAAGTTGGGCTGGTAGGTTGAGAACCTGGGTCAGTGTCATGGGGAGCCCTTCCTCCAAGCTTGACCCAGAGGTATCTCAGGCATCATGCTTCCTCCCTTGGGGCTCTCTTGGCCAAACTTATATCAGGTGATGGGGAGCCAGAGAAAACCTACAGGGGTTCTTGGTATGGCAACCTGAAAAGGAACCTCATGTGCTCGAGAGTGTCATGTGACAGAGAGAGCACAGGTCCATCACAACACTACACCACAATACAGAAACATCTACATGGGCACAGGAAGGAATGAGTGGTCTTTCCATCTTCAGACAGACACAAATCATTGATACTTTAAAAAATATGTAGTATACTATACACAGCATAAAATTTATCATCTTCAACATTTTTAAGTGTACACTTCTAAGGCATTAAGTATATTCACATTGTCGTACAACCATCAACAGGACTGTTTTCACCTTGTAAAACTGAAACTCTGTTCCCATTAAACAACAACTCCATATTACCCCCCAGCATCCCTCATCGTCCACCATTGTACTTTCTGTCTCAATGTATTTGACTACTCTGGGTACCTCATATAAGTGGAATCATTTAGTATTTGTTTCTTGTCACTGGCTTATTTCCCTTAGCATAATGTCCTTGAGGTTCATGCATGTTGTAGCACATGTCAGAATTTCCTTTCTTTCAAAGGCTGAATAATATTCCCTTGTATGAATATGCCAGATTTTGCTTATCCGTTCATAGACTGAGGGACACTTGGGTTGCTCCCAGCTTTTGGCTACTGCTGTATATGGATGTACAGATTTCTGTCCAGGTCTTCACGTCCAATTCTTTTGGATATATACCCAGAAGTGGGACTGCTGGATCCTATGGTAGTTTTATGCTTTATATTTTGGGGAACCACCATTCCTATCAACAGTGAGCAAGGTCTCCAACTTCCCCAATTCCTTACTAGCACTTATTTTCTGTTTTTATTTTTGATAGTGGCTATCCTAATGGGTGTGCAGTGATGTTCTTGATCCTTTTTAAAGGAGGATACAAGCCCATGCTCCTTTCCCAGAGAAAAAATGAAGAGGCCTTTTTTTCCAAGATGATTTCTCAGCAGAGGGCTGAGTTTCACAGCTGAGAATTGAGGCAGAGAAGGCCCAGGGATGGCAGTGGAGGCTCTTTCTCCTCAAAATACCCAACTCAAGTGATTTCCCTACACATTTGCCCATGAGGTTTGGCCAATACACATTTGATGCAAGCATGTATATAATTTCTGGTTATCAGAAACTAAACAGATTTCTTTATACTTGAATATAGAAGGTAAGAAGCAGAGAATATTTACCAAATAAACCATTTCCATTTAGAAAAATCTGTATCCAGGCTTGAGGGCTGCAGAAACATTTCTCACAAATGGCAATAGACTTGCAGCAAGTGGTATTTCTTTGCTTCCTATAACATCAAAATTGTAGGAAAATATCCATTCTGACCACTGAAAGACCAATGCTTAGCAAATATGTATTTATGCAGTTTAACCACTAAAACATATTTAAGTCAATATAAAAGTGTTGTAGTTACAATTTATTGACACTCTTTTAGAATCAGAGTAGATGTAAATATCTTAGAATTCCAGGTATCAGCAGTTATCAAATGTCTCATTTCAGTATTTTGAGTGAATAGATCATTACAAACAAGATTTTAAACTTCATTATAAGTGAATTTAGCTGAAAATGGTAGAAATATGAGAACCCATCATAAACTTGAGAATACTGGACTCAGTTTTCACAAGCCATAGAGAAGATGGCCCTGGAGGCCCCTCTCTGCTTTTGGGGGGGGGGTCCTCCCCTACTCATCTCTGTGCAGAGCCCACATTCTTCAGAGCCTTTCAAATGAAACAGGGAGGCCGTGGAGGGCCTTCAGTTTAGCTGCTGTGAAGCTTCCTATGATGCTTTCTCTAATTTTACATTAAGGACATCTGTCCTGAAAAGAGTAATATTCTTTAGCTTTTGCTTTGGGCAGAGTTGTAATTTGAATGGCCTCAGGTGCCCTAAAACCAGCCAAAAGTGCAAACAAGAGTCACAGACATTTCCTTCCTCTGGGTTGAAACAAATCAAACAGATGAAAGAATGCATTCATAGCAACAAGGTTGGAGTTCACAGCGCAATTCTGCCAACTGCCTGGAACAGAACAAAGCAGAAAGGAACAGAACGGGAAGCTCCAGGGACCACTGTTGCTGTAAAGAGAGATGGTATGACGACCACCAACAGTGCTTTCCCCAGTCAGTCTTCCTCTTGCTGGTATATGGTTGTTTTTTTTTAATTGATCAATCATGTTTATTTAAAGTTTTATTAACATTAGACATTTTTAATGGGAGTAAAAATATTAGTAAACAACCATTTTATTTCTTCTTTCCTCCTATTCTAGCCACATAAGCCAGTTTAATGGATGGTACAGATTTCAGATGTAATTTGTAAAACATTCCAAGAGCTGCCTCCTGCTGGATCTGGTTTCTCAAGGTGTTGACAGAGAAGTTCTATTATGTATGTATTCTTTAGGCCAATTGTTGAATCCAAGCACTACACATAATTCAAGACAATGCTTGTGATGGTTGACAACTTAAGTGAAGCATGCAATAGATAAACGCTGTGTCTGCTTCTATATCTGACCCAGGAAGTATGTAAAAGTGGTTATCTGCAGCATATGAACACTAATTCAGGCAGCAACCTAAAAGGGTAATTGCAAATAGGACTGAGGTGCAGATGTGTAGATGAGTAAGAATCTTTCTGAATAATGAGATGCTGGCAAGACAAATGAAGTGAGATCACTGTGAAGAGTAAGTGTGAGTTAGCAACGATGGTGCAGGACACAAACTATTATGGGGAGGGGTGTGACACCCCACCCCCCAGCCCAGGGCTAACCATCTCGCCACAAGCACCAATGGAAAAAATTAAACACGTATTATACAAGGTCTGCCAGCCTGTTCATCTACCAGGAAAAGATGACTGTCTCAGTCTATTGCTACAGAGTTTCAACACGCTCCCTGTAACTTATTTTGCTTTTACCTTGGATGAACGTGAACAAGGTTCAAACACAGAAAAAATATGGAGAAAGGCTAGGTTTACCAGACAAAACAGGATGTCCAATTCATTTTGAACTTCAAATGAACAACGAATATTTTAGTATAACCATGTCCCATGTAATATTTGAGACAAGCATATGTTAAACCATTATTCATTATTCATCTGAAATTCAAATTTAACTAGACATCCTGTATTATTATCATCTTACAGCTGGCAACTGAAAGAAGCACAAACTTGTTTGACCTTCCAAAAGCCATCTTTCAGCTGGGCACCATAGAGAATGGTGAGGCCATGTGCAGCAAATCTCCACTGATTTTTCACCGCTAATAATAAATGCAAGGCAGCCAGGGTTGGTCTTCATTGACAAGAAATGCAAGTATGCTGTTTTATTCCCTTTTAAAATTGTATATTCCACTTTGTTCACCAAACTGCCCTATTTTTTGGACCTAAATATAGATATTTCACATATGCACACACACATACATACACACATACACATAATACACACCCACAAATACATATGTATTCACATGTACACACATATGCATACATACACACATACATATATCTGTATATACATACACATGTATGCATACACACATACACATATGTAAACATACACAGACACACACACGGGTTGAGCATCCCTTATCCAAAATGGCAAAATGCTTGGGACGAAAGGTGTCTGGGATTTGGGAATATTTGCAGTATACTTACAAGGATCCCTAATCTGAAAATCTGAAATCCAAAATACTCCAAAGAGCATTTCCTTTGAGTATCACGTCAGCACTCAAAAAGTTTTGGATTTTGGAATGTTTCAGATTTCAGATCTTTGGATTGGGGTGCTCAAACTGTATATACACAAGTTGAGGAGACTAACTCAATATTTAAAGCATATCCCCTGTGATAACACCACTGAGAAACCAAAACCTTTCTTCTGAAACAAAGCACTGCTTTATAATTTGCCTCTGATTCAAGACACATTTTCAAGCAAACTCCAAAAGTGATGTTTGGTGGTAACATTTTAAAATGCTCTCTCTAATGCAGAATTGTGGCGCAGAAGTAGTCTTTCACAATTATCCCCAGGGCAGGCCATTTTAGAATCTAAAAAAAGGGTACTTGTATAACTTAATCACTTTTCAGTTCTTCTGAAGTACTCTCCTTTTTTACTCTCTTTGTGCTTTTCATGAACTTATATCACTTTAGATTCAGAAGATCTAAACAAAATTTACAGTATGGAATTTAACTCATAATTCCTTTCTTGGAAATCCTTGCTAAGGATAATATTTTCCCAACTAATTTTAAGAGGCTCGTTTTACCATGCCAAAGAGAGTAGAGAAAGAGTACCAAGATGCCTCATGAACACAGACACAACAAACCTCCACAAAATATTAGCCACTAGAATCCAGCAATATGTAAAAAGAATTATGTACCGTGACCAAGTAGGCTTGATTCCAGGGATGCAAGGCTAGTTTGACATTTTTAAAAATCAAGCCATATAATCCACAATATTAACAGGCTAAATCTAAAAACCACCAGATCATATCAACTGTCTCAGAAAAAGCATTTGACAAGATCCAACATACACGCATGATATAAAAACACTCAGCAAACTAGAAAAGAACTTTCTCAAACTGATCAAGGCCATCTATAAAAAACAGATAGCTACTATCATAAGGCATGCACAAAGACTGGATGCTTTTTCCTTAAGATCAGAAACCAGAAAAGAACGTCCATTCTCACCATTGCCATTGCACATAGTACTAGAAGTTCTAGCCTGTGTAATAAGGCCTGAGAAGGAAATAAAACACAATGATTCATAAAGAAGAAATAAAGCTATTGCTATTTACAGATAACATAGTCTACATAGAAAATCATAAGGAATCTATAGAAAATCTTCTAGTACTAGACAAATTCAGCAAGGTCACAAGATACAACATAAACATACAAAATCAATTGTGTTTCTATATACTAGCAATGCACAGATGAAACAAATTAAAACAATATGATTCATGATTACTGAAAAGAAAATACTGGACCAGATGCGGTGGCTCATGCCTGTAATCTCATCACTTTGGGAGGCTAAGGCAGGCAAATCATGAGGTCAGGAGTTTGAGATCAGCCTGACCAACATGGTGAAACCCCATCTTTATCAAAAATACAGAAAAAAAAAATTAGCCGGGCGTGTGGTGCGTGCCTGTAATCCCAGCTACTCAGGAGGCTGAGGCAGAAGAATCGTTTGAACCCAGGAGGCAGAGGTTGCAGTGAGGCAAGATTGTGCCACTGCACTCCAGCCTGAGTGACAGCAAGATTCCATCTCAAAATAAATAAAATAAAATAAAATAAAATAAAATAAAATAAAATAAAATAAAATAAAATGTTTAGGTATAAACTGAACAAAACATGTATTGGACTTGTCTATTGAAAATCACAAAGCAATGATGAAAGATACAGAAGAATAAATGAATGGAGAAATGTACCATATTCATAGATTAGATGACTCAACATAATAAAGATGTCAATTATTTTCAAATTCTTATCGAAATCCCAGCAAGGTGTTTTTGTAAATATGGACAAGTTTAATCTAAAAGATTTATGGCAAGGCAAAGAAGTTGGAATAGCTAAAATAACTTTGAAAAAGAGGAATGAAATGAGACAAATCACTATACCTGATTTTAAGGCTTATTCAGTAACTTTAGTAATCAAGACAGTGTGGTATTATTGGTAGAGGAACAGACACATAGATCAATGGAACAGAATTAAACAACAGAAATAGATCCATACAAGTACAGCCAACTGATATTTGACAAAGTAGAAAAAGTAATTCAATGGAAGAATCGCCTTTTCAAAAACAGTGCTGGAGCAATTGGATATCCATAAGCAAAAAAGTGAACTTTGACCTAAATATCACGGCTTATAAAAAATAATCAAAAATGGATCACAACTTTACATAAAATGCAAAACTACAAAAGTTAAGAACAAATTGTAGGAGAATATCTTTTGGACCTAGAACTACACAAAAAGTTCTTAGATGTGACGCCAATCATTTTTTTAAAAGTATATTAAAAATAATAAATTGGACTTCAGCAACATTTAAAAACAAACAATAACAACTTTTGGTCTGCAAAAATTTATTTAGCAGAGGCTAAAGGTTAGTCATCTCTACCTCAACCACCAGCACTGCCATCCCCCAGAGACCAAGCCAGAGACCATGGTCCCATTCTCCACATCACCCTCTACCTCTCCACATTCAATCCACCCAGACCCACAAAGACCAGGTCTCCAAGCCAGGCCTCTCTTCTCATCAGCACCCACTCATAATTCCTTTAACTCATAATTCCTTTCTTGGAAATCCTTGCTAAGGATAATATTTTCCCAACTAATTTTAAGAGGCTCGTCTAAATGGTCTAAGCTGCCACATCTCTCTCCAGGAAGCCTGCAGAACCACCACTCCCAACTGATCTCAGGCTACCCCCCACTGATAATCTTCAGGACACCCACCACTGCTCACTCATTCTGAGGATCCTACTCTATTTCTAACTGATCTCAAGGACCCCCCACTACTCCTAAGTGATCTTGAGGGACTCCCATTACTCCTAAGTGATCTCGAGGGCCCCCTACTACTCCTAACTGATTTTGAGGGCCCTCCACTATTCCTAACTCATTTTGAGGGCCCTCCACTACTCCTAACTGATCTTGAACCCCATCTCCCTTATTATCCACTCAACAGTCAGAGAGACCTTTCCCAGATGCATGTTGGGTCATGACTGAGCCCTTTTCCTTCGAGATCCACCAATATCGGAATGGATCCAATGGACTGGGGGACCCAGCCAGATAGCTGGGTTGGGGTGGGGAGTTCATGACACTGGTGTGCTGCTCTCCCAGCCCCTGCTCCATGGCACTCCATGGGGACAGCTGGTGGGAGAACCAGCAGAGTGGCTGGCAAGGTGAGCCCTGGCCTCAGGGCCAGGTTCCTCTGGCTTGGAGAACCGTTTGAAACACCACGGTGGGGAAAGGGGCACCCTAGTCCTGGCCAGCAGTGGCCCCAGGCCCCTGCAACTGGATTGCTTCCCACAGTGGGTAGGCACTGGCCTCAATACCGGATGTCACCACTATGCAGTGACAAAGTCACAAGGCAGTGACTGCTTTGGGGAACAGGACACATGTTCACATTCCCATTTCTTCTTCTGTTTGCTCATCAGCAGGACGGTATCCATGGGGCCAGGTAAGCATCTTGAGGGCCCTTGGACCAAATAAAAGAGTGGACTGGCTGTGACCAACAGGATGAGGGTTCACAACAACCTTATTTTAAACTCTAAAGGGAATGTAACCTAATTTGAGGTGGTAAAATAGTAGAGCCAGGCACATCCTGCCAAAGACACACCACTTGCTGCAGCCTGTCCTGGCGTCCACTCAGCACCTGCACAGGAGCACGTGTGAGAGCCCTGCTCTCCTCTTCTATAAACTTCTACGGCTCCATATTCCAGGGACATCCCAGCTCCACTGAACCAAAACGTGGGCTGAGAAACTAACATGTGTGTGAGGGGATTCGGACAAGTGCTAAGGAGTGTGTCACTGCAGCATGCTCAGGTATAAATAACAGCATCGGTCACCATGTGCAAAGCCTCTTGGGACTAAGTTGGGATATAAACTCTTACATCAAGGCTGGGATTCTTAAAACAACATTAAACATCTTGTAATAATTTTCCTGGGAGATACTGTGGGCACTCACTCACATAGATAAAAAAATATAAATGATATTTTGGAAGTTGCATTATTTGCTTTAAAAAAAAAACTTTTTTTTTTTTTTGGTTTCTGTTATTTTGTCTTGCTAGCTCTTTAACTTGACCAGACTCTAACTACACAAAGTAAAATCTCTTTTTAAAATAAAAATGACCTACAATGACTGGTAATCCCCATTACAATTTCAAGACACAGGCAGCAGTTTCTGAAATAATTGTATAGACTATTATAAAACTGAAGCTTAGGCCAGGCGTGGTGGCTCATGCCCGTAATCCCAGTACCTTGGGAGGCCAAGGTGGGTGGATCACCTGAGGTCAGGAGTTCATGACCAGCCTGGGAAACATGGTGAAACCCCATCTCTACTAAAAATTAAAAAAAAAAAAAAATTAACTGGGTATGGTGGCGTGCACCTGTAATCCCAGCTACTTGGGAGGCTGAGGCACAAGAATCATTTGAACCCGGGAGGTGGAGGTTGCATTGAGCAGAGATCGTGCCATTGCACTCCAGCCTGGGCAACAGAGTGAGACTCCGTCTCAAAAATAAAAAGAAAAATAATAATAAAAATAAAAAATAAAATTGAAGCTTAAATTTCACTGTCTAAATAACAGTAGTCTATTCTTAGAATGAGGAAAGGTAACATTACACTCTAGAGGTTATCAAGCATCCTCTAATGTTAGATATAGCATGAAGTTAACTGGACTGTTTTTCAGTCTTTTTTTTTCCCCCTCTAAGAGACATTGGTAGTTGTGGGAAATATGCTTTTAAGGAAAATGCTCAGGTTTCAGAAAATACCACAATACCACACATGAACAGGAAATATTAAAATGGACAGTAATGCCAAAATATTCCTCTTGAGGATTTAGATTTCACATTACTCGATCTAGTACGTCCCATTACGAGAGTTTCCTAAAATAACTTTATAGAATTTGTTATCTACCATGGAAAAGGAACAGAATCTATTCTCTACCACTATCCATCCACTACTGAGGATAGAATGTACTATCTGCCACGGCAAAGGAATACCTGAAGTCACAGGCTTGTCTCAGTATCACGCTGGGAGGGCTTCTGACAGGCCACGACACCCTGCTGCTGAGGAATGCGGTCACCTGTGCAATATGGAGAACGGAAAGCTGAACCTCCGCCAAGCAACAGAAGAGCCTGTGGTTTAGTGGACCTATTAATCATCATTATAAAATAAAGCACCACCTCCAATGTATCTGCTTGGTACACAGAGGAGGGGGCTGTGGTGTGGCAGAATCGCCTGGGGTGTGTGGTCAGAACACTCAGGCTAAGTTCCAGCCCCTTTTTCTTAGTCACAGAGTTCCTGGGCAAGGCACTCAACTTGGACTTCAACCTGGGACCAGAAGATACTATTGGCCTCAGAGAGAGTGAGAGGTGATGCTGACAGAAGACAGAGCCTGGGTCAAACCATGAACTGCCTTGCAAATGAGGCTGCTGAATGGTGGGCACCTTCAGTGTCCAAGGCATGCTCTGAAACACAGCCCTGAGGATGCAGGACACAAGGAAGCCTGGAGGACACACGCAACAGGTGCACAGTGACAACGTGGCGGCTCCACTCTGCCTCTGCCTGTCTACACAGTCACTTCCCTTATTACCCACTGAGTCAGTTTATCAGGGACAGGATGTGCTCTGTTGGTGGATGACACTGGCTGAGCACAGCAAGCAAAATTTAACTGAGTTGCACAAACAAACATTGAACTAAAACGTCCCCATTGAAATGCAGAATCTGCCTCTGTCAAGGCCAGTCCTCCTCTCTCAGATTTCTAAGAATAATTGCTTACTGAAATGCCACTGTATTCCTGCTTGACCCAAATCAATCCCAAACATACTCCATGGCCATCATAAAACTTCATGTACTCTACCTGGAAACCGCATTCTGGCTTCTACCTGCTGGAAAGAGTGTATTTTTGGAGAGATGGAATATGTCCTCTGCTGAAGACCCGCACACCTGCCACCCAGCAATTCCACTCCTAGGTCCACTCACCAGAAGTGCATCCAGATGTTCGGCAAAACATGCTCTAGAATGTCTCTCTTCCCATCTCCACCCATGTTCTAGAATGTCCAATGCCATACTGTTCATAATAGCCCAAACTGGCAACCATCTGCATGCCCACCAACAGTGAATGCTGTATATTTGCACTGCACTGAAAATTAACGAGCTACAACTACACATAAGGTCCTGTATGAATCTCACACACGCAATATTGAGTGACAGGAGCCAAATGGAAAAGCATGCATCCTGCATGGTCCCATGTACCTAAAGTACAAAACAGGCAAATCTATGCTGTTAGAAGTGAGGGCAGCGCTGACCCCAGAGGGGTATGAGGGGCTCCTGCAGTGTGGGTTTATTCTGTGTCCTGATCTAGGTGTGGACTGCGAGGTGTGTTCAGTTACTCGGCTGCATGTATTAACCTGCAAACCTCTGACGTGCCCTTTGTGCATGAGGTTCTATTGCCATAAAAAGTGGTGCAGCCAAGGGCTAAGGGAGAGAGAGGCTAGCAAGAGGGGGCGACTCTCATGCCTTGCACCCAGGATTTGCTTTTTCCCACCAGTTAAGCCAGCAAGAGATAGATTTTCACAGCCAGGAGTGAGGCTGAATCCCTCTGATGGCTGGTTTCAATGGAGACTGTACTATCTCCTCCGGGGAATGGGGGCTGGGGGGACAGAGAGAACACTGCACAGGCCAGTAATTAAGGTATGCTATTTAACAATATCATAAACGCACTCTGAATTCTGACAAGATTCGTGACTCTCCAAATTTACTGTGACTCACCTGTGATCTCCTCAAAACTGTGACAAAACCCTGACCTACTTAGGGCTGGGAAAGTGCCTGTAAATGACATCCCTGCCTCCCTATTTAAAGCATGTCTCTCATGACTTAAGCCATAGTAGAACAGAAGAAAATCCCAAATTCACTGCTGGGCCCAGCATTCCAAAAGATGGGCTTACATTTGCTATCTGCTCCGAAAACCCCAAATGCCAGGGCGACATGCATCCGAATTAATGCTCTCGGTTCCAGGAAGCCAAGGGCTGAGGGAATGGGTGAGAAACTGCTGTGCACAAGCCTCCCAGAAGCACTGCTCCCTTCCTGTACACATCCAGGCTCACACCACTGCTATGCAGACCCTAGTCCCCATCCCACAGTGCAAATGAGGAGGAAAGCCAGGCCTGGCTGCCCTTGTGCTCTGTCCTCACAGCACATGTGAGGAGTCAGGAAGTCTATCCCACTGGATTGCTTTCCTGAGGTCCAAGGGGCAACATGCCCTAGAAAGGTGGCCTGGATGCTGGGAACAGTTACATCCCCAACTTCTGGGCAATTTCTCTTAGAAGGTTTAGTCTTCCCAGTGACAATACTTTTTTTTTTTTTTTTTTCAGATCATGGCATTATAACTCAAGACAATTTTTAAAATATTTTTTCTCGGGGGAAAAAAAGAAAACCCTACCATCAAGCCTTAATACAGTCAGTCTCTTGAAAACATGTTCTGGCAGTGATCCTTATTTCTTTTGACAGTGATTTTTCCACACCTATGCTATTTTTCCAGCTCTTCCTTTAAAAATGTACCATTTTGAAATGACAATCTGTACAATTTCCATGTAACACAATTACAGCAGCCTTCTAGGCCCAGGCACAGAAGCAAGGCAATGTCCACAGCTTCTGCAAACATCTGTAACAACATCACAGATGAGCCCTTGCTTGGCAGAACCCCGGTTGAGCTGGGTGACAATGAACAAACCCTGGCTGTGTCACAGTCATTGTTTTTGGCCTGTTTTGTTTTTTGTTTCATTTTTTCTGCTCTGCCTAACTCAAACTTAACAGGTGAAGGACTAGCAGGGCCACCTGCATCACATAACGATATGAAGTCCAGGAGCACATTTCTGTTCCCTGTGGGCAGGTTCCAAGCTCTGCACCAAAGCACTCTTTGATGGTCCCCGATGCACTGGAGTCATGTTCACTCCCAGCTAAACCACACGGTTTACACTGTGAGGTTCACGGTTTACATGGTTCACACTGTGAGGACCACCAGCCAGGCAGGAGGGCCATGACCTCAGGGGAGCAGGGGCCACGCCTTGAAGTTTTCCAATCAATCAGACCTCATTAATCCTCTCTGCAAAGCCCATTCAGAGTTCTAAGGACATATTCACTTTGACAGAAAATTTGAAAATTGGGGGGAAAGAGTGAACTTTAATCATCTTATCATTTAAAGACACTTTCCACCTTTGTTCTGTGCCTTTTGACCTCCAGCAGCCCAGGCACCCACATTGAGGCGGCACAGGATATGACAGAAGAGAATCAAGAATTGCACACTGCGCTGGGCGTGGTGGCTCATGCCTGTAATCCCAGCACGTTGGGAGGCTGAGGCAGGTGGATCATGAGGTCAGGGGTTCAAGACCAGCCTGACCAGCACGGTGGAACCCCGTCTCTACTAAAAATACAAAAATTAGCCAGGCACACGCCTGTAATCCCATCTACTCAGGAGACTGAGGCAGGAGAATCACTTGAACCCAGGAGGCAGAGGTTGCAGTAAGCTGAGATTGCACCACTGCACTCCAGTCTGGGCAACAGAGTGGGACTCCATCTCATAAAATAAAATAAGATAAGATAAGAATCGCACACTGGTTCCATGAGACCCCTTTTCGATGACACTGGAGATGTCTTCTTGTCCCTGGCCTCCTAACAGCCTGCTGCGAAGGTACCTGCCTGTGCCTCCTGGTTCCTCATATACAACTCCCAGAACTCCTGATTCCACAGCCAGTAACGTGTCCCTCAAAAGGTGGAGGTTCCTATAGAGCGTTTACCTTACTAAGCAGAAAACATCAATTACAAAAGCAAAGCCAACACTCCCAACCTTCCACAAAGGAAAACACCTGATGCCACACGTAGATGGGTCCCACAGGAGGCCAGGAGAGGCAATGCCCTGCCAGGAACAGTGCAAACCCTTTCTTCCTATCACTCAGGGCCTGCTCACTGACTCAGGGACCATTCTGAGGACTTGGTGTCCCCACCTGGGAGCTGGAGACATGGCTACCACCAGCAGAGCTCCCATAAGAATTAATGTGGGACACACGGAAGACCCTGCTATCCCCCAGCAAACAGACAGCCTCCTGTATGAGCTCTTCTCTCCTTCACGGTCTATGGAAGGCACCCTCCATGGTGGGCTCCTGAGAGACCTCGAAATAGGCTGCCTTCTTGCCATTCAAATCCCTTCCGGTTCCCATGCTACAGCTGGTTCAAAATAATTAAAAAGCAGGATTCTTCAGCATGCCAGCCATCCCCGCTCCCCAGGCACTGGGCATCCTCTCACCTGCACTAAGCGATGTAAACCTGTTTCCCTGATGGCTCGGAACACAACTTGTTCCATGTCCTGTACCTCTCCATCTGAAGAGGAGGAGAATTGAAAAGGCCGCGGAGCCACACTCGGTGCAGATTCTGGCCCCTCCTCCTGTCCTGGTTCTGCCCAGGTTTCAAATAGGTGGGGCGCACACTCGTGCACATCAGAAACCATGCAGGTAAGCCGCAGGAGTAGCCAGTATTCACATGCACCCACCATCTCTCTCATCCTCTGTGAAGCTGGCCTCATGCTGGCTCCAACCACATGACACACCCAGGGCCACAGGGGATCCAGCTCTGGGCAGGGGAATCATGGTCGGTATTTGGCCATGCTTTACAGATCCCCAGCCCCCAACCAGGCCTGGCCTGGGGACTCTGCGACCTCCCAGTGCTCTTTGTACTAGGCCCCTCCTAGCACCTCTGCAACACCCCCTTCCGCCCTGCACCCTCTATCCCCCTCTGGCAGATGTGCCAGGACCCAGTGGTATTCTAACTCGGCCTAAGCACCTGCCAGGGAGGGCCTGAGTGAGCGTGGAGCACAAAGTGCTTGGAGTGCAACCACAGACAATCTGCAGACCCATGAGGGGTTGGTGACTCTGCCATGCAGGAGGAGGTCTGGGGACTCTACAGGATGCCATGCTTATTAAGAGAGCCCACTGGCCTGGGGTCTGATGGGAGGCAGCTCTCAGGACAGTGGCCCCAGAGTGTGGGACGCCAGGGACTCAGCTGTTCCAGCAGCTTCCACCTGCTCCCTCCCCTCCCCCGGCTGGCTCTGCCCCTCTGCTGGACAGGCTTTCGGGCCTCAAGTCACTGCAACTCCACAGCCCTGCTCTGTTCACCTTTGTCCTTCAGACTCTCTACCTCCTACCTTCTGGGCCTCTGCTCTTATTTCTAATGTCTGATTTCTTCCATATTTCCCAATTCGGATCCCCGAGGAATCCCACGTTCAGGATATGATCAGCATGACTTTTTCCTGGTGGGCTGAGCGCTTTCCACCAGAAGGGTAAGTTGGCCCACTGGCCAGTCTAGAGCCTCTGGCCCAAACTGTCTTTTTCTTTTTTGGGTAGAGGTTTGTGGAGGAAGGGTAAGGGATTACATATAAACTCTTTGGGTATGTTGTCAAGGACTAAGTTAGAAAGCTGGAAGGAGCCCACATTGCAGAGATCAGAGTAAGATTGTGAAGGGAGCCCACTGAGAACCCTAAAGAACAGGAAAAAGGGGAGAACTCTGACAACGGAACAAGAGTGGACAGGAACTGGTGTGGCTCACTCGTCTCCAATGACCTGACAAGACTCATCTACTCAACCTGGAACACATCCTCAGCAAAGCCATGGCACCCAGCCCCTGGTGAGCCCCCATCAATATCCAGTTCAACAACCACCACACATTCAACACAGTGCCACATGGCCACTGAAACATTGGTTTAAGAAGAATATTTATAACACGGAAAAGGCTCAAGAAATGATGTCCATGACAAGAAAAACTAAACCAGATAAATCTTTTTTTTGCATATATGATTATTTACTTCTTCTCCAACAAGTAGGTATTTTTCCAAAGAGTACTTGCTACTTTCATGAGTTTAGACAAAAAGTCTGTAGAAAGAAAGAGCACAAAGCCAACGGCAGTAAGATTTAGGATAGACTAAATATAGAGATAGAGACAATGAAAAGCCAAGGGTTGCCTTGTTGTTCCCTGCTAGGCAGGGCAGGGAAGGACCGTCCTCCTCCTCCTCTCCCAGGCTATGCCAAGAGGGCAGGGTACCCTGCAGGCCTGCTGTAGCCTGGTCATCCCTGTGAGTGAATGGGCCTGCAAGGGGCTAGCACACTATGTCAGGGCATGCAGAGGATGTGATAGGGCTGCAGAGAACCCTTTCCATAAACATGTGTCCCAGGTGTAAATACAGTTCATACATGCTGCATGCTCCTGAAACAATTCCACCCATTCCCAACACACAGGAGAGCAGTGCCTAGAGCCAGGCCACTGTGCACACAGGCCTGATGCTGAGTTGGTGCCGAGTACATGATAGAAATGAAAAAAGGGTGTGATCATGGTCAAAGAGCAAGACAGCCGCTGTCCTCCACTAAGGGCTAGTGACGTTCCTTCCCTTTACCGCCATGAGAAGGAGGCTATTTGTAAAGATCCCAGGTCACAGTGACTTGGTAATATATACCTTACTCCAGAGAAGCAGTAAAATGACCTCTGACTGCCAGATCTACTGGGGCTGGTTATTGCAGGGTTCTGTGGGGGCCCTGAAGGCATAAGGGTAACACAGGGAAGACCTTGCTTTGGAGATCTGAAGAGCTCTGATAATGTCGCTACCATGAAAATCACTATTACCACGGGTAAGATTCACAAAGGCATGTGGACCTATGTCTTAATCCATTCTCACACTGGTATAAAGAGACTGGGTAACTTATGAAGAAAAGAGGTTTAATGGACTCACAGTTCCACAGGCTTAAAAGGAAGCATGGCTGAGAGGACTCAGGAAACTTACAATTATGCCGAAAGACCAAGGATAAGCAAGTATGTCTTACCACATTGAAGCAGGAGAGAAAGCGAAGGGGGAACGAAGTGCCACACATTTTTAAATGATCAGGTCTGGTGAGAACCCACTCACTATCATGAGAACAGCAAGAGGGAAGTCTGCCCGCATGATCCAATCACCTCCGACCAGCCCACACCTTCAATATGTGGGGATTACAGTTCCCACATGAGATTTGGGAGGGGACACAGAGCCAAACCATATCAACCTGCAACTTGCCCTTCAGGAGTGAGGTCCCTAACCGCAGAGTCCCTTGAAGAACACGCATTCAGTGAGGCAGGATCATGGCTTACAGGAGTGGCCTCTCTGCCTGCAGGTGCTTAGCAAGGGATGGCAGGGAAAGGCTTTGGGAAGGGAAATCAAAGGTGTCATACAAGAGGCAGGGGCTAGGGTCTTGAAGGGAAGGCCCTGCTGGGTACCCAGGGAGGAACAATAGCAAAAACGGGGGTAAAGCAGCCATGACTGCTGTGGGATTGAGATGAGGGGGATATGCAGACCAGTCTGCCTGGGGAAGCATCAAACCCTGAACTTTAAGTAATGGTTCCCCAGTTTTAGGCAATACTCTAAAAACCTGTGCTTTTTATTTTTTTTTAAATAGTTTTCTCTCATTGAGCTTCCACAATTTAAGAAATTTCAGTCAGAAGTCCACAAATAGGCTCCAGAACACCCCAGTCATCAATCTCTGAGCTGCCTCTCTCCTTTCTCTGCCCTCTGGCCTTCCCAAAGCCTTTCCCTGCCATCCCCTGGTCTGACTCAGCAGTCATCTCTTGAGATCATGTGCTCTTCCATATCCAATGCTTTGCATTTTTTAATCTCGTTGATAACAAACAAATAGACTTCTGAAAAATATGGTATGCTCAGTTGAAAAAGGCTAGTAAGTTCTTTGCCTCTGCTCAGCTGAGAGTTCCTGGAGGGGCCCATGTTGCTCCAACAGTAGCTGAGCACTCAAAGTCAGAAAGCACGCACTGGGCACTCTCAGGCCTTGGCACATAAACATACCAGTTGCAACCCTGTCCTTTTACAGATCCACTTCCCAAGCTATTTCCAACTTCAAAGTGTCCCATGAAACAGGCTTGCAGTTGCTTTTCTGTAAAGGATTTTATTTCTCCTTCACTTATGAAGCTTAGTTTGGCTGGATATGAAATTCTGGGTTGACATTTCTCTTCCTTAACAATGTTGAATATTGGCCCCCACTCTCTTCTGGCTTGTAGAGTTTCTGCTGAGAGATCCACTGTTAATCTAATGGGCTTCCCTTTGTGGGTAACCCGACCTTTCTCTCTGGCTGCTACCTGACTTCAAACTATACTACAAGGCTACAGTAACCAAAACAGCATGGTACTGGCACCAAAACAGAGATATAGACCACTGGAACAGAACACAGACCTCAGAAATAATACCACACATCTACAATCATCTGATCTCTGACAAACCTGACAAAAACAAGAAATGGGAAAAAGATTCCCTACCTAAAAAATGGTGTTGGGAAAACTGGCTAGCCATATGTAGAAAGCCGAAACTGGATCCCTTCCTTACACCTTGTACAAAAATTAATTCAAGATGGATTAAAGACTTAAATGTTAGACTTAAAACCATAAAAACCCTAGAAGAAAACCTAGGCAACACCATTCAGGATATAGGCATGGGCAAGGACTTCATGACTAAAACACCAAAAGCAACGGCAACAAAAGCCAAAATAGACAAATGGGATCTAATTAAACTAAAGAGCTTCTTCACAGCAAAAGAAACTACCCTCAGAGTGAACAGGCAACCTACAGAATGAGAGAAAATTTTTGCAATCTACCCATCTGACAAAGGGCTAATATTCAGAATCTACAAAGAACTTAAACAAATTTACAAGAAAAAAATCAAACAACCCCATCAAAAAGTGGCCGAAGATATGAACAGACACTTCGCAAAAGAAGACATTTATGCAGCCAACAGATACATGAAAAAATGCTCATCATCACTGGCCATCAGAGAAATGCAAATCAAAACCACAATGAGATACCATCTCACACCAGTTAGAATGGCAATCATTAAAAAGTCAGGAAACAACAGGTGCTGGAGAGGATGTGGAGAAATAGGAACACTTTTACACTGTTGGTGGGAGTGTAAACTAGTTCAACCATTGTGGAAGACAGTGTGGTGATTCCTCAAGGATCTAGAACTAGAAATACCATTTGACCCAGCCATCCCATTACTGGGTATATACCCAAAGGATTATAAATCATGCTATTATAAAGACACATGCACACATATGTTTACTGCAGTACTAATCACAATAGCAAAGACTTGGAACCAACCCAAATGTCCATCAATGATAGACTGGATTAAGAAAATGTGGCACATACACACCTTGGAATACTATTCAGCCATAAAAAAGGATGAGTTCATGTCCTTTGTAGGGACATGGATGAAGCTGGAAACCATCATTCTAAGCACACTATTGCAAGGACAGAAAACCAAACACCTCACGTTCTCACTCATAGGTGGGAATTGAACAATGAGAACACTTGGACACAGGGTGGGGAACATCACATACCAGGGCCTGTTGTGGGGTGGGGGGGAGGTGGAGGGATAGCATTAGGAGAAATACTTAATGTAAATGACAAGTTAATGGGTGCAGCACACCAACATGGCACATGTATATATATTTAACAAACCTGTACGTTGTACACATGTACCCTAGAACTTAGAGTATAATAATAATAATAATAATAAAGAAAAAGAAACAGGCCTGCAGGCTCCCTGGTTTGTGGCTGGCCCCATCCTTCTGCTTACACCCATCACATCCCTAACACACACAAAGCACTTTCACAACCTTGCTGCAGGCAGGACAATGCACCAATAAAGGGCACAGCTTCAGAAGGTCCTCAGCTCAGAGAGCCACTTAAGTGTCCAAAACCAACAACCCAAGGAGTTAACATGCAAAGCAACCCATGGTGCCCTTGGAGGCCTGACAGAAGCAAATACAGCCTCATTGGCCAGGCACATCCTGAAGTCAAGCCAAAAATGAGGCTGCAATCCAGTGACCAAACAAAAGCAGCAGTAATTCCCCAAGAATAAGAGCCAACAGACCCAGAAACAACAGAACCAGACAACTCCCACCCCACCATCACCACCACCACCAAGTTCACGTAATAAATGATTACTTGGAGACCAAAATAATGCTTTAAGGGTTGATTCAAGCATTTTAAAACATGATTAAAACACTAAGTAAACAGTATGACAACATTAAAAAGACCAGGGTGATGAGAAATGAAGAGAATTTGTGTTAATGAGTACCATAATCACAAAATCAAAGACCAAGAGGCTGGTTTTTAAAGTGGATTTGGCATGCATTAGGTAGAAGGTAGATTCATGAAGTGGAAGGAAGCATTGAGGGAATTATCCAGAATATATCAGAGAGCTGGAAGAAGGGGTAATGTGAGAGAATGGCTAAGAAATTAGAGGATGTAACGAAAAGGATCAATAAATGACTAATTGGAGATGGAAAGAAAAGAGAGAAGAGGTAGCAGGCAGCCTATGAAGAGTTAGTGGCTGGTAACGTCATAGAATCAATGTCATACATGAATTCTCTACTTAGGAAAGGTCAGAGAAGCTGATGGATGGATGGTTCATTCTCTAATCTTCCCAGGTAACCCAAAAAGATCAAGAGGGCTAATTTTCTAAGATATCACACATTCTGGTTGTACAGGTGACCCCAGGATGCAGTGTTTTCTAAACAGTGTTGTCTTTTCTCCACATTTGCAACAGTACCATGATGGAGTTGATCATTTGAACTAATCCTTTGGGTCCTGCTGACCTCCTGTTTACAGGGATGCTAGGGCTTAGCCCTTCTGGCTTCTCTGAAGCCACAGTTCACCAGTTACACATCCCCATGACTGACAATCCCATGTGAACTCTACAAACTTGGAGGCAGGCAGAGAAAGAAAAGTATTTAGATACTTCAGCTGATTGCCATTTTGTTTTGTTTTGTTTTGTTTCATTTCATTTGCGACAGGGTGTTATGTCGCCCAGATTGGAGTGCAATGGCACAATCTCAGCTCACTGCAACCTCCGCCTCCTGGGTTCAAATGATTCTCCTGCCTCAGCCTCCCTAGTAGCTGAGATTACAGGCGCGTGCCACCACGCCCAGCTAATTTTTGTATTTTTAGTAGAGATGGGATTTCACCATGTTGGTCAGGCTGGTCTTGAACTCCTGACCTCATGATCTGCCCTCTTTGGTCTCCCAAAGTGCTGGGATTACAGGCGTGAGCCACCGCACCCAGCCCCGATTGCCTTTTAACGCAAGGTAGACTTTTTGCCAGCAATTGAAGACAGTAAGTGTGGGTGCCCTCTACCTTTCACACCAGTTGCTGGCAGGAGCCCCAGGGGCAACAGACTGAAGGAGCTGCCAACAGGACAGTCTACAGTAGGCCAGGCTGAGGGGAAATCTTCATCAACTCTTGTTCCTTGGAATTTAGGATTTCTCACTTTTAAGTCGCCATGGCCTTTGAAACTAAGTTTTGCAGATGGAGAAACTCTAAAAAACTAAGGGTTGTTAACATACAACTATTTTAAAATGAGAATTTAAAACAAACAAATCTCAAACTATTGCAATAAACTATTCCATAATACAGTTTGGGTCCACAGATTTGTAACTACAAATAGCTTCTAAGAGAATACACAAAGTTCATAACCTTCAACTCAATCTGATAAAGTACTTACATGCCTCCTCCCTACAAAGGACTAAGTCAGATGTTTATGAAGACAGCTTGTGCCATGTGAGTAGCCAACTGGCCAATGCTGTGCTCCTCGATGGGCTCATCTGTGAAGTGGGCTTGAACACTGATACCTGCCTGGCAGGGTAGCTGTGAAATCTAAACTAGATAACATAGGCAAAGCACTTGGCAATCAATGATTGCTACTCTTACCACGTAGAAATGACAGCATTGATTTAAAATTCATTATATTAATGATTTAATTAAATTACTAAAGCAGTAAGAATTCCTTCAAGGTTATACTGATGAATACCCAAAAGGTCACAGACTTCCAAGAGACAGGTGGTCACTCCAAGGCCACCAGGACCAGGCAGTATACAGGAACAAGCTGCGGAGGTGGGGAAAAGTGGGACAGATGTCCAGGGTGGTACCTGCCTGCCTCCCTTCCCACCAGGCTGCTCTGCAAGGAAGGGCCTGGGTGGCCCTCGCTGGGATGCCAAATCTCTAACACAATAGCTTGTCTAATCTAACAAAAGGGCCTTTGTGACGAATTGTTCTGGAGTCAAACAAAAACTCTTCTTGGAAAAGGAGCCCTAAAGTTACTACACAATGCCCAGCATCTGTGCAAAACAGTGACCTATTTCTTAAAGCACAAGAAGTCCCCAAAGACTACAAGCAAAACCCCTCAGTATCCACACAATCAGCCAGCAGACAGCAGCTTCTCAGCTTCCAGCAAACAATCTACTCCTCCACACTTTCTTTGAAATCCCCAGAAACAATGAAAAAGGAAAGGGAGAGAGAAAACTAGAAAGAGAAATATATTCCACCCCCAACAAATCAAGGAGACAGACACAACCACAAACCACAAACCACAAACCACTGAGTGTACCAGAACCAATGCAATCAGGAACACAGAGAGAGCCAGCACCCACCTCCTGAACCTGGGGAGGCACATGGGCCCCACCGGGAGAAATGGCCTAGCCCCGATGTGGTTGGTCATGAATGGGCTCTGTGGATACAGGAGCATGGCCACTGAGTGGGCCTCAGCCTGTGGACTTGGCCTTGTAGAGAGAGAGAGGCAGCAAATGTAGGACAGAAACACAAGAGGTCTGCTATGAACAACATCCAACTTAAGCCCTGAAATCTAGGGAACATAGCCTGCCTAGACAAAGGGAATTCATGTGGAGTAAATGTATTTCAGACCACAAACTTGAATCCAGTCTGCACCCCTCCCTAGCTTCACCCTCATCCCCATTCTTCAACAAAGACCTGACCCCATTCAAAAGTGACTAAAATCACAAAGCAACCAGCATGGGAATCAGGCACAGAAGACAGGGTGGCAAAGGAGAAGAGCAAATGCAGATGCCTGAGAAAATATCCATAGAGACACAGATAAAGTGACTTTAAAAAAAATATTTCCAATTTTCTCTGTTAGTTTTTTATTACTACTGTAACAAATTACCACAAACTGAGTGGCTTCAAGCAATAGGAATTTATTTTCTTATAGTTTTGAAAGTCATAAATCTAAAATTGGGTTAAAATCTAGGTGTTGGCAGGGCTGCATTCCTTCTGGATGCTCCAGGGAGGATCTGCTCCTTGTCTTTGATGCTTTTTAGAGGCTTCCCTCATTCTTTGGCTCGTGGACCCCTTCCAGGAAACACATCACTCTGACGTCTGCTCTCACCACCACATCTCCTCCCCTCACTCTGACCCCAGTGCCTCCCTTGTGATGACCTGGGGCCCACCTGGGTCGTCCAGGATCATCTCCCTGTCTCAAGGACCTTCACTTAATCAAACACCTGCAAATTCCCTCTTGCCACATAAGGTGACATGTGCAGAGGTTGCGAGAATTAGGAGAGGAACACCTCTGGGGGTCATTAATCTGCCCACCATAAAGAGAAACGTTTCCCTCTTCTTTTCCAACTTCTGAAGACCCCCATGTGCTTCGGCTCTGGTTCCCCACCTCCGATGATGTCAGGCAAAGTCCTGAAGCTGCCATCACTCTGGTTCTCTCTGTCTCCTTCCTTCCACTTTTAAGAAAGACCCTACTGATTATACAGTGCCTATGCAGACAATCCAGAATAGGCAATGATGTCAGGTAAAGTCCTGAAGCTGCCATCACTCTGGTTCTCTCTGCCTCCCTCCTTCCACTTTTAAGAAAGACCCTACTGATTATACAGTGCCTATGCAGACAATCCAGAATAGTCTCCCTATTTTAAAGTCAGCTGACTAGCAACCTTAATTCCATGCTCAACTTGATTTCATTTCTCAGTGCCAATTTTCTGCCAGGTATGGTAACATATTCACAGGTTTTGGGGATTAGGATACTGACATCTTTGAGGGGTTGTTATCCTGCCTACCACACTCTCTCAAAAAGGGGAAAAAAAAAAAAAAAAAAAGAACAAAGAAGAGATCATAAACCAACAGAAAGAGAATCAGGGCATGGAAAAGAAATGAAGAAATAAAAATTAAAATAAACGGAATAGGGATGAAAACCACATTAGACGCAAATTAATAATAGAATAAGGGCAATCAACCCAAGAGATAAACAAATGAAATGGAGAAGAATATGAAATATCAACTTTATCAAAGAGACGACAAATATAAGACAAAAGAAACAATGTGCATATAATTAACATTATTGAATTGTTAACAGAAAAAAAGGTCAGAGATATAATACAAGAAAACTTCTGAAATAAACTGACTCATCTCTGTCAATTACAAGGGTTTACTGTGCTTAGTTTAGAAGAAAGTGATACAACAATACCAGCATCCAGAAACATTCAAGTAAATTAACTGAATTAAAAGAATCACGTGAACCTCTAGGTGAAAACAGGCTGATTTCAAATTTCTCCATAATAACTGTGCTAAAAGACAGGAGAAATATCTCTATATAGTTTTAAAGGAAATTATGCAACTCAAGACCTTTATAATCAGGCAAGAGATATTTTCAAGCTTGCAAGAATTCTTCAAGTGTGCGTGTGCCATGAGCCATGTGAGAAGAGAACAAGAAAGGAGGAAAACAGAGCCAGGGATTAAACAAACTATACAATGAACTTCAGACAATCAAAAAAACAAATTGAAAAAAAAGAATCCTTACCTAAGAGATGACCAATGTTATGTGCCTTGCTAATGTGAAAAGTTATAGCGTAAGTAACAAAATAGGGAAATGGGTGGAGCAAAAGGAAGCACTGATATGCAAATTTAGCAATCTTTCAACCTGAGTGAGCAGATGCCAACCCTAAATACACAGTAAATGCAACGTTAATAAACAGCAATAATAAGCAAACAGGTATTTCATAGTTTTCCCCTAATTTTACAGGGATTGAATGGAGGCTACAGCTGCTCCTCAAATCCATCTCTTGTTCCTGGGCACTCAGCTAACCCACATGGCTATAAGCTGAGTGGCCGGGGGACATTACTTCCTGCACACCAGTCGGCTCTGCTATAGGAGCTATGCCTGGGAGGGGCTGCTACGTAAAGGGTAACTCCAGGCTGGCCTACCCAAACCAAGAAAGGGAACTTTTAGAAACTTTTATGCTCCAAGAAATAAGACATATAAATTCAGCAAGTCTTTAATCACTAAATAAAAATATAATTTAACTGAATACTTTTTTAGTTAAAATAGCATGTATTGTAGACTAAAAATAGAATAATCTCCAACAAGTATTCTATGTATGTTCCTATGTGTTTAATAGTCTTGGATATCCACAGACTATTTCTAGAAAGATGCACAAGGAGCAATTAGTAGTAATGCCTCTTGGGAAAGGCATGGGGATTGAGGGAAGAAAATGACCCCCATTTTACCGTATGCTCTTTTGTTTTGTTTTGTTGAACTTATTCTTTTAACCTGTGCAAATATTAGATTTTTTTTCATGAAAAATAAATAACTAAGCAAAGGAAAGAGTAAAAACTAGTATGACTCAATTTTTACAGAGCAATGTACACTCTCTGCCTTGCTATACACACAGAGAGGAGCAAGGTGCTGAGAGTCTGCGGTTTGAGAAGCTCTGTATTAGTTTTATCTTTGTAGATGTCAGTATGTTTTATGGAACATGTTTCACAAAGTTTCCCCCAAACAGATGGTTATACTCAAAATGCCATGGGCAAAGTGGAGCTCACTCAGGACCGGCTTCTTCTCAACCCCTCCTCGCCACACATGTTAATTAAACTCATCTACAATCTATGTAAAAATTAAAGTGATGACGCACAGCAGACAAAGGTTTGAACAATCCTTTGGTATGCTCCCCAAAAAGGAAAGAACACAAGGAAATTCTGACGTCTGCCCAAAGGGTCCAGATTGTCATTTCTGGCTCTGAGCTCTTTCGCAGCTGGGAGCATCACAGAAGCCGGTGGAGAAGGGGCTTGCTGGACAGAGCGCTGTCACTGGGCCAGCCCCTGACCACTGAGTCCCTCTCTTTTTCCAGGTGACCTTTCTCTAATAGTTGACAGCCGGCAAATGCCAACTATCCTTCTGTTGTCCTCATAACAATAATCCTACAAGAACAATCCTGCAAGGTACCTAGTCTTACCCTCATTTCACAACATGGAAATAGAGGCTCAAAGCAGTGAGAACCTTCCTCGAGGCCCCTCAGCTCCCAGGCAATGGATAGAACAGATCTTAGATCCAGCTCCTGGGCCCAAACTTGCCCCAGCCCTGAAGGAAAACAAGAATGGACCCAGACAGTTTGTGCTCTGTCTTGAAGGAAGAGGGGCTAGGAAAATAGCCAACCAGAGCCCACAGTAGCACCTGGGGCCTGCTGTCACCTGTAAGGCAGATGTCACATACAGGGACACTAGAGCTGGTAGCTGAACCGCCTTAGCCATGGGCCTCCCAGTGGGAGGCAGCACAAATGGAAAGCAAACCCAGTGTGGGGCCCGGGGCTGGGAGTGTCTCATTCTCACCCAAGCCTGGCCTGGGCACTCGCAGTCCTCTCTGCCAGCATGTGGGTTCCCACGCCCTCCCCCTTACACACTCAGGAAAGGCAATCACATAGGGATGGCAAGCTGTCCTGGGAGAAGCCCGGGATGCAGGGGGAGTGTACAGATAGAGCAAATGCAAGCCACTGGGCAGTCAGCGCGGCCTGAGCAGGGCCCCTCGGTGTTAGGAAGAGTGTGACATACACAGCACATGCTCCAGGGCGGGGACTACACGTGACTCCGGACTGCCCCCCACGTCCTTCAACACTTGACTTTCCCTCGCTCTGCTGTCCTGGGCATATCCTGGACCATGAGAGGTATTGCCACTTGATTGCTCACTTTTTCTTAGCAATGTCTACTTTGGACTTTCAATTCTGAAAAAAGGTTTTTCTGCTGAGACTGCAGCACTGAACCATGCGCCCTCTCATTATAATACGTGCAGTAGTTTAGTTCCTTCTTGGGCAACTTTTGCAAGAGAAAGAACATTGAAAGGGAAAAAGAAAATCAACAAGGGAAGGTTAATTACTTAAAATAAAAAATTCCCAGTAGTACTTTATGCAGAAAGCATGGTTTCTCACCCAACATCTTGGGGACAAAAGTATGTATATCACTGTGTTGTGGCACTGTTGTCTTCCCGGAAAGGGCAGACCTTATTCTCCCGCCAAGATAAAATAACAAGGTGGCAGGTGATAAGGAGTATTGCTCAGGGGCAGAAAGGTGAGGTCAAAAGTCCCCAGCAGCCCACTGAGGACCTCTTGGAGCAAGGAGAGAGCCCATAAGACAGGTGTGGCAGGTAGCCAGAGGGCAAGGGTGGCAAGGAGACTGAGGTGGACCACAGCCACTGACCAGAGTAGTCATAGTCAAGATGTTGAGGGAGGCCTGAATGCCTTGGCCCCAAGGTCCAACGCCTCTTGCTGTGCAGTGTGGCTAGCGTGGAAGGCTTCGTTCAAAGACCCCTCTACAAAGCGGAAATCCTAGACAGAGAAAATAGAGACCAGAGGAAGAGGCAGCAGCTCAGCCATGTGCATTTGCCAAATGCCCAGGTGCAGAGGGATGGGACCCAACCTTGCAGGACAGGGCAGCGGGAATAGTTAAGGGCACAAAGACTCGTCCAAGGAAAACACTATTAAGGAAGGAAAGCGGGTATTTGCTCGCACGGATGGATAATGCAATACAGGTGCTGCTGCCACAGAAGACGACAAGGCTAGAGATGCAGGAGAATGAGGAAAACATAACAAGAACAACGGCCAGGTTCCCTGTCTTGGCTCACATCCCCATCCCACTGCACACCACCAACCCAGCCAGCCCCACCATTCACTGGGCTGGCCGCTGTGCTAGCCTTGGGCAGAGTCAGCCTCACATGAATGTCTTCATTTCAGCCTCCCACAGATGTCACTAAAATGTCAGGGAGGCAGTGGTGGAGTCCACCAGACCAACCATCACCAGGTGAGGGGCAGTCACATGGGGCCTGAAGACAGGGCCATCCCAAGTGTGCTGGTCACTCTGACCACTGTGGAAGACCACAGACTGCCATCCTCAGTCTCCTCACCAGTAGAATGGGAACAAATTCCCTCCTGACAACAGAGTTATTGGGAGATCAAATTAGATAATCTACACAAAAGTATTCTGCAAACTGCAAAGCACTGTAAAACGGTAAAGACTTGATGATATACTGTACGCAAGTTAACAAACCTGGCAAACTGTTTGATTTCCTTCTGCATGGCCGTACATTTTACCATTGTTTGTTTTCATAACAAAATTATTTTTTTGTTGTTGTTGTTTTATTTTTTAACTTGACAAAACTGTGTGTTTTTGTTGTTTATATTTTGGTGTACAACACATCATGTTGTACATGGAAGGGCTAAATAGAGCTAATTAATGTATGCATTACCTTACATGCTTATTACTTTTTATGGTAAAAACATTTAAACTCTACTCTTAGCAATTGTCAAGTCTTTAATACATTGTTATTAATAATTTAGCCACCACATTATACAACAGATCTCATGAACATAAACATTTGTAAGCCAGCTATATATTCAGTTAAGTGATATAAAACCATCATTTGATCAAATAGTAAACATTCTACCAGTTCATCTCGCAGATGTCTTTCAATTCTCTGCTTTAAGGAAACCAACTTTCTTTCCCCTTTGTGGGATAATATATAAGAAGAGAAGAGGAACTCATGGTCCTTCCTGTTTGTCCTGGACCTGTCTCCCTGCATTTCTAAAGTTACAAGAACTTCCTTGAAGCTAGTGGTTCTCAAATCCAGAATCAATAGGGGCTTTTATAAAAGTCCCA
The DNA here is from genome assembly GCF_043159975.1 of Macaca nemestrina. Lineage (NCBI taxonomy): Eukaryota > Metazoa > Chordata > Mammalia > Primates > Cercopithecidae > Macaca > Macaca nemestrina. The sequence goes on from NC_092131.1 coordinate 172,079,453, forward strand.
GAGGGTTCCAAGGCTGTGGCTCGGTTGCTGATATCAGAACCTCTTGGGGAAGTGCCCAGACATTAAGATTTTTAAAGTACCCACGTCGTTTCAATGGGAAGTGGAGGACCCCTGGCCTGGGCCCTTCAGAGAGCCAGGACAGCCACAGCTCTGAGCACGTACCCAGCAGTGACACAGGCCTGGCAGTGGTATCTCCTTTCTGGGGGAGATATTAAGAGAATTTGAGGTTTAGGATTTGCCAGCATTTTTAAATATATGAAGTTAATGTAATCAATCATCTTAATCGATCACGTCTTTTCTTCCATTATGAATTTTCTTTTTTCCTTAAGGATTGTTTCAAACATGACATATTCATGTGACCTTCCATTTTCTCTTTTCTATCACTAACATTTTCAAGGTAGTACAACTAATTTATTTCATTCTTAAAAATCTATGGAACGGAAAATCTGAAACCATAGTTCTTCTTTGAACTCGCACTCTGCTGTATGACAAGCAAGTCCCATTACAACTGATCAGTAAATTATCTGGTTTTTGTTTATTTGCAACCCAGGTAAACACAATTTTGCATGCCACTGAACTGCAAGCTTAAGTATGAAATGTTTCAAATTTTATATAAGCAACTTTCCCAACTGCAACGCTTCTGAACTCATGGGAACTAAGCAATTCAAGGAAGAGTAATTAAATTTCTAATTTTAATTCCCATAGGGCTACTAAATGCATTTAACAAACATGAATGGAGAGACTGTTCTGAACAAGGTGCCTCAGAGATGTAACAAGAAATAATGCATGAGCTTCTCCTCAAGGGCTTAAGAGTCAGAGGGAGGAACAATGTCCACACAACTCATTTCTAATTATAAATACTTGTTCAAATGCTCAGTATTCTCCTCGACCCCAGAAGTGGAGATAAATATATATATATAATTTTTTTTTTTTTTTTTTTTTTTTTGAGACGGACTCTCACTCTGTCACCCAGGCTGGAGTGCAGTGGCGTCATCTAGGCTCACTGCAAGCTCTGCCTCCTGGGTTCACTCCATTCTCTTGCCTCAGCCTCCCAAGTAGCTGGGACTACAGGCACCCACCACCATGCCCAGCTATTTTTTCTTTTAATTTTTAGTAGAGATGGGGTTTCACCATGTGGGATATCAGAGTAGGCAGCTATGGTTCTTCATTTCACATGTTTAGTTAAGACCTAGAGAATATCCCCAGAGTGAGGACCCAAGCCAGAAGGAGTCCTCCTCTGGGCTGGGGGCACTCTCTTTCCCCAGCCTGGACCAGGTTCTCTAGTCACTAGTCAATGGGCATGGAAGGAGTCTAATGTGAATGCAACCACACACCGATCTTCTAATAAACCATACATGCTAAGCAGTGGGCTGGCACCTGTATCCACTCCTCACCTAGGCCCCTGAAGCACCTTTTCTGATGATGCATTTCTGAACATACTGCTTGCCAGACTGTAAATGGAATAAGTCAGTTTTGGTAGGAGAAACCTTGTCTGCCTCTTCCAGTACAGGCAGAGGACCCCGGAAGGACATCCCAACTGGCTGCATGTGCTGTGCCTGAGAACCCAGAGTCAGTGGGCACTTATAACCACGTGGACCCAAGGGCTGAGTTCACATTCAACACCTCAGATGAGGTAGAGAGAATAATCAAGAGATTTGGGGGTGAACTGCAACCCATCCTTGCAATTCTAGGACATGTTTCCAAGAGGTTAAATGCAGCCTTTCAACATGCCTACTCAATAGCTGCAGACCCACAATGCCAAGTTAAACAGACAACCAGAGAGTTTTCACTCAATCTAATAATCCAATGCTGCACTTGCAAAGGACCCACGTGCTTCCTTGGGGGCCCATGTCATCCCACAGATGGCACAGAGACCCCTGTGTCCTTCACCATGGCAGTCAACACCAATGGCAAAAAAAGGCCGGTGGTCTCAGAGCCAAGGACATGCTCTGGGAGCAGCTCTAGGCTCTGCAAGGGAATGTACTTAGGGTGGGGGTGACAGTGCAGACCCTAGCATGGGGTCATGCCTCCCCCAGGGGAAAATGCCAAGACCACCATCTCTGGCAGGACTCAGTCACTGCCCACTATCCTCCCTGAAATCTACTCACAGGACTCTATCTTTGGAATGTTATTCTTTTTCCTCTCCCCCATCCCCTAGTTTTTCATGTAAAGGACTAATCTTTCATCATCCCCAAGGATAAGGAAGTATGTTCTGCAATGATCCTGCCCAATTAGCCCTTGCATGCCTGCTATTCTCATACACAGCAGCACCTGAGGTACAGGAGACGTAACCAGCTTCCCGGGGAGCTCGCTATCTACTCTGATTGAGAGGAACTTCACTTAGCATTGCTTAACAGAGCTGGCTTGTATTAGCTCATTTTCACACCACTGATAAAGACATACCCGAAACTGGGACGAAAAAGAGGTTTAATTGCACTTACAGTTCCACATGGCTGGGTAGGCCTCAGAATCATGGTGGGAGGTGAAGGGCACTTCTTACATGGCGGTGGCAAGAGAAAAATAAAGAACAAGCAAAAGTGGAAACCCCTGATAAACCCATCAGATCTCACGAGACTTACTCATTATCACAAGACTAGCACAGGAAAGACCAGCCCCCATGATTCAATTACCTCCCCCTAGGTCCCTCCCACAACATGTGAGAATTCTGGGAGACACAATTCAAGTTGAGATTTGGGTGAGAATACAGACAAACCATATCAGTATGCCCCTGGCCCCCTCCAAATTTCATGTCTTCACATTTCAAAACCAACTGTGCCTTCCCAACAGTCCCCAAAAGTTTTAACTCATTTCAGAATTAACTTAAAAGTCCACAGTCCAAAGTCTCATCTGAGACAAAGAAAATTCCCTTCTGCCTATGAGCCTGTAAAATCAAAAGCGAGCTAGTTACCTTCTAGACACAATGGGGGTACACAAACAGGTATTGGGTAATACAGCCATTCCAAACGGGAGAAATTGGCCAAAACAAAGGGGTTACAGGGCCCAGGCAAGTACAAAATCCAGCAGGGCAGTCAAATCTTAAAGCTCCAAAATGATCTCCTTTGACTCCAGGTCTCACATCGAGGTCAGGCTGATGATAGAGATGGATGCCCATGGTCTTGGGAAGCTCCACCCCTGTGGCTTTGCAGGGTACAGCCTCCCTCCTGGCTGCTTTCAGGGGTTGGTGTTGAGTGTCTGTGGCTTTTCCACATGCATGGTCCAAACTGTTGGTGGATCTACCATTCTGGGGTCTGGAAGACGGTGGCCCTCTTCTCATAGCTCCACTAGGCAGTGCCCCAGTAGGGACTCTGTGTGGGGGCTCTGACCCCATATTTCCCTTCTGCACTGCCATAACAGAGGTTCTCCATGAAGGTCCCGCCCCTGCAGCAAACTTTTACCTGGGCATCCAGGCGTTTCCATACATCTTCTGAAATCTAGGTGGTGGTTCCCAAAACTTAATTCTTGACTTCTGTGTACCCACAGGCTCAACAGCACCTAGAAGCTGCCAAGGTTTGGGGCTTCCACCCTCTGAAGCCACAGCCTGAGCTCTACGTTGGTCCCTTTTGGCCACAGGTGGAGCGGCTGGGACGCAGGGTACCAAGTCCCTAGGCTGTGCAGCTCGGGGACCCTGAGCCCAGTCTATCAAACCACTTTTTCCTCCTGGGCCTCCAGACCTGTTCTCCAGAGGGGCTGCCATGAAGGTCTGTGATGTGGACTGGAGACATTTTCCCCATGGTATTGGTGTTTAACATTAGGATCCTTGCTACTTACGCAAATTTCTGAAGCTGGATTAAATTTCTCATCAAAAAACGGAGTTCTCTTTTCTACTGCATTGTCAGGCTGCAAATTTTCTGCCCTTTTATGCTCTCTTTCCCTTTTAAAATGAAATGCTTTTAACAGCATCTAAGTCACCCTTTGAATGTTTTGTTGCTTAGAAGTTTCTTCTGCCAGATACCCTAAATCATCTCTCTCAAGTTCAAAGTTCCACAAATCTCTAGGGCAGAGGCAAAATGCCACCAGTCTCTTTGCTAAAACATAACAAGAGTCACCTTTGCTCCAGTTCCCAACAAGTTCCTCATCTCTATCTGAGACCACCTCAGCCTGGACCTTACTGTCCACATTGCTATCAGCATTTTTGTCAAAGCCATTCAACAAGTCTCTAGGAGATTCCAAACTTTCCCACATTTTCCTGTCTTCTTCTGAGCCCTCCAAACCGTTCCCACCTCTGGCCGTTACCCAGTTCCAAAGTCACTCCCACATTTTTTGGGTATCTTTTCAGCAACACCCCACTCTACTGGTACCAATTTACTGCATTCGTTTGTTTTCACCCTGCTGATAAAGACACACCTGAAACTGGGAACAAAAAGAGGTTTAAGTGGACTTAAACAGTTCCACATGGCCGGGTAGACCTCAGAATTATGGCGGGGAGCGAAAGGCACTTCTTGCACAGTGGCAGCAAGAGGAAAATGAAGAGGAAGCAAAAGCAGAAACTCCTGATAAATGCATCAGATCTTGTGAGACTTATTCACTATCATGAGACTAGCACGAGAAAGACCAGCCCCATGATTCAATTACCTCCCTCTGGGTCCCTCCCACAACACATGGGAATTGTGGGAGATACAATTCAAGTTGAGATTTGGGTGAGGATACAGCCAAATCATATCATGGCTAATGACTTTTAACTCCAAGAATCCCCAAGCCATAGAAGCCCCTCCATTCTTGTTACCCACGCCTCCTTCTTCACACACACACACACACACACACACACACACACACACACACACACAAGTCAAAGCAAGTTCATCTAAGCAATGCCTTGGTTACAAGTGCAAACTATAACTACATCAACTGTCAAAGGATAGAAACTGGGCTAATGGGAAGTGAGACAAATACCGTCTCCAATTCCTTTTATTGAACAAGTTATCAATCTAGAACTTAAGAACCCATGGTATACACTCACTCATCTGTTCTACCCTAAAGCCTACAGGATGGCCGGAGAGATATTCTGCCCTTGTGGCCCCACCTGGGGCTGTGCCCAAGGTCACACAACTGGTCATCAAATTCAAGCATGTCTCATTTATTTTTACTGTTCAGTGATGATTCTTTCAAGAGATGGTATATTATTTAAAAGACAGTCAAAACAAATACTCCAATTCATACATTTCAAAAAGAAAAAGTTAACTATGTACCTCTTGGATGTCAAACAATTTTTGTAAAAGGCATGAAAAATTGTACATGCAAATGTGTTGCCCACACTACAATAGCACAGGTTTTCTTGAAACCTCAAATCATCATTAGAGGAATTTTGAGAGAATGGGCTGTAACCATGGTATGAGTTTTAGACCCCCAAGATAAAAGGGTATTGCATGGACTTCAGGGATGACGTAAGGTGATCTGGGGGAGGAGGACGTGCTGAGTCCCAGGACACCGTGCATTTTGTGATCTCTTCTGCAACAAAGACATGACAGGCTAGCCCTGAGCTTACTGTAAAAACTCGGAGAACTTAATTCACAGAAAGTTCCTAAAATGTGAGCGCAGAGATTATCTGGGTAAATTATCTGAAGATGGGTGTGTTAGCCCTGCGGGCAGGAAAACTGGGGTCTTCTCAGAGGCAGCAAGGTTCAACCCGTCTGCACCAGAGACAGATGTCTGCTCTCACTCCAGGCAGCCACCTCCTCTCGAGTGAGCTCCTAAACCTTTGTCTCAGTGACTGAGAAACTTCATCTAATCTCACAGAGGGATGGGTGTATGGTCTGTTCACACCAATCCCCAGCACCATGTGAAACTTAACAGTAATCTAATAAAACAAATGAAACGCTGAACAGACAAGGAAATGAATTTCAAAGGTCTAATTTTATGTTTCATAAAAGTCAATACTGCATCTTACTCATGTATATTCATTCAGACATCAAATTTCCATTATATTTATAAGGAAAACTAGGTTAAGAATAAACTATGCTCAAATAGAAAATATTTCCTTGGAAGGAGAAACTCAAAATCCTTCAATCCTGCAAAATGAGTTTACTTTAGACTTACCTACTTAACTAAGACAGATGTATTTAAAACCTGTATTAGCATTAATGTGTATTTGACTTCTCAGAATGTGAGATGCTGTAGAGCAGAAATCGGTAATAGCAAGGACTGGGGCTTTGTGGAATCACACAATTTTACCAAGTAAGGCTTTAGATGCATGGGAGGCATCTTTCCCTTTGCCACGCGGAGCCTAGAGCATGACGGGCCAGGCCTTGGCCAGCTGTGGCTGCTGCATGGCCCACTCCCTCCCAATCCTAGTCTATACTCCCCCACTTCCTGGTCCAGAAATGCTGTGTGCAAACCAGCCAGCTAAACACGCCTCCACAACACAGGCAAGTAATAAGGCAGCGTCCGGCCCTTCTCTCCACTTCAGCTTTTTAAAGACTTATTTTTAACCCACTTCTCCCGTCTGTTACTATGAATGATGAAGAACGCCATTCCAAAAGTGTGATGAAGGCGGTTCCCCCCTTGTGGCATCTGTGTTAAGGCCATCTTATTCTTGGTCTCACACACAAACTTTTTGGGAGACACAGCAGTCTACCAATGGGCAAACAAAATTCTTTTTCCAAGGTTCAAGGGTAAAATATTTTCACATTAAATACGTTACAAAAAAGAACCACCATATTTTATTCCCATTTTGTCCTCAAGAATGAACAGCTTCCAAAGGGATTTGGCATCACCTATTTTACATCTAGTGGCACTTCCCCTTTAACCATTTACAGTCTTCAATCAAGGTGAAAAGCCTGGTTCACTAAAGCTGAAAAACATGTTATTCCCATTTGCCCCCTTGAAATCAATAGTTCAGTTTTCCACGCAATTTCAATGGAATGAGAAGCATAAAGAAATGCCCAGTCATAGCACTGGGCTAATTCTCTAGTAGGGCATCTATGAAACTTATTTCCTTTTAAAATGTGATGTTCCCTTTTGCATGGGGGCTCCATGAGAACCTCAGGAGAAGAGAGGAGTCTCTGGTCTTCAGTAACACACGCAGATGCTGCAATGACCACCTAAGCATGGGAAACACCAATCCCAACTCGCCAAGATGGCCCTGGAGCACAGACTGGCCTCTCCGAGCTCAGTCCCTGTGAGGAAAAGCCTCCCAGGGAACATGTGGTTGGATAACCTGGCACACACTTAAAATCAGATTAAGCACATTTTAAGTGAAAAAGCATAGTTGCCTTTTTTTTTTCTTGTTTTCATTTTCTAGGGAAAAATAAAAGCATAGTAATGAAATGTTTTTCATCAGAGAAATTTTAAGGCCAAAAGCCCTTCTCATCTCATTTAGGCACATCATGGAAATAAATATGGCACCACCAGGAGGTCAGAGGCCATGACTTGCACACAGCTTGCTCAGAGGGAGGTGCCCCTTCCCTCCTCCACCAGGCTTGGGGGCCACAGGAGTTACTTCCTAAGCGGACACCTGCCACCTATAACCCAGGGCAAGGGGTGAAATAGGTTCCTCTAGGAAGTGCCACCACACAAGGTCCCAGGGCTTCAGTCAATTGGGAGTCAAAGCCAGGAGCAAACAGCAAGGGTGTGCAGGAGAGGATTTCCACGCGTTGCCCTGGCTGGCACATTCACGCCCTGACCAGGACACCAGCCTGTAGTTCACTGAAGTCAACTCTCTCCTCTCCAAACTAACACTCTCACTTCCGCAGTCGGAGAAGGCACTCAGTCATGAGGCTCAAAGTGTGCTAAGGGCCACCTTCCAAAGACATGGAGCCACTGAAGCAATTTCTCTGCTAGGGAGGCCTACATTCCAGACTCCACAACCTGTGGTCATTCAAGTATGTGCCCCCAACCCTTTCTTAAGTTTCCATCTCTTGGGAGACAGGCATGCGGGAGCGGAGCGGAAGGGGCGGGGGGAACCGGGGGCAGACCACACCGGCGCACACACAAGCACCCACCTCAACTTGGCGACCCACTCCCAAGGTGGCTCTGACACACGCCTGCCAAGCCGCGTTTAGCACGCCCCCTGCTGGCCCAAAAGAGCTGATTCAACCTTTCTTCTGTGGGCCTAAGGCATGAATAAATGACCTTAAGATCCCAGAGGGAACAGAAAGAAAATCAGGGCAATTTTGACTTCTTAGAAACGGAAGATGTGACAGTGATCTCTTTTGGGAGATCACTGACAGCTCCCAAATTTAAGCACTCTAAACATACAAGGGGGGATGAAGAGGCTTTAAAGCGGATGTTTTAAAATGTTTTAGGGAAATGAGTGACCCATACCTAAAGGTTTAGTGGAAACACTTGCATTTGAAGTTTTACAAGTACTACAGTGGGTTAAACCATAAACGTGGCGAATATTTTCACGAGTCTACAGGTGAAAAAAAAAAAAGATGGATACGGGGCCAGATTGGTTTCACAGACTCCATTTTCACAGTTTGCAATCTAGACCCTTAAAAACCAATCTTCATACTACTGAAGACACTCTGTAAAGAAGAATCTCTGCCACAACTCAAGAGTTGAGCTCTAAAACAACTACACACAGCGAGAACGGTATCATCCAAAAGCAGCTCATTTGGAGCCGGTTTCTCATCTCACTGAGGCACACCATTGGGAATAAATGCGGCACCATCAGGAGGTCAGAGGCCAAGAATTACACACGCTTGCTCAGAGAAAGGCGTCCCCTCTCCTTCTCCACCAAGCCTGGGGGCCTCAGGAGTTACTTTCTAAGGGAACACCTGCCACCTATGATCCAGGCCCAGGTGAGACCTGCATGTGGCAATACTTTGTAAAGCGGTGATTTCCACCCATTATCACCTTGAACACTAAAGGCCTAAGTAACCACTGTTCTCCCATTCTTTTCACACCAATACAGGGTTCAAAAGATCGAAGTTCTAACCAGGTTCCAACTTTTGCGTGGCATATGCTATTAAATTCCTTACAGACCCAATACAATCACAGTAATAATTTAAGGCATACTTATTTTAACCAATTGGGAGTTGTCATTAATTATTAAATATGAAAATGTCAATACGTTTGTCCCTTATTGGATATCCTTTCGATATGATAGGCTTAAGTAGATACTCAGATTGTCTTGGGAACTTGCTTAGTTTTGTTCCCATAAGAATTGGTACTAATGGCACACGCACAATAAAATAACGAAGTGTTGATCCCAGTTAGCGGGGCATGTTTATCCAGACCTGAGAGTGCCATTCAGATCTACCTCTGTTCTTCTGAACGTTCTTTGGCTCTTGAAGAGGCCTTTGAAGGTGGTGGGACACACAGCTGCTTAGAGGACCCTAGTGAACCTGCCTCCCCGCCTTTGCCCAGGGCAGGCTTCTCCCGGGCACACCCTGGAGGAGGAGGATGGTGAAGAAGGACACCTGCAGATTTTCCTGAAGCAATTAAGACCTGTAAAGATTTAGGTCCCGCTGTCAACCTTTTCCTGGACACATTATCTGCCCCATAATATTTTTAAAAATTGTTCCTCTTACAGCCCACTTCCATTTACCAAGCTATCACCCGGCGGTAACCATGTGCATGTCATACATGACTTTCCCCTGGATCCTTGTGCTGTGGATGAAGGGATTCCCTGATCCGGGTCTCACAAGTTTCCCTTCAGCTACTCTTAAATCTATTCATTCTCCAGTCAATAGACAGAAATAAAAGTCATTTGCACTTGTGTGAGGTAGCTGAGTTTACAGAGCAGAGGCAAATCCATTTTATTACAGACATTCTGAAAGGGCTGCAATAGCTTCACCGGGCGGGAGGAGGGTACACTTGAGCGGTTGTGTCCAATGAAGGAAAGTTTTAGTTAATGATGACATCACTGACATCTCCCAAATTTAAAGGAGCACTTAAAGCACCGCAGATGCAATTTTTTCCCCTCCAGTGAGGAGATATTAGGGAAGGCCTCTGGGTTCACAGCCAAATTGCATTAATGGTTTGCCTGCTGTCCAGCGAGACCCAGCAGAGCGAGCGGGACGGCGGTGCGCGGGGCCGCGGGGGCCCACGCAGCCACAGCTCCGGTGCCCGGCGAGCGGCCTCGCGCGCTGCTCGGGGCCGGGCCTTGACCGGCCGTCTGTCAGAGCCGCGGGACCCCCGACGCGCGCGCACGGACCGAGGGGCCGGTCGCCCCACGCCTGGCATCACGTTCCAGTGCGGACAGCCAAAGGGCTGAGCGGAGACAGCAGCCCCGACCCAGCCGGAGCGCCGCGCCCTGCCCGAGAGAGGCGCGCCACGCCGGGCCGGAGCCCGTGGCCCCGGAGCCCGCGGGGTCCAGAGCGGAGCCCGCAATGCAGACGCGCCGGCGAGCCCAGCCGGGGCCCGCGCCCCCCGCGTCCCCGCGCCCCGGCCCCGCGGTGGCCCGGCCTCAACGCCCACCTGCCTTGCCACGGAGCTCGGGAAGGAGCCGGTGCCGGCCCCGCGCCGGGACAGCGCACCTGCCTGGTCCGCGGGCCCGGCCCCGCCGCCCGCCGGCAGCACCGCGGCCAGCGCCGTCTTACCTGCCGCGCCGAGCCGCTCCGCTCCGCCAGCCCGCAGCGCCGCAGTCGCTGCTACCCGACTTCCATTTTCTCTCGCTTTAAAGGAAAACCAGATCAGCTGTTTTGCTCGCGCTCGGGCTCCGCAGCCCCCTCCCCAGCTGCCGCTCGCGGTCCCGGTGGCCTCTCCTCCTCCGCCTCCTCCCGCGCTCCGCTCCGCCCCTCGCGCCCCTCCGCTCCGCCCGCGGCCGCGCGCAGCGCCCGCCTCCCGGCTCCGCCTGCAGCCTCCCGGCGCGCGCCCTCCCCCGACGTCACCGGTCGCGTTCACGCCCCGCCCCAGCCCCGCGTGAACGTGCGCGCGCCGCGCCCTGTGCCCCGCCCCCGCACCGCCGGGGCCGGGCACGGAGAGCGCGTGCTCGCGGCCGCGAGCCCCGGGAGGACGCACAGCGCCCTCGCGCCCGCGCCCGCGCCCGCGCCCGCGCGCCCGTTCTGGCTCTCCCACGCTTGCCCCTCGGGGTGGCCCCTTCTGCGCTCTCCGCCTGGACTGCAGGAAACGCTGCTTAAATAGCCTGCCTTTTCCTGCTGCCTGACTCGAGCCATCTGCGGCCACCTATCTCGTTTCTTCCCCCTGGCTGGCGCACCGTTCCTTCCTAAACATCCCAAACTTTCTCCCACCCAGGCTGTCCAGGCTGCAGTTTCCACGCCCTGCGCTGGGGCCTGTGCATCACGCCTAATCCAAAGCTGGTCCTTTTACCTCCCAAAGAGGTTCTCTGACCTTTTCCCATTTTTTGCCTTCCTCTAAAGACTTTTTCACGCCACCCCTTCAGATGTTGCCCCTCCCTGATGCCAAGACCTGCTCGCTGCCTGGGCCCTTCTCACGTCACCCTCTAGATGTAGCCGCGCCTCCTTATCCCAAACAGGACGTTATATTGCAGATGACCCATACCATCCTGGTGTACTTCTAAACAATCAATCATTATTTTACTTTTAGTTTAGGACTTCTTGCTTCACTTTAAACATTGTATATGTTTAATAGTGTTTGATAATTTATTTCACTTTTAAAATTAATATTCAGTAAATTGGTTTTTTGATATGTAATCCTGTAATCTTAAAACCTTGTTTGGATTCATGTAACCACTAGCACAATAAAGAACTCTATAGTTCTGTCCTTTTATAACCACGCCCCCCCATCCCTAACTTTTGGTAACCCCCGATAGGTTCTCCATTGCTAAGGTTTTGTCTTTGTGAATGTGTCGTATACATGGAATTATGCAATATGTAACATTTTGAAATTGACTTTATTCCCTCATCATTATGCCTTGGAGATTCATCCTTTTTACTGTGTATAGTCCTTTTTATTGTTGAGGAAAGTCTCATTATTTGTACCACATTTTGTTTATCTAGTCACCCACTGGAGAATATTTGGGTGGTTTCCAGTTTTTGGTGACTGTGAATAAACATTCTATAAACATTTGCATGCAGCGTTTTGTTTGGACAAAAGTTTTTAAATTAGTTGGCTAAATATCTAGGAGTGCAATTGCTAGATCTTATGGTAAATTTGTTTAACTTTATAAGAACCAAACAGTTTTCTAGAGTGGCTGTAGCATTTTTATAACCATCAGCAAATATGAATCCCTTTCCTTAATCATCGCCAGCACTTGATATTGGCTATCCCTATCTATCTATCTATCTATCTATCTATCTATCTATCTATCTATCTATCTACCTATCATCTATAATTTTAGACATTCTAGTAGGCATATAGTGCTATATCATTGTTAATTTTCAATTTTCTAATGAAAAATTGTGTGGAGCAACTTTTCGTATGCATCTGTATATCTTCATTGGTGAGATGTTTGTTCACGTCTTTTGTCCTCATTAAAAAAAAATAGGTTGTTTTCGTATGGTTAAGAGTCCTTTGTGTATTTTGGATAGAAGTACTTGATCTGATACGTGTTTTGCAAATATTTTCTGCCAGTGGAAGCGTGTCTTTTCATTGTCTTAACAGTCCTGTCCTGAATTTAGGGGAAGTACCCAGTTTCTTACCACTAAATACGATGTTAGCAGTAGGATATTTTTAGTTCTTTATCAAGATTAGGCAGTTCTCTCTATTCCTAGTTTGCAGAGTTTTTATCATGAATGGATGTTGGATTTTGTCAAACTCTTTTTCTGCATCTATTGATATGGTCATGTGATTTTATTTTCTTTCGCTTGTTGATATGATGGGTTACATTGATTGATTTTCAATTGATTTTCAAGGAACTAGCCTTGCATACTTGGGTCAAATTCTACTTGGGCATGGTGTATAATTGTTTGTATACACCGTTGTATTCAATATGCTAATATTTTGTTGATGGCTTTTGCATCTATGTTCATGAGAAATATTTGGTTATAATTTTCTTTTTTGTAATGTCTTTATTTTATTTTGGTATGCAGGTAATGCTGGTCTCATAAAATGAGTTAAGAAGTAATATTTACTTGTATTTTCTGTAAGAAATTGTAAAGAACTTATATCATTTCTTCCATAAATGTTTGGTAAAATTCCCTGGTGAAACCATCGAATCTGGTGATTTTTTTGAAACTTTATTAATTATTGATTCTTTGTCTTCGTAGATACAGAGCTGCTAGGTGATCTATTTGCTTTTGTGTAAAATGTAGTTGTATCATTCAAGGAATTGGTCCTTTTAATCTAAAGATTCAAAAAATATTTATCTAAATACTTTATCTAAATATTGTGGGTGTAAAGTTGTTCATCATAAACCTTTATTATTCTTTTAATATCTATGAAATTAGTAGAGATGACACCTCTTATTTTTTGATATTGGCAAACTATGTCCAATGTCTTTTTTCTTGGTTAACCTGCATAGGTTTATTAATTTTAATCATCTTTTCAGTGTTTTCTTTGTTGTATTGATTTTTTTCTATTGTTTTCTATTTTCAATTTCATTATCTAATTTTTATTATTCCTCTTTGTTCTGCTTGTTTTAGGTTAAAATTGCACTTCTTTCTCTGTTATCCAAGGTGACAAGTTAGGTTGTTGATTTTAGATTTTTCTTCTTTTCAAATGTATGCATTTACTGCTATAAATGTCCCTGCTTTTACTGCATCCCACAAATTTAGAAAAGTTGTATTTTAATTTTTATTTAGATCAATGTTTTTAGTTATTCTTGAGATTCCTCTTTGACCCAAATGTTATTTAAAATGTGTTGTTTAGTTTCCAATGATTTGGGACTTTCCAGCTATCATTCTGTTCTTGATTTCTATGTTACTTCCATTGTGGTATGAAGACATGCTTTGTATAATTTCTATTTTCTTTAATTTGATTAGAGCAGAATGTGGCCAATGTTGGTGATTATTCCATACCAACTTGAGAAGAATGTGTATTGTGCTATTGCTAGATCTACAAATATCAATTAAATAAAGTTGATAATGTTGTTTAGGTCAATTATATCCTTCCTGATTTTTTGCCTATGTGATCTTATCAATCATGGATAGAGAAATGTTGAAGTATCGTATGATAGTGGATTGGACCATTTTTTCTTTCAGGTTTATCATTTTTTCCTCACATATTTTGACATTTTATTGTTAGGCACATGCATATTTAGGGTTATTATGTATCCTTGGATAATTAGCCCCTTTATGATTATGAGTTTCTTACTTACCCCTCCCCCTACATCTCTGATAATTTTCCTTTTGCTCAAGTCCCATTCATCTGAAACTAATGTAGCTACTGGAGTTTTCTTTTGATCGGGGTTAACGGGGTATGTCTTTCTCCATCCATTTACTTTTCACCAAACAGATACTTTGTATTTAATATCAACAAGATATAGTGGGGTCTTGTTTTGTTATCGAGTCTAGCAATCTCTGTCTTTTAATTGGTGTGTTTAGACCATTCACATTTAACATAATTGTTGATCTGTTTGCATTAATATAAATCATATTTGTAACTGTTTCCTATTAGTTGCCAGTGGTGGCTTTTTCTGCCTTCTCTGATTTTAATTGGGCATTTTGTATGGTTCCATTTTATCTTCTCTTAAAGAGTATCAATTATACTTTTTAAATAACTTTTTAGTGGCCATTCTAGGGTTTCTTTTTTCTTTGCTTTGCTTTTTTTTTTTTTTTTAAAGACAAAATCTGGCTGTATTGCCTAGGCTGGAGTGCAGTGGTGCCATCTCAGCTTACTTCAACCTCTGCCTTCTGGGCTCAAGCCATCCTCCCATCTCAGCTCCCTGAGCAGCTGGGACTACAGTTGTTTACTACGTCCAGCTAATTTTTGCAATTTTTGTAGAGACAGGATTTCACCGTGTTGCCCAGGCTGGTCTCAAACTCGTTACCTCAAGCAATCTGCCTGTCTTGGCCTCCCAAAGTGCTGGGATTACAGGTCTGAGCCATTGTGCCCAGCCTAGAGTTTCTAATATAGATTTTCTTGTTTTACTAATGTGTGTCTACCTTCAAATCATGGTATTGTTTCACATGTAATGTAGGTATCTTATAAGAGTGTGTTCTCAATCCTCTCTCCCCTTCCTTGTAGCATTGCTGTTAGTCTTTTCTCTTATCCATATGCTACAATGACCTGTTACTATTGTTGCTTTAAATAAGAAGTTATCCTTTAAATTATTAATGAAAATAAAAATAAAAGATTTCATTTTACCTCCATTTATTACTTCTCCAACACTTCCTTTCTTAATGTAGATCTAAGTTTCTGACCTACATCATCTTTCTTCTGTCTGGAGAAACTCTTTTAACATTTCTTGAAGGACAGGTCTGACGGTGAATTAACTCAGCAAGTCTTTATTTCTCCTTCAGTTTTTAAGAATAATTTTTCTAGATACAAATTCTTAGTTGGTTATTTTTTGTCTTTCAAACCTTTAAATATCTCACTCCACTCTTTTCTTGCTTGTATGGTTTCTGATGAGAAATTCCCTGTGTTTCTTGTCCTATTTTCTCTATAGGCAAGCCACTGCACCCATACCCCCAATTCAGCTTTTTTCAAGATTTTCACATTTTCTGTCTTTTTTTTTTTTCTTTGGTATTATGCAGTTTGAAAATTATATGCCTAGTTTCATTTTTGTTTCTTTAATTCTGTTTGTTTCTGTCTGACCTACACAGGTTTATACCTTGGTGTCTGTCATTCCTATTGGAATGTTCTCAGCTGTTATTACTTCAAACATTTATTCTACTATGTTCTCTCTTCTATTTTGGTCAAAGAATTACACATATGTTAAAACTGTTGAAGTTATCCACAGATCTTGGATGTCTGTACTTCTTTTTTTTTTTTTTTTTTTTTGAGACGGAGTCTCACGCTGTTGCCCAGGCTGGAGTGCAGTGGCGCGATCTCGGCTCACTGCAAGCTCCGCCTCCCGGGTTCCCGCCATTCTCCTGCCTCAGCCTCCTGAGTAGCTGGGACTACAGGCGCCGCCACCACGCCCGGCTAATTTTTTTTTTTTGTATTTTTAGTAGAGACGGGGTTTCACTGTGGTCTCGATCTCCTGACCTTGTGATCCGCCCGCCTCGGCCTCCCAAAGTGCTGGGATTACAGGCTTGAGCCACCGCGCCCGGCCTGTCTGTACTTCTTTTTCCATTTATTATTATTTTCCCAATTTCAGTTTGGGAAGTTTCTGTGGACCTATATTCAAGCTTACTGATGCTTTTCCTCAGCCATGTCAAGTTGTACAATGAGCCCATCAAAGGCATCCCCCATTATCTGTCGCAGTACTTTTGAATTTTAGCATTTTTTGCTTAGAATTTACATCTTTCTTCTTATATTACCCATGTATTCTTGCAGGTTGTCTACTTTTTAAAAAAATATTTATTTATTTATCTACTTATTTTTATTTTTTTTTAGATGAATTCTTGCTCTGTCGTGCAGGCCGGAGTGCAATGGCATGGTCTCGGCTCATTGCAACCTCTGCCTCCTGGGTTCAAGCCATTCTCCTGTCAGCCTCCCGAGTAGCTAGAATTACAGGTGCACACCACTAAGCCCGGCTGATTTTTGTATTTTTAGTAGAGATGGGGGTTTCACCATGTTGACCAGGCTGGTCTCAAACTCCTGACCTCAGGTGATCTGCCCACCTCGGCCTCCTAAAGTGCTGAGATTACAGGCATGAGCCACTGCGCTTGGCTGCAGGTTGTCTACTTTTTTCCATTAGAGCCTGTATCAGCCAGTGTTCACCAAAGAGGTATATATAATACACACATACACACATAAATATACACACATATATTCACATTTAAACATAGGTAGGTATGTTTAAGGTCTGTTGTGGCTGTAGGCATCAGAGGCTTCACATTGCTCTAGCGTCCTTGTTTCTGTCTCCTCTTTTGAATTTGGGCCTCCCTGTGTACTCCTGCTTAGAGACAGTCTGTGTTGTATCGTTCTTTATTTGTAAGTCACTCTGATTACAGTGGGGCCTTGTTGGTGTGTGGTAAGGTATGGGCAAGGGGAAGTCTCGTATCATCTTCCAGGGAAATCTCAATCTGTTAGTGAGCCTGCGTCCCTGTCTCAGCCTGTTGGTGGCCTGTGACTCGCAGAAGTGTTTCTTCCGGCCCAGTATTCCTCCTCCCCACTGCCCCTTAGGTGAGACAGAGACATGCAGGCTGTGGGGCGGGGTGGAGAGGAATTTCCTTTTCCACAGCTCTGGGAAAAAGGCTCCGTTAAAGGTTTTTTCCCATTGACAGTAACCCTGTCACATGGAGAATGCTCTGGATACACTTCACAAGGATTGTTTTTTTCCTCTTTCTTCCAGAGCCAGGAGGGACTCTTCTTTGGTTTGCTGGAGGTGAAACCTGGTGAGGTTGCTGGAGGTCATGTTCCTGAAGGTATGAGGGCCCTCCCAAGACTAAGCCACCAGGCATTTCTGACTCTCAAGCTAGTCCGTGCCCAGACTCCAGTAATTTGTCAAAATTACCATGTAAGTGTTCCTATCCGTTTACAGCCCTAGCAGCTTCTTCAGGTGAGCGTATCTCAGCTGCGACTCTCTGGTTTCACCTGTCTCTTGGGATTTCTGGATGACAATTTGTCCTACAACTCAATTCTCTGATGGGCCCAAGAAAAGTCATTGTTTTCCCATTTTTCCAGTTTCTCTGATTGTAAAGACAGCTGCAACAACATCCAAGCTCTTTACAGTCAGAGCCCAAACCATAACTCTCACTTTTATTGTGGTTTTAATACGCAATTTCCTAATAGCTTATGATGTGGAGCCTCTTTTTATGGGTGGAGTCACCATTCCTGTATTCTTTTTCATGAACCTTCTGTTCAAGTATTTTTTTTTCCATTTTGATGGGATTTTAAAATATTCTTACTGTTGAGTTTTGGGGTTCTTTACCCATATTCTGGATATAAGTCAGTTATCAGATATGTGATTTACAAACATTTTCTTCAGCTCTTTAGCTCATCTTTTCATCATATTAAGAGAAGTTTTCCTTCACAGCAAACATTTTGCATTTTTATGAAGTCCAATTTAGAATTTAAAAAAATGATGTGGCTTGTGCTTTCGGTGACACATCTAAATACTCTTTGCTTAATTCCAGGCAACAAACATCTTCTGTGTTTTCTTTGAAAAACTGTAT
Organism: Macaca nemestrina; assembly: GCF_043159975.1. Lineage (NCBI taxonomy): Eukaryota > Metazoa > Chordata > Mammalia > Primates > Cercopithecidae > Macaca > Macaca nemestrina. Next base: position 172,097,479 of record NC_092131.1, read on the forward strand.
AGTTTTACAATTTACATTTATATCTCTAACCCATTTTGAGTTAATTTTTATATTAGGTGTGAGGATTGGGTCCAGGCACATTTTTGGGGTCATGTAGGTATCTAGATTTCTAGCACCATTTGTTGAAAAGGCTATCCTTTGTATGTTTAGTAATATTTGCCTTTGTTCAGTTGTCAAAAATCAATCATGTGGGTCTGTTGGGTCTGTTGCTGGATTTTGTTTTGTCTTCTAATGATGTATGTGTCTATCCCTTTACCAACTGCATGCTGTCTTGACTACTGTGGTTTTTATTGATTTTTTAAAATCAGATATTGTGAATACTCCGGTTTGTTCCTTTTCAAAAAAACGTGGCTGGGCTAGTTCCTTTGCCTTTCTGAATAACTTAGAATCAAGCCTATGTGTACCTATAAAAACTCCAGGGTTTTGATGAAAATAGATTTAGATCTGTGGCTCACTTTAGAGAGAATGAAGATTTTTTTTTTTTTTTTTTTTTGAAAAGGAGGCTCACTCTATCTTCCAAGCTGGAGTGTAGTGGTATGATCTTGGCTCACTGAAACCTCTGCTTCTGGGTTCAAGCGATTTTCCTGCCTCAGCCTCCCGAGTAGCTAAGATTACAGGCATGCGCCACCACACCCGGCTAGTTTTTATATATTTGGTAGAGATGCGGTTTCACCACGTTGGCCAGGCTGGTCTCAAATTCCTGACTTCATGATCCGCCCGCCTCTGCCTCCCAAAGTGCTGGGATTACAGGCGTAAGCCACTGTGCCCAGCCATTAATATCTTAATTATATAGGGTCTCCCAACAAGTATACATGGTATAGGTCTCTCCATTTATTTAGGTTTTGATTTTTCTCATTAATATTTTGTAGTTAAACATTCAGATTCTGCACATAGTTAGGTAGATTTATTTCTATTTCCTCTGTAGATGTAGTCAATTAAAATTTTTTCCATTTCTACCATTACTAGTCTATATAAATATGGTTGATTATTGTGTGTTGACCTTATATTCTGCAACCTTATTAGTTCTAGGAGCTTTTTCGTACACTCCATTGGATTTTTCTGTGTAGATAACCTTATGTTCAGTGAATGAAAGCTATTTTCTTCTTTTTACCCATGCATATGGCCATTTATTTATTTTTCTTGCTTAATTACACTGGCTAAAACTTCTAATGAAAGAATGAAGAGAGGAGATGAGCGTAGATATTCTTGCCTTGTTTCTGGCCTTAGGGGCACAAATTCAACCTTTCATCATTAAGTATGTGGTTAGCAGAAGGCCTTTGTAGACACCATTTGAGGTTGGAGATCCCTATTAGTTCTAGGAGGCTGAAGCAGTAAGATCGCTTAACCCAGGCGTTCAAGGCTACGGTGAGCTGTGATTGCACCATTGCATTCCAGCTTGGGTGACAGAGCGAGACTCTGACTCTAAAAAATAAAAAAAGAAAAACAAAATGAAAAACAACAAAACATTTGTTGAAGGCTGAATGTACTTATTTGCGAAAATATTTTTACATGCCCCTTCCCCTTTCAAAATACAATTTTCTATCTACTAGCAAGCCTTGGGATATAGTGATGATGAAATCTGTGTAGTGGTAGAAAGTATAGTTAAGGAACATTATTTTGTGTACTACATAAAATGTATTTATGTATCACATGTACTACATCATAAAATGAATACAGTGAAATGGGGACTGTGACTTTAAAAAATTGTAACTTTTCCAAGTATATGCAAAATTATGATTGTTTTCAATGAAATTCATTAATTATGGCAAGCATATTGCAATAAACTGTGAACAATGTATTAACTTTCTAAGATTGCCATAATAAAGTACCAAATATTAAGTGGCTTAAAACAACAGATATTTATTTTTTCAGTTCTGGAGTCCAGAAGTCCAGAATCAAGAAGGTTGACCTTTTCTGGAGATTCTAAGAGAACATCCATTCCATGCCTCTCTCCTAGGTTTTTGTGGCTGCTGGCAATCTTGGGCATTCTTTGGTGTTATGGATAGAATGTTTGTTTTCCCAAAAAAATTAATATGTTGAACCCTAGCCCAAAATGTGATGGTATTTGGAGATGAGACCTTAGGAATGAATTAGGTCATGAGAGTGAGGCCTTGGTCTGGTGGGATTAATGCTGTTAATAGAAGAACCTCCAAAACACTTGATATCTCTCTCTCCCTCTCTCTCTCTCTCTCTCTCTCTGTCTCTCTCTCTCTCTCTCTCTCTCTCTGTCTCTGCACACACCAAGGAAAGGCCATGTGAGCACACAGTGAGAAGGCAGCTGTGTAGAAGCCAGAAAGAGCCCTCAGCAGAACCTATGTTGGCACCCTGATCTAGAACTTCCAGCCTCCAGAACTCTGAGAAAATAAACTTCAGTTGTTTAAGCCACCCATTCTGTGATATGTTGTTATGACAGCCAGAGAGGACTAAATATGCTTAGCATCTAGATGCATCATTCTAATTTCTGTGCCCACCCTTTCATCCTTTCTCTCTGTGTTCTTTCCTTTTCTTTCTCTTACAAGAACACTGGCCATTGGATTAGGGGCCTATCTCAGGTCATCCAGATGATTTTATCTCAAAAACTGTAACATAATTTTATGGGCAAAGACCCTACTTCCAAAAAGGTGATATTCACAGGTACTGAAGGGTAGGACTTGGACATGTCTCTTGGCTGGAGAGGAGGGACAGTTTAACCCACTACAGATGGAATGGAAATAAATAGTTTCAGGTGGGTGAAATCTAGGGGTGAGAGGACAAGACACATTTTCTCATCATCTTCAATGTGCTGGGAGGGCTGGAGATGTGACTGCATTTCAGTTGTCTTCATAGCAGAAGAGGTGATGCATGGATGACACTGACAGGTTTCTCTTTGACTCCTTGATAAAAAGAAAGTGTGGTTAAGGAGCATTATTTTAATGAAAGCATCAGTGATGAACTACATTAAATAACACTGATACTGTGCCCTCAATAAAAACTACCAGCCGAATAGAGGAGTCTGAGAAGAAGCCAGCAGTATCCATTTGGAACCTCCCTAAATCCCCAGGTAAAGAGACAGCAACTAATAAAATAAACCAAATATACTTATCTTATCCCAAATACCAATGTCAGAAAGGATAGAGACAAGCTATCAAGAAATAATAGCCCAGTGCAGTTTCAGAAACTATGTGAAGAACTGAAAGGAAGAAAAGGAAAAATAAAGATGTTTTCAGTTTCATGTAAATCTCTTCCATTTCTTTCTTACTGCGAGTATCATGCATGCACGTTGACCTTTAAAAACAGTTTTACTGGCTGGGCGCAGTGGCTCACAACTGTAATCCCAGCACTTTGGGAGGCTGAGGTGGGTGGATCATTTGAGGTCAAGAGTTTGAGACCAGCCTGGCTAACATGGTGAATCCCCACCTCTACTAAAAATACAAAAAATTAACCAGGGATGGTGGCAGGCGCCTGCAGTCCCAACTATTCAGGAGGCTGAGGCAGGAGAATCGCTTGATCCTGGGAGGTGGAGGTTGCAGTGAGCCAAGATCACGCCACTGCACTCCAGCCTGCATGACAGATAAAGACTCTGTCTCAACAAAACAAAACAAAACAAAACAAAAAAACAGTTTTACTGTATAATTGACATGCAATAAACCGAACATACTTAAAATATACAGTTTGAGGGATTTTGACATATATGTACACTCAAGAAACCATCACCACAATCCAGACAATGAACATTTCCATCACCCCCTAAGTTTCCCTGTGCCCCTAAGTCATTCCTTCCTCCAGCTTCTCCCTACTCTTACCCCATCCTGTCCCCAGAACACCACTGATCTGTTTTCTGGTGTTGACAACGTTAAAAATACTTTTCCTGCATTCATTGAGATAGTTTTTCTCCTTTAATATTTACTAGTTTTTATAATGTTATTGCATACTATATTCTAATGTTAATGCATACTATTTTAGACCTCCTTTACAAATGTTCTGCTTAGGATAATAGCATTTATATTTGTAAATAAGATTGGCCTATGGTTCTTTCTCATGATCTTCTTCTCTGCTTTTGGTACAAAAGTCATACTAGATGCATAAAATGAGTTGGGGAAGATATCAGTCAGGATAGGTTAGGTTATAAGGCATAACAAAAGAGACCGAAAACCTCAGGTAGCTAAAACAAAACAAAACAAATGTATTTTTCTGGCTCTTGTTACATATCCATCACTGATCACTAGGAGCATCTATGTTCCTCATAGGCACTCAGGGCTCTCATGAGCTCCATTCTACATGTGTCCACCACTGCTACAGAAGGCAGAAGAGAGCATGATGAACCTCGCAATAGCTCAAGGCCATTTCCACTCACATTCTATTGGCCAAAGCAAGTCAGACAGCTGTGACTTCTTACCAGGCGAACTTCCCTGATGACTATCACCATCTGCCCTTCTGTCACCAAATACTCAGTTCTGTCTTCTTTCTATGCACGGAAAAACACACTCACCCCCTCCCCAGAAGAAGCACTGCAAGAGTCCCATCCAGTCATTAAATCCAGCTCCAAGTTCAAGGGCTCTAAGTGTGACCTGGGGCCTTTTCATCAGGTCCAGGTGTGGCTCTCCTTTGACTAGAGACCGGTGGCCTGAAGTGACAAATTGCCTCTTTCCACTTTACTCTGTATCTCTACCTTTCTCCACCCTGCTCTGGGCCCTGGGAGGACAATCTGCATCAAAAGGCTCCCTTCTGTGGCTTCCAGTTGGGTTTGGCAAGAGATGAGAAAGAGGAAACTGAATGAGGTCAGGTTGCATATTGCTTTTGCTCCCCATCTGTGTGATGGCCACTGAATTTGGCCTAATTTCCAAGGGAATTGAACCTGAAGTCCACTTGTGCCTGAAAGGAAATACTAGCATTGCATCCATGTCTATTCCAGGAAGCATGACCTCTGTTTCTCTGGTATTTGGAGATGAGGCCTTGCTCAATTACATTGGGGGGTAATATGAACAAAATGGAAATTAATACTTATTGAACATTTTATATAATGTGCTTATTAAACTATCTGAGGACTTATTTTTTGTTATTTCTTTTTGTGGTGCCATTTGTTTACAGTACAAATACAGATCATAAATTTATGATTCAATGAGTTTTGTCAAATGTACACATACATATAACCCACGCCCCTATCAGGATGTAAAACATTTTCAACACCATGGAACATTCCTTTTTCTTATTCAAGATATATTTTTACTCATCCTCAATCTTTGTATTTCTGTACATTTTAGAATCAGCTTGTTCATTTCTACTAAAATATCTGCTGGGATTTTTATTGGCACCATCTTTGATTCTATAGATCACTTTGAACATACTAAATATATTGTAATCCTAAATATATTGAATCCTCCAACCCATTAACATGATATATACATAATATATGTATTGAGATCTTCTTTAATTTCCCTAAAAGTGTTATATAGTTTTCAGTCTACAGGTCTTACACATATTTTATTAAATTTATCCCTAAGTATTTAACTATCCCTAACTGTTGTAAGAGGTATATAACTGCTAATTTTTCAAATTATTTTTGCTAAGATGAAAAAATACACTGGATTTCATAATTTCATGTACTGACTTTGCGTATTGCCACCTTGCTAAATTGACTCATTCATTGATTTTTTTTTCTTGTTGTAGATCTCTTAGGATTTTCTATAAATACATAGGTAATCATGTTATCTGTGAGTCAAGGCGTGTTTACTTATTTCCAGTATTTATGCTGTTATTTCTTTTTCATGTCTTAATGTGCTGGCTAGGACATCTAGTACAATATGAAAATGAAGTGGTAAGCATATATTTTGCCTGGTTTCAGGTTTTATGAAGACAGCATTTGTTTTCTCACCATTGCATATGTTAGCTGTAGGTTTTTTCTAGAGATCCTTTATTAAGTTGGGGAATTTTCTTCTATTTTTACTTTGCTGATAATATTATACTATGAATAGGTGCAAATTACTGTCAAATGCTTTCTCTATATCTATTATGATGATTTATGATGTCTTCTTCCTTTAGTCTGTTAATGTGGTGAAATACATTGATTTTTTAATGGATAAACCAACAATGCATTCCTGGGCACACTCCACATGCTCATGATGTATTTTTATATTTGATAGGGTTGATTTCTTAATGTTTTATTAAGGATTTTTTTGTCATTCTTCATTGTATTTGGTATCTAATTTTCATTTCTTGCAATGTCCCTCCTTGGTTTTATATCAGGGTTATACTAGCCTCATCTATTCTCTTAATGATTTTGTGAATTCGTAATCACCTTTATTTAAGTATTCCATTTCTTTAACAGATGCATGCAGACTTTATATAATAATATAATGCTGTGTCCATTTTGTTCAGCTGTACTTTACAAAGAATTTCATCTTTGTTTTTTAAATTATTTGCAAAAAATGTTTATTATGTTTTCTTATCATCTTATGTCCATAGGACCTGTAGTGACGTTGCATTTTTTCTGTTAGTGATACTAGCATTAGTAATTTTTATTTATTTTTTTTTTTAGACAGAATCTCATTCTGTCATACAGGCTGGAGTGCAGTGGTACGATCTTGGTTCACTGCAACCTCGACCTCCTGGACTCAAGCAATTCTCCCATGTCGGCCTTCCAAGTAGCTGGGACTACAGGGACATACCAGCATGTCTGGCTAATTTTTTAAATCTTTTGTAGAGACAGAGCTTCACCATGTTGCCCAGGCTGTAAATTTTTGTTTTGTTTTGTTTTGTTCTTGCTCTGTCTTGCTGGAGTTCATCAATATTATAATTTTGTTCAGATAACCAACATTTTCTATTCTGTGTCCATTTTTTATTTTATTAATTTCTATTCTTCCCGTTATTATTTCCTTTCTTCTATGGAATTTAGATCTTACTCTTTTTTGTAGTTTCTTACATAATATAGGTATTTAAACATATACATGTTCTTCTAAGTGCAGCCATAGCTGAAAGCCCATATTTTGAAACATTGTTCTTTCATTATCATTCCTTCTAACTTCCTTCATCATTTCATTTTGGCAATATGGGTTCCTGCAAAGAGTTCTCATACATTCTTCATCCAGTTTCCCTTGTTATTAACATCTTAAATTAATATGGTCCATTTGTTATAATTAGTGAACTGATATTGATACATTTTTCCTTTTTTTTTTTTTTCATAAAGCCCTGAGCTTACTTCTCTAGGATACATTATTTTTAAAAGAAGCCCACAGTTTATATAGATTTCTTTAGTTTTTACCCAATGCACTTTTCCTTTTTCAGTTTGAAGATCCCATCTAACCACAGGATACCATTTTATAGTTAGTTGTCATGTCTCCTTCAGTTTCTCGTGGCTAAGGTAGTTTCTCAGACTTTCCTTGTTTTTGATGATCTTGGCCATTTTAAGTATTGGTCAAGTATTTTGTAGGATACCGCTCTACTGAAAGTTGTCTGATTTTTTTCCTCATGATTAGACTGGAGTCGGAGTTTTTGGAGTGAAGATCATACAGGTGAAGGGCCGAAGCGCCTTCCTCTCAAATCACATCCAGGGTACATTCAACATGGTTGATCACTGTTGATGTTGACCTTAATCACTTGGAGATAATGTTTGTTAGGTTTCTCCACTGTAAATTTACGCCGCCCAGACTGGAGTGCAGTGGCGCGATCTCGGCTCACTGCAAGCTCTGCCTCCCGGGTTCACGCCATTCTCCTGCCTCAGCCTCCCGAGTAGCTGGGACTACAGGTACCCGCCACCACGCTAGGCTAATTTGTTTGTGTGTTTTTAGTAGAGACAGGGTGTCACCGTGTTAGCCAGGATGGTCTCGATCTCCTGACCTCGTGATCCGCCCATCTCAGCCTCCCAAAGTGCTGGGATTACAGGCGTAAGCCACCATGCCCAGCCTATCCATCGTAAATTTACTTTTTCTTCACCTCTCCATACTTTATTCTTTGGAAGAAATTTACTATACACAGCCCACACTTAAGGAGTAAGGCATTATACTCCACTTCCTTATGGATAAAGTATCTACCTAAGTTATTTGAAATTCTTCTGCACATAATATATTTCTCTTCTTTCCCATTAACTTACTTAATCATTTATCTATGTCTTTATGGATATGTGGATATTGATGTTAAACTTAGGGTTATAATCTAAAACTACTTTGTTTATTTTGTTTCTCAAGTTGTTCTAGCCTTGACCATTGGGGGCTTTTTGTGTTGTTTTTATTAGTAGAATTTTTTATTGAAGAATAATTGAAGTACACTAAAGTGAACATATCTAAAGGGATCTGTTTGATCAGTTTTGACTTGCATAAACGCCTATAAAGCCATTACCACAAACGAGATAACAAACATTTCCATTTTACCCAAAACTCTCTCCACCACTGTCCTAAAGCAACCACGATCTCATTTAGTCACTACGTTTGTTCGCATTTTCCAGAAGTTATATAAATGTAATCATACAATATGCATTTTTACCTTGCTTTTCCACTCAGCATAATTGTTTTGAGAGTCATTCATGTTGTTGTGTGAGTTGCTGAGTAGTATTCCATTGTATAGATATACCACAATTTATAAATCAGTTCACTTGTTGGTGGTAATTTGACTTGATTCCAGTGGTTGGCCATTACAAATAAAGCTACTATGTACATGTCTACAAGTCTTTGTGTGACCATATGTTTTCGTTTCTTTTGGATAAATAACCAGAGCGTGACTCATATGGTAAGTGTATGTTTACATTTTTAGGAAACTATCAGATTGTTTTCCAATGAGCATGCCAATTTATTTATATTCTTGGTAACTCTTGGTAATGTCAATGATTTTTTAATGTTTTGGTGATTACAATGGGAATGGATGGTATCTTACCGTTATTTTAATTTGATTTCCCTTTAAACTAATACTGTTGAGCATATTTTCATGTACTTGTTGGCTATTTATATTTCTTTTATGTGAATGCTTGTTCAGATATTTTCTTCTTAATATTAGCTTGTCTTTAGTTTTTGTTTTGTAAGAACTCTTTGTTCTGAATACAAGTCATTTGTCTGATACATTTGTTGCAAATATTTTCTTGCAGGTTGTAGCTTGCTTTTTTCTGTAGCTAAGTTTCTAAATGGTTACCTTTGTATGGCAATGTTTTTATTCTGATAAAATCCAATTTTTAAAAATAATTTAGCATTGTTGTATTCTGTCTAAGAAATCATTTCAAACTCCCAAGGTCACATAGTTTTTCTACTGTTTTCTTTTACAAATTTTATAGTTTTAGGTTTCAGCTTAGGTTTTTTATTCATTTGCAGTTAATTGTGTTTATGTTTTGAAGTAATGGTTGATGTTTGTTTTATTGCAAATGGCTCTCCTATTGTTTCAGCACTCTTTAATGAAACTGACTTGAAACTGTTGTCAAAATGAAACCTAGGCTCTCTGTTCTGTACATTTGTCTGTTAGTCTGTCTCCATGCCAATACTGCACTGTGTTGATTACTGTTGCATTATATGAAGTCTTGACATCAGGTGGAGTAAGGCTTTCATTTTTTTTTTCATTTTGGTTATTTTTCTTGTTTATTTTTATAAAAGGCCATTGCATTTTTATATAAATTGTAATATCTAGTCAATTTCTTTTTAAAAGATTTCCAAAATCATTAATCTATATATCAATTTAGGGATGTTTGACATATTAACAATATTAAGCCTTAACAATATTGTGTCTCCTGTTTCTTAAGAGGGGCTTGCCAATATCCGGATTTTCATTTATTTAAATTTCTTTGCCTTCTTAGCTCTGTATGATTTTGTAGGTTGTTTGGTTTCTTGCCTTGTACTTTTTATATCTGTGCTGACTTTCTATATCCTAAGTAGAAGCAGAAGCCATTTTTCTATAGTATATTTTTAGCTTCTGATTCAAATGCTTTATTTCTTCTTTTTAAAATTTGTTTTCATTATTTTCTTTGTAAAACAGCTTTATCGCGATCTAGTTGAAGTGCAATAGTGTGCACATTTAATATGTACAGTTTGGTAAGTTTTAATATAGTGAAATGGGAGTTTTCCCTTATCCCCCTCGCAGGGCAGCTCAGACCCCTAGGGGGAGCATGCAGACAGGCAGGTCGTGGGGAGCACAGCGCTCTGACCCCATGGCAGCCTCTGGGGTTGAGTGTTCACAGCTCCCGAAGCCCCAGCTGATGTATGTGACAGTGTGCTCTTTCAGCTTAGCCCTCAGCAGGCAGCTTGTGTTAATCAGATCGATTAGACCCTCTGCCTTATTGCAAGGATAGAGAACTTTCTGTACCCCGGGTTCTTGCCCTAGTGTACCAGAAAAATCGGATCCCATGTGGGCTTGAAAAATGAGTGCAAGGTTTTATCGTGTAGTGAAGGTAACTCTCAGCAGCTGGATGAGGAGCCAGAAGGGGGATGGAGTGGGAAGGTGGTTTTTTCCCGGAGTCCGGCCGCTCCATGGCCGGGCTTTCCTCTGACCACCCTCGGCTGAATTTCCCTCCGTGATCATGTCGCTGTGCTGTTAATGGCCTGCCGGCATCTGTCGGTGTGTTCTTCTGACACTGTGTTCCTCTCAAGGTCCAGCTGCTTGTGTCTGTGCCGGCTAGGGTCTCGGGGATTTTACAGACACAGGATGGGGGGTGTGGCGGCCAGAGTGGTCTTGGAAAATGCAACATTTGGGCGCACAAACGGGAGTGCCTGTCCTCACTTAGGTCCGTGGGGACAGGCCTGAGGGTGGTGCCCTCGCCAGGGACCGCCCCCCTTCTCTACCCAGAACTTCCCTGCCCTGCTCCTGTATCAATAGTATACACCTATTAAGCTATAATCACAATCAAGATAATGAATATATATGACATTCTCCAATATTTCGTTATGCCCTCTTTGAATCACTTCCTTTAATACCACTGCCCCTATATACAGGCAGCCACTGATCTGCTATAACTATATATTGGTTGCATTTTGTAGAATTTAAATAAAATTCTGCTTCCTTCACCTGTCATAATTATTTGAGATTCATCTGTGCTGTTGCATGGATCGTTTGTTCATTGCTTCTGTGGCTGAGTAGTATTGTATTGTATGAATATAGCACAGACTGCTTATCTATTCATCTATTGGGAATCTGGCATGTTTCTGAGTTTGACGTATTAAAAATATAGCTTATATAAACATATCTGCTCATGTCTTTACGTGGATGTATGCTTTTATTTAACTTGTGTAATAAATTCATAGGAATGAAAAGACTGAAATATATGGTATATTAATTGAGTGATTTTCAGATGTTAAATCATCTTTGCATTGCTAGGATATATCCAAATTGGCCAGGGATATAATCTGTATTATATAGTGCTAAGTTTGGCTCACTCACATTTTCTCAAAGATTTTTCTGTGTTTATGAAATAGCTTGATCTGTAGTTTTCTTTTCTTGTAATGTCTTCGCCTGGTTTTGGCATCAGAGTGTTTCTAGCCTCATAGAATCAATTGGGAAATATTCTCTCTTCTTCAATTTTCTGTAAGAGTTTGTGTAGAATTGTTTAACATCCTCTGCGAAGGCATTTAAGCTTGGAAGCTGTTTTCTGTTTGTTTATTTTGTTTGTTTTAAGGATGTCCAGTATAATATTAGTTTCTTTAGTAGATAGATAATTCATATTATCAATTTCCTCTTAACACTCTAGTTTGTATACTTTAAAAATATTGTCCATTTCATCTAACTTGTCAAATTAATATAAAATTATTCTAATAATTCATAATTATTTTGCAATATCTATAGATCTGTAGTGACATTCTATGTCTCATTCCTGATACTGTAATTTATGTCTTCTCCCTCTTTTTCTGATTCATCTGGCTAGTGGTTTCCAGTTTTATTAAGCTTCTCAAAGAACAAACTTTTTATTTTATTGACTTATTTCTATCGCTTTGGTTTTCTGTTTCACTGAGTGACACCTTTATCTTTTGATAATTTCAATTCTTCCATGTACTTTCCATTTCATTTGCTTTTTTTCCCTGGTTTCCTAAAACGTGCTCTAAGGTCATTGATTTGAAACAATTTCCTTTACCAATTTAGCTGTAATGGAAACCCACAAATCTGACCTGCTGTATTTTCATTTTTCATTCAATTTATAGTTTCTCATTTCCCTTTGAGTTTGTCCTTGATTCGTGTTCTTTAGCAGTGTGTTACTTAGTTTGTAAATGTTTGGAAATTGATTTTTCCAGAGCTCTTTCTATTACTGATTTTTAGTTTAATTGCTTTCTGGTTAGAGAACATACTTTTTGTGACTTAAATTCTTTTAATTAATAAAATTTGTTTTGGGGCTCAGAATATTATTGACCTTTGTAAATGTCCTGTTGCATGTGGAAAAAATATATATTCTGTTGTTGGAGGTTGGGGTGTTGGAGTGTTCCATAAATGTCAACTAGGTCAAGTGGGTTGACATTGTTGTCATGTCTTCTCTATCTTTGCTGACTTCCTGTCTACTTGTTTTTTTAATTATTGAGAGAGGGTTATTGAAATATTTGCCTATAATTAAGAATTTATTTATTTCTCCTTACAGTTATATCAGTATTTGCTTCAAATATTTTGAAACACTGTTAGTGGATGTATACATTTTTAGAATTTTCATGTTCTCTTGATAAATTGAACTCTTTATCATTGTGAACTAATCTTATTTTTGGTCAGAATATTCTGCAGTCTGAAATTGATTTATTCTGCTATTAATCTAGCAACTGCAGCTTTCTTTAGATTAATTTTAATACATTATATAATTTTCTGTTTCTTTCTTTTACATGTTTTGTTGATTATATTTAAAATTATCCTTTTTGAAGACAACATATAGTTGGGGCTTGGATTACTATCCAATCTGACAATATTGACTTTTAATTAAAGTTCTTAAACTCTTCAAAATTGCTGTAATTATTGACATGCTAGCTTTAAATATTGCTATTCATTTTCTATTTGTCTTTTCTGTATATTGTTTCCCTTTTCACCTATAGTCTGCCTGCTTTGGGGTAAAATGAGTATCATTTATAATTTGATTTTAATACTTGCTGGTTTATTTGCTATAACTCCTCATTTTGTTGTTTAGTGGTTGTTTTAAGGTTTATAGAATACACATCTAATTTATCACAGTCCTCAAATGATGTTATTTCACTTCAAATATAGCATAAGCACCTTACGACAGTGTATTTTTAGGTGTCCCAGCTTTTGTGCTATCCTTATCATACATGTGATTTTACATATTTTATAAACCCAACATTACATTGTTATTACTGTGTAAAAAGTCAATATATATTTTTAAAAAATCAATCATCTTTTACACAGATTTAAATACTAGGCAATAACCTTATACATTTACCCAAGGTGGTTACCATTTTTGGTTCCCTTCACTCCTTAGTGTAGATACATACTAACATCTTCCTTCTGCCTGATGGACTTTCTAGAGCATTTCTTGTTATGTGGGCCTCATGGTGATGAATTATTTTGGCTTTGCATGTCTAAAAATGTCTTTATTTTTTCTCATTTTGAAATGTTTTTTTTTTTTTTTCTGGGTATAAGATTCTAAGGTTTTCTTTCATTGCTTTAAATATATTGTTCCACTGTCTTCCTGCTGGGCTTGGTTTTTGTTTTATGAGAAACTTGCTGTCATCCCTATTTTTGTTACTGTGTGCATAATAAATCCTTCCCCCCCACCCCAGATGTTTTTAAGAGTTTCTCTTTATCAGGAATTTTGAGCAATTTGATTATGGTGACTATGGTGCCTTCATGTCATTTTTTTCATGTATCTTGTGCATAAAGTTTGTTAAGTATCTTCAGTAATTGAGTTTATAATTTTCATCAAATTTGGAAAGTTTTTGGCTATTATTTCTTCAGATATTTATCTGCCCTGTCCCTTTTTTAAACACCGATTACACACATGTTAGGGCTCTGAATGTTTTGTTATACAAATTGCCTATGCTTTTTTCATGCATGTATTGAGTCTTTTTTTTTTGTTCTCTCTGTGTTCCTTCTTGGATAGTTTCTACAGCTATGTTTTCAAATTGGCAAGTCTGTTTCTCTGCAATGTCTACTGTGCCCTTAATGCTATTCAGTATATTATATTTTTCATCTCATTCTTGTAGTTTTCATTTCTCAAGTCTGATTTGGGTCACATTTCTATTTAACCTTTTGAACATCAGGAATAGAGTTGCAATAGCAATTTTAATATTCTTGTATGCTAATTCTAATGTTTGTATCAGTTCTGTGTTGGTGTGATTGGTTGCTTTTTCTTCTCCTGTTACCTCATATTTTCTGCTTCTTCGTATGCTTGATAATTTTTCATTGGTTGCCCAACAATGTTAATTTATCTTGTTGAGTGATGAATTTTTTTGTATTGCTGCAAATATTCTTGAGCTTTGTTTGCCATTAAGTTACACTGAAGCAGTTTGATCCTTTTGCATCTGCTTTTAAGATTTTTATACAGGAACTCATGTTCACTCTATGGCTAATTATTCTCTGCTACTGAGGCGAGACCCTTCCGAGTATTCTAGTGTCTCAGTCCATTTGTGCAGCCATAACAAAATAGGTGAGTAATTTATAGAGAACAGAAATTTATTTTTCACACAAAAATTCACACAAAATTTATTTTCTGAAGTCTAGGAAGTTCAAAATCAAGGCACTGGCCAATTTATGTTCTCACAGTGTCTTCACATGGTACAACAGGCAGAAGGGATGGAAGGGCCAAAGGCACTAGGGTGCTCCCTTCAACCTTGTTTGTAAGAGCACTAATCCATTCATGCAGGTGACACCGTCATGACTTAACACCTTAAGGCCCCACCTCTTAATATCATCACCTTGGGGTTTAAGTTCCAACACATGAATTTTGGAGGGACACATACCTTCAAGTCATAGCATTTACACAAGGTCTCATAAATTATCTGCCAGTTTGGACACAAATTTTGGCCTGGTGTGAGTGCCAGGCACTGTTTAATTTTGGGGGGAAGTTCTTTTCTTAGAGTATTAGTCAGGGTTCACCAGAGAAACAACCAAAACAGAGAGATATATATATAGGATATATTCTCTCTATATATTATAATTAATATATTAATATAGTAACATGAATATATTATATAATTATAATATAACATATATAATTTTTTTTTTTTTTTTTTGAGACGGAGTCTCGCTCTGTTGCCCAGGCTGGAGTGCAGTGGCCAGATCTCAGCTCACTGCAAGCTCCGCCTCCCGGGTTCCTGCCATTCTCCTGCCTCAGCCTCCCGAGTAGCTGGGACTACAGGCGCTGCCACCGCGCCCGGCTAGTTTTTTGTATTTCTTAGTAGAGACGGGGTTTCACCGTGTTAGCCAGGATGGTCTCGATCTCCTGACCTCGTGATCCACCCATCTCCGCCTCCCAAAGTGCTGGGATTACAGGCTTGAGCCACCGCGCCCGGCCAACATATATAATTTATAATATATATAATTTTAATATTATATATTATAATATATTATATAATTTATAATATGTATATTATATTATATTATACATACTATATATATATATATTTTTTTTTTTTTTGAGACGGAGTCTCGCTCTGTCGCCCAGGCTGGAGTGCAATGGCGCGATCTCCACTCACTGCAAGCTCCGCCTCCCGGGTTCATGCCATTCTCCTGCCTCAGCCTCCAGAGTAGCCGGGACTACAGGCGCCCGCCACCGCGCCCAGCTAATTTTTGTATTTTCAGTAGAGCGGAGTTTCACCGTGTTAGCCAGGGTGGTCTCGATCTCCCGACCTCGTGATCTGCCCATCTCGGCCTCCCAAAGTGCTGGGATTACAGGCGTGAGCCACCGCACCCGGCCATATATATATTATAATATATAATTTTTTCTCTCTGTGTTCCTTCTTGGATAGTTTCTACAGCTATGTCTTCAAATTCGCAAGATATATAATATATATTATAATATATATATCACAATAATATATAATATAATGTTAACATAACATATTATGTGTTATATATACCATCATAGTAGATAAACAGATATATATATTTATTTGCTAATTATGAGGAAATAGGGCTCACCTGACTATGGAGGTGGAGGAGTTTCAGGATCTGCGTTCTGCAAGCCGAAGCCCTACAGGAAAGCAGATGGTGCAATTCAGTCTAAGTCCAAAGGCCTGAGAACTGGGGGGAGTCGGTGGTGTAAGCCCGTGGAAGGGCAGGAGAAGTCAGAATGATATGTCTGAGCTCAAGCAGTAAGGCAAGAAAAATGGGACAAATTCTTTCCTCTGCCTTTTATCCTTTTGGACCCTCAGTGGGTTAGATGATGCCTCCCCACCTTGAGGAGGGCAACCTACTTCACTGAGTCTACCAATCCAAATGCTAATCTCACCCAGAAACACCCTCACAGACACGCCCACGACAATGTTCCATCTGGGCACCCATGGCCCATTTAAGTTGACACATAAAATGAAACATCACACCCAACCTCCGGTAGTTTATGCACATGCGCCTTGATCAGTACAGCTGAACACTTAGCGAGGACTCTGTGCTGATCTCTGGCGTTTTCTCCCTGTGCAGCTCTGTTCTGTGCCTGCTATCTGCCTTGATGTCCTGGAATCTCAGCTGTCTCTTCAACTCAGGGACTCTTTAGGGTTCTGCCTGAATTCCACTTTTCTATGCCATAGTGGGGAGACAGTGTCAAAGCAACTGTGGAGTTGACTGTTTTCTCTATCTCAGGAATCACTGTCTTTTGTAGCCTAATGTCCAGGGACTTAAAAACTGTTATTTTTTTTTTTCTTGGCTGTCTCAGGCATGAGAGTAAATGTATTTCCTGTTACTCCATTTTATCTGGAAGGTGAAGTTCGCGTTTCTCTTCTGCGGAGATTACTACCTGCCTGGCCCCTTGCGAGGCCTCCTTTGCAGTCATGATCCACCACCCTTGTGACCACAGTATCTCCTTTTTTGTTTGTTGATTCAGTGGGATGAACAGCCTCAAATTTAGGTCCCAGATTCAAAATATTGATCCATTTCAAATCCGTATAAATCCAATTATTTGGAAGTGCTAACTGTGCTGCATATCTTTTTCCAGCCCAAAGACAGAGAAAATGACTCACTGAGGAGCAGAAGCAGCAATGACAAGGATGATGTCACACATTTGCTGGGTGTCTACTCAGAACTTGTGCTTGACATCTATGATCTAATTTGGTTCTCAATCCCCCAGAGTGGTGGGCACTATTACCATGTCCCTCTGATGTATGAGGAAACCGGGGACACCATGTGTGGAAGGATGACAGAAGATTGGTTAAGACTAAACTCTCAGCTTTGCCGACAGTAAGACAGCCCATCAGGAAGGTGAAGAGCCTTGGACAACTGTGCCTCTATCAGGGCCTTGGTGGTAAGGCTGGCTTTTCTGGTGGGAGACAACCCATTGCTTTCTCATCCCTTCGTGTTCTTATCTTAGAGTCCTAAGTCTACCCAAGTAGACCTCATTTCCAGGGAGTCTCTTTAATAAAAGGTGGCCCCCTCCCATCCCAGTTCTTTAATGACCTCCTGTAAGTGGTGTCTTTTCAGTTCCACCTCTGGGGAACATGTGCATAAAAACCTTGGCTTTTCAAAACAAGGCTCAGGAGAGAATATCTGAGAGTAAAGGATATGAACACTTCTCTTCATAGTCCCAGGACCCTCCAATGAACGTGTGTTGTTTCCATCTGTCCGTCACCATTTCCCTCCTTCTTCTAAGGTTAAGACCACTCTTTTCTAGCAGTAGACCACTTATAAGGATTTAGGTGGGTTTCCCAAGCAGATATCTCATGTTCTGGGTGTGCTTGGCCAGCCAGAGTGCCCCATCCCAACTGACGAGCATGGTTCAGGAATATGCGTGTAATACATATCAGGATGATCAGAGTCCATTCCAAACTTATTTTTTTACCAAAATTATTCAAAAGCCCTCCTATCCGAGGGTTGGGAAGGTGGATACGGAGCTACAGCTTCTACAGCATGGAAAGAACCTGTGAGGAGTGCAGGAGTCACAGCCCACGGATGTTACTGGGTGTCTTGGCCCAGCTATGCTCCTGGACATCCAAGTTTTGGAAACCAATACTTCTAACTTTTGTTCACGTTCATTTGAGCTTAATATCTCTAGCTTACTCATTTTTAGCTTTCTACTGAGAAGCCGTATCTTCTCCACTAACTGTTCCAGGAGTGACTAATCGCCTTGTCAGGGAAAACCTTGCCTAACACCAATTTTCAGATGATATCCCAACATTCATGAGAGGTGGAGGGGAGTGTTCCTTCAACTGAACCCAGCAATCATCCCAGATCCCTGATGTCATCACAGCAGCCTGGGCTTGCTCACCCACATCGTTGTGAGCCTCAGCGGTGATGATGTTGGGTCTGCAGAGTTCTGGCTGCACAATGGAATCAGAATACTGTACTCAGTGGAACTGAGCTGGGGCTGACCAAAGGCCACTCTTCTTCCCTGGGGATTAGGCATTCATCTGTGCCAACTGTCTTAAATATTTACAGATGTGGATTTATGTGACAATGAAACTTGTATAGGTTATATTTAGAAAGAAAATGGGGATGCATCTGGTGAACCCCTGCTGTGTGCCATGTCCTGTGCTAGATGTTTTCTCAAGGTACTGTATTTCATTTTCACAAGCTTCCTGGGGGCTATTTTGGATGCTCCATTTTATCGATGAGGACACTGAGGCCAAAAGAGATTATATGACTCGCCCAAGGCCATGCAGGTCAAACATCTAAATGATAGAGCCAGGACTCAACCCTAGGTTTTCTACTCTAAGTCAGGTTTGCTGCAAATTGTGAAGTGGGTTCAAATGCATGTAACAGAATACCAACAAAACAGGGTTGGTCAGGAGATAGGCAGCCTAGATTCTAGAAGGAACCAAGGTACCTTCTGACTTTCTGCTCTTCCATCCTCATCCTCATCCTCATCCTCACGCACACAAGGTAGAGGCCACATCTTGTCCATATTCCAAACAGAAAGAAAGGGAAGGGGAAGGTCCAAAAATGGATGTTCCAGTAAAGTCTGTCCCAGTATGAGATTTCTGCTGTTGCCATAACAGCTTACCAAAAATGTAGTCACTTTGAACAATGCAAAGTTATTATTTGAGAGTTCTTAACGTCAGAAGTCTGACACCGATCTCACTGAGCTACATCAATAGCACAAAGAGGCTGCCTTTCTTTCTAGAGGGCCTGGGGGAAAATCTGCTTCCTTGCCATTTCTAGCTTCTAGAGTCACCTGCATTCCTTGACTCATGGCTCCCTTCTCTCATCGTCATAGCCAGCAGCAGGGTGAGTCCTCACACTACATTTTTTCTGAGTGCTTCCATCATCACATCTCTGTCATTGAACACAGCCAGGAAAGGTTCTCCACTTTTAAAAACACATGTGACTAGTTGGGACCACCTGCATAATCCAAGAAAACCTTCCCATCTCAAGGTCTTTCCCCTTAATTACATTTGCAAAGCCATTTTTACCATATGAAGTAACACATTCTCAGCTTCTAGGGATTAGGATGTGGATGGTTTGGGGTGGCCATTATTCCAATGGCCACAGCCCCCTTCTAATAAAGTTTCCCACAAGCTTCATGTAAAATGTCTTGGCCATATTAGAGTCACCCAGTTATTTCTGCAAGGGAAGCGGGAAAAGTAAATTGTTTTCTTAACTGGGCATTGGCTTCACCAGCAGGGAAGACTGAATATTATGTAATCTACTTGCTATTTCTACTACACAGGCCTAGAGTTACACAAAACATACTTGGGAGTTAACTTTCTTTTCTGACTCTCTGAAAAGGTTTGTCCTTGGCAACACATCCCCTTCCCTTTGGCCCCCAAGTGATACCTCGTGATAGATATATCTATATACCCACCTATAAATATATCTATCTATCTATCCATCTATCTCTATATTTGCATTAAGTAGACACAGAGAAAATATTTGTTGAATAAATGGAGATTTGATCTCCTATATCTCATGTATTTAGCCAGAAAAAAATGCTAAAATTCTCTTAATTTCATAGAACTGTGGTATAGATCTGTGATAGAGCAGAAGTAACCCTGGAGTGTAAAGAGAAGATCTGAATTCAGTTCTACCTTTGCTGTATGCTAGTTTGGATGACAAAAGGCAAAATTCATTGTCCTTAACTGTAACATATAAACAATGCTTATCGCAGAAGACGGTTTTAAAATTAAATATACTAAATGGTACAGAAAAGATTTCTGATTCCAGTAATATTTTGCTCTACACAATTGAAAACTCTTACAAAAATGTAAATACTGTATAAAATAGAACAGACATGTTTTAAATGCATAGGTGAGCTTTCAACAAGGAAGAAGAAGAAATCCGTGTGTGATAGAATCAACGAGGGAGCTTAAAAACCAAAAAGGAAGCATAAAATGCGTAGATGGGTTTCACATTTTTTCTTCTAATGTTAAGACCACTCTTTTCTGGGAGTAGACCACTTACAAGGATTTAGGTGGGTTTCCCACAGCACAGATCTCATGTTCTGGGTCTGCTTGGCCAACCAGAATGCCCCACCCCAGCTGTCAAGCATGGGGGATTACAGAAAATTCTAGGCCCATAGGAGACAGCTTTGAGCACTAGAACTGAGAATTCTGTATGAATGGCAGACCATAAAAGAACTGTACCTCTAGAAAAGAGTGACTTAGTAAAGAAATATAGTCATTAACTTAGAGAAGCGACCAGAAAACTTACCTATGTCTACTTGGACTCTGAGTAAGAGAAAAAGTCCAGCACACATATTCGAAGTCAGAACTTGCATTGCATGGATGTGTGGAGATCAAATTTGCAATATCTCTGTCTTTCCAAAACTTGTAATCTAAAAAAACTAATGTAAAAATAGGTTCCATGCCAGTTATAGCCAAAATCTCTAAGCAGGAGAAAACTATAGAACAGTTATATAGTAGATCTTATAGGAGAAACATTTACATGTCAAACTTATACCACATGTGAGGAAATAATCCACTGTGAATGAGAAACAACAGAAACAATATATAGCATTAGAGTTCCCTAGCAATATTAGAACTGACAAAGACATGACTAATTTGAATAGATGGATGAAACAGGATGAATTGGGCCATAAAAAGGAAAATTCAGACAGATGTGAAATATAATTTAATGTAAAACTCAAATTAGTATTTAAAAAGCAGATTTGACACAATTGAAGAGAGAAATAATGAACTGGAGGATAGGGAACAGGAAATTACTTAAATGCAGTATAAGAAGATAAAGAAATGAACAAAAGGACAGCACCAAGGACAGAATGAGTAAATCTAATATGTCTACTTGAAGAAAAAGGGAACAGCAAAAATGAAAGAGAAACAATATTCAAAGAGATAATTGTAAAAATAACAAAAAATATGAATCTATAGATTCAATATTCATAAAAGATCTTGGGACAAATAATTTAAAATATATTCATATCTGGACATGTAATTTGGTCAAAATTTATATATTATTTACTGTATTTAGTTTTATTTAATGTAATTCTCAAATGTTTTCTCATATGATAAAAAATAATTGTCCCACAATTTTAGTGTCTGTTCAATATTCTAATGTCTCATGATTTATTTACTCACTCCCTGATATATAAATATTTATGGATTTATCCCTCAAACTAATATTTGTATAGGTAACATGATATTGCACATCACTACATAGAAATCTTCATACATTCAAAATTTACTTAGAATTCTAAAAGCAGAACTATTAAATGACATAACCTTTTTATGGCTCTTAAAAAAATTTTTTTTCAAACTTCTGGATTAATCTGACAAACACTACCTCAGTTAGGTGATATATATCAATATCAACAGTGGTAAGTCATTTTGACAGTATCTGATGAGTTGATATGATATGGTGTGATGAAAATGACTCATTACCTATGTGATTTTCCTCCCAAGTTCATGTAACTACAATATAACCATGAGGAAAATATCATACACATTTCACTTGAGGCACATTATTTATACTAAATACCTGACTTTTACTCCTCAAAATGATCAAGGTCATCAAAACTAAGAAAATTCTTTTTTTTTTTTTTTGAGATGCAGTCCATTCTGTCACCCAGGCTGGGGTGGTGTGCCATCTCTGCTCACTGTAACCTCTACCTCCCAGTTTCAAGCAATTCTCCTGCCTCAGCCTCCCAAGTAGCTGGGATTACAGGCGCCTGCCACCACACTCTGCTAATTTTAAAACTAAGAAAACTCGGATCAACAATCACAGCCAAGAAAAGTCTAAGAAAACATGAGAGCTACACATAATGTGGTATCCTGAATGGGATCTTGAGATAGAAAGAGAACATTATGTGAAAACTAAGGATATCTGAACAAAGTATGGGATAGCTACTATAAAGACACATGCACATGTATGTTTATTGCAGTACTATTTACAATAGCAAAGACTTGGAACCAACCCAAATGCCCATCAGTGATAGACTGGATAAAGAAAATGTGGCACATATACACCATGGAATACTATGCAGCCATAAAAAAAGAATGAGTTCATGTCCTTTGCAGGGACATGGATGAAGCTGGAAACCATCATTCTCAGCAAACTAACACAGGAACAGAAAACCAAACACTGCATGTTCTCACTCATAAGTGGGAATTGAACAATGAGAACACATTAACAAAGGGAGAGGAACAACTCACACTGGGGCCTGTCGGTGGGTGGGGAGCAAGGGGAGAGACAGCATTAGGACAAGTACCTAATGTAGACAACAGGTTGATAGGTGCAGCAAACCACCATGGCACATGTATACCTATTTCACAAACCTGCATGGTCTGCACATGTATCCAAGAACTTAAAGTATAATTTTAAAAAATAATAATGTATAGCTCAATGTAAAGCCATCTGGGCCTGGGCTTTCTTTGTGGGAAGGTTTTTAATTACTAATTTAATATTTTCCCTTGTTATAGGTCTACTAAAATTGTCAACATCTTGAGTCAGTTTTTGCAGTCTGTGTCTTTCAGGAAATTTGTTTCACTAATGTTATCTAATTTGTTTGCATACAATTTTTTCATGATATTCTTTTATAATTCATTTTTATTTCTATAAGGTCAGTAGTAATGTCATCTTTTTTGTTTCCGATTCCATCAATTTAAGTCTTCTCTTTTTAAAAATTCTGATCAATCTAGCTAAAGTTTTGTCAATTTTGTAGATCCTTTCAAAGAATTAGGGTTTGGTTTCATTTATTTTCTCTATTGATTTTCTTTTCTATATTTTATTAATTTCCATTCTAATTCTTAGTATTTCCTACTGATATGGTTTGGATATTTGTCCCCTCCAAATTACATGTTGAAATGTGACCCCAGTGTTGGAGGTGGGACCTAGTGGGAGGTGTTTGGGCCATGGGGTCAGATCCTTCATGAATGGATTGATGCCCTCCCTGTGGTAGCGAGTCACCAGGAGATCTGATGGTTAAACAGACTCTGGGACCTCCCTCCTCTCTCTCTTGCTCTCTCTCACCATGGGACATGCCTGTTTCCTCTTTGCGTCCTCCATAATTGTAAGCTTCCTGAGGTGCTCACCAGAAGGCATGCTTGTGTCATGGAGTCAAATAAAATCTTTTCTTAAAAAATTTATTGCGGCACTGTTCACAATAGCAAAGACTTGGAACCAACCCAAATGTCCATCAGTGACAGACTGGATTAAGAAAATGTGGCACATATACACCATGGAATACTATGTAGCCATAAAAAGGATGAGTTTGTGTCCTTTGTAGGGACATGGATGCAGCTGGAAACCATCATTCTCAGCAAACTATCGCAAGAACAGAAAACCAAACACCGCATATTCTCACTCATAGGTGGGAACTGAACAATGAGATCACTTGGACTCGGGAAGGGGAACATCACACACCGGGGCCTATCATGGGGAGGGGGGAGGAGGGAAGGGATTGCATTGGGAGTTATACCTGATGTAAATGACGAGTTGATGGGTGCTGACGAGTTGATGGGTGCAGCACACCAACATGGCACAAGTATACATATGTAACAAACCTGCACGTTATGCACATGTACCCTAGAACTTAAAGTATAATAATAAAAAATAAAAAATAAAATAAAAAAATTACCCATCCTCAGGTATTCTGTAGAGCATTGCAAAATGGACTAACATGCTTTAGGTTTAGCTTGCTCTTCTTTTTTCAGCATCTTAAAATGTAAGTTTAGGTTATTGATTTGATAACGTTTTTCTTAATGTAGACATTTGCAGCTCTATGTTTCCCTGTGTTATGTGACACTGCTTTTACTGTGTCATATAACTTTTGATATGCTTTGCCTTCTTTTTCATTCATATCAAAGTGTTTCCTAATTTTTCTTTTGATTAACTTTTTGACCCATTGACTATTATAATAGCAGTACTCCCCAAACTGATCTATAGATTCAATTCATTCCCAATTAAAATCCCAACAGCCTATTTTGCGGAAATAATAAGCTAATTCTTAAATTCATTTGGAACTGCAAGGGACTAGAACAATCAAAATAATCTTGAAAAAGGAGAATAAAGTAGGAGAAGTCACACTTCCTGATTTCCAAACTTACTACAAATCAAGAGTAACTAAGACAACGTGATACTGGCACAATGATATACATATTTATCAATGCAATAGAATTGAGAGTAGAAATAAACTCATATACCTATGGTCAACTAACTTTCAACAAAGGTCTTAAGATTATCCCATAGGAGAAGAATAGTCTTTTCAACAAATGTTGTTGGGACAACTGAATATTCATATGCAAAATACAACTTTTAAGAATCTATGATTCACTTTAAAGGTGGAAAAAATGTTGGGCTAGAGGTCAGAAGATTTAAAATTTAGCCTTAGAACTGCCAGTAAATAAGAGTGTAACTTTGGAACAATTATTGTACCTCTTTAGGCCTCTACGAGGGTTTTGGAGCAGGTCACATGGCTGCTCAGGTCCTATCCACATCCAACCTCTTCTTAGCCTGTGATGACTGTATCTCATGAGCTGTGATGATGCAGTGACAGAACAGGTGGCTCAACTTGGTCCAAAGCCAAGAATACCATTTTCACATATTCAGCACTTTGCCACACCATCTGATGCCACTTGGCCTCCTTTCCCTGACCCCAGATCCTAGAGCATTCCTCCAGGGATAGGCATTTGATATGGTCAAACTTTGTGTCCCCACCCAAACCTCATCTTGAATTGTAATCCCCAGATATTTAGGGAGAGACCTGATGGGAAGTGATTGGATTATAGGGATGGTTCCCCCATGCTGTTCTCATGATAGTGAGTGAATTCTCAGGAGATATGATGATTTTAGAAATGCTAATCTTTCCTATGCTGACTCATTCCCTCTCTTGCCACCCTGTGAAGAGGCACCTTCCGCCATGATTATAAGTTTCCTGAGGCCTCCCCAGCCATGTGGAACTGTGAGTCAATTAAACCTCTTTCTTTATAAATTACCCAGTCTTGGGTATTTCTTCATTGGAGCATGAGAATGGGCTAATACAGCATTTCAAAGTATTTCCACAGTAACTACATTCTAGTTTACAACTTTGAGCAATTCCCTCATGTAGCCCTGTTATGTGATAGAAGGCTTTTATTTACTTATGTATTTACTTTTCCAGGCTGTAAGGCACAGAATGAGCCTTGTTCAAGTGACTGGAAGGTGAAAAGTTTTATGTGAGAATATTGGTACATATGGAGAAACACAGGGTGTGTGATCAGCAAGGGATCTGGTCTTCAGGGAAAGTCACACATCTATTCAGGAGCCCATGGAAAGTCCTCACAGAGAGTGGTAGGCCCTGAATCAGACCCCTGCGTCTGGCTGGTGGTTCAGGTGTCAAGCCTAGTGTTGTGTCCAGGGTTGCACAGTTCCATAGCACAATGTGCAGCAACTCATCAGAAAAATGCATCTCAGAAGGAGGCCAAGGGCTTCACTAGACATTGGGATCCCATGAAATATCAGAATGATGGTGACTCATAAGAATAGCCACTCTGTTTTGAGTAGTCACTTTCCAAACACTAGTTCCAACACTCCCATCCATGCAGGATATATGTTACTCTCCCTGTTTTCCAAATGAAGAAAGAGAGGCTCAGAGAAGTCAAGTGACTTGCTTGGTCAGAGCCAGTGGGTTTCACAGTCAGGCCTCTACCGTGATGTGTCTGACTTCAATCCTGGATATTTTCCCCTGTGCTGTCTAATCTATTCTACTCAGACCATGATTATTTTGGACCCAGCAGATGGTGTAATAATGTCTTGTTCTAAGTTGTGACACAGTGGAGTAAATTGTTATGGCCTGAGTTGTATCCCCTTCCCCATATTCTTATGTTGAAGTATTAACCTGCAGCGTGACTGTATTTGGAGACAGGGTCTTTAAAGAGGTTAATTAAGGTTATATGAGGTCATAAGGTGGGGCTCTAACACAATAGGATTGATGTCCTTATTAAAAAAGGAAAAGACAACAGGGATGCAAATGCATAGGGAGAAGGCCACAAGAGGACACAGTGAGGATGCGGTCATCACAAGCCAAGGAGAGGCCTCAGGAGAAAACAGCCCTAGTGACCCCTTGATCTTGGACTTTCAGCCTCCAGGCTGAGCACCTGGATTTCTGTGTTGTTTGCTTGTTTTGTTGCCATTGTTGTTGAGGTAGAGGTTTGCTCTTGTTGCCCAGGCTGGAGTGCAATGGCACAATCTTGGCTTACTGCAACCTCCACTTCCTGGGTTCAAGTGATTCTCCTGCCTTAGCCTCCTGAGTACTTGGATTACGGGTGCCTGCCACCACGCCCAGCTAATTTTTGTATTTTCATTAGAGATGGGGTTTTACCATGTTGGCCAGGCTGGTCTCGAACTCCTGATCTCAGGTGATCCACCCGCTTCAATCTCCCAAAGTGCTGCGATTACAGGTGTAAGCCACCGTGCCCGGCCTGGATTTCTGTTTTTTTAAGACTCTTACTCTATGATATTTTGTTATGGCAGCCAGTTCTCAACACTAAGAGAGAGTCAGAGTCAAAGATCTCTGCAGTCCCTTCCAAAATCTAGTGTTGTGTCAGTTGAGAATGTTTGAACTTTTCATCTACTTAGATTTCTGGACCACATAAAACTCCCAATTCCAATGTCCTGTTTAAAACCTAGCGGTTCACCTAGCCCTTGAGACTGCAAGAAAAGTGTCCAGCACTCATTCTGGGCACTGTATTTGGGGACTTGCATTTGTCTCTCCTTCCCCAGAGGTCCTTGCTGTGCAGAATGGCCCAGGGTTCTCTGGGTAGGTGGTGCACAGCAGGTCTTCAGAAAGTGGCATTTCCCGCCCCAGGAACGAACATGGGGACTATCCATAAGGATATCCTTGGGTCGATGTCAAAAGATCTGGGGCCTAAGTAACCAAAGGAAATCCCTCAGGACTGAATAGGGGGTGGAGTGCTGTATAACAGCCAGATTGGTGAGTGAGGCTGCCTCATTAGAAAGATAGGTAGGTACAGTGCACCACAGAGGTAGTGATGTTCTGCCCAGAAAATCCACGTGATGGACCCAGGCGTGTGTTATGTTTTTAATATTATAAATGCTTGAGATACACTTTACGTTTCACCACTTCACCAACATGTTTCTTCTTCCTGTATGTTCCCTCCAAATACTGATGAGCCCAGGTGCCTTCCAGCATCCACAGAAATTCATCCCACAGGTGAAGCAAGGGGGCTCCACGCGCTCCACGTTAAGATGCAACCGCAGCGCAGAGCAGTATGAGGCAGTGTGGAAATGCTTCGGGTTGAACTATTGCATCAGCTTATCTCTTAAGGAATAGAAGAAAGACATAAATCTTGATGTCTAAATTTGAAGGGAGTTAGAGGGTTGAGGGGCCGTATGTGGGCAGAGTGAGGAAGTTAGGAGGAACGGGGTCCAGGTGAACCCACTGTCTTCCCCCAGTGTCCACAATAGTCTCTGGGAGCCCTGCATGGAGGGTGCCCAGAGAAAGGGGGACCCAGGCAAAGCCTTTGCCCTCCACGGTGCCTCTCTGCAGGGGGAGAAGAACGGAGACCACACAAAGAGAACACTCATGCTAAACTTCTTCAGGTCCTTCCATTTCCCTCCAGCCAGCCTAGCCAGCCTCATGCTTCTAAAATGTCCCCCTGAAGCCACCGACATGACGGTGCAGTCAGGACTGGCCACTCCGGGGAGCTGCTCCAAGACTTCAGGATGAAACCTGGTCCCTTAAAGTAACTTAGCCTGTGATTTTCAGCAATTCAAAACTCTATTTGTCATTAGTGCTACCAATAAAGCTAATAGAGACAAAAAGCCCCTTTCCAATGGCATTTCAGTATAGACCTCTGCAGTAGGTAGTATGTTGATGGTTGATACTCAGAAACAACAGATTTCTTTTCCACAGTGTGTCCAAAGTGTCCCGCCTTGCCCCGCTGAGGCATCAGTCAGCACCTCCTGCAAATAACATGCACAGTGGAGCATAGAGAGAGACTTGGCATTTCAGAGTCTACTTTTAATTTTGTCAGCATTAGACTTTTGAGATTCAAGTTTGAAGCAAGAGTCTGAAAGGAAAGCATTTTGAATTTCAAAAGCTGGGCCCTGAGAAACAACATGCCTTCATACTGAGTTCGTTTTCCTCACCCTGAAAAACAGATGATGTTTTCCTGGGTTGCGGAAGGGATGAAAGAATGTCAGAGAAAAAAGCGAGAAGTGGAGTCAAGAGACGGAGGAAAATGTGCAGAGCTCTCCCCAACACCTGAACCCTAGCAGGGAGCACAAGGTGGAGACAGTGGAGAGGCGTGGCGGAAAGGTGGAGCTAACCTCACTTCCTCTGAGTGCCCTCCCTTCTCCCAGCGCGGAGAAGGCGCTGGCTATCCTGCCACTTGGACTACTGGACACACACAGTATCATGAGTTCCTTCCCACTCCAGAGTCACCTGGGAAGCAGTAAAATACTTCCACTTTGTCAGGAGTCAGGCACCTGAGTCCTCCCATGTCCCCTGTGGCCGCAGAGTGCCACAGGCTGCAGAGGGCTCCTTCCAGACCTCTAGGAGTGGCCTGAAATCGCTGGGAGGATGCTGTACTGGATGGGCTCTGCACCCAGGAACAAGAGGAGACTGAGCCTCACCCTGCACACACCAACGTTCACCCTGACGATGCAGCCTCAGGGATGACAGACAGGAGATGGTGAGACAGACACCCAACCCCAGCCACCCCTAGGTCATGGCACCAAGGAGCCATCCAAAATAGCCACACGTGGTGGCAGATGGGACAAGACACGCGCATACGTGCCTGTGTGCATGTGTGTGCGAGGGAGACCTACGTTCCTTGGAATTTCCTTTCTGCCATTGGTGGAAGGGGCTTAAAAAATACAAAAAACTAGCTGGGCGAGGTGGCGGGCGCCTGTAGTCCCAGCTACTCGGGAGGCTGAGGCAGGAGAATGGCGTAAACCCGGGAGGCGGAGCTTGCAGTGAGCTGAGATCCGGCCACTGCACTCCAGCCCGGGTGACAGAGCGAGACTCCGTCTCAAAAAAAAAAGAAAAAAAAAAATAATAACTTATGTTGTATACACATAGAGCTGCATTTCTTGGAAACTTTGGGATTCATGTCCTAATACTTTCTTTCATTTATTCTTTAGAGCTAGTGTTAAGCACCTTAAAAAAAGAGATATTATTGGGAGTAAACTTTATTGCCAGGCTTTTACAGTACAAATAGATGTAATCTGTTTCTACCTGCAGCTGAAAACTTTAACAAAAATTCGCTATGGAGTGAATATTTTACTGCTATGGAAACTGTAAAACACAACAAAACAAAAACTGTAAAAAATCTGTAAAAACAACTGTTTTAAAAAACAATACAAAGACACACAAAATTACCATACTTTTAAATCCCTGTGCAAAACCATCAACAAAAATAAATAAATCCATTAGACTTTCAAATCACAACGATTTTCTTCTGCTGTACCTATAAATCCCCAAATAAGAAATGATCTCCTCTATAGATCTAAGGCGGTAACAATTCCCTCCACCCAGCATGAAGCCTGCAGTGAATGTGGAAGCTCAAAGAGACATTTCCGTGCCCACTGGCAGAAGGGCTCTCAGGGGATGTGACATTTGCTCATGGATGTCAACATGGAGAGAAAGCAAATCTTCAGTTTAGAAGAACTGGGTTAGATCAAAGTCACTCACCCTTATGCGTGAGAAGGGATCTCTTCTGAGAAGCCCACAAGTCACTACCAGACAATGAAACCATGAGAATGGCCGGGCGTGGTGGCTCACGCCTGTAATCCCAGCACTTTGGGGGGCTGAGGCGGGTGGCTCACGAAGTCAGGAGATCGAGACCATCCTGGCTAACATGGTGAAACCCTGTCTCTACTAAAAAGGCAAAAAATTAACTGGGTGTGGTGGCGGCGCCTGTAGTCCCAGCTACTCTGGAGGCTGAGGCAGGAGAATGGCGTGAACCCGGGAGGCGGAGCTTGCAGTGAGCCGAGATCGCACCACTGCACTCCAGCTTGGGCGACAGAGGGAAACTCTGTCTCAAAAAAAAAAAAAAAAAAACAAAAACAAAAAACAAAACAAAACAAACAAACAACAAAAAAACACAAGAATGGACCTGCATTGAATGAGGACTGCTACCAGGAATGTCCTATCAGTATAATTCCTGCAGCGCCCGTGTGAGTGGGCTTGGTCTGCGTTGATTGCCTGATCCCCAGGCATCCTCACTCTAGCAGGGGGCCAGGATGATGCTTCAGGTCCCCAGGCATCAGTGTCACCTCAAAACTGCCCCTGCACATTAATGTTCTCTGCAGACTCACATCTCACGGACCTTGCCCTGGCTTCTGGGGCTAAATGCAGGAATGTCTGAACCCTCTTGGTTTCTGCGATAGAAAGCAAAGCCCTGCCTCTCTGAGACCAGAATTTCTGCAGAGTCTCTGTCTTAGTCTGCGCAAACTACCGTAACAGAACACCATGGACCAGGGGGCTTAAAGAACAGACACGTATTTTTCACAGTTCTGGAGGCTAGGGGTTGGGAACGGGGCAGAGCAGGGTCCGGTTCTGGTGCGGGCCGCCTTCTGGGGTGCAGACCTCTGCCTTCTCACTGAATCTCACATGGCAGACAGAGAGCAAGAGCAGTCTCTTCCTACAAAGGCACGAATCCTCTCCTGACAGCACCACTCTCAGGACTTTAGTGATTCACCTAATCACTTCCCAAAGGTCCTCCCTCCTGATAACATCGGGGAGTAGAGCTCCAACGAGTGAACTTTGAGGGGACACAAACATTTAGTTCATAACAGCTCCCAATATAGAAAATGGTGTCAGTTGTGCAACAGCCACAAACAAACACTGAAGACCCTGATTCTCCCTCACTCCAGCAGGGGTGGACCCCTGGGTTAATTTACCCGTGGCCAGGATCTCATGTGGTACAAGACGCTGCTTCCTGGGATGGTTGGGAGTGTTAGGGATGCTTTAAATGCTGGGAGGTTGGGAGCCTCAAAAGTGCAGACTGTAATCCTCACGGAGGGTCCAGCTTGCCTGCTAGTAGCAGTGCTTCTGCTACCAGGAAATACCTCCAAAGCGAATGAGGTATTGGCTGAAAGCTTTTCATGTGTTCCTTGCTCCTGTGTGACTGAGGTCCCAGGTACAGGCGGACATTTCCTGTTTCCTGACACACTATGAGTGCTCACACTTGCGTGCCTTGGTATGTGTGGCTCTTTCGTCCTCGCACATCTTCCCTGTTTGCTTTCTTAGCACATTTTTTTTTTTTTTTTTTGAGACAGAGTTTAGTTCTTGTAGCCCAGGCTGGAGTGCAATGGTGTTATCTTGGCTCACCACAACCTCCACCTTCTGGTTTCAAGCGATACTCCTGCCTCAGCCTTCCAAGTAACTGGGGTTACAGGTGCCCACCACCATGCCCAGCTGTTTTTTTATATTTTTAGTAGAGATGGGTTTCACCATGTTGGCCAGGCTGGTCTCGAACTCCTGACCTCAGGTGATCCACCCGCCTCAGCCTCCCAAAGTGCTGGGATTACAGGCGTGAGTCACCGGGCCAGGCCACCAGCAAATTTTTGCTCACTCTGCAGCACCATTTCAAACGTAACTTCCTGTGACACCTTCCACAGTCCACCAGGCAGTGACCACATTCACATGTATAGAAACATACTTTGACTCTTTCTCTTTTACATTTTATTATTATAATTCCTTTGCATTCTGAGCCCTGGTTTTACATTTCATGCCACAGCAGATGCTGCTGGTGCCCTGCCTGTCCAAAGGCCGCTTCCCGCACACACCTGAGGCTGTTTGCCTGAATGCTGTGTGCTGGTGTTGGGTGTACACTTGAACCACACACAAGGCAAGCCAGAATGTCAGGGTCCAGAAGCAGCCCTCAGCCAGAGAAGCTGGTGGGGAGTGGGTAGGTGAGCACTCACCCTCCCCACCCTTGGGTAGGATGACTATGAGCACGCTTAGAGTCTCATCCCAGAATGGGCCGCTGGCAGTCCCCAACTCATACATGTCCCCAGCGCCTAGGTCAATGCTTGACTTCAATTAGGTTCTGAATAAATGTTTGATGAATAAAATCAGCCCTGAAGTTGATCGTAAATTCATTCAGTTATTCATGTATGCAATGAACATTTCTGGAAGATCTATCAGATTTCAGCCACTGTACTAGATGCAAAGTCATATATTTGAGTCATCATTTTAAAGAGACTAAACCATAATATAGGAGATAATACATGCAAAACGTAATATTAGTATAGTTATCTATCTTGGCGTAACAAATTACCCCAAAATTTAGCAGCTTAAAACAACCATTTATCACCTTACATACTTCCTCTGGGTCAGGACCCACATGTGGCTTGGCTGGAACCCTCTAGCTCAGGGTCTCCCATGGGGTTGTATTTCGGCTGTCGGCTGGCACCACATCATCTGAAGGCTGGGCTGGGGCAGGGGGTCCAATTTCAAGGCAGCCACTCACATCGCTGGCAAGCTGGTGCTGGCTGCTAAGAGGAGGCTCAGTTCTTCCGTGGGCCTCTCCATAGTCTGCACACGTTTGCTAACATGCATTCTAAGTAACTTGGGAAAAATGTGTCCTCTTGGCTCTCAGCTTTGCTCTGTCACCCTCTTGGTACCTTGACTTGAGGAAGAAGTCAATAAGCAGTATCCCACAACTTTCCCTTGTTGATCACTCACTGGGAAGTAAAAATCCCTTATGCACAAAGACAAGAATGTTAGAGGTATGGAACCACTCAGCTCCACACTCCTGGGTAAGCTGGGATTTCCTGCAGAGCCAGGGAGAAGCCCTCCTATTTCCTCATTCTTGCCATACCAGCAGCCAATCACCTGGGCAGTGAACCACTGGAAGTGGCTGAGCACATGGGTGCTAGCTTGGCCAGCTGCCAGCTATTTGACTTTGGGGAGATTTAGCTCTCTGCCTCAGTTTCCCCATGTGCAAACTGGGGATGATAACAGCACCTTGGGAAGCATCCCTACTGCTCAGCAGTGTTCTGGTATTCAGGTATTTTTTGAGGCTATGGAGATACTAAAATCAAAAGGGTTCTTAGAATGAGATGTTCAGTTCCACTTGAATGAGGACTGGGGATAGATGAACAGCGAGACTGATATGAGCTGAGTGGCGGCAGAGCTGAGGAAGTCTGGATACCTAGAAGGCAGAGGAGGGAAGGCAATGGAAAGAGAGTGGCAAGCTAGGAGGGCGAGAGTGGCAGCTACTGAGGCGTACTCCTGAGAGCAGACCACTTGCCTGGGCTGCTCAGTGGGTGGAGTGGTAGGCATGCTGGCCTGTGGGGATCCTGGCAGGGGGTGGGTTCTGGGCGCAGCCACATAGACTTTTTGGGACAAGTGTGAAGGGGCTTGAGAATGCAGAACTCATTCAGGTTTTAGGGTGGCCTTGGAGAAGCCTGAGGGAGTGTTGGTGTTCTTGCTCCAACATCCATCCAGGCACATCCATCATTGTGCCTGGAAGACGCTGGGGCTAGCATGGGCCTGTGGGCAGAAGATGATAGAGGGAGAGAGTCAGGAGCAGCATCCAGAGGAGGGATCACTGGGCACGCTCTTCTAAGCTGTCCCTTCTTCCCAGCAGTGTGAAGTCCCAGATGTGCCAATTGTTTAAGAGGTGCTCATATGTTACTTAATTATGTTAGTATTGTTAGCTACTTTATAGTCGAGATCTGCACTGGGAAAGCACTGATGAGGCCTGTTTCATGCACTGCTTCTAGTCCTGACATTGCAATGCCCAGATAGGAGCAAGACACTTGAGCCTATAGAGTTACGAAGCTTACGGGCTTCGTACAGGTGGCTCGCCTGCAGCCACCTCAGGTGACTAGCTTGAGGAAAAGACCAGACAATGCCTTGGTTCTAAATGAGAAGAAATCAGAAAGTCAGCAGCAAAGGCCCCACTTGGCAGAGGTGATAAATTCAGGTCCCACAGCAGGAGCTCCTTGCTTTATCCTATGAGTAAGTCACCCTGGGCCCATAGATTGATTGACACAAATATCCACAGGGCACTTTTTTGTGTACCAGGCTCTGAACCAGACTTCTGGCGGTAGAGACAGATGAGTGACTACATATTCAAAATGCGTTGTGCTCAGTGGAGTAGATGTTTGCGGGACATGAAGTGGAGCGGGGAGCGGCCCTGAAGGAGACTTGTTGGAGCATCAAGTTGCGAGAAACTGACCCCCAAGCAGGTCTTTGAAAGGAGAATGGCAATTTGATATTAGGCAAGGAGGAAAAAGGTCTTATCAGTAAGAGGATCAGTAACATGAAAGTCGCTGGCTAAGCTTGGGAATTACAAAGTGTTGAGAATTCACATGATGTTGAGGTGGAGGTGAAGCGATAATTCAATGTAGAAGGCTGAGGATGCTGCTGGCCGGATCACAGGGACTTCTTCTTGCCACGGACAGAGAACTATTGTGCAAATCAGTTGTGTAAACAAAACAAAAATGTCTGCAGGAGGAACAGAAAGCCAGATACCACATGTTCTCACTTATAAGTGGGAGCCCAACATTGGGTACTCATGGACATAAAGATTGGAAGGATAGACGCTGCAGACTCCTAGAGGCAGGAAGGAAGGGAGGGAGCAAGGATTGAAAAACTACGCACTGGGGACTATACTCAGTACCTGGCGGAGGGCATCATATCCCAAACCTCAGCATCACACAATATACCAGGTAACAAACCTGCGCGTGTACCACCTGAATGTAAAATAAACATCGAGCGTATTAAAAAGAAATTCTGAGGTACTTCCCTTAACCACTTTCACTTGTGTTAGAGTTGTTTAACTGAATGTTCAACTATTTTGTGTTTAAATAAAAATGCAATCACTACAGTTGACCCTTGAACAACATGACCCATGAAGAAAAATTCTTTTACACAGATTTTCAGTAGAGTTCCACTTCTACATGGATTTTCTTCTGCCTCTGCCACCCCTGAGACAGCAAGACCAATCCCTCCTCTTCCTCCTCCCCCTCAGCCTACTCAATGTGAAGACAATGAAGATGAAGACCTTTATGACGATCCACTTCCTTGTAACGAACAGTAAATATAGTTTTTCTTCCTTAAGATTATCTTAGTAACATTTTTTCTAACTTACTTCATTGTAAAAATATTGTATATAATACATATGACACAAAATATGGGGTAATTGATTGTTTACATTATCAGTAAGGCTATAGTCAACAGTAGGCTATTAGCAAAGTTTTTAGAGAGTTAGAAGTTATATGTGGATTTTCAACTAAGCAGAGGGTCAGAGCTCCAACCCCCATGTTGCTCAAGGATCAGTTGCAATTTAAATAATACTATTAAATATATATTTAATAGCATATATTGTGTATACATATATTTATATATCTGAAATATATACACACATTTGTAAGCATTCAAAAATAGATATCTTATATTTTGTTAATATTTTACAACATAGTCATAAAATAAAAGGTGAAAAATATAGTATTCACCAGTTACACCTACACCTTGACCCTATTTCCCTGCTGCGTTCCCTCCTCATTGGTGCATTTGATTGCAAAGCCAATTATTTGTCATGTTTTGCGGAGAGGAGAGAATGAAGATAAGACCCTCCCATAGCACCTCCTGTGGCCAAAACGTGGTCACCAACATTTGGGAAATATTTTTGCTAGATCAAATCACATTTTAAGTAAGTGCTAAATTTATTACGTTTCCATCACATTCCTCTCTCAGAGTTTCCTCATGCATTGTGGAACCTGGGTGCAAAGAGGCCAGAGTCAGAGTCTATGGGCTGGATGTAGGGAATGTTTCCAGAGCGGTGCACAGGTGGGGAGCAGCCCTGCTGAAGCCTCACTGACCCCCAAAGGCAGTGCTTGTCATGCCCCTGTTGGGAAAGACTTAAATCCTGTCTTCTCAAAACACTAACAACCAAGGCTAAGCATGAGTGTGGTTTCTATTTCCATTAAAATGTACTTTTTTGCAACTGGCTACGTTAAGGCTCTGCCATGTGGAATGTGATAGGCCCAGCTGAGCATGCTGTTCACCCATGCCTGAGAGCCTGGACAAGGAGACCAGTTACCTAGGGGTGACACATGGTACATGGCTCTCCAAGCTGCTCATTCCCAGGACATCCATCTGGAGCAAATAAGCAATAATGATGTTAGGAAAGGAAGTCTTTCAGTAAGTGCCTCAGGAATTCTCAACAGGCCTCCACGAAGATAAGATTACAAACATGTATATCCATAAACACACATCACTGCTTAAAATTTTTCTCCCAGTAGAGAGCCTCAACAGTAGATGTATTTAGACAAATCTTTTCTGTGGGAATACACTACTTCTGCTCTGGAGAAATAAATATCAAATGCAGTCTAATGAAACTGCATTAGGGAAACAAAGCATCAGGGAAAAGGAAAAACCAGGATAGAGAATAGATTAGGGGTTTGGGCTTCTCAGATGCAAAAGAGAGAGCCAGTCCCCTTTGAGTGGTATCTGTCTGGCATCTGCTTTATTTCATCCTGTTAGTGAGATTTGAAGGAATAGAAAAGTGATTTCATGTGAATAGGATTGGACAAGAGAGCATTATCTAGGATGGCATTTTCCTTAGGTGAGGTTATGGGCACTTCTTATTGCAGTCAGTTCATTTATATTTTAAACACCTGCAAGATTACAGTGAAATGAACTCCTTCTTAATCATCATTATGGGGAATGAATAAATACATGCATTTATCTTGCACCAGGTAATTGGCTGTGAAGCATTCTGTGATCCTTTCATTAGGGTGATGAGATCCAAAAATAGATGGCAAGTATGTTTATTAGAAACTATCAGGCCCACCTGAGGTGTAAAAAATCCTGTAAATGCAGTGGTTTGCAGCAATTGTGTGCGTGTGTGTGTGTGTGCATGTGCATGCGTGTGGGTTTTGGAGGGAGCAGCAAGGAGGAAAAAAGCAGGAACTACCTCATTTTTCTACCTGCCTTAGATCCCCTTCTGTGAAATGAAACAAAATGTTTAAAAAGATGTATTTCAGTATTTTAAATACTGTTCCAGCCATACTTACATATGCTAGTCTCATATCTGTCCTATATAAGCACTCTGTGAATTTCAGAACACTATATAATTTCATAGGCTCTATAATGCTTTGATTAATTAACAATTAATACTTTAATTAGCACATTGTAGTCTGTAATATAAAATGTGATTATCCATAACAGTCAATCTTGGATCATTAAATTGGCCTAACCAGAACAACAACAAAAGCAAATAAACAGTGTAATTCACCCTCTTTGGAAAATCCTTGAGGGGGTTTCTCCACTCTTTCCTCTAGTGGTCCAGTTTGAGATTCTGTTGAGTACATCTAGTCTTGTTTCCATGAGCTCCTCTTTGGCCAGCATTACCTGCCATATTGAAGTGCTGTATCACTTTAGTTGCGGATTAGGCTTTGGCTAATTATAATGGTATATTCAGAGCTCTGACTTGGATCCTAGTAAGAGTGACAGTATGGAAGGCAGAATGTTGGTTCCCCATGATTCTAACCCCTCCAACCTGGTGATATATCTATGAATATGTCAAGATGGCGACATAAAAACATGAATACAGTCTGGGCACAGTGACTCACACCTGTATTCCCAGCACTTTTGGAGGCTGAGGCAGGAGGATCGCTTGAGCCCGGGAGTTCGAGACTATCCTGAGCAAAATGGCAATACCTCGTTGCTACAAAAAATACAAAAATTAGCAGGGCCTGGTGGCATGCACCCTGGCTGCTCAGAAGGCTTGAGATGGGAGATGGCCTGAGCCCAGGAGGTAGAGGCTGTTGTGAAACAAGACTGCACCACTGCACTCCAGCCTGGGCGACAGAGTGAGACTCTGTCTCCAAAAAGAAAAAAAATTAAAAAGAAGAATATAGAATTCAGTACCTGGAAGTGGTGTCCTGTTACAATAAATTCCTAAAAATGTGAACATGAATTTGGAATTGGGCAGTGAGCAGAGGCTGAAACCATTTTGGGAAGCATGATAGAAAAGGCCTACATTGCCTTCCACAGACAGTAAAGATACATATTTTAAGGGTTCTGGTAGTGAGAATTCAGAAGGAAGTGAAAGACATGGTAGAGAAACCGTAAATTCTCTTAGAGAGTGGCCACATCACCACAAGCATACTGTAGAAATGTGGAGAGATTTCACAGACTGGACTTTGAGAATGCTGCCTGTGAGGACTTAGCAGAAAATAAAGAAATGCTATTGAAGGGCCAGGCGCAGTGGCTCACGCCTGTAATCCCAGCACTTTGGGAGGCCGAGACGGGCAGATCACCAGGTCAGGAGATTGAGACCATCCTGGCTAACATGGTGAAACCCCGTCTCTACTATAAATACAAAAAATTAGCCAGGCATGGTGGCAGACACCTGTAGTCCCAGCTACTTGGGAGGCTGAGGCAGGAGAATGGCGTGAACCTGGGAGGCAGAGCTTGCAGTGAGCCGAGATGGCGCCCCTGCACTCCTGCACTCCAGCCTGGGCGACAGAAGGAGACTCCATCTCAAAACAACAACAACAACAACAACAACAACAACAAAGAAATGCTACTGAGAACTGAAGAGAGGGGATCCGTGTTATGTATTGGCAGAGAGCTTAGTAAAATTGTGCCCTGCAGTTATATGAAATGAATAACATATATAACAATCTTTGTCATTTAGCTGAAGAGATTTCCAAACCAAGTGTTGAAGGCACAACCTAAACTCATCTTGTTGCTTATGATAAAACGTGAGAGGAGAGAGATACATTCAGAAAATAACTATTAAGCAAAAAGGAACCATGAATGAATGATTTGGGAAGTGTCAGCCTATCCAGAGAGCAAACACTGCTAAAATGGAGAAAATCACTGTCAGGAATGCACACCCCTGAGAAAAACTGAGAGTATGGTTTAACAAACTTTTGCTAGTGTCTCAAAAGCATTAAAAAATTGACTTTATTTTTGATCATTCAGTGACACAAAAAGCTTTTGGAAGAGATTGAGAGTGTGTGAAATCAGTAATTTGAACAAATCAAGGAGGAAAAAGTTCAAAAAGTTAACATAATTGTGTCTATGAAAGTGAGGTGAATGAAGATCGCAGAGCTCAACCTTTGCCAAATAGAAAATGGTCTATTTAAGTCCAAGATCCAACCCTTTAGCTGCCCTGGAATTGGTACCTTCCTTGTGTGCATAACACTACAATACTTTTTAAAACTATGTGAAAATGATGGAAACTAAAATTGAAGTAGAACCTTCATGATTTCCCTTTGTCTTTGGTTTTCAGTTCTTTGAATATGGTATGACTCTTTTTTTGGGGTATTTATTCTGCTTGATATTTTCTGAGCTTCATGGGTCAGTGGTTTGGGGTCTGTCACTATTTTTGAAAAATCATAATTGCCCAATTGTTACGTCTTCAAATGTGTCTTCTTTCCTGCTCCATTTTTTCCGGTCTTCTGGGATTCCAATCATTTGTATATGAGAGTGATACTGTTGCACAGCTCTTGAAACACCTGTTTTGTTTGATTGTCTTTAGTAATTTTTACTCTTTGCCTTTCAGTTACGGCAATATCTACATCCCTAGCTTCAGTTTCCAGCACATGAACCTAGGTCTTGGGAGTATGCCTTGCACAATTGTTACAGCCTCACCTCCACTTGGAATGTGATGTCTAGCAGTATTTCTGCTCCTCTTTTTAGGGTGGAGCTTTATTTATTTTCTTGTTCCCTCTCCCACCTAAAGTGGATTTTTACGAGAGCCCCAAGCTACAGTTTTTCTTGTTGGTTCCCTTGTAGACTGGCTTTGGTATCATAGGGGAGATAGAGGAGATATTTCTAGGTAGAATTTTATCAGTTGCAGCCCTCTCATTCCTCAGTCAGTATTACGAGGATGAGGAAAGCTTTTCCAGGAACCTCCCCAGTCATCCCTATGAGTACTTGGTGGGCTTCCTTGTCAGGTGCTGGGGGGACCTGTCAGAGTAGCAACTTTCCTCTGTCCACAGCCCCCAGGCACTTCACATCCCTACACTAGTCCCCTAATGGCTCCTATGGTATCTGTTACTATCTGCCCCTGAAAAATAAATGTGGGGGTCCTGTTTCTCCCCGTGGTAGCCTGTGTACATTTTAGTTTAGTGGCTTGGCCTCAGTTATCAGTTCTCTGGTGGGTTAAGGGAATCATTCCTTGGTCGTTTGTTCAGTATTTTTGTTTTTGTTGTAAAGGTGAGTGTGAGATTCCAGCTGCTATATCTTGGGGGTGAAACTGGAAGCAAGCATATTGCCTTTCCAGTCCTTATCGTGATGCAGAAAATTTGTGCCTATCCAAAGAGTCAAGATAGGGTATTAAAAGAAACCACCATCTGTTTATATTATACTTGTTATGTAGCATAAGCATATCCCATTGAATATGGAGAAACATTAATAAATATAGTTTATCAAAAAATTAAAGGCACTCCAGTTTTGTTTTGTTTTTACTGTGCATTGCTTTCAGAAATTGCATTTTTAAAATTGGATGGTAAATCGTATTTTACTCCTAGAAAGAATGCTACAGTTGAGGCTGAGTACCCAAGTAATCATTTAGGATCAAATAAATCACAATCATAATGATACACTAACCACTCAACCTTAAATTTCTCTGACCATTTGAAATGGCTAAAGTAGGCTCCAATCCCCCATCCCAAGTAGCCATAAATATATTACCCACTCAGTTTATTCTAGATTATTAAGGATATAAAATCATCTATGATGTACCATAGAGTTAACAGCAGAAATCTGAACTGTAGCACAATTAAATCTGAATTTAACAAGATATATTAACTAATATATTAATGAACTGTGATTTCTCTCAAAAGTTAGAAAGACTTCTAATAAATAATTTGTAAAACTTAAATCTTTTAGTGGTCTCGCGAAGTTCAAACTGAGGTTTTCTTTCTCTTTTCTTCTTCTTCTTTTTTTTTTTTAAAATGAGACAGAGTCTCACTCTGTCACCCAGGCTGGAATGCCATGGTGTGTCTCGGCTCTCCACCCACTGGGTTCAAGTGATTCTTACACCTCAGCCTCCCAAGTAGCCAAGTAGCTGGGATTGCAGGCACGTGCCACCATGCACCACCATGCACCACCATGTCTGGCTAATTTTTGTATTTTTAGTAGACATGGGGTTTCACATGAGCTAGACGGGTCTCAAACTCCTGGCTTCAAGTGATTCACTTGCCTTGGCCTCCCAAAGTGCTGGGATTACAGGTGTGAGCCACCCCACCTGGCTGAGCTTTTCTTTATGTTGCTAAAAATGCCCTTAAAGTAACATGACACACTCAATAACTTATTTATTTATTTATTTATTTATTTATTTATTTATTTATTTATTTATTTTTTAGAGACAGCGTCTCCTTCTGTCACCCAGGCTGGACTGTAGTGGCACAATCATAGGTCACAGGAACCTACAATCCCTGGGTTCCAATGAGCCTCCTGCTTCAGCGACCTGAGTAGCTAGGACTACAGACACATGCCACCACGCCCAGCTAATTTAACTTTTTGTAGAGACGAGATTTTGCTATGTTGCCCAGGCTGTTCTTGAAATCCTGGCCTCAAGTGATGCTCCCGCTTTGGCCTCCTAAACTGCTGGGATTATAGGTGTGAGCCACCACACCTGGCCGTCAATACCGTTGTTCAAAGAGTAGACTGCATTTTCCTGCAGCACCTCCTCACATCATTAAAGTGAAGAAAGACTGTGGATATTTATATACTAGGTTTCACAAAAATGGTAAATGAAGCACAGATTTCAAGCCCAGGGAAGGTTGTACAGCTCATCTATAGAAGCTCCTGCAATCCTCATTAGGGCCAAACCATTTATTATGACTGCCTTGGGAGCTGGACTTTTACAGGCTGCTTGGGTCCTTTTGGTTCCCAGACTGCTCTGGTGAATGTGCCTGTTGGAAGGCAGGTCGGGGGCTGCTGAGCTCTCCCGTTCGTCTGCATCAGCTGCCCTGGAGCCAGTCACGGTGTTGGCTGCGCACCCAAACCGGGACCAGAGTCTTACAGAATGGCGGAGTGAGGGGGAAGGTAAATTCTCTCCAAAAAAGCAATACTACAACTGAACAAAACTTTTGTCAAAACCATCCATTTCAGGACTCGGAAACCGGCCAGAGATGTACAACAAATTTATATGAGTTTATTCAAGAAAGACTGCTTTCAAGTAATAACAGTGGGCATTTGTGATGTGTTAGCCTGGGATTTCTCGCACTTTATGTTAAACTTGACAGGCAAACACCCCAAAGAAACTGCCATATATATATATATATATATATATTCCACATATATATATAGCATATATATAGCATATATATATGTGTGTTCAAAGAACTCAAGGAAAGGAAATAGGAACGTATGAAGATCATATGCTTTCTTACCAACTTTGTTCAGCAATATTTTGTGGTTTTCTATTAAGCCGTATGACACAACTTTCCTATCTGATATTAACATAGAAACACTGGGTTTCTCGTGGTTAGTGTTTGCAAGATGTATTTTTTTCATCTTTTTTTTCTTTCAACATTTCTGTGTCCTTGAATTTAAATCAGGTCTCTTGAAAACACTATATTGTTGGGTCAACTTACCCTGTTTTATGACGTATTTTTAAAGAAGTGCTTAATCTATTTACTTGTAGTGAAATTTTTGATGCAAATGTGTGTATATCAACCATCTTGCTATTTGGTCACTATTTGTGTCATCTGACATTTTGTCCTTCGTTAGTTTTCTGACTTTTCTGGATGGATGATGTATTTTTATTATGTCTTTTCTATTGAGTTTTTAGTTATATCTGTATTTTTAAATATTTCTCTTGAAATTACAACATTCCTTAAGACATAGAACTTATTTTTTTTAGACTAGTTTTAGATTCAAAACAAAACTGAGCAGGAAATACAGAGCACCTATCTACCCCTCCTCCCCTATCCTCACCACAGGCACAGTTTCCCGCGTTATCATCCTCCTGCACCTTAGTAGTATAGTTGTTATAACTGATGGTCCTACCTTAGCGCACCATCGTGACTCCCAGTCATAGTTCACACTAGGGTTCACTCTTGGTGCTACACATTCTATAGGTTGTGGAAAATACATAACGACATGTGCCCACCGTTGTAGTATCCTACAGAATGATTTCACTCCCTAAAAGTGCTCTGTATTCTGCCAATTACAACATATATTCTTACTAAACATTTTGTCTTGAGATAATTCCCATGCAGTTCAATACTGAGATAGCTTCCTGTGTATTTGTAGGAGATAATAGAGAAAGATCCTGTGTACGCTTTACCTAGGTTCTCTCAAATATAATCATCTTGCAAAACTATACCATGGCAGCCAGAAAATTGACATTGATACGATCCACTGATCTTATTCTGATTTCTTCAGTTTTATAGTACTCACTTAGGTGAGTTCAGGTGTGTGTATTCAGCTCTGTGCAGTTCTATTACATGTGCGGGTTTATGTATCCACCACTTCAGCCAAGGTACAGAAGAGTGCCACCACAGGGATCCCTCACTTTGCCCTTTTATTA
Organism: Macaca nemestrina; assembly: GCF_043159975.1. Taxonomy (NCBI): domain Eukaryota; kingdom Metazoa; phylum Chordata; class Mammalia; order Primates; family Cercopithecidae; genus Macaca; species Macaca nemestrina. The sequence continues at coordinate 172,141,404 of NC_092131.1, forward strand.
CAATACTCACTCCCTCCCACATTGATCCCATTCCTAATCCTGGCAATCACTAATCTGTTCTCTGCCTCAGTTATTTTTTTTAAATCTCAATAATGTTATATAAATGGAATCATACAGTATGTAACTGAATTGGCTTTTTTTCTTCACTCATTGTAACTCTCTGGAGATTTATCTAAATTGTCACATGTATCAATAGTTTCTTTTTTATTGCTGAATATTATTCCATGGTATGCACGTACCACATTTTTTAAAAACCACAGACCTATTGAAGGACATTGTTTCCCAGATTTTGTTTTTCTTGTTATTATGAATAAAGTTGCTAAAAACATTTGTGTACTGATTTTTATGTGAACCTCAGTTATCGTTTCTCTGGAATAAATGCCCAATAGTGCAATTGCTAGATCATAGACTAATTGTATAGTTCTTGTAAAAGAAGCTGCCAAACTGTTTCCTAGAGTGACTGTACTAATTTATAGTCCTTCCAACAATGAGTAACTGATTCAGTTTTTCTGCATGCTTGCCAGCATTTGATGTTGTCACGTTTTTTTGTTTTAGCCATTCTGATAGCTATACAGTGATATCTCATTGTGGTTTTAATTTGCATTCCCCTGGTAAACAATGATACTAAACAGTTTTATGTGCTTATTTGCCATCTGTATACTCTTTTCAGTGAAATGTCTATTCATATATTTGGCTTTTTCCTAACTGGATTTTTGCTTTTTTTATTGTTGTGTTTTGAGAATTCTTTACACATTCTAGAGGGTAATACTTTTTTGAATATGTATTTTGCAAATATTTTCTCACAATATGTAGTCTGCATTTTCATTGTTTTTACAGGGTCTTGTGCAGGGTAAGAGTTTTTAATTTTGATGAGGTCCAGTTTTTGTTGTTTTTCTTTAAAGGATCGTGCTTTTTGTGCCTAAGAAGTCTTTCCTAGCCCTAGATCCCAAACATCTCCTCCTGCTTTTTTTCCTAAAAGTTATACAGTTATAAATTTAAGTCTGTAATCCATTTTGAGTTTTTACATATATATTATATATGTAAACATATATTATATATATTATTATATATAAATATATAATAACACAACCATATATTATATATATTATATATATTATATGGTTGTATAATTATATATTTATAAATAATAATATATATAATATATGTTTACATATATAATATATGGCATGAGGTTTTGGTTGAGATATCAATTGCTCCAAAGGATCTACTTCTGGAGGAAGATCTACTTCTTCCATTGAGTTGCTTTTGCCTCTATGTCAAAAATCACTTCAGGATATTTATGTGGGTCTATTTCTGAATTCACTAATTTGTTCCACCAGTTTACATGTTTGCTTCTTTACCAATACTACACTTTCTCCATTACTGTAGCTATGTAGTAAGTCTTAGTATCAGGTACAGTGTTTTCTGTCACTTTATTCTTATTTTCCAAGATTATTTTTTGTCTATTCTAGGGTCCGTTCTTGTCCATATAATCTTTAGAATAAACTTGCTAACATCTACAAAAACCTGCTTAGATTTTGGAGGGAATTATATTAAACCTATAGATCAATTTGGAGAGAAAGTATACTCACCGTGTTGAGTCTTTAAATGAGCATAGTACGTCTCTCCACTTATTTAGGTCTCTGATTTCTTTCATTAGTATTTTGTCATGTTCAGCATTCAGATGCTGTACACTTTTTGTTGCGTTTATATCTAAGTACTTCATTTTCTTTGGAGTAATTGTAAATGGTATTGTGTTTTTAATTTTGGTTTCTGCTCATTAATTAATACTCATTTTTAATATACAGAAATAATGAGAGGTGAAGTCTGCTGGACTTCCTGGGTCCAGTGGGGACTTGGAGATTTTTTGCGTCTAGCTAAAGGATTATAAATGCACCAATCAGCACTCTGTAAAAACGCACTAATCAGTGCTCTGTGTCTAGCTAAAGGATTGCAAACGCACCAATCAGCACTATGTAAAATGGACCAATCAGCACTCTGTAAAATGGACCAATTAATGCTCTGTAAAATGGACCAATCAGCAGGACGTGGGTGGGGACAAATAAGGGAATAAAAGCTGGCCACCCCAGCCAGCAGCAGCAATCTGGTGGGGCACCTTTCCACCTTTTGGAGCGTTTGTTCTTTCACGCTTCACAGTAAATCTTGCTGCTGCTCACGCTTTGGGTTCACACCACCTTTAAGAGCTATGACAGTCGCTGCAGAGGTCCCCGACTTCATTCTTGAAGTCAGTAAGACCACAAACCCACAGGAAGGCAGAAACTCGGGACACATCTGAAGGAACAAACTTGGGACACACCATCTTTTTTTTTTTTTTTTTTTTTTTTTCTTTGAGACGAAGTCTCGCTCTGTCGCCCAGGCTGGAGTGCAGTGGCCGGATCTCAGCTCACTGCAAGCTCCGCCTCCCGGGTTTACGCCATTCTCCTGCCTCAGCCTCCCGAGTAGCTGGGACTACAGGCGCCCGCCACCACGCCCGGCTAGTTTTTTGTATTTTTTTAGTAGAGACGGGGTTTCACCATGTTAGCCAGGATGGTCTCGATCTCCTGACCTTGTGATCCGCCCGTCTCGGCCTCCCAAAGTGCTGGGATTACAGGCTTGAGCCACCGCGCCCGGCCACACCATCTTTAAGAGCTGTAACACTCACCGCCAAGGTAGGCGCAGCTTCATTCTTGAAGTCAGCGAGACCAAGAACCACCCTCCAGAAGGAACCAACTCTGGACGCAATGTGATTAATATTTTTTGTGTTGATATTGTATTCTGTTAACTTTGCTGAACTGACTTTTAGTTCTAGACCTTTATTTTTGTATATTCCTTGGAATATTCTACGAAGATGATCATGTCATCTGCAATTGGAGGTAGCCTTATCTTTTCCTTTCTCTTCTGCATGTCTTTGCTTTTCTCTTCTTGCATTATTGTGGCAGGTAAAACTTCCAATACTATGTTAAATACAAGTGTTGAAAGGCGATATTCTTTCTTGCTCCTGATCTTAGAAAAAAAACATTCAGTTTGTCACCATTAAGTGCAATGTCAGCTGTAGGATTTTGTAGGTGTTCTTTATCAAGGTCACTTAGTTCTTCTGTATTCCTAATTCAGGGGGTCTCTAGCATGTGTCAGTACTAAATTTTGTCAAATTCATTTTTGTTTCATTCCGTTCTTTAGCCTGTTAGCATGGCGGATTACATTAATTGATTGCAAATATCAAACTCACCTTACATTCCTGGAATGAATCACACTTGATCACTATTTTAAAACGTTTTTGTACATTTTTGTATTTGCTAATATTTTGTTGATGGCTTTTGTGTCAAAGTTTATAAAAAATGTTTGTCTCTATTTTTCTTCTTTGATACTGTTTCTGTCTTGTTTTGGTGTCAGCCTCATAAAATGAATTAATGAAGTGTTCCTTTCTCTTCTATTTTCTAGAAGAAATTGTGTAAAATTTCTGTCAGTTCTTTAAATATTTGGCAGAATTCTCCAGGGAGGTGAAGTGGAGCTGCAAGTTGTTACTTAGGAGCTTTTAAATTATGAATCCCATTTTTAAATAGTTTTCTTTACTACAACCACTTAGATTATCTATTTCATGTTGGTTGCATTTTGGTAATTTTTGGTTTTTGAGCAATTCATCCATTTTTTTCTACATTGTCAAATTTGTGAGCATAAAATTGATTCTAATATTCCCTTTCTGTCATTTTAATGGTTATGGGCTTTGTGGTTAGTTTCATTACTGATATTGTTGATTTGTGTCTCTTCTGTTTTAATTTTGCCAGTCTTGCTAGAGTGACATTGATATTTTTGAAGAAGCAGCTTTTTGTTTTATTAATGTTTTCTATTTTTATGTTTTCAGGTTAGTTGATTTCTGTTCTCACCTATATAATTTCCTTCTGCTTGCTTTGGGCTTCTTTGGCTAATATTTTTCTAGTTTTTTGAGGGGAAAAACTTAGTTTTGAGGGCTTTCCTCTTTTCTAACATAAGCATTTAAGGCTATAAGATCCCCCTCAGTTCTGCATTAGCTACTTCCCACATATTTTGATCTATTGTCTTTTTATTCTTATTCAACTCTATGTGTACTTCTTGAAATTTCCTTGGCTCTCCTTCTTGACCATAGACTATTTACAGATGTACTATTTAATTTCAAAGTATCTGGAGATTTTTTTCTGTTGTCTTTCGAGGTCATGGACTTTTAACTTATTATAATCTATTTGTGAATAGTATTGTGAAACTTCATAAAAAATGTATAAGAAACTTACAGCAGAGTAATTCTATTTTCCCATCAGTCTGGAGATGAGCTGGTTCTGGTCTGGGTTGTAGATTTAATTAATTTCAGTTTAATTAATTTCAGTTTACCACAGGTTTCATGTATTTCAAACGTAGCAGCCAGGGCCCTCCTTTCATTAGGAATAGGGAGCTAAGACTCTGAGGTCTCCCTAAGCTTTCTCGCTCATTTCCAGCTTCCCGTGCCTTGGAAGAAATCTGTGTTGCAGCCTCCCCCAGCTTCTGACTCCACAGGACCTCTCCTTCTCTCTGCCATCTTACCCTGTCCCAGGAGCCCAGCCATCACTCTGTATTTGAGGTGAAATGTCTGAATGAAAGGATTTATGGGGCATGTAGATGAGTGTACTTTGGGGGTGCTTCTGGGTTTGAATCCATCACGCCTGGTCTACAGGGTCCTTCAAGATTTCTTTGGTTTCTTCTTGTCTCAGCCAAGAGCCAAGTCCTCCCTGCTTATAGCTGGCTTGTTCTTCCCACCACATCCCAGAGATAAAAGCAGTTGCAGGTTTTTATTGCCTTGGATAGGCTCGTCCCTCCCTAGAATGTTGTGCGTTTAGACTTCTTTGCATTTTCAGGTCTCTAATGGTTGTCATGTGTGATGATTGGAATAAATCAAGATTTCCTCATTGTTATATTGCGAGCAACAGCTTTTTACAACCTTTTATACCCTAACAAGAAGCAGAGCTCCCACTATTCTGTTAAACCAGCAAAACCTCTCAGCAACCTCATCTGTCACCATGGCCTTGGAGTTTGGGAGCTAATGGTTTGGTTTTCAACATGTTTGAAAAAAATGTCATAATGTCTCCCCCATGATTTTGTCACAAATCCTATCCATCTTCTCCAAAGTGCTACTCTCAGAAAAACATACCTGTATCTCACAGATACAAAAATTCAGGGAAATCTTAGTTATTCCAACAGGTTGAGTAATTCTACCTTTCTCATTCAAGGTTGGAATTGGACACATATTAATATTAGATCCTCATGTTAGTGTTACCTAAATTCTCACCTCTCCATACATAAATAAGGTCACAACTTTAATTGCTGTGTCTTGCTTCAGAAGTTGGGCTAAGTAGGACTTCCTCTAAGTTAAGCACTATTCTGAGCACTTGGATAGACCAAGTCTTTTCTTATAAGACTTACCTATCAAACCTTATAAGGCAAGTATCATTATAATCACCATTTCAAAGCATAGATACCTTGAGTGATGTGGCTAATGACCCATGGTTAGAAACTGAAGACAGGAAGTGTAGATTCAAAGACAATGATCTGGGCAGGCACAGTGGCTCATGTCTGTAATCCCAGCACTTTCGGAGGCCAAGGTAGGCGGATCACCTGAGGTCAGGAGTTCGAGACCAGCCTGTCCAACATGGTGAAACCCCATCTCTACTAAAAGTACAAAAATTAGCTGAGTGTGGTGGTGCATGCCTATAGTCCCAGCTACTCCGGATGCCGAGGTAGGATAATTGCTTGAACCTGGGAGGCAGAGGTTGCAGTGAGGCAAGATTGCGCCACTGCACTCCAGCCTGGGCGACAGAGTGATACTCCGTCTGAGAAATAAAATAAAACAATCAAAAAGACAATGATCCTTTATTTTCCTCTAAGCTATATTGCCATGCACAGTCTCTGCCTCATTACCATTGGGTCATAATGTCTATGACTGAGCCAATGATGCCTAATTTAAAATCATTTTGAGGAGTATGGTCAAGTCAATTGCAGTCACAAAGAGAACACCTCTGGTTTGTACCATTTTTTATTTGTTTGCTTTGGTTCAGAATTCTATTTTTTATAAAGATTTCTTTTACTCTATTATTTTATTACTGTTACTTAAAAAATTGTCATTACCCCATCCTACCTCCTTATCGACCCAAAGCTAACCTTGACATTGGTGTGGGGAGGACAACTTTTTGTGAAAAGTATTTGCTGCCCTTCCCTGGGGGAGGAGGAGTTTCTCCACCTTGCTGCCATTCGGATTGGCTGTGTGAATTGCTTTGGCCGGGGAAATGTGGGCATAAATGATCCTTGTCTCTTTCAGCAGAAGTGGTTTCACTTTTTCTTTTCCATGTGCCATGGGCCTGGCAAACTCTGAGAGTGTGTGCTTTATCTACTTGATTCCAGAGGGAAGAGGATTTGGTGCCATGCTGTGGCCGATGGATATGTGACATACAAGGATGGGAAAAAAATGGGGCGTTATTTGTTATTGCAGCATAACTTAGCCTTTGCTTATAAAGGGTGCGCTGCCGAGACACGTTTTTATGATTTTACTAAATGTATTAAATAGAATATATCTCTAAACCATTTGTGAATTGGTTCTCAAAGTGTGATCCCTGGATCACAAAAGTATGAAAGCAAGATAAAATGGTTTCATTCTTTTGGGGGGAAATAAGATAATATATATACACTTAATAATATTAAGACATTATTTGAAAGTTTTTTACTCTCATTCTTTCATGAGGCTACAGTGGAGCTACCTAAAGGTGTAACTGCTCTGCTGCCTAAGGAAATGAATACTCGCATTCTTGTGTTTCAAAACTTTTTCAGCTTTAATTTCTTGTATACAAAAAATTAATACATGCCACCCAAATGAAATAAATCTCTTTGGATCTTCAGTAATTTTAGGAGAATAAGAGATTCCTAAAACCAAAAAAGAGAAACATTGATGTAGTTTATTGTTTGGTATATTTATAAATTTTACATAAGTGATATTTGGTGACTTGCTTTTTAAACTCAACATTCCGTTGAGGTCTAATCCTGATAGGGCTTTTGCTGTAGCCTGCATGTTGTTGGAAATGCGTCACGGAGTAACTCTGTGGTTTTACTTTACTCACAGGACTTTTGTTAGACCTGTGGGAAGGGACCACAAGGCAGTTGCTGAAGTATGAAAAAGACAGTTACTAAACTGTCATTAGTTTATTAACTGTCTTAGTAAAGACCTGTTAATTTACTTTTTTACCTTAGGTATTGGCATATTCCACACATCTGTGCTATTCTTGAATTTCATCACTTAGGAATGAATACGATTTGAACTCGTTCATATTTAGAGAAGGTGTCACTTTGAAAACCAGGCAGATCCACCTACACTGAAAATGACCCTAAAGTAAATTGGTGGAAGAAATCAGATCCCAAAGATTACTGGTGAGTTTTGAAGTCTTCATCAGTATATCCGTATTAAAAGGAGATGACAGAAGCCAAAGTAAAATAATTATGGGCTGACGGAACAACTGGATTAAAATAAACGTCAGTTTCATGTAAAAGGGCTAACTTGAAGGTCATTTTTGAAAATGGTTAATTTTAACTCCAGCTCATTAGAGGATCTAAAGTGACCTTGATGGGCAGTGGAAGAAATCACGACATGAAATTCCTTGAATAAAAATTAATTGACTTTAATAAATGAACTCAACCTTCTCTCGCTAAGGTGTATGAAAATGGGTGCACATAGACTGAGCTCACTCCTTTCAGCTGTTTATGCTGTTATAAAATAGTTTCAAAAAGAGGAAAATATCTGCTCTTCAAAGTTTTCTGAGCATGTGACTTTATAAAGCATATGCATTTGATCACCTTCCCAAATGCCTTTCCTGTACCAATGAATAATACATTTGCCTCACAACTGAAGTGATATACCCTCCTGCTCTGCCTCCTATCCTATTGCCAAATTCAGTGACTGAATGGGCATTTTCATATTCACTCCCCTAACTATGACCTCTCGATTTCACAGAGAAGCTTAATCTCGGTTAGTCTCGTTGTCTCACTGGGGATTCTCTGTTTCCTTGAGGGGCCTCTGAGAGGTGAACAGCTTTGCAAGGACTGGGAACCTGTGACCAGCACAGTGTTAGAAACACTTGAGGCGGTTGTTCTTCCAGGGCAGACATCTCCAACTCCCGGGGGCTCCTGCTTTCCGTCTGTCCCTGAATGCTGATTATGCATCATGAGATTATGTAACAGACAGTTCACAGCCTCTGCATGCAATTTTTTTTTCCTACATATTTTATTAGGGAAAAAATAAAATATACACAGTAGAGAGACTAGTATAGCAAACTTGTGTGTACTAATAACCTAGCTTCGAAATTGCCAACACACAGTCCATCTTGTTTCGTTCATTTCTTCACCCACTCCACACTCTCCCCACTGAGTTATTTTTAGTCAATTATTAGACACCATACATAAATCCTACACTACTTGTCTCCAAAACACATTGATTCTTTTTTAGAAAACATAACCGCCGGGCATGGTGGCTTATGCCTGTAATCCCAGCACTTTGGGAGGCCGAGGCAGGCGGATCACCTGAGGTCAGGAGTTCGAGACCAGCCTGACCAACATGGTGAAACTCTGTCTCTACCGAAAATACAAAAATTAGCTGGGCATGGTGGCTAAGGCCTTAATCCCAGCTACTGGTGAGGCTGAGGCAGGAGAATCGGTTGAACCCAGGAGGCAGAGGTTTCTGTGACCCTAGATCCTGCCATTGCACTCCAGCCTGGGCAACAAGAGCGAAACTCCACTCAAAACATAAAATTAAAAAAATAAAAATTTAAAAAACATAACCATAATACTGTTACTTATACCTGAAAATCAGTAATTCTTTAATATTGCCGAGTTTTCCAGTCAGCATTCAAACCTCTCATTTCACATCAGAAAAGTTTTTACAGCGAGTTTGTTGGAATTAGGATTCACAAAAGGTCCAGACATAGATTGGTTATGTCTCAAATCTATCTGTAGGTTTCCTCTTCCCTATTTTTATATCTTGCAAAGTGTCTGTTAATAAAACTGGATTCTTTGCCCTGTGGAACATCCTACAGTCTAGATATTGCTGATTGCAGCCCCGGAGTGTTTAACACGTTCCTCTGTCCCTTGTAGTTCCTATAAACTGGTAGTAAAGCATGGTCTTGATTAGGTTCAGGCTCAATATTTCTGGCAGGAATGCTGTATGTGTAGTGCATTTGCTTGCTATTATATTGCATCAGGAGGTGCCTATTGTCTGTCTCCTTTTGTTGATGTTAATATTGATCTGTGGGTTCAGATGTTATCAGGATGATCTATCCATTATAAAATTTTCTACCAAATAATAGTTCCAGCTGCCAATGATGACCATTGCCTGCATCCATTATTTCATTAGGGGTTTGAGAAAGCAAATATTCTAATTCGATCATTTCTTCCGAATTCATTAGCTGTAAAGGAATGCATGCTCATCAGCTATTGGGTTACCATGAGTTATGAGTCAAAAGGCAAATGAGGTGAATTGTGCATGTGGCATTCCCCCACCCAGTCTCCATGTGCTCAGCCTTGTCTATGCCCTCATGGGCTGCACCAAAGGCTCTGTTGCCCACTAGATTCTGCTTGGGTATAGCTCATGGGAGTCCTGGAATGAGATCAAAGGGAGGGAGGAGAATGAGGATGGAGTTTATTCCCCTGTTTCCTTCCCTATGCTGTGCCCCAGCTGGCTGCATCCATTGCAGCTGTCTCTGCACAGACCTCTCTTACCTGGGTTTTCATAACCACTCCTTCCTTTGCTCCTCCAATCTGCATGAGATCATGTCCCCCTAAATGCCATGGTGATCATGGCGTCGCCACCCTGTGGTGCTGCCCTCTTCCTTGTGGTCTCCCTACAAACACTGCCCATAGCTTTTATACAACCATTTTACTGAGTCTCAAATTACAAAATTTGTAATGCCTGTTTCACATTGGGAGGTATATTATCCTTCTCCTCTTCCTTGTTTTTTTATTTTTAAATCTTATGGACATATAACAGCTGTACATATTATGAAGTTGATGTGATATTTTGGTACAGGCCAAGAAGAGAGTTATGGTGTTGGCTGGGGTGATTGATTGGGACTACTAAAGTGAAATTGGACTACTACTCCACAATGGAGGTACAGATGAAAGAATTACTACAGAAGATCCCTTAGGTCATCTTTCACCTGTAATTACCATGCCCTGTAATTACCATGCCCTGTAATTACGGTTAATGAAGAATTACTACAATGCAGTCTAGTCAGGACTACAAATAGCCTAGACCCTTCAGGAATGAAAGTTTGGGCCACCCTGCCAGGTAAAGAACAGGACCAGATAAGGCACTTGCTGAAGGAAAAAGGATTATACAGAAAGGGTAGTAGAAGAAAGTAGTTATACATACCACCCATGACCATGTGACCCGTTACAGAAATGAGAATTGTAATTGTTATTCTTTTTCTCTATATTTTTAAAGAATATGCTTGTATATATACATGTATTAAGCAAATGCCTCTATTTTCTTTCCACTCTTATTCCTTTGTCATGTAACATGACACATACTGACTGTATTATTAAGTATTGTAAATTTTATTTTATTTATTTATTTGAGATGGAGTCTGGCTCTGTCGCCCAGGCTGGAGTGCAGTGGTGCGATCTCGGCTCACTACAACCTCCACCCCCTTAGTTGAAGTGATTTTCCTGCCTCGGCCTCCTGAGTAGTTGGGATTACAGGTATGTGCCAGCATGCCCGGCTAATTTTGTATTTTTAGTAGAGACAGGATTTCACCATGCTGGTCAGGCTGGTCTCAACCTCCTGACCTCAAGTGATCTACCCTCCTTGGCCTCCCAAAGTCCTGGGATTACAGGTGTGAGCCACCACGCCCAGCCATGTAAATTTTAATATTTAAGTTATGGGATATAAGGAGAAGAACAAACATCAATCAAAGACTTTATCTTCTCTTTTGGGAAAGAAGTTAGTGTGTTTTTGGTTGTACATAGGATAGTTGTATCATGTACAACTTGCTAGGGGGAGCTATAATCTCCTTATTGTTGTTATTTGGAGATTAAGTATGGTTTAAGGAGATGTGTAGGGATGTCAAGTTGACAAGGGGTGGACTTGTGATGGTTAATTTAGGTGTCAAGTTAATGGGATTAAGGGATACCCAAGTAGCTACTAGATACCCAAGTAGCTGGTGAAGCATTGTTTCTGGGTGTGGCTGTGAGGGTATTTCCAGAAGAGGTTGGCATTTGAATCAGTGGACTGAGTAAGGAAAATGTGCTGTCATTCAATGTGAGTCAACATTGTACAATTGGCTACAGGCTTAGATACAACAAAAAGGCAGAGGAAAAGCAAATTTGCTCTCTTCTGTAGCTGGGGTACCCTTCTTCTTCTGCCCTTGGACATCAGGACTCCAGCCTGTCCTGCCTTTGGAGTCTGTGACTTATACCAGAGGCCCTCAAGTTCTCAGGTCTTTGGCTATGGACTGTGAGGTAAACCTTTAGCTTCCCTGGTTCTGAGGGTTTTGGACTAGACTGAACCACATACTGATTTCCCTGGTACTCTATCCTGCAGGAGGTTTGTTGTGGGATGGGACTTCTTAGCCTCTATAATCATGTGGGCCAATTCCCCTAATAAATTTCTTTCTATCTATCTAGCTAGCTATCACCTATCTATACATACTACTGGTCCTATCTCCACAGAATCCTGACTAATATATTATCTGTACTAGTCAGGGTTCTCTCGAGGGACAGAACTAATAATTATATATGTATAGATATATATATATAGATATATATAATTGTGTATATATAATATATACACATATAATATATATGTGTATATATCTGCGTATATATATGTGTGTGTGTGTGTGTGTGTGTATATATAAAGAGAAGTTTATTAAGTATTAATTCACATGATCACAAGTCCCACAATAGGTCATCTGTAAGCTGAGGAGCAAGGAGAGCCAGTTCAAGTTACAAAACTGAAGAACTTGGAGTCTGATGTTCAAGCGCAGGAAGCATCCAGCACGGGAGAAAGATGTAGGCTGGGAGGACATCTCTCCTGTTTATATTTTTTTGCCTGCTTTATATTCGCTGGCAGCTGATTAGATTGTGCCCACCAGATTAAGGGTGGGTCTGCCTTCCCCAGCCCACTGACTCAAATGTGAATCTCCTTTGGCAGCACCCTCACAGACACACCCAGGATCAACACTTTGTATCCTTCAATCCAATCAGGTTGACACTCAGTGTTAACCATCACACCATTGTTGTTATATATTAAATTTGCATTTGCATTTAGGTGTACTTCAGGATTTTTATGGTGTTCCATTGTTTATTCATGTACCAATAGCATGGCATTTTAATAATAGAAGATTTATAGTATATTTTTATATCTAATAGGACTAATTTCTCTCTTGCTACTTTTTCAAGAAAAACTCAGCTCTTCTCGCTTGTGTATTCTTACATGTGACCTTCATAATCAACTTGTTGAACTCTGCTACACACACACACACACACACACACACACACACACACGATCTTCAAAAAGTTCATGGAGAGTGTGTATTATGAAAAAAACTGTGCATGGCCAGGTGCGGTGGCTCATGCCTGTAATCCCAGAACTTTGGGAGGCCAAAGCAGGCGGATCGCGAGGTCAGGAGATCAAGATCATCCTGGCTAACACAGTGAAACCCCGTCTCCACTAAAAATACAAAAAATTAGCCAGGCGTGGTGGCGGGCGCCTGTAGTCCCAGCTACTAGGGAGGCTGAGGCGGGAGAATGGCAGGAACCTGGGGGGTGGAGCTTGTAGTGAGCTGAGATCGCGCCACTGCACTACAGCCTGGGTGACAGAGTGAGACTCCATCTCAAAAATAAAATAAAATAAAATAAAATAAAATAAAAGCTGTGCATAAATTTCAACTTTTTTGCACCAAAATAAACTCATAGTAACTTGTTATAACATGTCTGAACAGAACACGGCTTGAGGTATGTGGTGGTTGAGTGTCAACTTGAATTGAATTGAAGGACGTAAAGTATTGTTTCTGGGTGTTGTCAGAAGAGATTAACATTTGAGTCAGTGGACTGGGAGAGGCAGACCCACCCTCAATCTGGGTGGGTACCATCTAGTCAGCTGCCAGCATGGCTAGAATAAAGCAGGCAGAATGTGGAGGGACTTGACTTGCTGAGTTTTCTGGTCTTCATCTTTTTCCCATGCTGGATGGTTCCTGCCTTCGAACATCAGACTCCAAGTTCTTTGACTTTTGGACTCCTGAACTTACACCAGTGCTTTTCGAGGGGCTCTCTGGCTTCCCTGCCTTTGACGTTTTGAGACTCAGACTGAGTCACTACTGGCTTCCTTGTTCCTCATGTTGCAGACAATCTGTTGTGGGACTTCACCTTCTGATGCTATGAGTCAATTCTCCTTAATAAACTCCCTTTCATATATACCCATATCGTATTAGTTCTGTCCCTCTAGAGAACCCTAATACAAAGCACTAATAAAAACAAGACATCAGTTTGAAAAAAAGACCCTATCAGAACGAAATGAATTCTGCTAAAATCAAAGCAAGACCAAACATCAAATTTATGGTGAAGAATGGTGAAATCATTGATGCCTGACAAAAAGTTTATGGGGACAGTACTCTCAAAAAATCAGCAGTTTACAAATGAATACATCGTGTTAAAAAGGAACAAGATGATGTTGAAGATCAAGCCTGCAGTGGTAGAAAATCTGTATCAATTTGTGAGGGAAAAAAATCACCTTGTTCATATCCTAATTGAAGAAGACTGGCAATCAACAGCAGAAATCGCCAACACCATAGGCATCTCAATTGTTTCATCTTATGTAATTGTGACTGAAAAACTAAAGTTGAGCAAATTTTCCCCTTGGTGGATCCCAAAACTGTTGTGCCCAGATCAGATGCAGACAGGAGCAGAGCTTTCAATGGACAGTTACAATGAGTGGAATCAAGATCCTGAAGCATTTCTTAAAAGAATTTCAGAAGGAAATGGAACATGGCTTTACTAGCATGACCCAAATACAAAGCCACAATCAAAGCAATGGCTTCCAAGAGGTTTTTGCTTGTTGACTTTCTGGAGGGCCAAATACTGATCACATCTGCTTATGATGAGAGTGTTTTAAGAAAGCTAACCAAAGCCACAGCAGAATAATGCCCAGGAAACTTCACCACCACCACAATACTGCTGCTCATTCCTCTCATCAAACAGGAGAAATATGTGAGTTTCAATGGGAAATCATCAGGCATCCTGCTTACGGTCCTGATTTTTTTCTGACTTCTTTTTGTTTCCTGATCTTGAAAAATCATTAAAGGGAACCAAGTTTTCTTCAGTTAATGTGAAAAAGACTTCATTGACATGGTTAATTTCTCAGAACCCTCACTTGTTTAAGGATGGATTAAATGACTGGCATCACCACTTAACAAAAGTGTCTTAAACTTGATGTAGCTTATGTTGAGAAATAAAGTTTATACTTTTTATCTTTTAATTCCATTTTGCTGCAAACTTTTTAAAGTCCCCTCATATACATATCACATTAAATTTTAGAAATTTCCTTAGTGTTGACATCTTTCTGATTCTGTGTTTTCTTATTTAACAACCTAATATGCATTTATATATTTGTTCAGGTTAACCTTTGTGTCTATTAGGAGATCGCTTTTGTAAAAATAGTTTTCCTCATTTAGGTTTTGCTATTTTTTAGAAAGATACTCCCTACTGTTTTACCTTATTATTATATAGCAAAAAATGTATTGTCTTCTATTATACCTTCTGATTATTATTTGCGTATATAAAGTCCAGTATAAGCTCCATTTTTGAATTCTTCATGGCTGACAAATAGAAATATAATATTTGTATTTTTGTATGTAGAAATGTATTTGTTCTAATAATTTATTTTTAGCTTATTACGGATTTTCTATACGCACAATTCTATCATTTGCACGTGATGGCAGTTTCAGTTGCTCTTTCAATTACTCTTTATTATTTTCTTGCCTGAACATAATGTTCTGGTTGGGACCATCAGTGTGAACAAGAATCTTTACCTCATTCCAGATACCAGAGTGAGAACTTCCAACATTTCTTCATGGAATATGTTTGCTGATGCTTTCTTTGTATCTATTAAAACAATCAATGGTGATAAAATGCATTGATTGGTTTTCCAATGTAAGACCATCTTTGCAATCCTGAGATAAGACCTATTCGTTCATTATTTGTAATAATACTTTTTACATATTGGTGAATTTATGTTTCTAATATTTTAAATAATATTTTAATTATATACATAAGTGAATTGGCCTTTAATAATTTTTCTTAATCCAACCTTGGTATCTGGATTTTGCTGGCCTGATAAAATTCTTTGGAGAGTATCATTTCTTCTATACTCTTAAATAGTTTCTATATGATTGATATTTTTAAAAAATAACTACTTGGTAACACTCTGGGTGAAACCATTCAGGTCTGCACTGTTTTCACTGGAAAGTGAATACATCTACATGTAGTTTTTGCTGTGTTTCACATGTTTATCTTGTTTCAAGTATGGTAGGTTGTATTTTTCTAGAAAGTTGTCCATTTTATTTAATTTGCCTTTTTAGGGTACAGCAAATTCTTACTTTCTTTTTTTTTTTAGTTCTTTTTCTAGTCTTTCTTTTTTTAAAATCAGTTTTATCAAGGACTTATTAATTTTATGAGTTTTCTCAAAGTACAAGACAATTGTGTATTATATGTTTAGTTTCTATTTGGTTAATTTGTTCTTTTACTTATAATTTCCCTTTTCTCCATTTTATGTGAAAAAAATGGAAAGATATACCATGCTCATAGATTGGAGACAATACTGCAATGTCATCCCAATCAAAACGCCAGCAGTTTTCTTTATTTTGTGAAATTTGATGAGCTGATTATATACTTTATGTGATGTGTATGAACAAAGCAAGAGAAATGACCACACTGGGGAAAAATGTTTGCCTTTATATAGCAGACAAGTAGTTTGTTTTCTTAATCATTTCAAATCAATAAGAAAAAGACCAACAAACCAATATTAAAACATGCAAAGGACTTGAATAGTCAGATCACAGATGAGAAGAATTAAATGAGTCTTAAACATAGGAATGATGTTCAAAATCACTTAAAATATTTAAACTGAAAATAAATGAAGTAAACATGTACAGAATTACAACAAAAATTGACATACCCATAACCATGAAGAAAATGTTAGTATTAAAGAAGCCAATCAGGCCATAAATTAGTAAAGATAAAGAACATTTGAATAGCATAATTAGCAAGCTTGAATTAATGAATATATGTTGTAGGAGTTTGTACCCAATTAGGGATTATATAAGCTTTTTACCAACATTGGAAAGTACTAGGCCACAAAGCCAACCCCAATGAATACCAAATAATCGATTTCATATACATAAGATGATAGTCTCTAATAACTATTCAAAGATGAAAATCAATGCCAAAATATAGTCAAAAAGTCATATTCCCTTGGAAATTAAAAATACTCTGCTAAATAATTCAAGGGGTATAGAAATCACAATTGAAATCATGAAATATTTATAAGTGAATGATAAAGAGTGACCGCATATCAATACATGAGTGATGCTGCTAAAATGGTAATTAGAGGAAAATTTTGAACTTCAAGGGCATCCATTAGAAAAGAAAAAAGACTGGCCTTTATTGAACTAAGTTTGCAAATCAAAATACTATAAAAAGAAGTAATCCCAATGAAAGCAGAGCAAAGTAAATAAAGCAGAAACAAACATGTATCAAAGAAAGATGAAGTAAAGAAACCATGATGATAGTCAATCCATGAGCTCTTTCCTCAAAAAGGGCCAGATGTAAAGTATACATCTGGTAAGACCAAACAAGTGAAAGAAAGAAAGTGCCAGTAAATAATAGTTGAAGGACTATATCATGAGATACAGTCATAATTTTAAAATTATAAAAGAAAACCTTGACAAAACAGCTTGTCATTACATTGCAAAAATTAAACGAAATATATAATTTTCTAGAGTATATGTAAGTACTAAACTTGCCACCGAAAACAAAAAATGAAGACATCTGAGTAGTCCCATTAGCATTACAGAAATTACAATTCAAAACCTCTCTCATATTCTCCTTCAAACTGTACCAGGCTGATGGTGTTTCAAGTGGGCTTTAGAAAACTTTCAAATAACAAATACTAATGACTTCAATTTCATTGCTACATAGAATACATAGAGAAGGAAAAATAATCAGCTTAAATCGTGAGGCTAACATAAGCTTCATGCCCAAACCTGAGAAAGATAGAATACTAATTTTAATTAAATAAAGTAATGTGGGAGAAAAAAAAATCACAAATATGTTAATACAGGATACACTTCAGAAATGGTTGCACCTGAGATTTTTCAGTGGAACTTATAACACTAAAATATGACAAGAAAATATGTAATTATTTCAAGTTCTTGAAAATGTGCAATAAAAAGCCATTTATGATCAAATATTTATAATAGTAGAGATTTTCATCATGATCATATTATGTATTGAAATTAATATATAATAAAAATTACAACAAATATACTTAATGGTTAAATTTCAGAAGCATTTTCTTTATATTCAGGACAAAACAAGAAACAAGAATATCTGTTATGTTCATTTTCTTTCAACAATATCCTAGAGATCTTACCAAATGCAATAAGAAAAGAAAAAGTTAGGTAGATTAAAAAATAAACAAAACATTTGCTATTTATAGACAAGTTTTTTTTTTTTAATGTAAAAACCCAAAAGAATCTGAAGACAACACATTTAGAAATATTAACTGAGTTTGGGTTATCAGTTGCTGGATTCAAGCTCAACATATAAAATTCAATAGTATTTCAACACATCACCAGCAATTAGTAATTTAATCTTTATTTATTCATTTTCTAATGACCTTCCCTTCTTTATGTGATCAGAGTTCTCACCTATGTCATTTTTCTTCTTGCTGAAAAACGTATTTTAACATTTCTTGCAAGGCAGATCTACTGGTGACAAATTCCCTCAAGACTGAGAAAGTCTTATTTCGCCTTCATTTATAAATAATAAGTTCACTGGGGAAAAATTCGAGGTTGGTGGGGTTTTTTTTTTCTTTAAACATTTTAAGTATTTTACTTCAGTCTCTTCTCACTTGCATGTTTTCTGAGGAGACGTCTGATGTAATTCTTACCCTTGTTGATTCATAGGTGTTTTGTCCTCTGACTTCTATTCAGGACTTCCTCTTTCTCTTTAGTTTTCTGCCATTGGAAAATGATATACTCACATATCAGTCTTTTGGTATTTATCCTGCTTCGTGTTCTCTGAACTTTTTGGATCTATGGTTTAGTGTCTATTTTTAGTTTTGGAATATTCTCAGTCATTACTACTTCAAATATTCTCTTTCTTCTCTGTCTGGTGATGTTTCTCCTTTTGTAATTGTTTAATGGTTTTTGGATATTTTGTTCTCTTTTTCAGTGGTTTTCTTTGCATTTTAGTTCTGGAAGCTTATTTTAGCATTTCCTCCGATTCACTGGTACTGTTCTTGGCAATTTCCACTCTATTGATAAGCTTGTCAAGGACATACTTCATCTCTGTTAGAGTTTTTAACTCCTAGATTTATTTTTGATTCATGGAGTTTCCATATTTCTGATTACATCAGTCATCTGTTCTTGGATGTGGCTACTTTTTCCCATTAGAGCCATCACATTTTAATCACAGTTTTTAAAATTTCTGGTCTGATAATTCCAAATTCCCTGCCATATCTGAGTCTGGTTCTGATACTTTCTCTGTCTTTTCAAACTATATTTTCTTTCTCTTTTCATGTGCCACATAATTTTTTTTGTTGAGAGCCAGACATCATGTAGTAGGTAAAAAGAACTGAGGTAAATAGGCCTTTGTGTGAGGTTTTATGTTTATCTGGTTAGGGGTTAGGCTATGTTTACAGAATGCTATAGCTGTAGAACCTAGCAGAACCCCTGGAGGTAAAACTCATGAAAATATGAGTTCCCTTCCCCCAAGACTGGGCTTCCCTTGAGTTTTTACCTCTCAAGTTTGCCCCTAGCAACTTTAACTCTGAGACTGTCCTCTAGCAACTCATCAATGACAGTTTAGTTTTCCTACCCTGGTACTGGCTGTAGTGTTGGTTTCTGCTCCAGGGATTTTGCTTTTAGGCTGTATGTGGACTGAAAGTGAAGGGGTGGAAAAGGATATTATATGCAAGGAGTAATCAAAAGAGAGCAGGAGTGGCTATATTTATAGCAGAAAAAGTAGGCTAAGTTAAAAACTATTATATAAGACCAAAAAGGTCGTTACATAATGATAAGGTGGTCAATTCATGAAGAGGATATAGTAATTGTAAACGTCTCTTTACCCAACATTGGAACACCTAAATATGTAAAACAAATATTAACATAATTAAAGGGAAATATAGATAGCAATACAACAATACAGAGCACAATATCCCTGCTTTCAACAATGATCATCAAGACAGGAAACAGTAGACTTAAAACAACATTGTGGACTACATTTACCTGACAGACATATACAGAATATTTTATTATATTTAAAAGCAGCAGAATACACATTGTTTTCAAGCACACATAGAAAATTCTCCAGGATAGTTGACATGTTATGCCACAAAACAAGTCTTAACAAATATAAGAAAGCTGTAATTATAGCAAGTATCCTTTCTGACCACAGTGGTATAAAACTAGAAATCAATAACAGGAGGAAAATTGGAAAATTCACATTTGTATCAAAGTGAAATAACATATTTCTGAACAAAATTAAACAAAAACTTCTGGTAAAAAAATCTAAAAAGAAATAAAAAAAGATCTTGAGACAAACTAAAATGGAAACACAACAAATCAAAACTTATAAGATGTGCCAAAGGCAGTCTGAAAGGGAAGTATGTAATGATAAACAACTACATTATGAAAAAGAAAGATATGTAACAAACAATCAACACTTCAAGGAAATAGAAAAAGGAGAACAAACTGAACCCAAAAAGTTAGCAGAAGGAAGATAATAATAAAATTCAGAGCAGAAATAAATGAAATTGAGTAAAAACTATTGGAAGGGATTAATGAAACTAAGACTTATTTTTAAAAAATAAACAGAGCTAACAGACCTTTAGTTATATTAACTAAGAACAAAATAAAGAAGGAACAAATAAATAAAATTATAAAATAAAGAGGAAACATTAGAACTGATACCACAGAAATATAAAGGATCATTAGAGACTACTATGAACAATTACATGCCAACAAATTAAATAGGCTGGAAGAAATGGATAATTTCTAGAAACAAACAACCTTACCAAGACTGAATTATGAGGAAATATAAAATCTGAACAGACAAATAATGAGTAAGGAGATTCAATTTGCAATGAAAATCCTCCCCAGAAAGAATGGGACTGGATGGCTCCACTGGTGAATTCTCTAAACATTTAAAAAATTAATGCTAATCCTCAAACTCTTCCAAAAACTGAAGAGGAGAGAACACTGTCAAACTTATTGTAAGTCCAGCATTTCCCCAATGCTAAAGCCAGACAAGTCCACCAAGAAAAAAAAGAAAATTAGACCAATATCCCCAATGGACATAGTTGCAAATATTTTCAACAAAACATTAGCAAACCAAATTCAAAAAAGTCAAATGCCATGGCCAAGTGGGATTTATCCCAGGAATGCAAGGATGTTTCAACATATGAAAATCAATAAAAGTAATACATTGCATTAACAGAATAAAGAACAAAAGGCATGGTAATCCCAATAGATACAGAAAAAGCATTTGACAAAACTTAACATTCCTTCATGTGTACCTCAACATAATAAAGTCTTTATAAGACAAACCCACAGCTAGTATCATACTCAATGGTGATCAAGAACAACACAATGATGTCTACTTTTGCTATTTCTATTGAATATAGTATTGGAAGTCTTAGCTGGAGCAATTGGGTAAGACAAAGAAGAAAATG
The DNA here is from genome assembly GCF_043159975.1 of Macaca nemestrina. Taxonomy (NCBI): domain Eukaryota; kingdom Metazoa; phylum Chordata; class Mammalia; order Primates; family Cercopithecidae; genus Macaca; species Macaca nemestrina. The sequence continues at coordinate 172,162,393 of NC_092131.1, forward strand.
TATCCAAATTAGGAAGGAAGAAGTTAAATTGTCTGTGTTTGAAGATGACATAGTCTTGCTTATAGAAAACCTTAAAGGCTCCATTAGAAAAACTCTTAAAACTAATAAAAATTTAGCAAATTTGCAAGATACAAAATCACCATACAAAAAGCAGTAGTATTGCTCTAACAACAGACTATACAAAAAAGAAAACCAAAAAAAAAAATCCCATTTACAATAGCATCAAAAAATACTTAGTGATGAATTTATTCAAGGAGGTGAGAGCTCTCTATATGGAAAACTATAAAACATTGACTGAAAAAGACACAAATAAATGAAAAGAAATCCTATGTTCATGGATTAGAAAACTTAATATTGTTAAAATATCAATAATACCCAAAACTATGTACATATTCAGTGCAATCCCTATCGAAACTTCAATGACATTTTTCACAGAAATAGAGAGACAATTCTAAAATTCAGATGGAATCACAAAAGACTTTATATAGCCAAGGTAAGAAAAATAAGCTGGAGGCATCACACTACTCAATTCCTTTCTTTTTTTAAATTATACTTTATATTCTAGGGTACATGTGCACAACGGTTTGTTACATATGTATACATGTGCCATGTTGGTGTGCTGCATCCATTAACTCGTCATTTACATTAGGTATATCTCCTAATGCTATCCCTTCCCCGTCCCCCCACCCCACAACAGGCCCCAGTGTAGAAAGCTGAAACTGGATCCCTTCCTTACAGCTTATACAAAAATTAATTCAAGATGAATTAGAGACTTAAATGTTAGACCTAAAACCATAAAAACCCTAGAAGAAAACCTAGGCAATACCATTCAGGACATAGGCATGGGCAAGGACTTCATGTCTAAAACACGAAAAGCAATGGCACACTACTCAATTTGAAAATACTTCCAAAACTATAGTAATTAAAGCAGTATGGCACTGGCATAAAAAACAGACATATAGAACAATGAAGAATAACAGATATCCTAGAAATTAATTCATACTTTTATGACCAGTTGATCTTCAACAAAGGTGTCAAGAACATACAGTTGGAAAGAATGGCCTTTTCAATAAAAGATGTTGAGAAAACTGAATAATCACATGCAGAAGAATATCATTGGATTCTTATCTCATACCATATACACGAATCAACTAAAAATTGATTAAAGACTTAAAGATAAGACCTGAAACTGTAAAACTACTAGAAGAAAACCTAGGGGAAAACTTCTTGAGATTGGTCTGGGCAACAATTTTTTGGATATGACCTCAAAACTACAGGCAACCCAAGCAAAAATGAATAAGTGAGTTTCCATCAAACAAGTTCTTTGCTTGCTCTAGAAGTATTCACATGTTCTGCTTCTTTTTGAATTAGTTTTGGTAATTTGTGTCTTTCTAGAAATTTGATCAGAGGATGTTTTGTCAGAGGTCAGCCTATTCTCAGGAAGGAGTTGTATATGATTCAGGCTGAGAGTGAGCCAAAGCTCATTCAGGGGCCTAGAGGAAGAAGAGATGCTTAACAGAAGTTTGATTAGAAGTATTTTGTTCTAACTGATCTTTGTGGACAAGCAGTACAGTAAATCATTTATGAAGCAAAGAGTAGGAGTTTCAAAGGCTTATTTCTGACCTTTTCATAGATAAACAAGGAGACATCTGTGAGTCTTATCAAAATCATTTGGGAAAGGGTGGTTCTTTGCAGTAAGCCCTTTTCCAGAGCACTAAGGTTCCTTGGAGGGATTCTTTATTTAAAAAAATAAAATAAATTTTATTTTAGATTCAGGGGGTAAATGTGATTATTTTCTATATGGGAATACTGTATACTGGTAGGGATTGGGCTTCTAGTGTACCCATTACCCAAATAGTGAACATTATGCCCAACAGGTAATTTTTCAACCCTTGTTGCCCCACTCTCCCCCTTTTTGGAGTCCCCAGTGTCTATTATTTCTATTTTTAAGTCCATGTGTACCCATTTTTTAGCTTCCACTTACAAGTGAGAATATGTGGTATTTGGTTTTCTGTTTCTGAGTTAGTTCACTTAGGATAATGACCTCCAGCTGCATCCATGTTGTTGCAAAGGACACAGCTGTATTCTTTTTTATGGTTGCATAGTATTCCTTGGTGTGTATATGACACATTTTCGTTTTCAGGCAACCATTGATAGACACTTAGGTTGGTTCCATGACTTGCTATTGTGAATAGTGCTTCTATGAACATAGAAATCCTGAACAGATGAGTAACAAGTAGTGAAATTGAATCAGTAATTTAAAAACTTCCAAAAAACCAAAAGCTCAGTACCAGATAAATTCACAGCCAAACTTTACCAGACATACAAAGCAGAGCTGGTACCAATCTTACTGAAACTATTCCAAAAAATAGAGGAGGAGGAATCCTTCCTAACTCATTCTACTAAACTTGTATCACCCTGATACCCAAATCTGGCAAGGACAAAACTAAAAAAGAAAACTACAGACCAATATCACTGATGAATAGAGATGCAAAAATTCTCAAGAAAATACTAGCAAAGCAAATGCAATATATTGCACATGAAAAAGATAATTCATTACAATTGATTGGGTTTTATTCCAGGGATGCAAGGATGGTTCAACATTTGCAAACCAATAAATGTGATTCTTCACATAAACAGAACTAAAAACAAAAATCTCATGATCATCTCAATAGATGCACAAAAGGCATTCAATAAAATCCAACACCATAATACCAGCCTGAGCAACATAGAAAGACCCCTATTCTACCTAAAATAAAAATAACCAGGCATGGTGGCACACACTAGTGGTCCCAACTACTGAGGAGGCTGAGGCAGGAGGATTGCCTGAATCCAGGAGTTTGAGGCTGCAGTGAGCTATGACTGTGCAACTGCACTACAGCCTGAATTACAAAGCAATACCTTATCTAAAAAAAAATCCCACATCCCTTCATGATTAAAATCCTCAACAAACTAGGCATCAAAGGAACATGCCTCAAAATAAGAGTCATCTATGACAAACCTACAGCTAACATCATACTAAATGGGGAAAAGCTGAAAGCATTCACCCTAATAACTGGAAGAAGACAAGGATGTCTACCTTCATCACTCCTATTTAACATAGCATTGGAAGTCATACCAGAACAATGTGGCAAGAGAAAGAAATAAAAGGCATCCAAATTGGAAAAGAGAAAGTCATGTTGATGACATGATCTTATATCTAGAAAACCCTAAAGCTTCTCCAAAAGACTCCTAGACTTGACAAATGATTTCAGTAAAGTTTCAGGATAGAAAAGCCAGGCAAAAATAATTAGGAAAGATTTCTTAAATGTCATTGTTTTCCAGGATCATGGGACTCAGGAAAATTCAACATCGTTCCATTGTACCAAAAAAAAAAAAAAAAAAAAAAAAAAAAGCAGGAAGGCAGATCCTTGGGAAGATATAGACTGTTCCCAAAATGGTTCCAGGACAATTGGCTTTAGGTATAAAATAACAATAATAAACCATGCAACACCATAAATAAAAACCAATTCCAGAAGGATCACAGATTTAAATGAAAGTTCTGTTTTCAGCGATTGGGCAAACTAGATTGTCTGGAAAATCTCTCATTGTAAATCTCCTAGAAATGACTGATAAAAGTTTTTAAAAAGGAAGATAAAACTTAAGGATAAATAAGAGACTGCACCAACATACAGTTGACCCTTGAACAACATGGGTTGGAACTGGCACAAGTCCACTTATACATGGATGTTTTTCAGCCAAACAGAAATACAGCACTTGCGGAACGTGAAACCCTTGTGTATAGAGAGCAGACTTTTCTTATACGTGGGTTCCGCAGCAGGGGTGACTGCAGGAGTTGAGTATGTGCAGATTTGTGCATGTGCAGGGGCCCTGGAACCAATCCCCTGCAAATACTGGGGGATGACTATATATATATTAAATATTAATAGAAGTACCTTAAATACATAATTATAATTCTTATGCAATATATATTTATAATATTGGTATATACATATATTTAAGATATTTACATGCAATTTCATAACTATATATTGAATAAGAATGCATATCTATATCTATATATCTGTTAGAACTAACTGAAAGGAGAGACAGATTACCTACAGAGGAATAAAGTCTAAAAGCAGTATGAAACCAGCAGAAGTTAGAATAAGTTCTGGGAGAAGATAACTGGCAACTTAGATTTGTATACTCCGTGAAACTTTCTTTCAAGCCATGTGGGCATGACCTTTATCCTTTGGAAAGATTTTTAAATACCAGGTTAATTTCTTTACTATTTTATTTCTAAAATAATTTCAACTTTTACTTTAGATTCAGGGGGTACATGTGCAGGTTTTGTTACATGCGTATATTGTGTTGATCCTGAGGTTTGAAGTACAAATAATCCCATCATCCAAGTACTGAGCATAGTGCTCAATAGGTAGTTTTTCAGCCCTTGGTCCCCTACTTCTCGCCCCCTTCTAGTATCCCCAGTGTCTATTGTTCTCACCTTCATGTTCATGTGTACCCCATGTTTAGCTTCCATGTATAAGTGAGAACATGTGGTATTTGGTCTTCCATTCCTGCACAAATTTGCTCAGGATAACAGCCTCCAGCTGCATCCATGTTGCTGCAAAGGACCTGACTTCATTCTTTTCATAGCTCTGTAGTATTCCATTATAAATATATACACAACATTTTCTTTATCCAGTCTACCACTGATGGGCATCCAGGTTGATTCCATGTCTTTGCTATTGTGAATAGTGCTGTAATGAACGTACTAGCGCATGTGTCTTTTTGGTGGAATGATTTTTCCTTTGGGTATATACCCAGCAGTGGCATTGCTGAGTGGAATGGTAGTTCTAAGTTCTTTGAGAAATGTCTCAAACTGCTTTCCATAGTTGCTGAACTAATTTACATTTCCACCAACAGTGTATGAGTGTTTCCTTTTCTCTGCAGCCTTGCTAACATTTCTCTGATGATTGGTGATGTTGAGCATTTTTTCATGTTTGTTGGCTGCCTGTATGTCTTCTTCTGAGAAATGTCTGTTCATATCCTTTGCCCATCTTTTAATGAGGTTATTCGTTTCTTCCTTGTTGGTTTGTTTAAGTTCCTTATAGATTCTGGATATTAGACCTTTGTCTGATGTATAGTTTGTGAATATTTTCTCTCATTCTCTAGGTTGTCTGCTCACGTGTTGATGGTTTCTTTTGCTGTGCAGAAGCTCTTTAGTTTAATTTAGTCTCACTTGTCAATGTTTTTGTTGCAGTTGCTTTTGAGGACTTAGCCAAAATTTATTTGCCAAGGCCAATGTCCAAAATGGTATTTCCTAGGTTTCCTTCTAGGATTTTTATAGTTTGAGGTCTTACATTTAAATCTTTAATCCATCTTGAGTTAACTTTTGTAGATGGTGAAAGGTAGGGGTCCAATTTAATTCTTTTGCATATGGCTACCCAGTTATCCCAGAACCATTTATTGAATAGGGAGTCCTTTCCCCATTGCTTATTTTTATCGACTTTGTTGAAGATCAGATGGATACAGGTCTTATTTTATAACTAGTCACATTTTCTGCTTATTTTTGACTTAGTTTTAGTAATTTGTGTTTCGCTAGGAATTGTTCATCTGAGTTGTGTAATCTATTGGCATAAAGGTGATGATAGTATTCTTTCATAATTATTTCATTTCTGCAAGTTCTGAAAGAGATGCCTTCTCTTTCACTCGTAATTTTGCTAACTTGTGTCTTCTCTGTTTCATTACCAGTCTATGCAAAGGTTTAGCAATTAAAAAAATCATTTCATTTATATTCACTATTGTTTTTCTTTTGTCTGTTTAATGGATTTCCTCTCTAATCTTTATTATTTCTTTTCTCCTGCTTGTTTAAGGTTTAGTTTACTCTTCTTTTTCTAGTAAGTTAAGATGAAACCTTAGTGTCTTTTCTTTTCTAAAAAAGTCATTTTAAAACCAAGAAATTTTCTCTAAGCACTGCTGTATCCCATAAATATTGATATACTGTAATTTCATTTTGTTTGATATTAGTATAGCCACTCCAGTTTTCTTAGGGTTACTATTTGCATTGTTTATCTATTTCCGTTCTATTACTTTAAACCTATTTGTGTTCTTAGATAAAAAGGTGTCTCTTAAGTCTTACTATTTTTACCCAATTTGACATTCTCTAAAACTATTATTGAAATGTTCAATCTATTTACATTTGGTGTAATTATTTATGTGATTTAATTTATATGTTGTTTTGTTATTTAATTTTATATGTTTCATATCTTTTTGATTCATACATTGCTTTTAACTGTCTTTTGTGTTAAATAGATACTTCTATTGCACTACTTGATTCTTTTGTTATTTTTTTACTATATTTTAAGGGATATCTTCTTATGGTTTATTTGTGGATTACAATATGTTTCTTAATTTATCACAATCTGCTTCAGATTAATACTAACATTTTCCCAGTAAAATATAGATATTTGATTCCAATAGAACTCTATTTCTCCCCTTCTTTGTTCTATTTTGCTGTTTATATGAAATTTACCTATTATTATACTTTATAATTATGTATAGGTTAAAATCCAACAATTCTAATTTTTCTATGCAAAGTGTTTAAAATAAGAGAAGAGCATAAGAAATAATATACTAAAGCAGATTTTATATTTAGCTGTGTAATTATCTTTACTAGTTTTTTAAATGTATATATATATACAGATTCAAGTAGCTGTCTGGTGTCATTTCTCTTCAGTCTTTGTTTATCTGGTAATGTCTTTATTTTACCTTTTTTCTTGAAGGAGAGTATTGTTGAATACTTAATACTTGGTTGACTTTTTCTTTTAGCACTTTGCTTTCTAGCTTCTGATTGTTTCTGATGGAAATTCTCATCACAATAAAATGTTAATTTTATTTGGTTCCTTGTACTTCATGAGTCATTTTTCTTTTGCTGCTTTCAATTTTTTCTCTTTCAACAATTTGATTATAATTTGCTAAGGTGTGAATCTCTTTGAATTTATTTTAGTTGGAGTTTGTTGAACTTCTTGGATGTGTAAATTAGTTTAAAAAATCATGTGTGGGATATTTTCAGTCACTGTTTCTTCAAATATTTTTTCTGCCTTTTTCTCTCTCCTTCTCTGGGAGCTGTGTTCAATTTTTTTAAAAAAAATTCTCTCTGTTCTTCAGACTGGATGGTCTATATTGATCTGTCCACAAGTTTGCTTATCTCTTTTGCCAGCTAAAGCCTGCTACTGAATCTCTCCAGTGAAATTTTCACTTCAATGACTGTACTTTTCAACTCAATAATTTTTATTTTGTTATATTTCATAATTTCTATGTAGTTATTGATAGTTTTAATTTGATAAGCCATGGTCATACTTTTGTTTTATTCTTAAACACCATTTCTTTCATTCTTTGGACATGTTTATAGTAGTTGGTTTATTGTCTTTCTGTGGGGTACCTCAGAAACAGGTTCTGTTGACTCTTTTTTCTCCTGTATATGGGTAGCACTTTTCTGGTTTTTTTGCACATCTCCTAATTTTTTCAAACAGTTTAGATCATATATTGCAACAACTCTAGATTCTGATTCCACTCTCCCCTCCCTCCAGGGTTGTTGTTTCTTTTTGTAAATTTTTTGTTAATTTACTCACTGACCCTTCCGTACTAATTCTTTAGGATAGTTTCTTCCAAAGTATGTAGCCAAAGATGTTTTTCCTCATTAAAAAAAAATCTTGTTTTCAATTTTTAAGGCTGAATTCCTAGGGTTGCCACTGGGTCAGCATCATGTGGCGATCAGCCAATTACTGGTCAGTGTCTGTGCTTAAACATGTTGATCCACAAAGCTAATGGTTCCATGTCTGAGGTGGGAAATCCATTGAATGTTCAGGCAGTTTACAGGTTTTCTCTGGTCTCTGCTTTCTGCCAGCGGTTCCTGTTTCTCCTTTGAGCATTACATTCTGTTAGAGAGGAGAAGCATCTTACGCCAGGCAGCGCTGCTATAATAGAATGCCTGAGACTGAACAATTTATAAGGAACAGAAATTTATTTCTCACAGTTCTGATGACTGGGAAGTCTAAGATCAAAGTGCTGGCAACTGGTGAAAATCTAGTCTCTGCTTCAAAGATAGTGCCTTAAATGCTGCGTCCTCCTGAGCGGTGGAACCCTGTGTTGTCACATGACAGAAGAGCAGCAGAGACCGCATCCACACCTGGAAGCCCTTCATACAGCAGCTTTAACCTTGACCTAAACACCTCCCATTAGGCCCCACCTCCCAACATCACTGCTTTGGAGATTAAGTTTCTAGTACATGCATTTTTGGGAGATACATTTAGATCATAGTAACAGGATAGCCAGGGTCCTCTCCAGTTTGGTCTGGTACATTTCTGGATGTCAATAAATATACTTTGAAAATATAATAATATTTCATGATATAATATTTTAAAAATATAATATTTTAAAATATTTTTAAAAGTATCTTACTGATACCAATATTTAATCTTTAATCTTTTAAATAATGTTCAAGTGGACTTTCTTTTCCTTAAAAGTTTATTCATATTTGCATTTTTTAAAAGTCTGGGTTCTTATAAATAGACTGATAATACAAAAATACCAATATATTGTGGTCAATCTTAGAAACCCACAACTCCAATAAAACTCCTTTAGACTTATCTTCCTCTCCCCTGCATCCACAAAGTAGAGAATGCAGTCCTTCAATTTTCAGGAGCCCATTGCTTATATGTTTTTGGCACCTCTTCCCCAGTTCTTCCCAGTATTATATTTCCCTGTGTCTTAACCACCTACTTGCACTATAAACACCTTAGAGCAGAGGACTGCCTCTTTCTTCCATCTCTAAGCTTGCCCTGTCCCCTGCACCCAGTCCCACACATAGTAGGTACTCAGAAGGTGTTAAGTGGGATTTTAGCTGGCTGGAAAAGCAGCACTCCCTCTTTGCTTCCCATTCCTTATATGGGCCACAAAGCCCCTGTCTCCAAGGCCCTTTGTGTCTGTGACATTCTCGGGCTTATGCTTCTTGTGAACATTTGTGGGATATTAGTCATCTTATGTAGAACAGGATATATCTGTCACTTCTTCTCTGTGAATCCCTCCTTTCAACAAGATTTATTTTAAGAACTGTGTGAAAAGAGAAATTTTCACAGGCAACCCTGTGAAAATCCAGTCATTTGTCAACATATGGGATTAAGTGCCCTGAGTTCCCATCCAGCTGTCCTGGCCCTGCCCACCAGGGGGCCCCTCTGAGGAGGCAGCGTCCAGGCAGCGGTCTGAGTCAGCCGCAAAGGTGCATCTTAGGGCTCCTCCTGTTTCCTTGCTCTCCAATGCTCCTGGCATGGTGGGTTCTCCGTTCTCTTGAACAAGGCAGCTGAGGAGCACAGGTGAGACCTCATTGAATCCTTAAGGCTGCCTTCAGAGATCAAAATGACCCTGCTACTGAAACCGAAGGGAAACTGAAGCACACAGCTAGAATGTAGTGGGGCTGGACTTTGAGCTGAGGCCCTTTGCCTCCACGTCCAAGGCTATGTCCATTAGCCTGAGCTGCTGTGAGCAGCAGGGGCCACTGGCTTGCTCTTGAAATGACAAGTTGGTGAGCTGCAAGATTTCATTGAGTTTGGAGCTGATGGAGCCAGATAGCTTTTGGGCAAGAACCAGAGGTCTTTGAGGAGATGCAGGAGGGAAGAAGTTATCACCCAAACCGCAGCTGGGGGCAAGGCTCCCTGACTCCCATCCTGCCAAGGGAGGCAGTGTGGCGTGTGACCACTCCATGGGGAAGTGGTGCCCCCTTGTCTTTGGCTGTTCGCAATCCCTGCATAATGGATGGCCACGCTGGGCCTCAGTTTCACTATCTCTGAACTGAGGTGGGTGAGTTCAATAAGCCCTGCACTTTCCCCAAGATCAGAAGAGGGAAGGCTCTCTTTTCAAGGCTGGAGTTAGTAGCAAAAGAGTAGAGCGGCTTCCTCCTCCGCGCTCTGGGATGGCACATGTTGGGTGAGAAATGTTGGGGGCTTGATTGGGAGCTGCCACACTCATTGCACACGGCTGCGTGCATCAGCTGCGAGGATTCACACCACATCCTCCAGACACCCCCACTGGGAGTTTCTATAGCAACTTTCCGAGAGGAATTTCCAGGGCTTGCAGATTCTGTCATAGTAACCCAGTGAGGGAAGAAAGTGCAGGGTGTGTGAGGAGGGGGGCAAAGGATCCGTGTGTGCTGAGGTCCCTGTGAGGCCAGGAGAGCAGAGTGGGTGGGCTCTGGGAACGGCCACAGAGTTGAGTGGTCAGGGGCTATGCTCCAGTCTTCTTTCACCTCCTTAACAACAGGCAGGTCACAAGTCATCCCTGAAGGTCTCACTTTAGATCGTAAAATGCACCTCAAAGATGGTCATGAGGATTAAATGAAAGAGACTTGAAGGCTTCTCATCTATCTTTCCTGAGGATTAGGGCAGGACAAGCTGGGAGTGTGATTCCAGTGGCGGGCTGCCTGTGGGTGTCTATAGAATAGAAATGAAATTATGCAAGCAGATGGCTTGATGAAGAGACAAAAATATGAATATAAAACACTCTAGCCATGGAGATGCTAATTTATTTTTACTTTTAATAATGATACAACTTGTGATATCAAAGGTGTTTTCTTGCTTTTAGAGATCTTCAGCCCTCAAAATAAAATCTTTCAACAGAACACAGTTCCAAATCACACAAAAACATTCTGAATTGGAGGATCAGCATGCCTGCCTCTTAACATGCAAGCACTGAGCATGAGCAGTTTATCCCAACAATGAATCCACACTGCAGATGTACTACACACACAGCATTCTAGGGAATGGAGAAATGAAATGCACAAAGAGCCCTGCCCTCGAATTGGTAGTGACTAGTGAAACGGTCCTTATAAATGTTATACAATTAATCAAGAAAAAAGGGAGGGTAGAAATAGCTGAGCATACTCAGCATTAATCACTAAGTTCACTTGTTCTCTGACCTGCTTCCTCAGAGCTGTTTGCTGTCTGTTGCCCTGGAATCATGTAGATTCTAGCTTAGAGGTCCCTGTAACTGCTCTGTAGATAACAACCTGGGCATTGTGAAACGTTAAGTTTTCCATCTGAGATATTCTTTCAGGTATTGCAAACCAATGAAACTACTGACTCAGCGTGTCCAAAGTGCCCCATGAGAAGCTGACTCACCAGATGCAGTTTCTACATCCTAATGATTTCATTCCCTTTACTTGGCCAGTCAGTGACCCAATTTTCCAGCCCCTTGCCCTCCACAATGATTTTTTTTTTTTAAATCCTCGTCTAGAACTCCTTGGGGAGATGGATTTGAGGGTCCCTCCCATCTTCTCACTCAGCCATCCTATCAATCATCATTAAGCTCTTTCTCTGCTGCAAACCCTACTGTCTCAGTGTATTGGTATGCACCTGCACAGTGGACAAAGAAACCCGTTGGTCCTGTAACAATAGCAGGGAAGACGAGACAGATTAACCATTGCAGGGATAGCTAGATATATTTAAAGGAAGACAGAAATGCCTCTGGTGGCAATGTCCAGCCGGGTCTCCAGTGTAGCAGAGCTAAGACTGAAGCCAGGCTCTGGGGGAGGGTGAATCACAGCAGAAACATGAAAGTGCAGGAGGGTGAAGATGGGGGTGAAGCTGCAGGCTCATCCCATTCTGCTTATGCCCCTCAAAGCAATCACGAGTAAGCCCCTAACCTGCAGGCCTCGGCTTTCTTCTCTAGCAGACAGTAGTAATACCTCTTCTTTAAGCCCCTATGGGGATAATTTACATCAAGAAGTCATCCCAGGTCCTGGCATACAAAAAAGCACTTAACAGATTATAAGACAAACAATAAAAAAGTAAAAGCCATGCAAGCTGAAAATGAATTTAGAATCCTACCTTACACTGTTTAAGGACAACAGTTGCTGTGAATGCGGAGGACAATTGGATGACTAGACCACTTTGGGACATTTTTCTAAAAGTTCTCTGGTGAAATTTAATTTGTCCATTCTCAGCCACACCATGCACTGCTCTGCCCTGGGACAGCCAGTGGAAGGCACTTGGAGCCCTTCCTCAGGACCAATGTTGAAACAAGCCTTCTTGCTCAGAGTCAGGGGTGCTAAGTAAGTGATCCAAGCTTTGCAGACAGATGTCTTTAGTCTTTTCAGCACAATGTGGATCATTCATACTGCTAGGTATTAGGGAGGATACAAGACGACGTGTTCTGCCTTCAGGGAGTTGGCATAGGATCAGGAAAGGAGTGTGTTGAACAGAGGAGCTGCAGAGCTCACATGATCCTGGGGTGGGACAGACACCATGGAGGAGGCCAGCCCTGTTGCTGCTCCATCCAGACTCCTTGGAATCCCATTGGTCAGCACTGGGCCTCTCCAAAAGCTTACTTTTGACCCTGATAGCAGGCATCTGTGATGCTTCTTCAGATAACTTTCCCTAGGCTACTCTGCTTCTGTATTCAGAGCACATCCCCCATGACAACCCTCAGCTTAGGAAATTTGAAAGGGAGTCTACATGGGATGTTTCTACGGTATAATTTACACCTAGACTTTATCCAGGAGGTGCATATCATGGCAGGTATAAGGATGACTGCAATTGGGGTTTGCAGTAGGGGAGAGAGATGGGGCTCATCTCTGAATGCAAAAGGAAATGGGGAAATTTATGGCCAGCGAGCATGGTAGGGATCAGAGAGTAGAAAATTACTAAGAGGTAATCAGAATCAGAGGTAAGGAGGGTTGGCCAAGGTGATCAGACATCACCTGGGGGATGGTGGAGGAGGAAGAACCTGATCAGATATCAAGGATGATCAGATATCAACGGTGGCATGTTCTGGCTAAACCAACTTAGAAGGATTCTTGCTAACATTGGACAATGTGGAGAAATAGTCACTATAAGGACATAAAATTGGTTGATGCTATGGATGTGTTGAGGAAATAACAAACTTAAGTGAGCCTACTGATTTACGGCACAGTGGTAGATCCAATTGCAGCTGGCTGGATGTGCTGTCTTTACAAGGGTATTCAATGTAGTTTCTAGTATGTGGCATGCAGCTTTTGATCTAGTAAATGCATTTTTTATTAGAATGTATCTTTAGAGCAATTTTCGGTTCAAAGCAAAATTGAAGAGAAAACACAGAGGTTTCCCACATACTCCCTGCCCATCTATATATAACCTTCTCCACTATTAACATACCACACCAGAGTGCCAATTGGAGTGAAATATAGACACCTCACATTCCTTTTAGTCCCTTTATCTTCTACTGTATATAACATAGTTGTCTTAAATATTTTCTATAATAGATTTAAAACCACATAAGATAGTGTTATAGAGAGTGTTATAATTTTTGCTTTGGCTGTCAAACATAATTTAGAAAACTCAATAGGAGAAAGAAAATGTATTATATTTATCTATTTTTAAAATTCTTTCCACTGTTCTTTTGCCCTTTCTCGTGTTCCCAGTTTCCTCCATCATTTCTTTCTGTTTAGAGAACTTGGTTTAGCTATCTAATATACTTTCGATATTTGTCCCCACCCAAGTCCCATGTTTAAATGTAATCCCCAACGTTGAAAGTGGGGACTAGTGGGAAGGGTTTGTATCATGAGGACAGATCCCTCATGATGGCTTGGGCCATCCCCTTGATGATAGGTGGGCTCTTGCTCTGAGTTCACATGAGATCTGGTCGTTTAAAAGTGTGTGGCACTCCCCTCAAATCTCTCTCTTGCTCCTGCTTTTGCCATGTGAAGTGCCTGCTCCCCTTTTGCCTTCTGCCATAAGTAAAAGCTTCCCTCCTCAGAAGAAGGTTCTAGTATTTTGTTTCCTATATAGACTGCATAAATGTGATCCAACTAAACTTTTTTCTTATAAATTACTGTATTAGCATGTTTTCACACTGCTGTAAATAACGACCTGAGACTGGATAATTTATAAAGGAAAGAGGTTTAATTGACTCATAGATCTGTATGTCTGTGAGGCCTAAGGAAACTTACAATCATGGTGGAAGGGGAAGGGGAAGCAAAGCATGTCTTACACGGCAGCAGAAGAGGTGGGGGTACTGCCAAACACTTTTAAACCATCAGATCTCATGAGAGCACACTCACTATCACAAGAACAGCATGGGGGAAACTGCCCCCATGATACAATCACCTCCCACCAGGTCCCTCCCTCAACACATGGGGATTACAATTCAAGATAAGATTTGGGTAGGGTCACAGAGCCAAGCTATATCACTTACTCAGTCTCAGGTATTCCTCTGTAGTGATGCAAGAACAGCTTAACAGAAAATTGGTACTGAGGGGTGGGACATTGTTATAAAGATATCTGAAAATGTGAAAGCAACTTTGAAACTGGGTAATAGGTAGAGGACAGAAGAGTTTGGAGGGCTCAGAAGAAGACAGGAGGTTGAGGGAGAATTTAGGACTTCTTAGAGACTGGCTAAATGGTTGCAACCAAGATGCTAATAGAATTACGAACAGCGAGGTCCAGGCTGCCAAGGTCTCAGATGGGAATAAGGAACTTACTGGAAAATGGAACAAAGGGCATGCATATTATGCCTTAACAAAGAGCTTGGCTGCATTCTGTTCACATTCTGGGGATCGGTGGAAGTTTGAACTTGAGAATGATGACCTAGGGTATCTGATGGAAGAAATTTCTAAGCAGCACAGCATTTAAATGTGGCCTGGCTGCTTCTAACAACCTACATTCAGATGTGGGAGCAAAGGAATGACTTAAAATTGCAACTTATATTTAGAAGAGATGCAGAGTATGAAAGTTTGAAAAATCTGCAGCCTGGCCATGTGACAGAGGAAGAAAAAGCTGTTTTAGGAGAGGAATTCAAGCAGTCTGCAGAACAACACTTACTAGAGATATTTGAATAATCAAAAGGAGGCAAGTGCTGACAGTCAAGACAATGGAAACAAGTCCTGGTAGGCATTGTAAGGATTATCTGGGCCAGCCCCTCCCATCATAGGCTCAGAGGCCTAGGAAGGAAGAATGATTTCATGGGCCAGGGCCCCTGCTGTCCTGCACGGCCTTGGAACACTGCTCCCTGAATCCTGGCTACTTTGGCTCCAGCACCAGCTGGGGCTCAAAGAGGCCCAGGTATGGCTCAGGCTGCCATTTTGGAGAATGCAAGCCACAAGCCTTGGTGGCTTCCATGTGATGTTAAGCCTGCAGGTGCACAGAGTGCAAGAGTGGTGGATTCTTGGAAGCTACCACTTAGATTCCAGAGGATGTACGGAAAAGCCTATGTGGGCTGGGCGTGGTGGCTCACACCTGTAATCCTAGCACTTTGGGAGGCTGAAGGATCACGAGGTCAGGAGTTCGAGACCAGCCTGGCCAACATAGTGAAATCCTGTCTTTACTAAAAATACAAAAAAAAAAAAAAAAAAAAAAAAACTGGGCATGGTGATGTGCGCCTGTAATCCCAGCTACTCAGGAGGCTGAGGCAGGAAAATCTTGTGAACCTGGGAGGTGGATATTTCAGTTAGCCAAGATCATGGCGTTGCACTCCAGCCCGGGGGACAGTGCAGGACTCGATTAAAAAAAAAAAAAAAGTCTGTGCGTCCAGGCAGAAGCCTGCTACAGGGGTGGAGCCCTCACAGAGAACCTCTACTAAGGCAGTACAGAGGGGAAATGTGGGGTTGGAGGCTTCACACAGAATCCCCACTGTGGCATTGCCTAGTGGAGCTGTGAGAAGGGGACACCGTGCTCCAGACCTGAGAATAGTAGATCCACTGACAGCTTGTACCTTGCATCTAGAAAAGCCACAGACACTCAACTAGCTTTGAGAGCAAACTTGGGGACTGAAATCTGCAAAGCCACAAAGGTAGAGCTGCCCAAGTCCTTGGGAGCCCACCCCTTGCACCAGTGTGCCCTGGAGGTGGCACTATTTTGAAGCTTTAAGATTTAATCACTGTGCTCATGGGTTTTGGACCTGCTTGGGGCCTGTAGCTCCTTTCTTTTGGCCAATTTCTCCCTTTTGGAATGGGAATGTTTACCCAAATGCCTGTTTATACATTGTATCTTGGAAGCAAATAAATTGCCTTTGATTTTGTGGGCTCATATATTGAAGGGAATTGCCTCATCTCAGGTGAGACTTTGGACTTTAGACTTTTCAATTAATGCCAGAATGAGTTAAGACTTTAGGGGACTGCTGGGAAGGCATAATTGCATTTTGCAATGTGAGGACATGGGATTTGTAGAGAGGCCAGGAGTAGAATGATATAGTTTGGATATTTGTCCCTGCCCAAATCTCATGTTGAAATGTAATCCCCAATGTTGGAGGTGGAGCCTGGTGGGAAGAAGTTTTTGGATCATGGAGGCAGATCCCTCATGAATAGCTTGAGCCATCCCCTTGGTGATAAGTGAGCTTTCACTCTGAGTTCATATGAGATCTGGTCATTTAAAAGTGTTGGCACTCCCAACTCTCTCTCTCACTTCTGCTTTTGCCATGTGAAGTGCCTGCTCCCACTTTGCCTTCTGCCATGAGGCCTTCCCAGAAGCAGATGCCAGCACTGTGTTTCCTGTATATCCTGCATAAATGTGATCCAATTAAACTGCTTTTCTTATAAATTACCCAGTCTCAGGTGTTACTTTACAGCAATGCAAGAACGGCCTAACACATCATCCTTTTAGGGTAAGTTTACTTTTGAAAAATTATCTTAGTTTTTCTTCATCTGAGAACATCTTGATTTTCCTCTTATATTGGAAAGATATTTTCACTGGATATAGAATTCTGAATAAACTATTTCTTTTGTTTGTTTGTTTTTAGCACTTGAAAAATCTTTTACCATTTCTTTCTAGCCTCCAATATTTATGACAAGAAATTGACAATAATTCAGATTGTTTTTCTCCTATGGGTAATGTGTTATTTCTCTGTGGCTGCTTTCAATATTTTTTCTTTCTTTTTAGTTTTTGGAAGTTTGGCTATGATGCATCTTGATGTGTAGTTCTCTGGGTTTCTTGTTTACAGTTCGCTCAAAGCTACAGTTTGGTTTGTTTGATCCTCCAGAGCTCATCTGAAATCTGATCCCCAGTGTTGCAGGTGGGGCCTAGTGGGGGACTCATGGGGGAAGATCCCTCATGAATGATTTGGTGCCATCCTTGTTGTAGTGAGTGAATTCTCACTCTGTTAGTTCCCATGAGAGCTGGTTGTTAAAAGGAGCCTGGCCCTACCCTTTATCTCTTTCTCATTTACTCCCTCACCATGTGATCTCTGCACATATCAGCTCCCCTTTTTCTTTCACCAGGAATGGAAGCATCCTGAGATTCTCACCAGGAGCAGATGCTGATGGCATACTTCTTCTATAGCCTGCAGAACCATGAGCCAAATAGACCCCTTTTTCTTTATAAATCACTCAGCCTTCCATATTTCTTTATAGCAACACAAACAGACTTAGACATGTACCTTCTTGAATCCTTTGCTATGGAAATTCTCAGCCATAATTCTTTGAGTTGTTTTTCAGCTTTCTCAAATTCCTGCTCTTCTTTCAGGACTGTGATGACACACTGTTAGATTTTTGTTATAGTCCCACAAGTCCATGAGGCTATGCCAATTTTTTAATAGTCTGTTTTCTCTGTCATTCAGGTAATTTCCATTGTTCCCACCTTCGAGTTCACTGATTCTTTCCTCTGTCTACTTGTACTTGCTGTTGAATCCATCCTTTGATTTTTCTAAATTTTATTTTGTCTATTTTATTTTTGTGTTCTAAAATTTCCATTTGGTTTTCCTTTCTAAGGCTTTCTAATTCTTATTTTTTTCTTTTGTCCCATTGTATTGTAATTGCTCAGTGAAGAATTTTTCTTATGCCTGCATTAGAACTTTTTTTTTTTTTTTTTTTTTTTTTTTTTTTTTTTTTTTGAGATGGAGTCTCGCTCTGTCATCCATTCTGGAGTGCAAATGGTGCAATCTCGGCTCATTGCAACCTTCACCTCCTGGATTCAAGTGATTATCCTGCCTCAGCTTCCCTAGTAGCTGGGATTACAGGCACGCACCATCACGTCTGGCTAATTTTCATATTTTTAGTAGAGACGGGGTTTCGTCATGTTGGCCAGGTTGGTCTCGAACTCCTGACCTCAAGTGATCCACCCATCTCAGCCTCCCAAAGTGCTGGGATTACAGATGTGAGCCACCGTGTCGGGCCTCTGCATTAAAACTTTTGTCAGATAATCCTAACATCTCTGTCATCCAACTGTTGGTATTTACTGATTTTTTAAACCTCAAGTTTATGTTTTCCTGATTCTTGCTATAACTAGGGACTATTTTTATTGAAAACTGGATATGTGCAGTATTATGATAGTCTTGGTATTATTTAGGTCTTCTCTTTCAGATGGTTGCTTCTGACATCACTCTGGTGGAGGAAGGTGGACCTCTGCCATGCAGCAGCTGGTGGATGTAGAAGTCCAGGTCCCTCACTCATCCTCCAAGAACACCCAAGAGACTCCCCATTACTGCAGAGTGGGGTTTCTGACTCTTTGACAGACCTCCACTAAAATCACCCTGGCTGGTCAGAATAACAGTGCCTCTTATTCCCCACATGACCTGTGCTGACACCACCTCGAATTGGCTTTATGATGCCCAGGTGGTAGTGGAAGTTTTGGCTCCCAAGCAAGTCTCTTTTACGTCACTTTAGGGTGGAGGAAGGGCACCTCATCACTGCCAGAGGAGAGTGGAAATTCAGACTCCCCACTGGGCCTCCATGTGACCTCCACTGACACCACAAAGGGAAAGGGACTGTCGCCTCCTAGAGATGAAAATTCCAGCTCTTGACTTGACTATCTCTGATACCACCCTGATGTTGGGAAGGAGGATTGGGGCACCTGATTGCAGCTTAGTGAGAGTAGATCTGTAGGCTCCCTGCTACCCCTCACTAGTGTGGATGTGGGTGAGGCCACAGTTTGTTTTGTGGTATATGGTGGAAGTTGAGTAATGACTGTTTTAACGTTTTCTACCTTGCTAGGTTAAACGTTTCCTGACCTTTAACTAGAGAGAGAAGGCTTTTGTTGTGTTGTTTGCTTGTTTTTATTTTCCCCCCTTTTCACCCATGGTCTGTGAATCGTCAGCTTCTCTAGCTTTAAGCCTTGGATATGTGAAATAGAAAGAAATCCCAGAGTTCTCCATGTGTTCTTCTGGTTCTGGGGTTTCTAATATGTGTTTCCTTCCACCTTTTAGAGCCAGGGATTTTAGATGTACTTAGTCGGAGGAATTAGGAAAAGTAAATCGACTCCACTTTCCCAGAGGTGGAAGTCTCAAGCACATTTTAATGAAATATTTTATCTAGCTTTTATAATTATGTTTAGGAGTATTGATCAGAATTACATAGTCCATTATTACCAGCAGAACTTGCAACCATTGCTGTTTTCACATAGTTTCATATTTTTGTCTTTTTTATCATTTCAGAAATATGGGATGGAAGAAGGAGTGTAGCATTTGGCCAGTAACCTTTTAAAGGAAGCCTTTGTTAAGCACATGCTGAATGACACTGAAGTCCAACAGTGACAAGGGGAAAAAACCACTGCAGCCAGGGATATGCAGTCTAGGGAGTGGCTACTGTCTACAGCTAGGTAACAATGGAGAATGCTAACTTCTTTTTGAGCAGCTTTCACTCAGAAATAACACCAAACCAATTCTTGTGGGCTTGAAAGATTTTCTCAGGTTTATTAGTCGTAGATCTCCAGAGAAACAGAACCAATAAGAGATATCTATATCTCTATATTAACATATCTGTAGGTATACATATATCTCTCTCTCTATCTATCTACCTACCTACAAATGTATCGTAAGGAATTGACTCACATGATTGTGGAGGCTGAGAAGTCCCCGGATCTGCAATAGACAAGGTGGAGACCCAGGAGAGCCAATAATATAGCTCCACTTTGAGTCTGAAGGCCTGAGAACCAATGGTGGGCCAATGACGTAAGTTCTAATCTGAAAGCCAGCAGGTTTGAAATCCAAAAAATCAATGCCTCAGTTCAAGTCCAGTTGACCAATTGATTATTTTATGAAATCGTGATGAGAAACCACTGGATAAAGGCATCTATAATCAATTATAGACCAAGGTGGCGTAGAACAGTGGAGAAAGAATATGAAATGCTGACTCATTTAATATTGATGTGGAAAAAAATTAATCTTAACCATCACTTCACATTGTACAGAAAAATCAATCCCAAACGGACTTGAATCTAATTGTGAAAGTTAAGACAACAAGGCTTCAAAAGTAGCACAAACTATATTCCTGACCCTATGGTGAGCAAATATTTCTTTAAAAAGATATCACAAAGGAAATTACTTTAAAATTTTACTTTATTAAAACCAAGAATTTCTATTCCATAAAAACAAAACTATATGAGGCAGAAAAAACAGCATGTGAGAAGATGTTTGCAATACACATCTGAGAAGAACCTAAAAATTCTAAAGAGCTTTTACAGTTTAATCAGAAAAAAACATACAACCCAATTTAAAAAATAAGCAATTGTCTTGAATATTTTATTTTAAAAAAATTTCATCCAAGTGCCCTCAAAACATATGAAAAGGTCCTCAGTGTTACAGTCATCGGGGAAGTGCAAACTGAAACCAGCAGCTACCGTTCCGTCCTCCATTCCCAAGTGGTCCAGTGTCAATGAGATTATGGAGCAACAGAAACTCTCATACATGCATTTGGGAATATTACTGTTTGGCGGTATCCACTAGACTTGACAAGGTAATTACATTTGTAGGTATATATACCCCACGCAAATGCACCAAAAGATGCTTATACAAATGCTAGTAGCAGCATTAGTCATAATAACCCCAAACTGGAAACAAGCCAAATATTCATCAATGGTAGGATAAGTAAATATGTTCTGATAAAAATCACAATAAAATACTTTAAGTCCCTGAAAAATAATAAACAACTTCAGTGTACAACTACGTGGATGAATCTCCCAAGCCTAATGTTTGTCACAAGATGCCAGACACAAGAGTATGATGTATATAATTCTATTTATGTAAGGTTCAAAACAGATAGGAGTAATCTATGCCGATAGATGTTATAGCAGTGGATACCTCTTTTAGGATGGGTTAGACACGGGATGAGGGTACCAGAAGGGCTTCTGATGTGTTGGTAATGTTTTATTTCTATAACTGGGTGTTGATTACATGAATATGTTCAGTTTATGAACATTATTTGAGGTAAAATAGAATTTGTGTGCCTTTCCATATGTATGTTACACTGTAATAAAAATTTATTTAAAATGTTTTGTATTATTTTTTCAAGTACAAAAATTGTATGAATTGCATATTAAAAGCTCTCTTCCCCACTTCCCCCCCACCACACATCATGCCCTAGAAAATGCCAACTCTTCTCAGGATGTAAAGAAATACAGTGGTGGTTCTGCATTCACAGTTCAGCTTTCTTCTGGTGCTTGCATGTCCGCTAGAGGACACAGGGAAGGACTCCACATTTAAACATGAAATAAATAACCCAGTGAGGTTGGGGAGATGCCAGGGAAGGGTAACTGTTCGTCAGTGACTTACAAGGTGGTATTTACCTCAACACACTCATTTAGGAATCTCAAAACCTTACAGGTAAATGTTTACCCTCAAGGCTTTAATAAGCATTATTGTTGTTGTTATTAAGATCAATATCTTTTTGGTTGCTATTTTAATGGAATATTTAAAAATTCTATTTCTGGTTCTGCTTGATTTGGTAATTTAAAAGAATTATTTTAGTTTTTTAAAAAGAATTATATATTTTTTAATGCACAAAAGTAATACAAGGCAATTGTAATAAATCAAAATTTAAAAGTACACAAGCTAATAATTCCCCTTTGCTTCCCTTCCCACTCCTATATGTAATGAACCAAACTATTTTCTATTCTCAAACAACTAAATATGAATATACATGGAGAGCCTTCTCCCTTACTTTTTTCACAAATGGAATTAAATCAACTGTATTATACTTCCATTTGCTTTTTAATCTTTTCAATAGCTGCATAATATTCCATAATGTGACAGATTAAAGAATGCCACAAATTATTTGTGGATCCTTCCATTGAGAGGTCTAATGCCCTGGATCCTTAAATCTGGGTTGAACTTGATTACTTGTCTAACCAATAGAATGAGGCAGAAGTCATGCTGCCGGAAGCTTCTGCCTTGCTCTCTGGAACTCAGGTGTCGTGCTGTGAGGAGGTCCAAAAGTTCCACAGAAATCCATGTGGGGAAGATCCAAAGCTCTCAGGTCCAGCCCTGGCTAAGCACCCAGAAAAGGGTCAGCACCAATTGGCCAGCCCACTGAACTTGGTTTTAGCCATGTAAGTGAAATAAGTTTTCAAGGTGAATCCTTTAGCCACAGAAGAGCTGCCCCCATTGATGTTGCACAGAGCAGGGATAGGCTGTTCCTGTCATGTCCCACTCAAATAGCAAATTCTGAGCAAAATACACTGCCATTATTGTATTAAGTTGGTAGATTTAGGGACGGTTGTTATACATCCATATATAACCAGAATACCTAGAATCAGAACAGCTTAATTTACTCATTATTAACTATTACACTATGTATAAACAGATTTTTTTCCCTCCAACTTCTAATATCTTGCAACAAACATCTTTGTGCACTTCTAAGTTTTGGCATTTAAATAATACGCATTGTCTGTTTACTTCACTTGATGCTTTTATTTTATGCTGTTAGTTTTTCTTCAAATGTCTTATGACTTGTGTTTTGTAGTATGTAATTTATAGAAAAGACATAATATTTGGGGTGTTTCTAAGCTTTCAGGCTTGCCCTGCTGCTCTGCCAATCACTCTAATTCTATTTTTTTGGATGCTTTTTGCTAGTGACAGATGCTGACTCCTTTTCTCACACATTAAGGAAAAACACATTTTATTTTTTAAAAAAATCAACAGGATGAGTCATGATACTCTTTAAAATCTAATCTTTGAGAACTCTTCTATCTGCCATCTTGCTACATCAGTCTCTTGTTTGTTTAAAACTAGTGCAAGCAGCAAAGATAACACTCCCTTGAAAATGCTTCCTGAGACCACAAAATATGGGTCCTTTGTAATTTATTCAGAATTTATTTGAATGAAGGAACCATGGCATTGGTATTTTTTTTACTGTCCACTGAGAAAAACAGTATTTTTGCAAGTTTTTTTTCCTCCTCATCATTGTTAACATGATTTCAAAGCACAAGTCTGGAAGTGCTGTGCAGTTAGTCTAATTTCAACTAAATATGCTTGCTGCTTTCAGACGTAGCACATCAGAGCTGATTTGATGCTTGATGTAGCGTTACAGCATCTTTGTGCTAGTTTCTTTCGAGCTCCATGTGAACTAATGTAACAATTCCCCTTGAAATCATTTGATTCCTATTATTTTGGCATATTAAACATGAAAATAACACTTCAGCTTTCTTCCAGTGCTTGTACTTCCTCTAGAGGATACAGGGAGGGACTCCACATTTAAACATGAAATAAAGAATCCAGTGAGGCTGGGGAATTGCCAGGGAAGGGTTACTTTTCGTCAGAGACTTACAAGGTGCTATTTACCTCAACACACTGACCACTTTATGAAACCTGAGTCTCGCCTTGGCAAGATTTTCATCAGCAAACAGGGAATGTGGCCATCTCTCAGGGATGATTCGCCAATCGAGGTAAGAGGAAGCACAAGTAAAAGCTGAATGTCAGCTTGCTCATTTGTAATGACTGATGAGAAACATAAATATATTTATAAATTGTCTCATTTCCTATTAAAAATCTACACTGCAATGTAATGCCTAGGGCAACCACTTAATAGTCTATACAAAGAAATCCACTCAAAACACTATAGAAAAATCGAAATAGAATTGTAAAAAAATGTTCAAACAACCCACAGGAGGCAGAAAGAAGAAAACGGTAAAACAAAGAAAAAAATCAGAGGAAACAGAAAACAAAAAAAAAATTAAAATGACAGATGTAATCCCTAATATATAAGTAATCACATTAAATATAAGTTTTCTAAATATACCAATTACAAGACAGAAATTGACAGGGGGAATTGTAAAATGAGCTATGTGCCAGCTATAAGAATCTCACTTTCAATCTAACATTTTGGTTAGGTTGAAAGAAAAGATTGAAAAACTATATTGCATATAAACATTAATCAAAGGAAAGTTGAAATGTATATGTTATCCTAGAGGGCAGAATTCAGAGTGAAGTAACAGAAAGGAACATTTCCTAATGGTAAAAGGATCAATCCCTCAAGAAATCATAGCAATCCCAAATACCTAATGCACCCAACAGTGAAGCTGCAACATACGTGAATAGAAAACTGATAGAACATTGAAAGGAGAAATAAACAAACTTTTAATGGGAGACTTCAACACTCCTCTGTCAACAATTTATAGAACAATACCAATAACCAACAGGATCTAAACATTTAGAGAACAACTCGCCCAAAAACAGTAGAATCCACATTTTTTTTCAAGCCCTCACAGAACATTTACCAACTCAGACTATATTCTGAGCCATTAAATGAGCCGCAGCAGATACGAAATAACAAAACTCATACAGAGTTGGTTCTGTGGCCATCATGGACTCAAGCTACAAAGCAGTAACTGAAAGATAACAGGAAAATCTCCAAACATTTGAAAACTACGAAATGTGCTTCTAAATAATCCATGACTCAAAGAGGAAGTATTTTAAAATAAATTTAAAAATAGCTTGAACTGAATGACAATGTACCATAGAAACATTTATGGGATGGAGTAGACGTGTGTTTCCCTATTCCTCCTACTTAGTGCAGCTAAAGCTCCTTAACATTATATACAAAACAAACACAACTCCATAAGGTGGAGAAAGGAGGGCGGATCAGTTAGGGCCTTGTGTCCTGAAGAATGACATGATAGTGCGTTTCTTTGCTCTTCTTAGTACCTTAAATATCTCACACTGAGTGCTGCAGAAACCTGAAAATGCCAATAGGGAAATACAGACCCCCTTATCCCCCAGAAAACAAACAAACAAAAACAACAACAACAACAAAAACCCCTGCTTTCTGCAGCCACAGAACAAGAAAAGGGGCAGCCAAACAAGATACAACATTTTTAGACAAGAACCACACTGCTTCAGCCAAACTCCATGGTAATAACCACAGCCCCAGCCCCACTCCAGCAGCAAAGGCCACCTGGTGAGCTTAAGACTACCAACCTTGCCAAACTGTAGCAACTTCTCCCCCACACGGTGGTGATGTCAGAGAAGCCCAGGTGGGAGGTCAGGACTTCCATTGCTGACCAGTGCTAGTGAGACCCCTTCTCTGGCAGTGCCAGTGGGGGCCAGTGGGGAGCTGTGGCTAGGCTCACTGCCTTTCATGGAACTCTTACCCCTGCCCAGCAGTAACAAGAAGCCCCTCCTCTTGGGGGCCAATGGAGCCCAAGCAGGGATCTGAAGTTTGGTCCCCACCTGGCAGTAATGAGGTGAAACCCTCTCTACCCAATCCTTCCTTCAGAGGAAGGCTGCTAAAACAAAACATTTAAATAAGGCTTGGTCTCATAATACCTCAGATATGCAGATATCATTGACAATCCCTCATCATACCAAGAACTAGGAAGATCTCAAATGGAATGACTAAAAAAGATCAATGGACACCAACAAAGAAGTAGCACCAATGTTAGGATTTTCCAGCAAGGATCCTAAGATCCTAAGGCAGCCATCACAAAAATGCTCTTACTAAAAATTTTTTAAAAGAGAGAGAAAAGGCATAAATTATCAATATCAAGAATGAAACGGGATATCAATATAGATCATGCAGGTGGCTTAAGGATAATAAGGGAATATTGTGAACAACCCTACACATGTAAATTTGACAATTTAGATAAAATGGACCAATTTCTGAAAAAACACAATTACTATAATTCACTAAACATGAAACAGATAATTTGAATAATCCTACTTCTATGAAGAAAATTTAATTTGTAATTTTAACCATCCCCCCCTGAAAAAAAATCTTTAGGACCAGATGGTTTTACTGTGAAAATTCTGAATTAATATTAACTCTAAAAAATATCTTCCATAAATTAGAAGAGACAGAAGCACTTCCCAACTCATTTTACAAAATCAGTATTACCTGATACCAAATCCAGACAATGATAGTACAAAAAGAAGAAAATACAGACCAGTATCTCTCAAGAGCATAAACACAAATGTCCTCATAAAATATTAGCAATCAAATCCACCAATGTATAGAAAGCAGTGGAGTTTGTGTCAGGGGTGCAAGGCTGATCCAGTCATTAAAATAAATCAATGTAATGTGCCATATTAACAGGTTAACAAGGAAAACAAGTTTATATCAAATGATGCAGAAAAAAAATTTGACAACTATAACATTCATGACAAAAACTCTCAGCAATCTAGAAAAAGAGGGAAATTACACAATTTGATACAAAGTATTTACAACAATCCTCCAGCCAACATCATACTAAATGGTGAAAGAATGAAGCTTTCCCTAAGATTGAAGACAACCCAGGATGTCTACTTTCACTATTGCTATTCGGTAATAGTACCGGAAGTTCTAGTCAGTGCAGTGAGGCGGGAGAAGAAAATACAAAAGCATATGGGTGGGAGGGAGGGAGGGAAGGAAGGAAGAAAGGAAGGGAGGAAGGGTCAGAGGGAGGGAGGGAGGGAAGAAGGAAGGAAGATAGGAGGGAGGAAGAAAGAAAGGATGGGAGGCAGGAAGGAAAAAAATGGAGGGAAGGAAGAGAAGGTGGAAGGCAGGAGGGAAGGAAGGAAGAAAGGAGGGAAGGAAGGAGGGAGGGAAGGAAGGAAGGAAGGGTGAGACAGAGGGAGGGAAGGAGGAAAGAAGGAACGAAGGAAGATAGGAAGAAAGGATAGCAGGCAGGAAGGAAAAAATGGAGGGAAGGAAGGAAGAAAGGAGAGAAGGAAGGAAGAAAGGAAGGAGAGAAGGAAGGAAGAAAGGAAGGAGAGAAGGAAAGAAGAAAGGAAGGAAGGGAGGGAGGAAGGAAGGAAGACAGGAAGAAGGAAAGGCAGGAAGGAATGGAAGGGAGGGAGGAAGGAAGGAGGAAGGAAGGAAGGAAGGATGAGAAGGAGGAAAGGAGGAAGGAAGGAAGATAGGGAAGGAAGGGAGGAAGGTAGGAAGGAAGGAAGAAAGAAAAGAAGGCAGGAAGGGAAAAAGAAGGAAGAAAGGGAAGAAGGCAGGATGGAAGGAAGGAAAAAAGGCAGGCAGGAAGGGAGGGAGGACAGAAGGAAGATAGGAGGAAGGAAAGGCAGGAAGGCAGAAAGGAAGGCAGGAAAGAAGGAAGAAAGGGGAGGAAGGCAGGAAGGAAGACAGGAGAGAAGAAAGGGAGGAAGGAAGAAAGGAAGGAAGGAAGGCAAGGAAAAAAGGAAGGAAGAAAGGAATGAAGGAAGGAAGTCAGGAAAGCTGACAGGAAAACAGTCTGTATTTTGAAAATAATATAGTAGTCTAGGTAGAAAATCCTAAGGAAGCTTAAAAAATAAATAACCTTCTAGAACTAATAAATTAGTTTGCAGGATACAAACTCAACATGTAAAAATCAATTGTTTATATATACCAGCAATTGACATGTGGAAACTGAAATGGAAAATACAAAGCCAGTTATATTCGCTGAAAATAAAATGAAGTACTTAGATGCAAAACAGAACAAGTGCAAACTCAAAACTCTATGGAATTGCTAACACTGTACAAACATGCCATATATATATACACACACACACACACACACACACACACACAACTCTACACATAACATTTTGAAGAAAGGCTTCTGTGCTTTGCTATAAGTATTTTGATAATATTTTTGTGAATTCAATACTCTGTACTATTGTATTATGTTATCTTTTAAAATTCAAATCCTTAAAAAGGCAGTGTGACAATATCACAATGGATGAGAATACATACTGATGGAACTTCTGTTGCTACATGAATTGATTCAGCCAATTCAGAGAACCATTGACATTTACTTTGAATCTTCAAATTATATTTGAATTGATCAGACAATACAACGGACCACTATTTTATGCCAGGCAGTATCCTAAGTGCTTTTCCGATGTTGGCACATGTAATACCCCTGATACTCTGAAGTACTCACTACCGTCAGCCCCATTTTGCAGTTGAGAAAATTGAGGAGCAAGAGAGTTAAATATTTGCCCAAGATAATACGTTAAGTGGCAGTGAGCCAAGATCCAAACTAAGGGCGTCTTATTCTTCTGTCCACTCTCTTGTTCACTGTACTGTGCAGCCTCTCACTCTACGGCCTCCAAACCCACTCCTAGGTAATATCTTTTCAAAAAGTTTAGAAAGGCCAGGCACGGTGGCTCACACCTGTAATCCCAACACTTTGGGAGGACGAGGCAGGCAGATCATCTGAGATCAAGAGTTTGAGACCAGCATGGCCAACATGATGAAACCCTGTCTCTACTAAAATTACACACACACACACACACACACACACAATTAGCTAGATGTGTGGCATGCACCTGTAATCCTAGCTTCTCAGGAGTCTGAGGCATGAGAATCGCTTGAGCCTGGGAGGCAGAGGTCGCAGTGAGCCAAGATCGCACCACTGCACTCCAGCCTGGGTGACAGAGTGAGACTCCATGTCAAAAAATAAAATAAAATAAAATATAAAATAAAATTTTAAAAAAAAGTTTGTTCCAGGAAGTATACACAGGAATGTACATCGCAGCATTGCCTTGGATTATGTGTGGACAATTCAAATGTTTATAAACAGAACAATGGAAAATTCCATTGTGCATGACATGCCCACACAATGGTTTTATACGGATGTTAATGTCTATAATGACGTGTGACAATATATATAAATCTTGTAATGGTAAGTGAAAATGTGAAAAGCCACAGATAGTTTACAATATAGGAATATTTAAGTAAAGCAAAAAATGAGTAAAACTAATGTATTGTTTAGGCATCCACACTACATGGTAAAAACACTTAAAAAAAAAAAAAAAGAACAAAAAAATAATAACAGTGTTTACCAACAGTTGGAGTGAGAGGGTTGTGGGTCAGTAGGAGTAGCAGTTTGCTTAGCGTGTCTTGGTTATGAAGTTGGGGAGGCTCATGGGTGAACACTGATTTGATGGTCATGCTTCATATCTTGATAAATGCTAAGTATATTTTTGCTTTGTATCAAATACAGAATAAATCTTTAAAAATTAAGGTAGAAAATAGAATAAAATAAAAATAAACAGTAGAGAAAATAAAAGCATGACCCTTTTTATCACCTAATGAGGTGAAAGTTGCCATGGTCTGGATTTTACAAATGGGGGTTTTGGTGTGGCGAGGAGACAAGAGGTAGCCGCCCGAATTTACTCAGCTGTTAAGTGGCAGGTGGGGACTTGAACCTGGTTGTTTGGCTCCAAGTAAGAAATAGAGCCCAGGTGGTCTGGCTCCATAGCCTGGGATAGTGACCATCCTGCTGTGCTGTTGCTTACCCTCCAGAGCTCCCCTTCTGCCCCAGCAGGTCCTAGACCTGAACAACAACCTGGTTTCTTGAAGGAGGTGATACCCATGGCACATAAACAGTGTTGGAACAGAGAGAACTTCCACCCTTCATTCGATGATAGGGTCGGGGTCTGGGGACAGCCTAGGCATGAGCAGACACATTTTCTGTGGCAGACAGAGGAGGCTGGGAGCTGGGCATTGCTCATGGCATCCGTGCAGCTTCAGTGCTCACCATCTGCACCCTCACCCTCACCACCGCCTGCTGGCCACTCAGCAGCCCTGGAGGCAGACACTCCTTTGACAGTTTGACAGGTGATGACGCTGAGTTCCAGCGATGTTGAACCTCAAAGTCAAGTTACCCAACTCTAGGAAGAGGTGAGCTTGGGTAGGGGTAGCTGGACTCCCCAGCAGCACTGGGAATTCTATGCCACATTGCCAGGAATGATAAATAACTCCTTCTGCATTAGGAAACAAGCAGGACTTCCTCAAGACAGACAAATGATTGACTATATAGAATTGTCCAGAATCACACCCCTCTCAACTGGATATGCTTAGATGCAGGAGAGGGACTGGAAGTAGAGGCTGGGTGAGGAGACGTTGGCTTTGTAGTCAATACGCTTCTGTTTTATTTTTTTTTTCTCCAACAAAGGTATTCATGTGTCACACAATTTTTAGAAAAGGTAAAAAGAGATGGTGCTACATATATAATAGAGTTGTTATAAAAGTTTAAATTAAGTTATATAATAGTTGCAGTATCTGGGACATAGTAGGTGCTCGAAATAAACATGATTTTGCAAAGCATCTTAGTCTGTTTGGGTTTCTGTAACCAAAATACCATAGACTGGGAGACTTAACAGAAATGTATTTCTCACAGTTCTGGAGGCTGAGAAGTTCAAGATCGAGGCACTGGCAGATCTGGTGTCTGGTGAGGACCCACTTGCTGTTTCATGGATGACACCTTCTCCCTGTGCCCTCACATACTGGAGGGGGTTGCCGCCTCCCTGGGGCCCCTTTTATAAGGGCAGCAATCCCATTCGTGAGAAACATTCAGACCACAGCATGCATTTAAAATGCTTTACAGAAGCAGATCAAGTGAGGTGGTGATGAGCTCTCAGAGACCCGTGCTCTTCTACAGACTATCTGCAAAGAAGACCTGGCTGGAGGTAGAGAGCGTAAAAGCCAATCGGGACTGCAGCGAATCAGAACAGTCCCTGATTAAAGGTGTTAAAGACGTGACCCACTCCTGGATGCATGCAGTTCAGGGCCTCCCTGGGTCTTGGTTGCATCCTCCGTGAATGTAACAGTCCCGCACACCACGCAGAGCAGGTTTTTTTCACTCGAGCCATGCAAGAGGCATGGGCTCAGCATGCAGCTCTGTCTTCTCCAGCAATCTGTCTGGTCTCTGTCTCTTTAGCTCCAGCCACCTCCATGCACTGCATGGAGCCCCTGCCTGCACTGAGGCCCAGAAGTTCTGCTTGTTCTCAGCCATCACACTCCTGTACTATCTGTGGCTCAGTCTGAAAATAATGATTTAGCATATTTCATCCACTTTTCCACTTGGAGGGAAAGTGCAGCATCGTTAGCTGGTCAGAGCAGGAGATGGTTCTGTGTGTTTTGTCAGCCTTCCAGATGTCCCCAAGCAGCAAGAGAAGGAAATGGTTGCACACAGCCTTTGCCTGGGGCTTCCTATATCCATTGGAAAGAGTGGATCGCATAAGCTCTCACAGAAAGAATGAATGAGCGAGTCCATTGCTTCCCTGAATGGCTCTGTTCTGTTCTGGTGCATCCTCTGCCCGGGACCCACCTGCTAGGGCGCGGCAGAGTGAACAGCTACGTGTCTTTGTTCAGCACCTGCTTAGTGCCAGGACCTTTCTCTCTGCTTGGGAAATTGCCTTCTTTGTTTCACAGAGGATGAAGCCGAGGCTCGCAGGCTGAATTCTGGTGGCCCAGTTTTCCAGCTTGGGCTCCTTCCACCTGCAGAGTGGTCCCATCTCAGTGCTGCCCACGCTGTTGGGAGGGGTGTTGGCAAAGGCAGATCAAGAGTCACCAGGCAATTCCTTAGGAGCCTGAAGTCTGCAATCCTCTAGTGAAGCTTTTCAGGCGAATGTCCTTCACACCCCAGGAATTCTAGAAACGTTGAGCCCCTAACCTGGGAGGCGGGGTTGGTGCCTGGGACAGAGCGTGGGCCTAGTGACCCTCTGGTCTGAGAGAGAGGGTGAGGTGGGAGGACCATCCACTCTGGAAGACGTGGGCTGGCCTTGCAGACTGAAACCTCTCCTGCAAAGTGATGTGTGTCCTGGACCTGCAGGGAGGGAGGGGCCTCCGGAAGCCAGGCCGATTGCCAGGCCCTGTCTGGCTTTTTCTTGCCAGGAATCTGGCTGTCTTGCTCCACATGGATGACTGAAGTCATTTGAAGAGGGTCCCCCAGGGAGTCATCAGGCCTCTGGTGGAACTGCAGGGGCTCCGGGGAGGGGAGGGAGCGGCCTGAGGCCTGCCCCAGACCACTGCAAGCCTGGGTGCTTGGAAAGGAGAGGGCCACTAGCATGGCTGTTAGGGGCCGCTGCTGGGGGCACTGGCAAGGGACCTACTGAACAGCTTCACCCAGTGGGCCACGCACCTGACAAGCATTCAGCAGCCACTCTTTCTGTCTTACAGGAAAGTCCTGGCGGGGAGCAAGGTTGCTTTGGCCTGAGGTCAAACCATCCTGATCTGCATATGTCTACAGTTATTGATCCTTCTGTGAGGTAAAGCAAAGAATTGTATAAAAACAATTCAGAGCTGCTGAAGATGTGACACGTGCCAGATCTGGGAACGGCGATTTTCCTTTGCAGCTTCAACAAGAGAAGAAATCTCACCGGGGGAGGAAGGGGGTCGCTGAGCGTCCTCGGCCAGTGGATACCTTACTTTGTGGCGCCACCTAACGGCTAAAGGTAAAAATTGCAACTCTTAAAGATTCCTCCAGCAGAGGAAGAGGTGGGAAGGGGCCGTCGGGATTTGAAGAGCAGGGGGAGAGGTTTTTTGGAAGATTTGTTTCCTGCTTTCTGGGCACATGCACCTAATGACGATACAATCCTACGACCCATCTCTGATTCTTTCCCTGACCCACTCTGGTGTAGCCCTGCGGAGATAATTGGCAATTGCAAAGTCACCTGCCTTTGACTTTTGACCCAGTAACCCAGGAAATCGTGCGACAGATACTCTGGCAAGAAATATGAGTCGGTTTTACACGTGCCACATCCCACCGAATATTTTGTCATCGTAAGAGACTCAGAGCGATTCACATGTGCATCAATGAGGGCACTAATGGAAGCACCCCTCGTACATCCCACAGTTACAGCCAGCAGCGCTCAGGCTGTGTGGCTGCCGCGAGTGCCCCTGAACCCCCTGAGCCCCAGTGGCTGGCGACAGCCCCGCTCCACCTCGCCTTCATCCAAGACCTGCGCCGCGGGGCGGCAGCCATCTGGAGCACGGCTGGCCACGGTGAGCCCTAAGCTGGTGGGTGACACTGCGTCTGCGCACACTTCATTGCTCAAAGCCAATGGTGTGTGCTGACTGGGTGTGCCTGCTAGTGTGCTGTGTTCCTGCTGGGTGCCAGCATGCACACTTCCTTTTTGCGCTCAGTGTTGTGTGCCTGTCACTGTGTGTCCAGTATTGAGTTATGTGCATGGTGTTATGCACCGGGCATGGTGTGTCCGACTTTGTTTGCCCAGTGTGGCGTAGCCAGCATCTGTGTCCAGCCTGTGTTCTTGCCATGTGCCCGGCCCTGCATGCCTCGTGTGGCACCTGGCTGTGTGCTCTCCGCATTGTATGCCGGGTTCGTTTGCTCCCCTGGGTGAGTCTTGCAGTGTAATCCTGGAGCTTATGCCCTGTGTTGTTTGCCAACTGTGTGTGCAGCTACTGTGTGTACCTGGTGCTGTGTCCCTGCTTGTTCATGCCTAGTGGGCATGCCCAGCATTGCGTGCCTGGTGTTGTGTACCTAGTCATGTGTGCCCAGTATTGAGATCCCAGAGTGTCTACCCTGTCTGGGTGCCTGCGTTATGTGTCCAGCCCTGCGTGCTCAGGTTTGTGCATCCAGTTTGGTGGGCCCAGAGTGTGCCTGGCATACGGGCTCAGTGCTTTCTCCCTGGCATTTTGTGCCTGGCATGTTTGCCCAGCACTGTGTGCCCTGAACGTCTCCCAGAGGCTGCGCCTACTATGGTCTGGCATTGCACGCTCATTGTTGTATACTTACTGTGTGTGTCCAGCATGGGGCGCCAGCATTGTTTTCCTGGCCCTGTGGTTCCAGAGTTCTCCTCCTGCACTGTGTGCCTGGTGTTGTGTGGGTGGAATTACAGGGCTGGTGTGTACGTGGCTGGTGTGTGACCCAGCCTTGTGAGCTCAGTGTGGTGCCTCTGGAGTGCCTGGCCCGGAGTGCCTGCTGGTGTGTGTGTGGTATGTGTTTGGCATCGTCTGTCTGAAGTTTTGTGCATAGTGTTGTATTCTCACCATGTGTGCTGGCATTAGTGCCTGGACTTGTGTGCCTGGCATTGCACCCTGGCTTCTGTGCCCAGCATGGTGTGTGCCAGGGTTTTGTGCCCGACAGGGAAGCCAAGCATTGCGTTTGGTGTGTGTGTTCAGCGTGTGTTACAAGCAGGGGCTCTTGCCGTGTGTGCATTGTGTATGTGACGCTGTATCCCCAGAGTGTGTGTAGTATCTGTGCCTGGTGTGTGCCCGATGTTGTGTTCCTGCAGCATCTGGTGTTGTCCCCAGTGTGTGCCATTTTGTATTCCCAGCGGGTGTGCCAGTTTGTCTGTCATGGTATGCCTGACCTTGTATGCCCAGAGTTGTGTGTCCAGCGTGTCCCCAGCTTCAGTGTCTGTGGCTGGAGAGTGTGCCTTTCCTTCTGTGCCTGGTGTTGTGATCCAGCATGGTTTGTGTGGCTGTGTATGCTTGGCAAGTGTGCCCACTCCTGTGTGCCTGGTGCTGCATGGCTAGCATGTATACATCGAGTTGTTTGGCTGACGGTGTGTGCCCAGAATTTTGTGCCCACTGTGTGGGCCTGTGTTGTGTGTCCTGTGCTGTGTGCTCTGTTGTTAGCCCTGTGTGTGCTGTGTGTCTTGTGCTGTGTGTCTTGTGCTGTGTGTCCTGTGCCGTGTCCTGTGTGGTATGCCGTGTCCTGTGTGGTGTGCCGTGTGCTGTGTGCCCTGCAGCGTGTGTCCTGTGCTGTGTGGTCTGTTGTTAGCCCTGGGTGTGTGCCCTGTGTTGTGTACCCAGTACTTCTGTGTGTCCTGGGCTGTGTGGTCTATTGTTAGCCCTGGGTGTGTGCTCTGTGTGTCCTGTGCTGTGTGCCCTGTGTTGTGTACCCA
Source organism: Macaca nemestrina (assembly GCF_043159975.1). Classification (NCBI taxonomy): domain Eukaryota; kingdom Metazoa; phylum Chordata; class Mammalia; order Primates; family Cercopithecidae; genus Macaca; species Macaca nemestrina. The sequence continues at coordinate 172,197,154 of NC_092131.1, forward strand.
GTACTTCTGTGTGTCCTGGGCTGTGTGCCCTGTGTTGTGTACCCAGTACTTCTGTGTGTCCTGGGCTGTGTGTCCAGCGTGGTGTGCTGCCCCACTGCGCTGAGTCCCAACACCCACCTGTGCGCCTGGCACTGCCCCGTTGTTGGGGAGGACACCCTGTGTGCCTGTCCTCGTCACCTGCTGGGGCAGAGCTGAGGATCCCGGCATGGCCTCTGCCCTCACCTCCATTGCAGGTTGCGCTCCTTCCTGGGGAACTCCTGCCTGGCAGCTCCCCACGTTTAGCCTGTTCAAGGGATCAGCTTCCACCCCAGGCACTCTCCATTTATTTGAGGAGTTCCCGCAGGATGAGGCCCTTAAGGGACTCCCTCCTCTCTACTGGGGATACCCCTGAGCAGGTGGGGACTCCTGTCCTTCAGCTCTTCCCCAGCCCTGGCCAGAGATTTCCCTCCTCTGTGGAGGTGGGCTCGGGCAGGCCTCGCTGGGGAGCTCACAGGGCCCTGCGCACGGGACTCTGTAGGCCCAGCCAGTCCTGACTCCAGCGTGAGCCCCGCACCTGGATGGGAAGTGCCCTGAGCGCTCATTTCCTGCCTCCTCCAGGACTGGGGCTGGCGCCTCCTCCAGCCTGGCATCTGGCCGCGGCGGTCTCCCCAACCAGCCACCAGGGGGCAGAGTCACCTCTGTCCGCGCCACGATCCTCCCTCACCGCTTCAATTGCAGGACAACGGGCATCTTGCCTGAGGGCGCCCTCAGATCCGCCCTGTAGAACAAGGAGCTGCAGATAACTCCAACCTCTACACAGACAGAAAGGGGCAGATTTCACAAAAAGCAGGGAATTTTTAAAATGTGAATTAAAAAAAAAATACAATCTCAGCGTAAAACCCACTTAGGAAACCTTGTGCTTTCCGATTAATAGAGAGCAAATCACTTACCTCGGGCTAGTGGATGCTGTAATTTTTTACTGTTCTATATGCTTGTATTTGTTTCCCTGCTGACGATCTGAGGCGTCTAGTCTTGCTACCTCTTTAGTTCCCCTTGTCCTGGGGACACAGGTCATGGGGCAGGACCTCCCTGGTGAGTCGTCTGACTCCGCAGGTTCAGACGTCGCCTGCAGGTTTCAGGACAGCTGTGGTCTGAACGCAGTCCCGGCGGGGGTGCTGTTCCCTGGGAGCTGAGACCCGCAAACATGCCCCTCCACCACCCTCTCACACAGTGAAGGCTTCTGTCCACCCAGCTGCAGACTCTTAGTACCGATCACACACTGAAGGCCCCTGTCCTCTCAGGTGCAGACCCCCAGTACAGATCACATACTGAAGGCCGCTGTGCTCCCAGGTGCGTTCCTGGAGGCTGAGCTTCCGTCCCATGCTGTCTCCTTTGTGTGTTTCAAACCTCTTTCCAATTTCTGTTATACTGATGCTGTTCTCCTTTCCAGCACTATTACATGATTTTCTTCCCATTTGTCATGATTCAGAGCCCACGGTGGGTGAGGGGGACAGTTGGGTGGTCCACACCTGAGACTTCATGCATCCTGTGAGGCCGAGTCACGTGGCTGAGGGTCCTTGAATCCCTCTTCGCCCACAAGGGAGATCCTCCTGGCATCTCAGCAGAATGGAGAGCCCAGCTGAGAAGAATCTGCTGCCCTATTAGTGCCCTTGGTTTTGAGGTGGCTGTAAAATCCCCCACTAGAGGCTGAGGGCAGAGGATCGCACTCTGGTATTGGACTGCTGTGGGCAAGTTGGTGAAATCAAATGTATTGTTACTTTTTGGGAATCAGCACCCACATTTTCTGCATTTTAGGATTTTATGGAGCACAACAAAATCCACAGCAGTCACAGCAACTGAAAGAGAATGCCAGACCATGCCCCCTAGGCATTCCTGGAGAGGTGTTTTATGCCTTAAGGATGAACAATAGAGAATTTAATTTTAAAAAAAATGGATGGAACGTTAATGTTTAAAGAAGTCAAGGTGAAATAAAAGCGTGAGATGCGGTATTGGATATGAAGATTTCTAGGAGACAATAATAGGTGAATGAAGACTGGTGTAGAATGAAATTTAGGTGGCCAGGATATGACAAGGGCACTGCAGCCAGGATTCCTGTCCTGGTGACAATCAGCACAAAGATTCTGCACCTGGGAGCACAGGGGCCTTCAGTGTGTGATCGGTACTGAGTCTGCACCTGGGAGCACAGGGCCCTTCACTGTGTGATCGGTACTGAGGGTCTGCACCTGGGAGGACACGGCCCTTCAGTGTGTGACCTGTACTGAGGGTCTGCTCCTGGGAGCACAGGGGCCTTCAGTGTGTGACCTGTACTGAGGGTCTGCTCCTGGGAGGACAGGGGCCTTCAGTGTGTGACCTGTACTGAGGGTCTGCTCCTGGGAGCACAGGGGCCTTCAGTGTGTGGTCTGTACTGAGGGTCTGCTCCTGGGAGGACAGGGACCTTCAGTGTGTGATTTGTGTTGAGGGTCTGCTCCTGGGAGGACAGGGACCTTCAGTGTGTGATCGGTACTAAGAGTCTGCACCTGGGTGGACAGAAGGCTTCACTGTGTGATTGGTATTGAGGGTCTGCACCTGAGAGCACAGGGGCCTTCAGGTTTTTTATGAGAGTATGCCCCTAGGAGAAGAGATGTCTTTGGTGGTTTTTTCCCCTGAACTAAGAGTCTGCTCCTTGGAGGACAGGGGCCTTCAGTGTTCTGTTTTTTGTTTTGTTTTCTGTAATGAGAGTATGCACCTGGGAGGAGAGGTGCCTTTGGTGTTTGTTTCTGTACTAAGGGTGTGCACCTGGGATGATAAAGCCTTTTGTGTGTGATTTGTACTGACAGCATGCTCCCATGATGACAGGGTCTTCAGTGGTAATCTTCTCTTAGAGTTTGCAAATGTTTGGACATTGTGTCATCATTTGATGTTGGGTATTGAGAGTCTGTGTGGGTGAAGTTAGGGGCCTTTTTTTGTCACTTGCACTGAGAGTGTGCACACGAGACCTGTGTTCCTTCCATGTGTTATCTATGCTGAGAGTCCGCGTGTGTTCTGAAAAGCCCCTTCCCTTTCTGTTTTTCACTAATATTCTGAGCATTTGAGGACAGGGATCCTTCTTTGTGACCCGTAGTGACCATCTGCACCAATGAAGGAAAAGGGCCTCCAGCATGCGATCTTGCTTAGATTCTTCCTTTGTGTGGATGGGATGGGTTTCTGCTTCTCAGAAAGATCATTCTGAGTCTGTTTTTGTACAGAGATGATTAATTGGCTTTTCTGTTCTCTGATCTGTATCATCTCATGCTATCCTCAACTTTACTTGCTTTACGTATAAATTAAGTATTGCAAAATTAAGTAAACTTCATAATGCAAAGTAAACTTAGTAATTGTTAGATGGGCTTAATTACAAACTTTCGTCTAACTGTGTTGTCCTTGGCACATACGAATTACTTCCCGAGTCATCTGGGTTTGGTTTCTTTATGCTGTTGCTATGATCATCCAGTGGATCATGGATGTAGAAGGAGCGTCTTGCTCCCCTGGAATCCTCACAGGTGGAATGAGCTTGTTTTGTAGCTTGGAATGGTTTAGGGAGCCACAGATGGACAAGGAAGGTTTTGCCTTCCATGCCGCAGTAGAAACGTGACAATGTATGGGGATGGGAACAGCCTGGTGTGTTCAGAGACCAGACTGAGCTTTAAGTTCGTTGTAATAACCCTGGCTATTTGGGGAATGAGGGTTGGAGATTGGACAATGTGAACTGGAGACAGATTCTGAAGGAGTGGTAGAGTTTGGATTACGGAAGGGTTTAAGCACTGGCAAACAAAATTGATTTTTTGTTCTTATTTACACCAATGTGTGTTCAACTGGGGAGAGATCATGGAGGTAACTCCTGAAGAAATTACTGTGGTGGATCCAATGGGTGCAATAGATTTGGATCCATAGGACTTGTCCTGGTGGAAGATGAGGCAGGTGTCAAGCAGGGGTGGAGGGCAGATGGGAATACTGTGTTTCCTTATTGATCAAGGAGAGGGAGGGAAAGAAAGAGGGACTCCCAGTGTGCAGACACAGAAAGCAGTGTAGACCTCGATGTCTAGCTGGCTCTTCTGGTCCAGGGTTGACCTTGGAATCATATATCTGATCATGTGTCTTTTTACCTAACACATCCTTTGCCTATAGGTGAGGGGGCGAGAGGACCGTCCCCCAATTAAATAACAATAATAATAGTAATGACTTTTTAACGGCATGTCCTAAAGTCTATTATTAGAATTATAGTATGCCTGCTGCAGGCTCATAACCTCATTAACTTGGAAATAATGCAGTATGGGCAATTAGGATGATAAACCACTTATGCAATTTCATAGTATGACATTAATGAATGTATTTGGGAAGCATTTCCTTAGCACCAAGGCCACAGAAAAGTCAAGGGGAGACAGGTGCCAGTGGATGTAAACAGTACAGATCAGTGGAGGGCCGTATATTTGAAAGCCTAGCTGTGTGTTGGTTGAGTAGGTCCCTCCAAACTATGCTGTGCAGGTTATGATGGGGAAGGGAACAGAGACAGCCCAGCGCCTTGTGGAGTGGGCGGGAAGGTTCTGGGCTCTACAGCACTGGACATCCAAAGTGTCCTCTAGGCCTGTACCCTGGGGTCTCTACCAAACCCTATTCCTGGGTGAAGAATGCTCACTTTAAAGAAATGCTGGAAATCCAGAGACAGCCTTACACTGGTTCATAATTAGGAAAGCAACGCTGACAAAATCCCAACAAGAACCCCATGCAGAGGATCTTGGCTGGCTATGCCTTTCAGTGATCCAGAACAGTGCCTGGAAAAGTCATTAGGAAATTACGGGTTGAAGATTAGCTGAGAAAAGGCAAGACATTGAATGAAGTCAGTGTAAGTGTGCCATCAGGCATTTTTCTACCTGTCTGCTCAGAGAGGTCTTTCAGGGATGACCAATCAGCATGTCAGAGATGAAACTGGACGCTGCGAGCATCTCAGGCAAACAGCCCGTGAAAAGGGGGGAGCTTTCCAGACATGCCTTCTTCCTGGAGACCTTTCCTCTCTACTGCATGTATATGGTGGCTCAGGATCCAGGGGCATAAAATTCAGCCAGTTTACAATGAGCAGAAAATATTGGCAAGATTTCACTTAGGAGATTGCACATGCAGGTGTGTGAATCAACCACAAACACCACCACAGAATGCTCATGGTGGATGGTGCCGCCACGCCAGTGCCCAGGACAGGCAAACAGGCTGTCAGTTCTGCCCGCCTGATGCTAGACACCCAGATGGAGCTTCGTACTGCACCAGGCTGTGTGTGATTCTCACTGGAGGGCCTATGCACAGCCTGTCCTCCCAGGGAACTATGGCCATGTCTGCTGAAAGAGATAATTCTCTGACAGTATAGCAGCTGGAAATGAGGTTTCAGGGGAGCACGAGGCTGTAGAAAAATGAAGCAGAAGACGTTGAGGTTGTTTCCCAGGACTTTTTCCCAGAGGCCTCATAAATATCTCTGTCCAAGAGCGGAGGCTTCCGCTCCAGTGGCCTGAGCACTCCTGGCTCCAGTTTGCTTTTCTATATGCTCCATGCTCTTTCCTTAGGCTTATGGCTTCTTCCTTTTCATAGGAAACGCTGCTTTTTTTTCTTTCTTTCTTTTTTTTTTTTTTGAGATGGAGTCTCGCTTCTGTCACTCAGGCTGGAGTGCAGTGGCGCAATGGCATGACTTTGGCTCACTGCAACCTCCACCTCCTGGGTTCAAGCAATTCTCCTTCCACAGCCTCCCAAGTAGCTGGGATTACAGACTTGCACCACCACGCCCAGCTAATTTTTGTATTTTTAGTAGAGCCACCGCGTCCGGCCAGGAGACACTGCTCCTGATACATCCAAGCTACAGCCATGATGCTGTTGGCATAATCCTAGGAGATAGGTGCATGCTTCCCACTGGCACAAGCTTCCCTGTAGCCTCTCTGACAGTTCTGAAGCTGTGACTAAGGAGTAGCTATACCAAGGCCTCCCACACCAATATTTGTTCTCCTCCTTGTGGAGCGCTCTGTCGACCTGATGCAGGCTAAGGACTGGCCAGAGCAGATCTCAGAAGTCATGTGACCCTGGTCCTATGAATCACCATGGAAAACAACTCCTCCTTGGGGAAGGTGCCTAAAAAAGAGGAGTTTAAGACACTTTACGTATAACCTAATATAATAGCTAAGGAACCCAGCAAAGCTGCTTGATAAAAAAGCTCTGTGTATATAGGCCGGGCACGGTGGCTCACGCCTGTAATCCCAGCACTTTGGGAGGCTGAGGCGGGCAGATCATGAGGTCAGGAGATCGAGATCATCCTGGCTGACATGGTGAAACCCTGTCTCTACTAAAAATACAAAAAATTAGCTGGGCATGGTGGCGGGTGCCTGTAGTCTCAGCTACTCGGGAGGCTGAGGCAGGAGAATGGTGTGAACCCGGGAGGCAGAGCTTGCAGTGAGCCGAGACCGCACCACTGCACTCCAGCCTGGCCGACAGAGTGAGTCTCTGTCTCAGAAAAAAAAAAAAAAAAAAAAAGGCTCTGTGTGTATATGCAAGCGCGTGTGCACATGGGAGGGAGTGCTGTGTGCGTGCTTCATCAGGGCTGAGAGGAAGAACAGGAAGCTGGAGACAAGTGTTTCCTCGTTTTTATGATTATCTCCTAATGGTGTGTCAGTCAGGATTCTACAGGGAAATTGAACAAACAGCTGCAGTTTGGATATCTGACCCCTCCAAATCTCATGTTGAAATCTGCCCCCTAGTGTTGGAGGTGCAGCCTCATGTTGAAATCTGCCCCCTAGTGTTGGAGGTGCGGCCTCATGTTGAAATCTGCCCCCTAGTGTTGGAGGTGCGGCCTAATGGGAGGTGCTTGGGTCATGGGAGTAGATCTCTTATGAATGGCTTGGTGCTGTCCTTGTGGTAATGAGTCCTTGCTCTATTACTTCCCACAAGAGCCGGTTGCTACAAAGAGCCTGGCATTTCCCTTCCCTCTCTCTTGCCTCCTCTCTCGTGATCTCTGCACACACTGACTCCTCTTCGCTGTCTGCCATGAGTGGAAGCAGCTTGAGGTTCCTATCAGATGCAGATGCTGGCGCCATACTTCTTGTGCAACCTGTAGAACCATGAGCCAGATAAACAGCTTTTCTTTATGCATTACCCAGCCTCAGGCATTTATAGCAATGCAGATAGATTAATACAGGTGTATACACACAAGAAGAGATTCATTATAGAAATTGGCTCACGTGGTTATGGAGGCCAAGAAGTCCCACAATCTGTTGTCTGCAATCTGGAGAAGAAGGAAGCCAGTGCTGCAATTCAGTCTGAGTCCAAGGGCCTGAGAACCAGGAGAGCAGATGTCCAGGGACAGGAGAAGATGGAGTCTCAGTGTAAGCAGAGAGAGCAAATTTTCCCCTCCACCATTTTGTCACATGCAGGCCCTTGGTGGATGAGATGATGCCCACCCACATTGGCGAGGGCCTTCTGCTTGACTTGGTTCACCAGTTCAAACACTAATCTCTCCTGGAATCACCCTCACAGACATACCCAGAAATGATGGTTTACCAGTTGTCTGGGCATTCCCTCACCCAGTCAAGTTAACACATAACATTAGCTGTCACACATCGTAAAGGATGAAATCCAGATCAGAGGACTGTCGAGGGCTGGAGGTGGGTCCTCAAGCTCACCCTCCTGTCTTCACCTGGGAGAAAAGAGGGACTAGGGGTCCAGCTGAGGTGAAGATGTAATGAGCCAAAGACAGTCAGGACTAAGACTCCAGCCCCCTGCATTCTACTGCACCAAACTTCCTCTGCAAGTCTTGCGGGTGCAGATTCCCACAGGCCCGTCCGCAGCTTTGCTGAGGGTGTATTTCTCATCTCACTCTCTGCCTAGATGAATACTGCATGGGCTATTGAACAGCGTGATTGGGGTTGCACTGATATGCACATTCCATCCAGCCTGCCAATGTGAGCTGAACTCATTCCAATTTCGTTAAGGAAGCTGAGGATAACCTGAAGTTCTATTGAATGGAATCCTTTTCAGAAGAAAAGAACATTTAAGTAGATTACAGTTTGATATTGTTGGCCATTTTCTGTTGAATAGTGGAGGGATAGGGGGTAGTGAGTTGTTGCATTGCTTCATAGGGTGGAAAATGGCTTATTTCTGGCTCATCTGAAGTTCCATGGCTTTTTTGATATGATTAAGCAAGGCATAAATAAAGCATTGGCACATGTTCAGTGCAACAACACCCGTTTGTGAATCTATTATACACCGGGAACCGAGCTGTGTCCTCCGGATCTAAAGCCGAGGGAGGCACAGGCATCAGGATGGTGGCAATCTCTCAGCATCACTCCAATAAAGGAGGCATCTGGCGTTGTGAGAACACAGACTAGAGAGCAATGCATACTTCCAGGAAGTGGATAGGCTTGAGACATGCTGGAGGCAGGAGGCAGCCTTTGACTGAAGCTTGGGGCAAACCAGTTGGGGCCTGGGACAGAGCGGGCAGATGGCCATGACTTCTGTGGCTTGATTGGAAAGTGTCTGGACATGAGACTTGACAGGCCCAAGGGCTTCAAGGGGAGCCTCACGGGAAGCAGTTGTTGGAGATAGAAGTGGCAAAAAAAAAAAAAAAAAAAAGAATGTGATTCCTTTTTTAGAACAAGGACTCTGGCCACAGAGGGAGGGCACAGGCTACCGTCATTGCAGGAGTGTCAGGAACCTTGTAGAGAAGATGCCAGGCTGAGTCCGAGCCTAGCTGTGTAGGAGAGGAGGGACAGGTGTGATGGATGTTTCTAGGGCAGAACAGACAGGAAGCGGGGGACGGAGGGAAGGAAAGAAGGAGGTGGGGATGCATCTGAGGTCCCCAGTTTGAAAGCTGGGAGAAGAATGACACCTTTTAATGAGACAGGCCAGTTGATGGAGGTTTGGGGAGAAACAGGGTGTGCTCATTAAAAAAAAAAAAATGTTCTATTTTAGAATAAGTAGACTTATGAGAAAATTTCAAAATAGTACAGAGAATTCCAGTAAATCCTTCACCCAGCTTCCCCAGTTGTGACATCTACAGTGCAATGACCAAAACCAGGAAATAAACAATGATATAATATTATTATAAAAACTACAGAATTTGTTCAAATTTTTCCAGCTAAGCGGCTTTATTTTTAGCACGGTTGAGGCACTAACAGACTTCCCTGGGAGCCCAGGATTATAACATGTGTAATGAGACCTTTGCTTTCTCTTTCCATCTGTGCTCAGCTCCGCACTTCATTTCGTTTACCTTATTGGCGGATAGATGATTTCTTTTTCAATCCCTTGGATGTGATTTTATTTTAGCTTATCATATAAAATGAAAGATACACACACACACACACACACAAACAGATGTGTGTGTGTATCCTCTTCCCCCATATGATTTCAGAATTCTTTTTAACTTGCAAGAGTTAAATCCACTTACCTCCACTGCGCCTTCCCAGTGGAACTCTCACGGTCAACAAGCACGTCCTATGTGCTGGTGTGGTACTGTCTGCTCGGTCCTCACACTAACCCTGCAGGCAAACCACAGCACACTGGGATCCAGGAGTCGATCAGCTCACCTCCTGCAGGCAGCCGAGGAACTGAGTGTGAACCCTGAGTGCTGCTCCTAGCACTCATGTGCATAAGCATCTCAATGCACGTTTTGCTTGTGTTTTCTCGATTTTCTGTTCCTTGTGTTTTCTCAATTTTTCTTCATGATGATATCTTTTTAGGTCCTTTTCCTTTCCCTTGTGATTTGGAAGGTGACAGTCTCTTCACGTTGCCAACAGTTGTTCTTATGTTGCTGGAACTCCGCTGCAAGGTCTTATCAAGAGCTTCCCTGCTGTCCCATCCAGTGGATTCACTTCATGTGGTCCTCATCCAACTCAGCCCCTGAGCAGCATTGGGATTGGCGGACCACGCCTTCCCTCTCCCAACTCTTCCCTCACTCCTATGTCACCAGAGCTGCACCTGCCTCCCTGCTGGCACCCCCGGTTCTACTGCACTCTCTATGTCAGTTTGCCTTCAGCCTTGGACCTGGGGTATTTCCTTGTCTCTCTTTATCTGCACCTTTCCTGGGTGATCTCCTACAGCCTGTTGCTCTATGTCCCAGCCCCAATCCACAGCTCCAGGTGCAGTCTCTCTTCTGTGACACTGACTGCTGGAAAGCTCAGTTCGGACGTCTCACAGGGGACTCACTCACCCCGAACAGGTTGGTTATTGCACTCTTGTTCCCACATGCTCTCCTGTCCCACCCCAAGGAGTCACTCTTTTTTCCTCCTTTCCCTCACTCCCCACAACCAAGTCATCAGCAAGTCCTGCAGATTCTAAGAAAATGCATATCGTTTTATTCACTTCTCTCTGCTTCCCCTGCACCCATAGCTCTTCCAAGGTCAATTGCAAGGCCTAAGTCATCTCCTCTACCTCCCATGCACTCTCTTTGAGTGGACTTTTGTCATTGTAAGTCCATTATGTCACTCCTTTGCTTAAGGAAACAGGTACTTTATCCACTGCTTGTGAAAATGCAAAATGTTACAGAACACAATGCAGGGAAATTGGGAATATCTGTCTGTATGACAAACGCAACTACCCTTTGACTCAGTAATGCCTTCCAGGAATTTGTCTTTTGTACGTATTTGCACACATGCAAAGTAATAATGCACAAACTTATTGTAAGCAGCACTGAAACAACACAATTTACAGACAACTCAAAATCCCATCAAGAGGAAACTGGATAAATAAGCTATGGTAATCAAATAAGCTATGGTAATCAACACAGTAGAACACTTGGAAGCAGTGAAAACACTTTTAAGGAAGCCCTGCATATGCTGATATGAAAATATCTCCAGGATATTTAATGAAACCTGTTAATGAAAAAGAAAGTTGAAAATAGTATTTTATAGTATGCTGTCTTTTTTATATAAAGAAAGAAAGAAAAATTTATCTTGAGTGTGAAGGTGATGAGGTCGACAAGAAAGAGAAGTGAGGCTTCCCATTGTATAATTTATGATAGTGTTTTAACGTGATTTTTGAATCTTGTTGAATATATTAATCTCTCCCTCTCTCTCACACACACACACATACACGCACACACATTCTCACACTTCAGGGACTCCTACCTGCTTCATGCTTCTAGTGGAGATCCACACTTCTTCACATGGGCTGTTTAATCAGGTCTTCCCCTCCTCCTCCATCCTCCCGCTGGATGTTCCCTCTCACTAACCGCTCAGCTGCATGGCCTGTGTTCCATTCCTTGCCAACTTCAGGCCCCTCCAGTCTCCGTGCCTCCCTGGAACACACATTGCCCCTCTCTTCACATGGCTGGGTCTTCACCTTTCTCGGGGTACAGCACACAAGCCAATCCTGCAGAAAGGGCCTCCCTGGCCCAGCAGTGCACAGGACATTGTCTCCTATCTTTCTCCATCCTTAACACCATTTGTTGTTGGTTTCTGGTTAGTTTGTTTTCCCCACTAGCCAGTTTGCTCCAGGAGAGCAGATACCACCTCTTATTCAAAATCCCAGGCACTCAATCTATTTTTGAATATATAAAAAAATCATGCTTAAGCCTAATTATTTATATTTACATAATCAAATTTTCTAGCAAAGGTATGAAAAAGTGACTTATTTTTTTTCATATTCAATAAAGAATTTAGCACACCTTTGCTTCCTTTGATGTTCAATCTCTCCAACTGCCTCACCCCTCTCCACAAGATACTTCGGAATCTTTGGGAATCTGTCTGATATTTTTAAACAATGTATAATTGATCTTTGATATTTAAATGTTCTTTTGAAAAACATTGGATTTTGCATGCAATTTGTTACTATGTTTATAACATTTATACCTAAAACTATATGTTCAAACTCTTTTGATGGCTACATCAACAATTCTGTCTCTTTCTTATCTTTGGATTCTTGTTTTCATGTTAGTACCATGCTGCTGAAATATACCTTCTGTCTTCAGTCTGCTCAGGCTGCCATAACAAAATAACACAGGCTGGGCAGCATGAACAACTGAAACTTATTTCTCACAATTCTAGGTTCTAGAAGTCTATGCTGAAAACACGAGAAAACTTGGTTTTTGGTGAGGGCTCTCTTCCTGGCTTGTAGACAGCCACCTTCTCACAGTGTGCTCACATGGCCTTTGGCCTCTGTGTATGTGTGCAGAGAGAGACAGATTGCTGATGTCTCTTCCTCTTCTTGTAAGGACACTGGTTCTATTGGATTAGGGCCCCACCCTTATGACCTTATTTAACCTTAATTATCTTTTTAAAGGCCCTGTCTCTGAATACAGCCACACTGGGGTTTAGGGTTCCAACATATGGATTAGAGGGGGGCACAATTCAATCCATAGCATTCCACTCTCAGGCCTCCTCAAATTTACATTCTTCTCACATACAAAATACACGAACCACCATTCCAACAGCCCCCAAAGTCTTATTCATTCCAGAATCAATCTAAGTTCAAATTCTCATCCAGATGTCATCCAAATCAGCTATGGGTGAGGTCCTCTCTAGCTGTAAACCTGTGAACTGACAAATTCTGTGCTTCCAAACTACAATAGTGGGACAGGCTTAGGACGTACATTCCCATTTCAAGGGGAGAAGTCAGAAAGAAAAAAGGGACAATGGGTTCCAAGCAAGTCCCAGACCCAGCAAGATAAACTCCATCAGATCTTAAGGCTTGGCAGGAAAATCCTCTTGGGCTTAATCCCCTACCTTTGGATCTAGTGGGGCAGCACCTTTGCCTCTGGGCCCTGTAGGGCAGCCCTACTCCTACAGCTCTGTAGAGCAGACCTACCCCAGTGCTTCTGGTGGAGGCCATCTGCCTGCTGAAACCAAAGTGGTGGCTGGAGTCTGACCCTTTGAAGACAAGGAGGCGGCCCTGATGTTCTCTGAAACACCTTCCAGGTCGTTCTTCCATTTTCTTGATGAACAGTTCACGTTCACAGCCAATTAGCACCATTGTCCTCGCCTGCAGAGTCTAAGAAGTGCCACCACCTTCCTTCATTTCTTCCCTCTCTCATCCCCTTCAGTGTAAGCCGGTGGTATAGGTATTTCTGCTTGTATTCCCTTCATTGAGCCACACCCTTGGTTCTCTCTTCTGGACATACTTTCTCATTTTTATTTTTTATTTGCCATGTGGACAGACTAAGAATTTTCCAAATCTTTAAGTTCTTGTTTCTTTTGATGTAATACTTTCTTCTTCCATTTATCTGTCTTCTCTCATATTTTACTATAGGCATATCAAAGAGATAATGTGGGTTTGGTTCCAGACCACCGCAATAAAGTGAATGTTACAATAAAGTGATTCACAGAATAGACTGCTATACTGTAATCTATTAACTGTGCAATAGCATATTTTTAAAAATGTACACATCTTATTTAAAAAGTACTTTATTGCTAAAAACTGCTAATGATGATCTGAGCCTTCAGTGAGGGTCTTCCCTTGACAGCTGCTGACTGATCAGGGCGGTGGTTGCTGAAGGTTGGGGTGGCTCTGGCAATTTCTTTCTTTTTTTGTTTTTGTTTTTTTGAGACTGAGTCTCTGTTGCCCAGGCTGGAATCAGTGGTACAGTCTCGGCTCAATGCAACCTCTGCCTCCCAGGTTCAAGCAATTATCCTGCCTCAGCCTCCTGAGTAGCTGGGACTATAGGCACGCGCCACCATGCACAGCTAATTTTTTGTATTTTTAGTAGAGACTGGGTTTCACCATATTGTCCAGGCTGGTCTCGAACTCCTGATCTCATGATGTGCCCGCTTCAGCCTCCCAGAGTGCTGGGATTGCAGGCGTGAGCCACTGCACCCAACGGCAATTTCTTAAAATAAGACAACTGTGAAGTTGGCTGCATTGATGGACTCTTCCTCTCAAGAAAGATTTGTCTGTTGCATGCATTGCTGTTTGTTTTGGTCAGTGTGTGTGTGTGCGGGGGGTGGGGGGCTTAGAAAAAAAAGTCTTATATAATACCAAGAATTATTATTCAAACTGATATGGAGCCATTTCCATTCTTAAGCTTTATTTTGAAATATTTATCTTCATTTTTATAGGATTTGAGCAAAGCTTTGAAATTAAATTACTCTGTTTAAATTCAGCCTAGAAATCAAGAATATTTATTCTATCAAAGTAGAGTTTGAATAGTCTTCTCCATGTCTCCTCAGCCTCTTCCAACTTTTTCCTTCATTTCTCTCTGCTTCTATTTTTTGCACTTCCCCTGCATCCATCTTTCTTCTACGTGAACCCACCTTTCATTTCCCTGTCTGCCTCTCCTGGATTTTTCCATCGCGCTGTCTCTCCTATGTACAAATTGCTACCACACTGTTGGTCTGTCTCCAGATTGTTTCTGTCACTGTTTTTCTTCTGCTTGCCCTTCCCTGTCTTAAAATTCTGCTACCTTTTCTCAACTCTTGTCACTTTTAACTGACATGTTTATTCAATATTTATTCATAATCTTTGTCTTTTTTTTTTTTTTTTTTTTTTTTTTTGAGATGAAGTCTCACTCTGTTGCCCAAGCTGGAGTGCAGTGGCGCGATCTCGGCTTACTGTTACCTCCACCTCCTGGGTTCAAGAGATTCTCCTGCCTCAGCCTCCCAAGTAGCTGGGACTACAGCATGCACCACCGAGCCTGGCTAATTTTTTTTGTATTTTTAGTAGAGATGGGGTTTCAATATGTTGGCCAGGCTGGTCTTGAACTCCTGACTGATGATCCACCCTCCTCAGCCTCCCAAAGTGCTGGGATTACAGGCGTGAGCCACTTGGTCCAGCCTTTTCTCATCATTTCTTAAGCTTTTATTACATGTGGGCCTTTTACCTTACCTCTTAGCTCCATTAGTGTTTTGCTTTCTATGCCTGAGAACACACACATTTCCTGTGGGAAGAAGGGGTAGAAAATTCACACAGCAAGCAACCAGGTGTGGAAGGGCAAGCTGTGGAGACATACTGCTCAGCAGAGCCCTGCACACCTTGCAGGCAAGGGCATTCCATCCAACTTTACACTGACATCTTGCTAAGGTAACCAACAGTCTTGGTTTGCCCAGGACTGTACTAGTTTGTCACTGAAGGTCTTGTGTTCTGGGAAATGTCTCAGTTTCAGGTAAATCAGGACAGCTGATCACCCAACATCTTACTAACTTTCTTTACATCTTTTTGCATAGCCCTTTCATCAAACTATGCTCACCCCAACATTCAGCCTTAGATTTTTCTTCTTTCTA
Source organism: Macaca nemestrina (assembly GCF_043159975.1). NCBI lineage: Eukaryota > Metazoa > Chordata > Mammalia > Primates > Cercopithecidae > Macaca > Macaca nemestrina. The sequence goes on from NC_092131.1 coordinate 172,212,345, forward strand.
TAGTAACTGCCTGGTGGGACCATTTTTGTTAGCAAGTCTCCCTTGCACCTTGCCCAGGTGAGTGCAGTACTATCTCTTGATTGACACATTTTTGTTGTTGTTGTTGTTCCCTGGCTTTAGCCTACCCTGTACTTACCTTTCTCTATCTGGGTTAGTACGTATCAGGCAGACTGAGTTATGGGAACCTGTGTGGCCCCATTGAAAGGATGATCTTAATGCTGAGAGGTATCTTTCTTTGTACATAGAAACCACCCCTGGTATGTCATCTGGTTTATGGAGTAGTGCCAGAGATACCTGGCCTTACCTCATGCTTCATCTCCTTTTACCTACTGTGATCTCTCTTTCTGCCCGCCCTAGCAAGCCCAGGGCTCACTGAGCCTCCCCATGGCATTTGGCCTATGGCTGTATTTACTGGTGTCTAATCTGGTTTCACCATGCAACTTGGTATCTACCTAAATGACTCCAACTTGAACTTGACCTGCACACCAGGCCACATGTGGCACAGAAGATGCTAGGGGCAGGAGGCAAGGCAATTTCTGCCCCTGCTATCAAGTCTTCCCTAAGCCGTCTCCTTGAACTTGTGTTTCTCTGCATGTTGGTGCATTTAACTCTCCCAGTGGATCTGTTTTCATTTCTCAGAACCCTTGTTCTCTCCTGCCTAGTGCTTCTGTTTCTTGGTGTTTTAGCCAGGGATGATTTGGTAACAGGAAGAAGGAAGCCACTCAAACTAACTTATAAAAATGTTGATAGCAGGCAATAAAATAATAGATAGTATGAACTTCATCCCAATTTAAAACTTGTATGCATTGGAAGACGCTATCAAAAGAGTGAAAAGACAACACACAGAATGGGAGGAAGTATTTACAACTCATATGTTGATAAAGGATTATTATCCGGAATGTATAAAGAATTCCTACAGATCAACAACAAAAAACAGTATCTGTTCATATTTTCTGCCCATTTCCTAGTTGGATTTTTTGGTTTTCTTAATACTGAATTCTTGAGAATCTTTATATATCCTAGCTACAAATCCTTTACTAGATAAGTGATTTGGAAATATTTGCTTGCTTTCTTTAGCTTATAGATTTATTCTCTTCGGGGGATATTTTGCAGAGCAAATGTTTTTAATTTTCATGAGCTCCAAATTATCTCTTTTTGACATCAAATTTGAGAAAACCTTGCCTACCCTAGATTCTGAAGATTTTTAATTTTTTTCTAAAACTATTATAGTTTACCTTTTCCCTTTAAGGCTATAAATCCATATAAATCCATTATAAATCCATAATTAAGATTTAATTTTATTTGGGGTGATTGCTAATGTTATTGTGGTTTCTGCATATTCACTGTTAGTATACAGAAATGTGATAGATATTTGTGTGATGACCTTGTAAACTAGGACTTTGCTGAACTTATTAGTTATAAGAGTTTCCTTGTAGAATCCTTGGGATATCCATATAGACAATCAAGTCATTTGCAAATAGGAGCAGTTTTATTTCTTTCTGATCAGTGTGCCTATTTTTTTTTTTTTAATCTTATTAAAGTGGCTAGAACTTTCAGTACAAGAGTGGTGATTGCTGAGATTTTTCCTCCTGTTTCCAATTTGAAGGAGGAGAGAAGTATTAAATGTGATGTTACCTATAGTCTTGAGCTTTGTTTTTATTTTTGCAGGTGTTCTTTATCAAATTGAGAAAAATTTTCTTTGTTCCCAACTTGCTGAGAGTTTTTATCATGAATGGATGTGGGGTTTTGTCAATTGCATTTTACATAAATTATCAATAGCATATTACATCAATTGATAATAGCATATGGTCTTTTTCCTTTAGCTTAATGACATGGTACATTACAGTGATTAATTTTTAAATGCCAAAGCAGTCAAACATCCATGGAATAAATCCAACTTGATAATTCAGTTGATAATACTTTTGAGGATTTTTGCATATAAACTCATGGGAGGTATTGGTCTATAGTTTTCTTTTTAAAAATATTGTCTTACACTGGTTAGTCAAGGTAACACTGGCCTTAAAAAATGAGGCAGAAGATTGGCTGGGCGCGGTGGCTCAAGCCTGTAATCCCAGCACTTTGGGAGGCCGAGGCGGGTGGATCACAAGGTCAGGAGATCGAGACCACAGTGAAACCCCGTCTCTACTAAAAATACAAAAAATTAGCCGGGCGCGGTGGCGGGCGCCTGTAGTCCCAGCTACTCAGGAGGCTGAGGCAGGAGAATGGCGGGAACCCAGGAGGCGGAGCTTGCAGTGAGCCGAGATCGCGCCACTGCACTCCAGCCTGGGCAACAGCGTGAGACTCCGTCTCAAAAAAAAAAAAAAAAAAAAAAAAATGAGGCAGAAGATGCTCCTCACTATGTTATTTTCTGAAATAGATTGCATAAAATTGGTGTTATTTTTCTTCAAATGACTTTATAATTCCTTGGTGCAACCATATCAGCCTGGAGAATTATTCTTCCAGACACTTCAAATTGCAAATTCAATGCTTTTAATGGTTACAGGGATACTCAGAGTATCTATTTTATCTAGCATGAGTTTTTGTAGTTTGTGGAACTTTTTTGGAAGATTTCCATTTCTTCCAAGTTTTTGAATGTATGAGTAATTGTTCATACCATCCCCCATAACATCTTTTTAACAACTGAAGAATCTGTAGTAATACCCCCTGTTTTATTTCTATTATTATTTATTTGAGTATTCTCTTTTTATTTTTGCCAGTTTTGCTATAGGTTTACTAATGTTATTGGGTTTTTTTTTCCCCCAATGAACTAGCTGATGGTTTCATGTATTTTCTTTATTTTTTCTGTTTTCAATTTCATTGATTTCTGGCCTATATTTATTATTTCCTTCTTTCTGCTTACTTTCCATTTATTTTGATCTTGTTTTCCTAGTTATTGAAGTGGGAATATAGGTTATTTATCTGAGATATTGTCTCATTTTTAATGTAAATATTTAGCAGTATAAATTTCTCAGTAGTGCTGTAACTACATTCCATGTATTTTGATATGGTGTGTTTTTGCTTTTAGTCAACTGTATGTCTTTTAAAATTTTCTTTGAGATTTTCTATTTAACTCATGGATTATTCAGAGTGTACTTTAATTTGCACTTGGATATAAATTTTTCTGATTTCTTCCCATTATTGACTTCTAGTTTGAATTCATTGTGGCTAGAGAATACACACACTCATCCAGTATTTTGGCTCTTTTGCATTTGTGGAGATTTTTTAAACTAGGAAATATTTCTATTCAACACTAATAATGGAAGACAAAGCCAGTATCATTATACAAGAAAAATGACACTATTCACTGACAAATGATTGTTTACATAAGAAACCCTATAAATTTTACAAAAACACTGCTGGAAGTAATAAACGTAACAAGGTTGCAGGAATTATGGCCCATAAACAAAATACAATTATATTTTTATATGCTAGTAATATACAATTAAAAAATAAACTTTTGCTTCTTTTTAAAATTTTTAGTTTTAGATTTACATATAATAATTGTTTGAAACCGTAAGTTTCTATCTTTTGAAAAATTGGAAAAAATTTCCACCATCATTGTATCAAATACTCATTCTTCCACACTTTCTTTTCTTCTTCTAAGGCCTTGGTGGTACTATTTTTGAATGAATCTCTTGTTATTGTCCACAGGTCTCCAAAGGATTGTTCATTTTCTTTTGGTATATTTTCTCTCTTTCGTACAGTCTAGGTGAATTCTATTAATATGTTTTCAAGTTCATTGATTCCGTCCTCTGACATTTTCATTCCACGATTGAGTTTATCCAGTGGGCTTTTAAAACTTTCTCTTGCTATGTTTTTGAGTTCTATAATTTCAAGTTAGTCGTTTTTATACCATATGCTATTTTACTAAACTTTTCTAGTTTGTATTTTTATTTGTTTTAAGAGCATCTGTACTTGTTGATTGAAATATTTTTAGAACTGCTTTAAAATCCTTGTCAAATAATTCTAATACCTGCTTCTTCTTGTTGTTGATGTCAGTTGATTGATTTTTCTCATTCAAGGTGATTCTTCTTATGATATAATTTTCAACTGTGCTCTGAAAATTGTATCTGTTAGGCCAGGAGACTTTGAGTAGTCCCATCTATCTATCTATCTATCTATCTATCTATCTATCTATCTATCTATCTATCTATCTTGAGATGGAGTCTTGCTCTGTTGCCCAGGTTGGAGTGTAATGGCATGATCTTAGCTCACTGCAACCTCTGCCTCCTGGGTTCAAGCAATTCTCCTGCCTCAGCCTCCCCAGTAGCCCGCCACCTTGCCCAGCTAATTTTTGTATTTTTAATAGAGATGGGGTTTCGCCATGTTGGTCAGGCTGGTCTCGAACTCCTGACCTCAGGTGATCTGCCCACCTCAGCTTCCCAAAGTGCTGAGATTACAGGCCTGAGCCACCGTACCGACTGGGTCCTATTTAAATATTAAATATTTTATTTTAGCATGCTGTCAACCGGTTCAGATTCAACGTATGGGTCTTAGCCTACTCTTATGGGTTGTGGTTCTAATAGCTATTTAACATTTAGAAACTTTGCAGTGTTATTTCCTATGCTTGATTCTTCCGATGCCCCTAAGGCTCCCAGTATAGTCTGCTGGTGATGCCTGTAGGGAAAAAGTGATTTTTCCAGGTGTGGCAGTCAGATGTCTCTTGATGTGGGAGGAGTCTCACTTTAAGTGCCCTCCTCTCTTTCTCGGTGTCTCTGAGTGAGGGAGGAGAGTTTTGGACTCACAGGATCAAAGAGGCTTCCAAAGCCAGATCACTTGATGTGACCGGGTCTTGTTCTTTTCTGCCTGGCCATCCCTGCGTCTGCACTGAGGAGAAGAATTTGGCAAGTTTGTATAAATTAAGCATCCACCTAATCTTTGATCCAGAGTTCTATTCCTCTGTATCTACCAAACATAAAGATTTAGGGATGTGAATGCCCTTGAAATGACAAATGGATAAATAAACTATGACACATCCATATAATAGAATACTATTCAACAGTAAGAAGAAACAGATGATGCATGCATGTGACAATAAGGATGATTCTTCAATATATTCTGCTAAGTGAAAGAATAAAGGTCCAAAGGCTATGCATCATGTAATCCAATTTATGTAATGCTGGAAAAGGCAAAACTGTCAGAAGGAAAGCAGATCAGTGATTATCTTGGATTGGACGAGGTTTTATATACAGGAGTAGCGAACGGGAAATTTGAGGATGATGGAACAGTATTATATAAAACTTTGGTGGCGACACAGTTTTACAGACTCTTTTCATTTGTCAAAGAACAATTTGCCATAAAAAGTGAATTTTATTAACATAAATTTTAAAAAATCAACCAGGATGTGGGGAAAAGATTGAATCCCCAGACTGTGATGATGAGTTAAACCATATTACAAATGAATTACATAAGCACAGTGAGGGCATGAGGAAGAAAAGAGCTGACCTAAGTCATTTCAAAAAGCAGTATTTTAAATGGTTACTGTAAGACTAAAGAAAAAAAGAACATAAACAAAGACTGCTTTTGTTGGTATATTTGTTTCCCAGAGGGGTTGGATTAAGAATTCTGGGCTGGGCACTGTGGCTCATGTCTGAGGTGGGAGGATCACTTGAGGCCAGGAGTTCTAGACCAGCTTGGTCAACATGGCACGACCTCAACCCTACAAAAAATAATAATAATAATTAACAGGGTGTGGTGGCAGTGCCTGTAGTCCCAGCTACTTGGAAGGCTGAGGCTGAAGGATCACTTGAGCTCAGGAGTTCTAAGCTGCAGGGAGCTATGACTGAGCTACTGCACTCCAACCTGGGTGACCGAGCAAGATCCTGTCTGTAAAAAATAAATAAATAAAAAGAATGCTGAAACCACTTTATTTGTATAGTAGTATTGAGTAAATAAGTAAATATATTTGAGACAATGGAACCAGGTTTTACACCATGAGAGAAAGAAGTTACAATAAGGAAAGGGGCAAGTCTAAAATGGATTATGTGATGCTGTGTTGAATTTTGAGAATCAATATGAACTCATGAGTGTGTGTGTATGTGTGTGTGTGAATATATGAAAGTAGATGCAGAAGTAAATGTAGATGTATGTATACATGAGTTAGCCTATATATCTCCGAGTGCTATCCACTGATAGGAACTAGATGCTCTGACACCCCTGTGGCAATGAGCATGCCTTCTGTTCAGCTCATGGTTTCTAATTACCATTCTCCAACAAAAGGAGAACATGGTTCTGTGCAGGTGTGGTTGATACCAGGTCTGTGTCAGGGAAGATTCACAAAGATTCTGTAACATCTTGTAGTGCTAGTAGGAAGGAAGTGCTAAAATAAAACAAAACAAATTAAGCCAGCAAAGCAAAAGCAAAATGGTTTGAGGGAGTGTCAAAAGAGCACAGGAGTAAACCTAAAAGGGCTCTAAATGCCTAAAGAGCAATGACCTTGCAGCCATAAAAAAGAGTGAGATCATGCCCTTTGCAGGGACATGGATGAAGCTAGAAACCATCATTCTTAGCAAACTAACACAGGAACAGAAAACCAAACACCACATGTTCTCACTCAAAAGTGGGAGTTGAACAATGAGAACACAGGGACACAGGGAGGGGAACATCACACACCAGGGCCTGTCAGGGGGTGGGGACAAGGGGAGAGAGAGCATTAGGACAAATACCTAATGCATGAGGGGCTAAAACCTGGATGATGGGTTGATGGTTCAGCAAACCACCATGGCACATATATACCTATGTAACAAACCTGCACATTCTGCACATGAATCCTCAAACTTAAAAGTAAAATTTAAAAAATAAATAACTAAATAAGAGCAATGACCAAAGAGTTCCCCATGAACAACTTGGACTAAAATGTAATGATAGTGTTGGAATATACGCCAAAGAGTAAAATAAATGCCCAGGAATCCATCTAATATAAATGGATAACTGAATACATAAATTAATAAAGAGATCATTTTCCCTTTACATAAAAATTCCAATCAGTAAATGTAGAAGAAATTGGGGATATTCTAAAAACACCATTAGAACACTACAGGTATAATTGCCATAGGCAAGATTCACTGGTGAATTTTAAGTAGTGGGCACATTTAAGTAGAAAGTATTTACATTTCTAAGTATTTGTTCGGAGCCCAACTGACTTGGGAAAAGGAAATGCCCAACTCCACCCCTCCCAGACCCTTCCCATCTCATAAGGGAAAAGAGAAAGTTTACACTGGTGCACACTGACAGATGCCTCCTGTGCCATGCACTCAAGGTTAACATCACCAGTAATAAATGATCAGTATCATGTACCCCTTCCCTGTGTGTCAAGGGCACATCAGTAGGTAGTATCTTTCCCAATAATGAATAAACTCAATCTAACTATGATAAAACATCAGAAAAATCCAAATTGAGGTGCATTCTACAAAATACCTGTCCAGTACTTTAAAAAAATCAAAGTTCTAAAAGACAAGAAAAAAAAAGACATCATCACAAATTGGGGAAGACTAAGAAGGCATGGCACTAAATGCAATGTGAAATCCTGGATATACCTGGAACTGACAAAAAGGCAGTAGTGGAAAAATTTGTCAAATCCAATTAAGTCTGTACTTTGGTTTCTAGTTTTGTGCCAGTGTTAATTTCTTAGTTTTGATAAAATATTCTATGGTTATATAAGATGTTAACATACAAGAAGCTGTGTGGCAGGTATACAGTAACTTTGTACTATTTCTGCAACTATTCTCTAAGCCTAAAATTATCTCAGAAATACTATTAATTCGTCTTGTGTAGATGATAGGGAAACAACCAATTATCTGGAAACCTAGGTAAATAAAAGTTAAAAAGAATCAAGTTTTTATTCTGCATTTCCTGTATCAGCTATAACCCTGGGTAAACACATAGTAGGTGAGGGGACTTGTTCCTTATAAAAGTATTCTAATAAGTGAAAACAAGACTTCTAGTTTCAAGCTGCCTGGCATATAAGGAACTTGGAAGTTTTCACTCCCATCCTCACAAGAAAAAAGCTGAACAAACTGAAAAATCAACAACTCTTCTTATCTATCAGAGAACTGAGGTCACAGGGCAAACCACTGCCCCCAAATTGCAGAGACAGACAGGCAGATAAGGAGAACCACAGCTTATCAGAGTAGAAAACCAGGAGCAGAAACTTGCTGGAGCCAGTACCAAGGTAGAGAAACGTATACTGTGATTTAAAAATTGTTGGAGGCTCAATGTGGACAAGCTTGAGAGTCAAACATGTCAGGAGGGCCCAGTCTTAGGGTGGCTGGGGGCAGGCCCAGTTTTGTGAGTTTTACCTCCAAGATACCTACCAGGCTGTCATAGTGAGAATTAAAGAAAAATTCTGTTGTGCTTTTAGCATGGAGAGAAGAAACCAGCCTTTTTTGAAACATAACCATAGCATTCTGTTCTTCTCAACACAGCCTCAATGAAAACTATTTTATCAGAGCCTAAGTGGCTTGGGAAAAAGAAAATATCCAACCTCACCCCTTCCCCATCCTTCCCATCTCATATGGGGAGGGGGCACAAGAAATAACCGAAACGCTTGTGAAGGTCACAGTCCAAGAGCACAGGATGATAGAAGGCTTCCCTCCCCTCCACACCTTCCCACCCCACCTTTAGGGCTCCTGTGTGATAATAGGGGATTACAATGGAAAGAACGGTACAGCTCAGGCCTTATTTAAGAAGTCTCTAGGGAACCCAAAGACAACAAGAAAGACAAAAACAAGGAAACTAGAGGAAATTATAGCCTCTAACACCAAAAACAAATGGAAAACACAGCTAACTCCTAGCTAGACAAATATAAAACCTTACATTAAAGGCCTACTTACCTCAGTTCTTTTCATCCAGTACATCATGCCTGGCTCTCAACAAACAAATTACAAGACATAGTAAAGGACTTCTAGAGTGACAGAGCAAGCATGAGAACCTAACTCAGTTATAGCAGAGATTTTGGAATTTTCAGACTGAGAATTTACAACTGTGATTAGTATGCCATGGCTCTAATGGAAAAAGTGGACACAATGTCAGAACAGATTGCTAATATAAGCAAAGAGATAGACACTTCAAGAAAGAATTAAAAGGAAATGCAAGAATATGTATCCAAAGCAAATAAAAGTAGTATGCTGAAGAGATATCTGCAGTCTCCTGTTCCTCTCAGTATTCACAATACATGGAATCAACCTAAGTGTTCATCCATGGGTGAATGAATAAAGAAAAGGTGGTATATGTACAAACAGAACACTGTTTGGCCTGATAAATAAATCCTGTCATTTGTGACAACATGAATAAAGCTAGGTGATATTATACAAAGTGAAATAAGATACAGAAAAACAAATACTGCATGATCTCACTAATACATGAAATCTAAAAAGTTGAATTCATAGAAGCAGAGATTAGAATAGTGGTTATCAGAGGCTGGCATGTGGGTAGAACTGAGAAAATGTTGGTCAAAGGCATAAAATTTCAGTTAGATGGGAGGAATAAGTTTAAGAGATCACTTGTACATTGTTGTGACTACAGTTAATAACAGTATATCATATGCTTGAAAATTGCTGAGAGTAGATTTTAAGTGTGCTAATCATAAAAATATATGAGGTAATGTATATTAGCTTGATTTTTAGCCATTTCACAACATCTACATATATCAAAGCACTGCATAAATGATAAATATATACAATTTTTGTTCATCAATTATAGATCAATTTTGTTCATCAAACATAGATAAAAAAGTAAATGCAAGAAATAAAATCATTAAAACAGAAATACAGAACGCTTTTGATGGACTCATCAGTAGACTAAGCACAGCCAAGGAAAGAATCAATGAGTTTTAAGAAATATAATAGCGACTTTCAAGACTGAAATGCATAGAGAAAAAGCAATTAAAACAATGGAACAAATTGTCCAAGAACCATGGGACAATTGCAAAAGATGTAACATATACATAATTGTAATATGAGAAGGAGAAACAAGAGAGATGAGAACAGAGAAAATTTTTGAGATAATAATGGCTGAGAATTCCCCCAAATTAATGTCAGACACCAAGCCACAAATCGGGAAGCTCAGGGAACGCCAAGTAGAATACATGCCAAGAAATCTACATGTAAGCATATCATACCCAAACTGAAGAAATTAAAAGACAAGGGGGAAGTATTGAAAGAAGTCAGAGGGTAAAACCACCTTATCTATTGGGAAGCAAGGATAAAAATTATATCTGACTTTAGAAACCATTCAAGCAAGAAAACAGTGGAGTGAAATATTTAAGGTGTTTATAGGAATAACGAAAAAGCGTAGGATTCTATACTCAGAGTAATTATCTTTCAAAAGTTACAGAGAAATAAATAACTTATAGCCAAACAAAAATGAGGGAGTTTGCCTAGCAGGAAATGTTTAAAAAGTTCTTCAGAGAGAAGGAAAATTATATAGGTTAAAAACTTTAATCTAAATAAAGAAAAGAAGATTATTAGGGAAGGAATAAATAAAGGTGAAATAAAGTCTTTCATTTTTCTTTTCCTTAATGGATCTAACAGATAATACTTTGTTCAAAGTAATAATAGTAAACAGTGAATTGTGTGGATGTAGCACAGACGTAAGTAAAATGAATGACAGCAATTTTATAATGAGTGGGAAGGAGAAACTGTAAACACTCTATTTTAAAACCTTTAAAATGATTTAGTATATTTGGAGATGAACTTGGATTAGTTGTAAATGTATATTGCAAACTCTAGGGCAATCACTGAAAAACATTTTAAAAAAGTAAAAATTGAATCAGACAAAATGCTCAACTAAAACCAAATGAGGCAGAAAAAGAATGGGAGACAAAAAAAAAAAAAAAAGAAACAAAAACAAAGATATTTAATAGAAAACAGTAAGAAACTTGTTAGATATTAATCCAATTATATCAATAATCCCTTTCAATGTCAATGATCTAAATACATCAATTAAAATAGAGTGTCCGAGTGAATAAGAAAATAAGATCCAACTATATGTTGTCTACCAGAAACCCATTTTAACTCTAAAAACACAGATAGATAAAAGTAATACAGTAGGGAAATGTATGCGTGCTAACGCTAATTAAAAGAAAACTGTGGTAGCTATATTAATTTCCAAAGGAACAGACTTCAGAGCAAGAAACATAATCAGGGATAAAAATGTACATCACATCATGATAAAGGGGTTATATCACCCAAACATCTCAATCCTTAGTGTATGTGCACCTAAAAAGTGTCAAAATACATGAGGCAAAATATTATTAAATTTTGAGGACAAGTTGATGAGTCTATTCTTATAGGTGGAGACTTAAATATCCTTCTATCAGTAATTGACAGGTCCAGCAGGGAGGAAACCCATAAGAACATAGTTGAACTGAACACCACCATCAATCAGCTGGATCTAACTGACATTTATAGAATACTTCATTCAACAACAGCGGAATAACACAGTCTCTTCAATGTCACGTGCTTACATTCATGAAAGGCACATTCTGGATGATAAAACATATCTTGACAAATTTAAAAGAGTAAATGAAAACAAAGTGATACAATAACTATATTAGCTTTTCGCAGCACTCAATTAATTAGTGGATACAGGCACTGGCTTTCATTAGTTGGTGACATCGAAACAGTGAAAACCAACCACAAGGTGAAAGGCCACAACACAAACAGCGACCTTCCAAAAGGACTGACCTTGAGTTTGATTGAGCCTCTGGATCCCACTGTTAGTTGGTAGAAAATAGGGCAGGGATACATGCTGAGCTACATAACGAGTTTGAAATCCACGCAGTAGAAGACTCTACAGGTAAAAGAGCCCAGACTCAACAGACAAATTGTATATTAAAAAAAAAAGGATGGAGGAGTAATCTCAAGATTGATGGAAAGATAATTATATACCATAGAAAGCTGGCAAAATAGACATAGCTATACTATAGGGACTACTATACTCACTTGGATGGTAAGATTATGGAGAAAGGCAAGGGAGTGTGTTACAAAAATCAGTATAATATAGTTACATTTACAGGAGGCAATGTAATTTGGATGGGGCATGATGGAGGGCTGTTGGGGTTGTTGCAAAGTTCTGTTTCTTGACCTGGGTAGTTGTGACAAAGACATTTGCCTTATAATCATCATTAACTAATCTCTACATTTGTTTTGGTCTGGTTTTCTGTTTCATCTTAAAATAAAAAGATAAATAATAAATAAGTGAATGCATACATAAATCCAAGGAAAAAAGTTAATGGGGCATGTGTTCCGGAAATTGAGGGAAGAAAATACATACGTAGCGAGGAAGAGAATCTCCTGTCCCTGTGTTTTTCTGCACAAATCGCAACCCACCCGGTGGCCATCAGCAAGGATAGCCCCTCCCAATAAGTTTCTCTAGCTTCCAGCTTGCTTGACTGTCTAGTTCTAAGACCAACCACAACTGTCATCCCCGAACAGATGACAAGAGTGGGTATCTGATTGGGATTATCCAGCCAGTGAAGTGCTTCTCCCTGGATTAGGTGTTCAATAGTGCAGCAAAGAATGGAGGCCAGGTACAGCTGGGGTTCGTCCACTTCCAGGTGTTCATAGGAGAATAGGGAAGGAGCAATGGTCAGATCCTGCATGTTCTGTCTCTTGTTGAGTGTGTTTTTGGGTCTTTGTGCCTTGTGATATTCTGAATTCTCTCTCTATGATGCTGAATTAATTTTTTCTCCATTTTTAGCATCTTATTATTTGCCTATAATAATTGCCAAGTCATTCAATCTTAAAACCATCAAATTATTACATCTGAAGATTTCTGAGTCAATTTGAGAAGCATCATTATCTTATCCTTTTTCTGTGCTCACTGTGCAAATGCTTGGCTATACCGATTTATGACCTAAGCAGTATTCATTATCTTTAAAAAGGACAAACAAAAATTAATCTCAATTTGAAATTTCCACTGTTCTGATAGATGCTATTTCTTCAATGAGCTGGAATTGTAGAATTGAATCCTCTGAGGAAGCCTCAGGTACATGAGTCTCGCGGCTCCAGATACAACCCTCTTCATTCACGGCCAAACAAGTTAAGACTGGCTCTAGGCATGAACATCGTTTGCACAGTTGCTAGAGGTTCACATTTACGTTTTCTGTGTATTGATCACCAAAATTGCAAATTAGTGCCATAATATCAGAGAATCACTAAGTCATGGGTTTTGAATATCTACAGAATCATGGAATCTGAGATCTGCTGAGTCATGATATTTGAAAACTACATTTGCACACAAGCCTCAATTTGCATTTTCAGGATATTAAAATCAAAATTGCAGAATCCCGTAGTCATTCTCTTTGAAAACTTCAGCTTTGATTCAAACATTCTGTGGCTGCCAATTCATAAATTCTGAGAAATTAAGAGTCAGATTGAGATTGTACAATAGCAGACACATATTCCATTACTAAAGGAAGTCCCTGGAGGGACTAAGATATTCAAAGTGGTGAGAAAGAAATACTAATAATTTGTTCTATGTTAGCTACATACCACTACTTCATATAGGTCCTCCACTGTATGTGGTATTATCCCCATGTTAGAACCGAAGAAACCAAAGCTGAGGATGATTTGATATCAAGTAAGTTCATAGGTGCCAGAGCCAGGACTTCAACTGCACATCTATCAGAAAACTTGATTGACAGTCATGAAAGCATGTAGAGAGTGAGAGGATCATGGAAAAGTCAGCCTCTGTCTGGCCAGGGTCCCATCCCAGCTGCCTGCAGAGTCTTCTAATCACCTGTACCCATGCTCCATTCAGGCAGAATAACAAGACCAGACCTTCAGCTAGCTCACAGTGTTTGCAAATGTTTTTGTTGATTTATCTGATGACCAAAGTACCCACACATCCTCACGATTCCCCTTCCCCTGCTTGAATTCTGGGGCTATTCTGGGAACGGGTCTAGGAGTGAATCCCAAATTTGTGGGTATGCAAGTTACAATCATCTGCTGATATTCAAAAACTCCCCAAAACCTGGCCACATCCAGACAAGTTATAAAGCACAATCTCTGGGGAATGGAACTCCAACATGGGCATCTTTTTAAGCTCTTCAGATGATTGCAATGGGAAGAAAAGTTTGAGAACAATGGGCTTATCCTGTTATTCCTGAAAAACAGTGATTTCATACATGAATCACATAAGGCAGGTTTTTAAAAAGCACTGAATCCCAGGCCCAGAACAATGGGATTAGAATCTCTAGGAGGAGGCTGGGCATGGGTGATTATCAAAAGCTCCTCATGCTGATCGGTGAAATTTCTGGAAGGTCAAGGCAGGAGCTCCTTGAATGGTTTAATCCTTTCCATATGGAACTTTGCAAACTAGGTTTCAGGGCTTTCCTCCCTGTTAGTCAAAAAATCATCTGCTTTTGCTTAACTAGTGAGGGTTGGGTTTCTGTCACTTGCAAGTTCTAGAATTGACCAAGCATCCTGATTTGCCCAGTACTTTCCTGGTTTTAGCTCTGAAAATCCCATGTACCAGGAAACCCTGCAGTCCCAGACAAACCTGGATGGTTTGTCACTCTACCTGTAATCAAAGTATTATGATTATTTTCCTACTAGATTTATTGAGATGTCCTCTCTTTATCCTTCTAACCAGTGCTCATAAAACAACCACTACCATGATTAAATTAACTACCTGGAACCCTGAGTACATGCCCCACATATATCCTGAGATGTCATCCCACCCATCACAGGCCCCCATTCTCCCTACACAACTCGTTCTTCACTCCTGATCCTTACACAACACAACCCCTGAACCCTAATTCACTGACATTCCTAAGTCAGAACCATGCTCTCAACTTTACCTCCACAAGTCATGTGAGGGGTACATGGCTACCCCACCACATGTGGCTCATAGCCATTGAAAACTGAAGCATGAAGCCCTCCCTCTAGCTATATGTTCTTTTTTCATTATTATTTATTTATTTTTATTTATTTATTTTTGAGACAGAGTCTCGCTCTGTGGCCCAGGCTGGAGTGCAGTGGCGCGATCTCAGCTCACTGCAAGCTCCGCCTACCGGGTTCACACCATTCTCCTGCCTCAGGCAGGCTGGAGTGCAATGGCACTTTCTCAGCTCACTGCACCCTCTGGCTCCCCGAAGGTTATATCCTCCGATAACAAAGAGAAAGAAGCTTTCTGAGAAACTTTTACACGCACAGTTACAGGAAAATGGGAAAACGCTCTAAGTAATGGGGCAGCACTTTCCTTCCAAATTCCCTTGTGAGGGATGTCAGTTTACGTCAATCCAGTTTATGTCCTCCCGAGTAGCTGGGACTACAGGCACACACCACCACGCCCGGCTAAATTTTTGTATTTTTAGCAGAGACAGGGTTTCACCATGTTAGCCAGGATGGTCTCGATCTCCTGACCTCGTGATCCACCCTCCTCAGCCTCCCGAAGTGCTGGGATTGCAGGTGTGAGACACTGCACCCGGCCTAGCTATATGTTCTTATGCTTGACTGAGCCTTCTTGATCAAAGTTGGAGCCCACCTTCTAGAAAGTTAAGAAATCAAAGCTGTGATTCCTTGGGGCTTGTTTGCTTCATGGAACAGATTTTCTCACCCACCTCATGTAAGTGGGAATATATTTTAAGGATTCATTTAAGAAAATGGAAAACAGGAATCTTAACCATGGGGTGGGTCTTCACAAGAACTCAGAGAAAACTGAACAACCAAGCTTCACATCCAGGTCAGGAAGCCCAGGCTGGCAACCAGGGAGACTTGAGTGGAATGACATCCTGAGTGTCAATGCTGTGGATTGACATCCTCAGCCGTGGGAGTCCCAGGACCTCCACTCCAGGGTTCTGCCAGCAGATCACTCAGCTCTATGCTGTCTGTCCACTCCTCCCTGTGTGGAACCACCTCCCGTTTGCCTACCAAGGAGCTCACTGCTACCAAACTTCTCACTTCAAATTCCAGACAGGTGGAACCTACCTTGCTCAACTGATATCCCTAACCCTGCTAGGGAAAATCTTTCCATTCTAGACCACACCTTAGACCCCTGACTATTAGTATGGTTACCTTCAGTCCATCACCAGACTCTAGTCCATCAGCTGTGAACTGGGAGTGGGGGGTCATGACATGAGTACCTAAGGCTGTCCTCTTAGAAAGGACTATATGGGCGTAACCGTGGGGAACCCTGTAATGGGCATGCCTAATAAGATGACAAAATCTTAGCACTGGATGAATCCATGTAGATAACAGAATGCAACTCTAGCCTTTTAGAGATGAATGTAAGGTGCTCTATATTGAAACGAGTCACAAATATTTGAGCTTGGACCTCAGCTTCCTTTTACCAGTAGACCTTGTGCAATTTACATCACCTCTCTTGATCCCATCTGTAAAATTTCAGATGAGAATGCTTGCCTATTGTGTTTGTCATGAAGATTAATTTATATAGTCTCCATAAGCACCTGTTATACAATAGGGCCTTCATAACTACTAGTTTCCAGTGTGGACTTAGGCACTTCATTCTCCCGTCTCTTTGTCCTCAGCCATCACGGTGCATCATGACACAGCACAACGAGGGCTCTTCAATCAACTATCAGTTCTAGTTTGGATGGAACACAAGCTGGTTGGATGTGGGCACCCAGCAGCCCTCTATCAATCTCCAGTCTCTTATGTAATCCGAGCACATGATTTGAGATCTTCTACCTTTACCCCAGATCATCAATCTCAGGGCTAATGGAATATAGAAAAACGCTTTTCCCTGGAAGATCACTAAAAGGTCACAGTCTTGTTTCCCCCGATAGATTTTCTGTCATATTATATAGTAATGTTCCATTGGGTGGCAAGATTACTGTCGGCCTGAGAATAACGGTCATCCCTGTAGCTGTATTATCCCACTCTCCAACTGGGCTGTGAATTTCTCCACAGATGACTTTTTAGTCACTAGCCTCCAATTTGTAACTGGTTTTGTTTTCTAAAATTACAGATGGGCTGGGCACAGCGGCTTATGCCTGTAATCCCAGCACTTTGGGAGGGTGAAAACGGTGGATCACCTGAGGTCAGGAGTTCGAGACCAGCCTGGCCAACATGGTAAAACCCTGTATCTACTAAAAAATTACAAAAATTAGCCAGGCGTGGTGGTGCACACTTGTAATCCCAGCTACTTGGGAGGCTGAGACAGGAGAATCGCTTGAACCCAGGAGGCAGAGGTTGCATTGAGCCAAGATTGTACCACTGCACTCTAGCCTGGGTGACAGAGCAAGACTCTGTCTCAAAAAAAAAAAAAAAAAAAAAAAAATCACAGATGAACAAAATTAACTATTCCCCAGTTTTTGGCACACTTAACATCAGGTCTGTACAAAGTTCCCTTTTTTCTTTCTTTTCTTCCCTCCTTTCACTTCCTTCCTTCCTTCTTTCCTTCCTTCCTTCCTTCTTCCCTCCCCCCTTCTCCTCCTATTTCTTTTTCTTTTCTTTCCCTCCTTCCTTCCTTTCCTTCCTTCTTTCCTGTTATTTAATCCATGAATCCTTTTCCCATTCCACTCCCTATCCTGAACTTCGCAATGTACACACATTCTATCTAAAGAGAATCTTTTCAAACCATTTTTATACATTCACTTAAATGTATGTATGATATAGAGTAGTTGTGTGTTTATGTGATTAATGCAAATAATGCTTTGTTTATTAGCCACAAATACGTGGATATCTATAAATCTAATTCTTTGCGTGGACCGCTGTTGAGATCTAAACAGTGCAACACACATCCTTATCCATTTCTGTAAGGAAGGCTTTCAGGTTAGCCCCAGCTCTTTGCTCTCATAACCAAGGCTGAATGCATCACTCTGTAGTGGTCTCTCTGTGCTTACCACTGAGATTTCTTTGTGGGATACACCCTGGAGGAGAATTCCCAGGTTAGATGGCATACACATACATAATTGTTAATGATTGCCCTCCAGAATGGCTTCACTAGTCTTCAATTTCCAAAGTAAACAAAGGTTTCCATTTCTCCACATCCTCACTAGGAGTTAACATGATCAAATTTTCTAATTTTGCCACTCTGATGTCAGTGCGGCAGTATGATTGATGTTTGGAGTTGCATGTCTCAGATAATTAGGTTAAGCATATATGCATTCATGTAGCAGGTATTCTGTCTGGTTTTCCACCTGAAGAGCTTTCTCATGTCCATGGTCCATTCTTTTTCTATTGGATGGTTGCCTTTTCCATACTGATTTGCAGAAGTACTCTGCATGTTTTAGGCACTTAAAAGAATAGACCTCCATCTGTTATCTGTATCTTAACTTTACCTTGGCTACACAGAAATAAATTCTGAATGAGTGATGTCCATCAATCCTTCCTTTCAGTGTGTGTGATTCTTGGGTCTTGTTAAGGAGGATTTCTCCATCTCAGTTCACAGAGGTATTCTGTATCTTCACCTGTTAGCTTAGCAGATTTACTTTCTTTATAGAATGTAACTTATTCAATACTATTTTTTGTTCACATGTAAGGTAGGAATCCAGTTTCATTTCTCTCAGTGGGTACTCAGTCTGTTTATGCAATACCATTTATGCAGTAATAAACGAATTCTCGTGAATGGTAATGCAACCACCATCATACACTCTATCCCTGAATACATGCGTGGCTCTGCCTGCACTGCCCAGGCTATTCTATTGCTCCTGTTCTAGTAGCACACTGCTTTTTATTAAAACAGTTTTGTATGTGTTGCTTTAAGGTAGGATAACTGTCCAAACTTGTGCTTTATTTTCAGAATTTGTTTAGTAATTTATAAACTTCCATAGCCATTGTTTTAATTTTCCTTAAAGAAGATTATTACAAAAATGAAGCCTGGTTATTAAAAGGAAGATTATTAGGTAGACTGCTGTCTGGCAAAGTTATGCCCCAAAATTAAAATGCAAATAAATGGAATATCAATGAAGGGAACTGACATAAATGTACTAGATTTTTTAATTATAAGAAACTTCTTTTAAACATGACAGATTAAGCCTATATTTAAAATTTCACTGAAATCAGAATAAAGAAAAATATAAAGCATCAGTGGAAAACGACAGAGCAAATAAGATGACATAAGAGATGTTACAAACTTTTAAATGTGAGAAACTCCATTAGTTTACTTTCACACTCTTAAAAGTTTGTAACATCTCTTAATGTTGCAAACTAAGTCCACAGAAAGCTAAGTGCCTATGGGGAGTGAGGCCAAGGAACAAAGCAGGGTGCTTTTAAAAAGCATGCAGAAAAAAATTCTTGGAAATTAAAAAAATGTGATGGGAAAAACAAAATATTTGATTGAAGGGCCAGAAGATAAGAGTAGAACTGTTCTCTCAGAAAGAGCAAAACAACAAACCAAGTATAAGGGGAAATAATACCACTGGAAGGGCCAATATCCAAATAATTACAGTGCTGAAAAGCAAGGACAGATATAAAGGAAGAAAAATGACAATGAAATAATACTAGAAAGTTTCTCAGACTCTTAGGGCATGAGCCTCCAGATTGAAAGGTCCTACTGCACACCTGACACGGTGTAAGATGTGGAATCGCATGACACTAACCACTGTGGTATTTTGGAATATGAGGGGGAAGGGGCAACCTTATGGATTTTAAAAAGACAAATAAAAAACGTGACTCATGGAAATGACCTCAGACAATAAACAATGCCTTGACCTTCCTACCAAAGAAAAATATTTCTAATCCAGACTTCTGTATAACAGTCAGTCAATCTCATATGGGGACACAGTGAAGATGCTTTCAGATAGGCCTCAAAGCGTGCGATTGCTGATTTTTGTGCACGCTTCCTTATAAGTATTTGCTATACTACAATATGACAGTAATAGAAGAAACAGGTAAGTATGGGACCAAAAAAATTTCAGAAAACAACCAAAGAAGAATCCCCAGGATGATGAAAAGAGAAAACTCTAGGATGACAATTGGACATTTTAGCCACAAGAGCACAAGCAAACCAGATTAAGAATTCCATATGAAGAGTATCTGGGGAAAAAAAATGGGATATTATTAAAGGCTTGGAAGTACTCTCCTCTTAGAGAGTGAAGTATTTATTTTATATACATTTGAAAAACAATTTGATTTAAACATTTTTGACAACAATTTTATGAACAGCTATAGAGGACTAAATGTAAAATTCTTAATGGATACAAAGATACAGTTAGATGAAGTAAGTTCCAGTATTTGATAGTATATTAGAAAATTATAGTTAACAATAATTTATTACATATTTCAAAATAACTGAAAGATTTATACTCCCAATATGCACAAAAAAAGATAAATGGTTGGGGTAATGGATGTCCCGATTGCCCTGATTTGATCATTACACATTGTATACAGGTATCAAAATGTCACATGTACCTCAAAATATATCCAACCATTATACGCCAAGTTAAAAAAACTAGATGAAGTAAAAAATTTTATGAAAAAACTTAAAATAACAAATTTGGTACCAAAAGAAAAAAAAATGTTATAAAGGCCAATAACAAATAAAAATATTTAAATGGGGATCAAATTTTCTCCTTGCCCAGAAGCTGCCAACCCAGACACTATTACATGGGTAAATTCTACCAAACTCTCAAAGAATGTGGAACCCATATTTTAAATAATGTGTTACGGAAAACAGAACTTGAAGATAAGCTTCCAAACTCATTTAATGAAGTCAGTTCATAACCTTGGTACCAAAACAGAGCAAGTAAATTACAAGCAAAGAAAATGACAGACCGATTTCACGGGCGAACATACACTCAGAAATCAGAAATGGAATAATGGAGTAGGCTAATTAAACCCAAGAGTGTATTTTTAAATTAATGAAACAAAATGATTGTGAAGCATTTATACCAGGAAAGCAAGAACGCCATCGGAAATGATTCAACATCAGATTATTTTATTATCAGAAAAATCTACCAGTGTAAATTTTTTACGAGTGCAGATAAAGAAGAAACTCACATGGTTTTCTTTTTCTCAATGCATTCTTACAATCAGCTTTACAGTTAAATGCTATTTGCATTGGAAACCCATAGAAAAAGAGACTCAACAGACAAGCTGTAAGAACCAAGAGAATCTAGAGACATTTCCAGATCCAAGACCAGCATATAAAAATGAATGGTATCCCTTGAAACCAGTAATAACTGTTAAGAAAATGTAATAGACAGTAAGATTCAATTTACAATAGAAACAAAATCTCTAAAACATTTAGAAAAATACAACAAAGAAATTCATGCAATCTGTATGGAAAAGAAAATCACACTATTAAAGAACTGTTCTTTCTTCATTAAACTTTAAAAATTTTGGCATAATTTTAGATTCATATGTAATTGTAAGAAATAATATGGAGATATGCTGTGTAACCTTTGCCTAGTTTCTCCCAATGGTAACATCTCAAAAGAGATTAACATTTGAGTCAGTGGACTGGGAAAGGTGGACCCACCTACCCTCAATCTGCAATGGGCACATTTTTGTTTTGCATTGGGTCTCACAAAATTACATGGCAAGCCCTGTGTGACGGTTGATATCGGGTGTCAACTTGATTGGATTGACGGATGCAAAGTATTGATCCTGGGTGTGTCTGTGAGGGTGTTGCCAAAAGAGATTAACATTTGAGTCAGTCAGTGGACTGGGAAAGGTGGACCCACCTACCCTCAATCTGCAGGGGGCACCATCTAATCAGCTGCCAGCACGGCTAGAATAAAGCAGGCAGAATTTGGAAGGACTTAGCTTTCTGAGTCTTCTGGCCTTCATCTTTCTCCTGTGCTGGATGCTTCCTGCCCTCCAACATTGGACTCCAAGTTCTTCAGCTTTTGGATTCTTGGACTTACACCAGTGATTTGCCTGGGACTCTCAGGCCTTCAGCCACAGACTGAAGGCTGCAGTGTCGGCTTCCCTACTTTTGAGGTTTGGGGACTAGGACTGGCTTCTTTGCTCCTCAGCTTGCAGACGGCCATTGTGGGGCTTCACCTTGTGATCATGTGAATCAATACTCCTTAATAAACTCCCCTTTATATATACATCTATCCTATTAATTCTGTCCCTCTAGGGAACCCTGACTAACACACCCTGCCAATGGCTACTTTCTGGACATCCCCAGAGGGCCAACTTTTGAAAGCAGTTGGAATTGGGAAGGATTTGCTCATTCTTAAAGCCGGGGAAAGCCAGAAGGTCTCAGTAAGGACAGCAGAGCAGACAAGGTCCTGAAAACACTCAGTAATAATAAGCCAACCTCCCTTCAGGACAAAGCCCCACAATGGGAGGAAACTGGAAGGTCAGAGTTCAAACTGAACTGGATGGGGATAACAATAGAGAAAAGGGGAATTAAAGTCCAGTTATGACTGGGGAGGGGAATAGAGTCAGACTCCTAGAAAGCAAAATGCCATGTTTTCTAACACTTTCTCAAAACGACAGGTCACTTGTATCAGCAGTCACAATTCAATCAGAGAAGCAGCACCACTAGCGTGTCTGTGTGCATGTTTGTGTGTATGACTGTGTAACAGCAAATCTTAGGAGCTGGTTCACCAGCCTTTGAGAAGCTGTTATATTTGCCTCTGGAACTGCAGTCTGGAGTTCACAGCGAGGCAGTTTGCCAGGAAGGGAAGATGTCTGTACAGTGGGGAAGAGCAACAGCAAGCAGGAACTCACAAGCACATGTTGGAACCTTGTGAGGATGGGCTGACATCCGGGTCAGACTTGCTGCCCCTGACATTAGCGGAAGTGGTATCCTGCAGAAGCTATGGCTCTGTGTCACGCAGCTAAACACACGCTTGGCCCAGAAGATGCAGAAGCTGAAGGAAGATCCAGGGGAGGATGAAGCCCAGCCACTGCTTCACACCAAGGAAGTGAGTCAGCAGATCAGTTCCAATACCTGTAAGCTCCAAAATGGCTGGCGTCCCATGTCTTCCTTCCAAAGCTCCCACAAAAACCTCTCTAGTCTAACCAAAAAAATACAGTGAAGGGAATTCTGAAAAACAGTTTGGCCTTGTCAAATAGGCACATTACAAAACTACCACAGTACTGGAGAGCTGTGATATAAGAAATGCTTCTAAATCATGTCCCCATTCTGAAAATTTAGAAGAACTACAATTTCATGTAAAGTTAGTAAAAGGGAAATAAATCAAAGGAATACAAACATTCTATGGAAAAAACTGTTAAATACTTGCCAGAAAGACATTTTGATGAAAGGATTAAAAGTGTGCCAACAGAGGGATACACTTCGGTTGTTTAGAGAAAGCTACATCCTATAACTTTTAATATAATTGTCTAAGAAAATAGTGCAAAAAACAAGAGAACAGTGTAAATTAAATGATAGAATTCAGGGCCTGGGCGCGGTGGCTCACGCCTGTAATCCCAGCACTTTGGGAGGCCGAGGTGGGCGGATCATGAGGTCAGTAGATTGAGACCATCCTGGCTAACACGGTAAAACCCTGTCTCTATTAAAAATACAAAAAATTAGCTGGACATGGTGGTGGGCACCTGTAGTCCCAGCTACTCTGGAGGCTGAGGCAGGAGAATGGCGTGAACCCAGGAGATGGAGGTTGCAGTGAGCCGAGATCATGCCACTGCACTCTAGCCCGGGCGACAGAGCGAGACTCCATCTCAAAAAAAAAAAAAAAAAAAAAAAAATATATATATATATATATATATATATATATGTATATATAGAGAGAGAATTCAGGGAAAAATAAATTTAAAACCACAATTTTGTAAATAAACACAAGAGAAATGCAAATAATCACAACATAATGTCTTAAGAAAAGTGGAAGAAGAGAGGACAGTTTAAAAAAAATTTTAAAGATATGCCAAGAATTTGAGCAAAAGTGATAATATAAAAGACTACCACCCCAACCACAAAAACCACAACATACAGGTCCAAGAAGAAATCCTAAATAAAGGAATAAAACAAGTACTAAGAATGGCATTTTGTTGAAAAAAAATATTTTATAAACAAGAGATTTGAAACAATGAAATAATAAATTGCATACCTGGGAAAGTCAACTCAGAACAACCAACACCAAAACACACAGTTAAAAAGACAGAGAAATATCTTTTCTCTGTCTTTTTAAATATTTAGGGGAGAAAAGGACAAAAGTGATGTAAAAGAGAAAAAATTAGCTTATCGTCAGACTTTTAAGAGAAGCATTTTGTGCCAGAATAAAAGGAATATTATAAAGAGATTCAAATTTTTAAAAAATGAGTCAAGGATTTTATATCCTAACAAACTGACTTTCAAGTATAAAGGGAGCAAACTGTCATCAATATGGAATAACATAGAGAATATCTTCCATGGGCGCTTTCTTCGTAATGTACTGAGAAGGAGGTTTAGATAATGAACATTACTGGACAGACAGTGGCATAAAGACTGACTATTAAATATATATTTCCATGGAGAGCTAAGACGAAATCTGCAATATGAGGGAGAGTAGAGCATGTAATAGTTATATGCTTTGACAATGGGCGGACAGCAGAATGTTCTAAAAAGGGAAAGAGAAAATGGAAAAAGCATATGCAAAACAATTTTTAAATGCTTCTCTATAATCATGTTGGTGACAATGTTGCTATTGCTACTCTGCTTATGTTTTGTTTGAAATGTGAGACGAAGAAAATAAGCAATACACGTGTTATTTGAATCGCCAGGGCCCTTCAGAACCAGGACTTTTAGGAGCTGCAAGTGCGAAATAGAAAAGATTATGTAAGCACTCTGCCATCCTGAATTTGAACTCATAGGATATTTTTCAAGATAGATAGATATCCTAAATCTGTCTACTGAAGAGGCCCAAAAATAACATTTGGAAGTAAAAGGTACCAGAGCTTCTTAGAGAAATGGTTGAAATGGCTAATTCTAGGTCTGGGGTGGGAAATATAGAAAATGAACAGAGGAGCTCAGAATATCATCGTACAACAGAGAGCAAGGGCACCAGCCAAGACCATAGGGTTGCGCTAAAGGAACTTGGGAGTCAACCTGCCGAACAGGCACTCATCAAACCACAGGACAACTTGAGGATCAGTAAGGATAGTGACCGTAATCAAAACACACCAAACAGGTGACTCTGTGAGCTCACAATGATACACTGTATTAGTCCAGATACACCAATATAGAATTAAATGTGAATGGATTCTATTGGAGGAAAAGACCCTGTGGGAAAAAAGTAGGGTGCATGCTGGAGAAGTCTGGAGATCTATCAGACTGCAACGTATATCCCAAGTGAAGGAGGCAGGGAGGAAAGGTGGCATGGAAGAGTCTTGGACTGCCAGGAAAGAAGGTTCAGCAGGAGCACTGGGAGCCCTTGAGCCCAAGTTGGTTGTCTGCTAGCAAAGTTCAGCATCGCTTAGGAACAGTTTTCCTGGGAACAAGAAGCAGGATGTTGTGAGACACGGCCTTATCACAAATACTGGGATGGATTTTGTAGCTCCATAGCTGCGACTCTTGTTGAATTATGCTATCTGAAGTTGGTGGTTTGCATGGACACCTGGAGACACACACACACACACACACACACACACACACACACACACACACACACACACTCCTACCTGATTAGTTAACTTCATAGGACACTAAGGGACCAGGTATCTGTGTTAAAATCTCATAAATAAAGGGAACATGTATACTTCCTTTCCTGTGCAAACTACCACTTGGAAGCTAATGGCAGATGTGTGGATATCTTTAAAGGAAGAGGGAATGACAGAACTGGAGCATTACCACTTTGCAACACCTACAAATTAAACAAATCTAAGCAGTGCCATCTAAGAATCTATTGCTACCAATCACAAAAAAAGGAAAGATAAGGCCAGGCACGGTGGCTCATGCCTGTAATCCCAGTATTTTGGGAGGTCAAGGTGGGCAGATCACCTGAGGTCACGAGTTTGGGACTGGCCTTGCCAACGTGGTGAAACCTCGCCTCTACTAAAAATACAAAAATTAGCCGGGGCGGTGACAGGTGCCTGTAATCCCAGCTACTCGGGAGGCTGAGGCAGGAGAATCACTTGAACCCAGGAGGCAGAGGTTGTAGTGAACTGAGATCACGCCATTGCACTCCAGCCTGGGCAACGAGAGTGAAACTCTGTCTCAAAAAAAAAAAAAAAAAAAAAAAGAAAGATAAGTATATATTGTGTGCTCTTGACAATAAACACAATGAACACAACAGCACCGATGGAGTAATCTTCCTCCCCAAAGTGAAATCTGAATCAGATTAAGTTTACAGATTCAACTACTAATCTGCAGGAAATCTAGAGGATAAGTGAAACATTAAACTCTACCATGGGAATGCAATCAGCAAAATCTTGACTCTACAGGATTGGTTTCTAAAATGAAAAAAAAACTTTCAGTTTAGGAAGATACAGAGAAATTTTTAAAAATCAGGCTAACCTAAACTCACTGTTTGGGGCTCTTCAACTAGATAACAAAACAATAATCAAAAGTAATAAGGGTATTTCCATAAAAGCTAGAGCAGGAGTTAGTCTTGTTAGGGGAGGATGGTGCTTGCCTTGGGAAGGTGGTCTGAACTTTCTGTGGTTGCTGCCAAGTTCTCTCTAATTTATGGGTGGAGTTAAAGGGACATTTATTTTGTAATAACTCATTAAGTAGTACACTTGGTCTAAATTGTTTTCTGTTTTCCTATTATTTTGACAATAAAAAATACACAATTCAAATGGAAAATAAAGACATTTATAGACATATGATGGCAGACAGCTTACCATATAAAGACACTCACTGAACAGTAAAGATATATGTTTATAGAAAGAGAAAACATAGAGGGAAATAGAGTGAATTAAGAAACCATATATTGATAAAATTAATTAACTATGCCTATATAAATTATATTGGTAATCTTAAGTAAATAGCAGGTATAAAAAGTAACTTTCCATCCGGGCGTGGTGCCTCACACCTGTAATCCTAGTACTTTGGGAGGCTGAGGTGGGTGGATGGTCTGAGCTCAGGAGTTTGAGACCAGTCTGGGCAATACGGTGAAACTCCGCCCCTAGTAAATACAAAAAATAGCCAGGTGTGGTGGCGTGTGCCTGTAATCCCAGCTACCAGGGAGGCTAAGGCAGGAGAAATGCTAGAACCTGGGAGGTGGAGGTTTCAGTGAGCCGAGATCATGCCACTGCATGCTAGCCTGGGTGACAGAGTGAGACTCCGTCTCAAAAAAAAAAAAAAAAAGGAAAATTAACTTTCCAGATCTACTTCCAGGGAAGATGGGGTACACACACACCAACCTCCTTTCCTACCGAATACAACTCATAAAACCTAAACAGAATGCATAGGCAGCAATTTGGGAACTCTGCAAAATCAACATCAGTAGGCTGATCAAAGGAAACCATCAGAGTTCAAAATACACATGAACTGCTGGTGAGTTTAATCTTTTTTTCCTTGAGCGTTTCCCAGTCCGAATTCACTGCAGTTAGAAAACCAGAACTGCGCACTGTGATGCAGAAATAGAAACAACAAACTCTCTGGCTCAGGCTCAACGACCAGCAAAGGGAAATGTGGAGAGAGAGAGAGAAATCCCCCATTTTTTCTCTCCATTTCCTCAGTTCCTGCACCCTAGCCCCAGGCAATTGTACAATGTGGGTAGCAGGAAGAGCAAAACCAGCCAGCAATGGAAAAACTGAAGGAGGTAAGTATCCAAGACAGGGAACCTCCCTCTAGCATTTGGTGTGGCTATAGTTCCAAGAGGGCAGAGTCAATCCCAGGTGTTTTCATTTTTCTTTCGGTTCTGCACTGCGTGGCCTGGTACACACTGTCATTATGGAACCAAGCAGTTTTTGGCCAGAGGATTGAAAAGGGGAAGGTCAGGAAACCAGAAAGTACTGGAGAGATAGTGGAGCGCGAGCTTGGGAAAATGACCCCAAAAAGCTGTTTATCAGCTTGTGGACTCACCTCTGACCTGTACATTCACAGTCCTGATCATAATCAGCATACTAAAGACTCTCAGAACTCAGATAGCCAATAGACCTTTGCTCATTTTCCTAATTGACCACTAAGTGCTACAGATCTAGAACAAACGTGAATATTACTGAAAGGCTTGGAAAACTGGCCTACAGAAGGCTAAAATATAAATGTTTAATAAATGTGACAATAAACACTTCTGATAGGATTTTAACAAAATTTAAACAAGAAGGGTCTCACAATATTCAAAATGCGCAGTATAAAATCCAAAATTATTTTGCATTTGAAGAATAAAACAGGAAAACCTTCAAATTGCATTAGAAAAGACAAGCCACAGACATCAGTGATAGATGTTGGCATTATCTAACACAGCTTCGAAGTGGTATTAAAAAATGCTCAGATAAGCAAACCTCTCAAACTTATGACTTGATTTTTCTGTTCACATGTTTCCATTGAAAAAAATGATAAAATGAAGCCTTCTGACAGGGAAATATCAAGTTAGATAACTTCCCTGGTTAATTTTTCTAATAACTTTAGGAGAAAATATATACATGACACAAAGTTCACACTCCTTCAAAATTTAAAAAATGAGGAATAATCCCCAACTTATTTTATGAGGCCAGCATAATCTTGATACAAAAATCTTAGAAGCTTATTATTAAAATAAGAAAATATGAAGTATGTTTCCTTTGATAAAGATAAATTTAAAGTTCTAAGGAGATAATTGCAAAACAAATTCAACAATACTTTTAAAATAATAATATACTATAACCGAATGTGTTACTTTTCAGAATTGTAAGATGGGAAGGAATGGGTAGACAGCATGTCTATAACTCATTCCTCCAGGCTCTGAGGCAGTTTTATTTGTGACCCCAACTCCTAGCAAAGGACAGCTGATGAAACACACCAGCTACGCCATAAGCGCAACTTCAGCAGGAGTTGCTAGGTACAGACTACTGATCCAGGAGCACTTTCAGGATGAAATACCTGGCTTGTCTATAAAATTGGTTATAAATAGATCTACAATTTATGGGCCACAGTTCTGCATTGGACAACAGAAGTTAGTCACGTAGCCAGTACAGGGTTGCCTGCCTTGGAGGATATACAAGCTGAGTGATAACTAAACCTAGTTGCTTTCTTGTGCTAACTTGTCCTCTATGCAGTTTGCACTCCTCACTCTGAAGGCAGAATTCACTCTGAGTAGAAAAAGGAGACACAGAGAGATGAGTATGAAGAGCTCAGTGTCTTCCAGATATTGATGTGGTGCCTGTTGCTGCTCTTGCTTGCATATTTTACTAATCATTAGTGAAGCTTGGTGCTGAACAAGACTTGAATTTCACATAAATCTGATCAATAATGTAGGTCTTTGTATTGTGTATAGGGTTAACTCAATAATAAAAAGTCATTGCAATTCAAAATACTAACAAAAAAGGATAAAAACAATCTCATCTTAATAGACACTTTATAAAAATGTAACTCTCTACTCATTTGTGATTTTTAAGGATTGTTACCTGAGTAGGAATAGAAGGGAATTTCCTCCTTGTGAAAAGGTTTATCTAAAAAATAATATAACAAAACAGAACAACCAAAAACCACAGCTAACATTTTACTTAGTGGCTTTTGTGGGTTGAATTATGTATCCAACAAAAGATATGTTGAAATCCTAGCCTGTAATACCTATGAGTGTGACTTTATTTAGAAATAGGGTCTTCGCAGATGCAATCAAATTGAGATAAGGACATTAAGTTGGGGCCTAATCCAATATGACTGGTGTCCTTATAAGAAGAGGGAAATTTGAACACAGACACACAGGGGGAACAACATGTGACGATGAAGGCAGAGATGGGAGAGATACAGCTGCCAGCCCACAAACACCCATGATGGCCAACCACCACCAGAAACTGCGAGGAGAACGAGGAAAGTTCTCCCTGGAGTCTCAGGGGCAGCATGCTGACATCTTGATTTCAGACTTCTAGCCTCCAGAACTGTAAAACAATACGTTTATATGTTTTAAGCCACCAAGTTTTCAGTACTCTGTTATGGAAGTGCTAGGAAACTAATACAGTGGTGAATTATTGAAGGGCTTCTGTCTGAGACCAGAAATGAGACAAAGCAGTATGCTATGACTTCTACTCAGTATTGAGTTTGATGGTCCCAGCTAGTGTCATAGTGAGTGAAACAGGCCAAGAAAAAGAAATGGATGAATAAGGATTGGGAAGGATAATCTACAGAAAAACCATTATAATCAATAGGAGAGTTTAGAACTTCACTGGATACAAGATCAATATGCAAATATCATGTATATTTTTATACATGCAACAGTTTTAAAATTAAATGTAAAAAAATCTGTCATTTTAATAGCATCAAAAGACACCAATGTCTATGAATAATTCTGATGAAAGTGTGCCAAAATACCTATGTTGAAGACTACAAAATATTATTGTGAGAAATTAAACAAGATCTAAATAAATGGAAGAAAACATCATGTTTGTATATTAGAGGACTCAGTAAAGACATCAATCCTTCCCAAGTTGATCTAAAAATTCAATAGAATCCCAGTAAAGCTAATATAAAATAAATTATTTTATTCTATTAAAATGAAAAGGGTCAAGGATATTCAAGACAATCTCGAAGAAATATTAAAAAGGTGGAAAATTCACACTGCCATGTATAAAGAGCTACTATAATGCTGTAGTCATTAAGAGAGTGTGATGCTGGTGCAAGTCTAAGCAAATGGACTAGACCCACATATACACTGTCATGTGATGCATAAAGGTGACATGGCAATGCAGGGAGAAAGATTACTTTTTCATTAAGTGGTATAGAGTCAATTTAATATTCATATAAGACAATAAATCCCTATTCCTACCATACTTCATAGCATACGCAAAATTTAACTCTAGATGGGTGAAAAATCTCAACATGAAAGGTAAGACCATAAAACTCTAGGAAAACATAGGATGTTATCTTCACAACCTTGGGGTAGACAAAGAGATCTAAAGCACAACACAAAAAATGCAAACTGTGATTGGAAATGTTGATAAATTGGACTACGCTAAGATTAAGAATATCTATTCACCAAAAGATACCATTAAGAAAGTTAAATGAAGCCAGAGTTCTAAAAATTATGTTCAATATAGATGTCTGACAAAGGACTCGTTCTGAATGAAGAATTAATTCCTACAAATAAATAAGAAAAAGGCAGACAACACATTAGAAAAATGGACAAAAGACCTGAAAAATCACTTCACAAAGGATATCCAAAATAACAATAAACACATGAAAAGCTGCTCCACTTCTTTAGTCATCAGGGAAATGCAAATTAAAAGCCACATTGAGATCAAATTACCCATAAGCCAAAAAAATCTGAAATTAAGTCAAAGACAAGTGGATGAATTATGTGAGGCAACTAGATCACTCATACATTGTGCTGTGCTGGGAGAGTAATTAGAACAAATATTTTGAGAGATTGACAATATCTAAGAATAGTATATATCTAGAAAAAACTGTGCTGTTTTGGAAACAGAAAAGCACAATTTGAAGTAAACCATTGCTCAAAGAATAAATCACAAAGAAATTATAAAATATTTTGAACTGGAGGTTATGAACACAGAACATATCAAAATTAGGTGGAGGCAACTAAAGTAGTGTTCAGATGGAAATTTGCATATTTAAATACTTACATTGTAAAAGAATCTAAAATCAGCAACCTCAGTTTACACTTTAAGAAGTTTGTAAAAAATGAGCAAATTAAACCCCAAATAAGTTGAAGATAATAAGAAACACAAGAATAGAAATCAATGAAATTTTAAAAAATAAAATTAAAAAAATTAAAGCAAAAAGTTGTACCATGAAAAGATTAGTAATATTGTTAAACCCTAGTAAGTGTAACCAAGAACAGGAGAAAACACAAATTCCTTGAAACAGTAATGAAGAGGAGGTATCACCACATGGCCTATACATATAAATAAGGTAATAAAGGCACATAATAAACAACTTTATGTCAATAAATGCAGTAACTTAAATGAAATAGACAAATTTGTAAAAAAAAAAATACAATTTAGCAAGTTTTCCCCAAGAACAAATAGAAACTGAATTGTCCTACATATCTACCAAAAATTGGGTTAACATGAAGAAAATAATCTTTCCACAAAAACTCCAGTTTCACTAGTTTCATCAAACATTTAAGAAACAAATTATATCTTGAACAAACGATTTTAGAAAGTAGAGGAGGAGGAAGCATAAGATCTTCTACCAAAATTAGACGATAAAATTACAAGAAATGAAAATGATAGAGCAATATCCTTCATGGATATACATAGAAAATTCTTTTAAAGTCTACTAACAAATTAAATTCAGCAGTAATCAAATCCATGACCGAGTGAATTTGTGGTGTGATGTCTTTTGTCAATATTGAAAAGTTCTCAGAATTTACTCTTTGAATAGTGCTTTTGTCTTACATTCACTCTCCATTTAATGAAAGGATCTTTTATATCTGAAAGACCTGGGGAGGAGGGTAGCCACCCAGCAAAGTCATCTGAACTATTTGACTGTGGTGTGAGGGAGAAAGAAACTTTCACTGTGGTAAGCCAATGAGAATTGAGGGTTATCACTGCGACGGACATCACCCACGTTGATAAATAGCTTTACCATTTTAAATGTACAAATTTTATTCGTTTTTATTATTTTTATTTGTTAATTTATTTAGAGACGGAGCTCGCTCTGTTGCCCTGGCTAGACTGCAATGGCGTGATCTCAGATCATCGCAACCTCTGCCTCCTGGATTCAAGCGATTCTTCTGCCTCAGCCTCCTGAGTAGCTGGGATTACAAGTGTCTGCCACTATGCCTGGTTAATATCTGTATTTTCAGTAGAGACGGGGTTTGGCCACATTGGCCAGGTTGGTCTCGAACTCCTGACCTCAGGTGATCCACCTGCCTCAGCCTCCCAAAGGGTTAAGATTACAGGCGTCAGCCACTGCACCTGGCCACAAATTTTATAGTTTATTTTTCAGTGTCCTATTATCTCAAATTGTGAGGCACACATTTTCCTGTTTACTCTGCCTACTCACTTTCCCTAATTGATGATGGCCTAGGATGATGTAGAGTTTGTTTCCTTGAATGGTTTATATTTTTTTATTTTGAACTTATTTTCATGAATATTGTGATTTGGGGGCATTTTTTGGAGTCCCATGTGTGTAAAGTTACTAAATCTTCCTCCAGAGGAATTCTTGAATTCTAAACCATATAATACACATTTGGACTCCACACCTAAGCCTAATGCACTTTTTTTTTTGGTTTTTGAATGTGTAATTATCTTTTTCCCCCTATCCGGAGCCCAGGCAGAAAACATGCTTCCTTCCACTTCCCTGGCTAATGGCTGGGGTTTCCTGGTCTTTTTTACACTGGAAAGGAGATTACACCGATCTCTGGATTTATGTGAGTATCTCCGTTCCAGTTCTCCACCTCTCACAGGCCCCAAGCGCAAAGTCACCTTACCTCCTGAGAGTGTTAAAATTTCCCTCTTACCCATAGAAGCCGTATTTTTGGTATGCCCAGGTATGTATTCATATCCTACTGTTTTATTCGCTGTCTTCTTGGGTTGGGAACGGGAGTAAGGGCAGGACCTATATAGGCCCGTCAGCTCTATTCCGAGAATGTTCTGCGCTTTTCTTCATTTCACAAATGAAAAACCTGAGTCCCATAGATGGGAGTCAATACAGTCAAACTCACAGACCTACCTAATGGCTCAAGGGAGACTGAAGTTTACTTTCCAACTTCCAGCAGTCCTACATTGTAAGCTGAGCGAGTGGATTGCGCTTGTAGGTCCTCCAGGTGTCTAGCAGAGAACAGAGGACAAATAAATACTTGCGAATTGCTTGTCCCACCTGAAAACGATTTCTAGGTTTCTGATATTATGGGGTGCAATGGAGGTAAGGAAGCAGTTCCGGTTTCAGGAAGGTGATCCTGATAGCCATACTCAAGAAAAAATAAACTCCCTTGGCCCCATGGGCTCATGCTCTTCTAGCAGGGAAGACAGGGCTCTTAGGTACTTTCAGCCCTTGTAGAAGAGTGTTACAGTTCCACCACCAGTGGAGGGGATGCGCCAGTGAGAATCTTTTAACTAATACTTCATGGGCTTTCTCTATTCTGCTTCTGGGTTTTATTTCCCTTCTTCTCATTCCCCCTTTACCAACAACTAATCCTCTGTAGATAATTTCTTTGCCAAGTGCCTGCTTTGTGGTGTCCAGACTGCTAGAAGTGGTGGGGGGACTCAAGAGCCAGATGAGGCTAAGGGCACGCCTGTCTGCTCTCCAGGCACCCCTGGCGTCCCTTTCTCCCGGCACAACGACTGCTATCCTTTGAGGTGAATCCAGTTCAGCTGTCACCTCTTCCATGAATCCTCCTCCAGAAACAGCTGCGTGGCCCACGGGCGTTGTTCTGGTGGAGCGCAGATGCACGGGGGCTGCGGGAAGGAAGGTGGTAGCGCCCCCTACGCGGACGCAGGGCGCTGCTGTGCTCAGCAGAAGGGAGCAAATGGGAGGGAGCTTCAGCCGCCCTGGAAGCCGCCCCTTGGCGCCTTCCTCCCTCCCTTCCTCTTTCCAAAATCACGCCTCCTCTTCAACATCAAGAACTCTCCGCACTCCCTGGACCTCTCAGAGCCTCTCCTTCTCATTAACTCTTCCCAGTGCGCTGGCTCAAAAGAGCCTAGATAAGAACACCAAGTTCTGGCTGTCCTTCCAGCAAAGAGTTAGGAGTTAACTTTTCAATCTTTCTAATCTCCTTTAAAAAAGAATGAGCCACACATTAGGGTAACCACTGGGAATCCCATCACACACATTGGCGGCATCTGTCCTCCCCGACAGGGTGCCTCCAGCACTTCAGATCCCAGCCGAGAGTCTGGCTGCTAGCGCCCAGCAAACGGTGCGGAAAGCAAACCCGGGCTCGCGGAAAGCGGGAGGAGGGGGCTTCCTCGGGTCTGTTTTGTCTGGTTGGCAAGACTTCCGAAGCCTGGTTCCCCAACGCTGTCACCCGGTCGCTGGCGTGGAGGAGGGAGTCCAGGAAGACTGGACCCCAGAATTGTCCCGGCTTTCTCCGGAGTGCCCGGCGCAGCTTCTGGCTGAGAGCGGGAGCGGGCTGAGTGAGGACAAAGAACGCAAGGGAGAGGCAAAGCCTGGCCTTGGGCAGCCCCTGGCCTGGCCGGAGGCGCGATTCCGAGAGCGCGCTCGGTGGAGACTGGGGGTGGAGGTGCCCGGAGCGTACCCAGCGCCGGCAGTACCTCCAGATAACACCCCGGGCTGCAGTTCCCTGGGTGGCCGCCTAGACGCCGGCCCGGGCTGGAGGGACAGGGGGCGGGGACGGGGCGGGGGCGGGGCTCGTCACGTGGAGAGGCGCGCGGGGGCGGGCGGGGCGGGGGCGCGCGCCCGGCTCCTTAAAGGCGCGCGAGCCGAGCCGAGCCGAGCCGAGAGACGGCTCTGTGGCCGCAGGCGCAGGCCCGGGCGACAGCCGATACGTGAGGCGCGCCGGCCCGCGGCAGCTCCGGGACTCAACATGCGCTGCTCGCAGGGAGGCGTCTGGCTGGCTCTGGCCGCGTCGCTCCTGCATGGTAAAGCCGCCGCCTCCCCGCCCTCCACTTCTCCGTGGGATCCCGGGCACATCCCGGGCGCCTCTGTGCGCCCCACGCCGCCGGCGAGGGGCAGCGGGGGCGCTGCGGGGGCTGCTTGTCTGGGCTGCACCGGGTGGGCGGCGGGGGCCGCGGGCAGGAGGGAGTCGGGAGTACACCCGCCGGCCTGCCCTGAGCCCCCTGCCCGGGTCTCCTCTCCTTAAGTGTCCCTGCAAGGCGAGTTCCAGAGGAAGCTTTACAAGGAGCTGGTCAAGAACTACAACCCCTTGGAGAGGCCCGTGGCCAATGACTCGCAACCGCTCACCGTCTACTTCTCCCTGAGCCTCCTGCAGATCATGGACGTGGTGAGTCCCGCCTGCCCACAGGGCTGCCCTCTCCCCTCCCTGGGCTCCGAGGGGCTTTTTAGAAAGCGTCGGGCGTCCAGGCGGTGGAGCTCGGCTGGGACACTCTAGCTGGCCCCAGGCGAGGCAGGGCCATGCTCTGACTCTGTCCCTAGCCTGCCCTCTCCTGAGTGTCTCAGTTCTCCGTCTCTCCTTCCGCCGAGGAGGAACCTGGTAAAGCTTGTTCCATCACTCCGGCCACCTGTACGTGGGTACTTGGGTCCCACCTTTCCCTCAGTTTAGAAACTCAAGCATCCTGAACTGGGACTCAGTAGCAAGAACAGGTGACATTCACTTTTTAGTCTCCCTTATAGTGTAAGTGTTGACATGCAGTCCAGCATTGAGTGTCAGTTTAGCCACTTCTAGACTTTTCTGCCGCCTGTGATATGTAACTACTTTGGTGGGGGGCCTGCCCCTGAGCTTTGCAGCTGGCAAATCTGTCCAGGCAGAGGGCAAGAGGGCTAGCTGTGAACTTTCACTGTGACCCCATCTTAGGAATGGGCATGCTTTGCCTTCCTGGTGAGGACAGGTACCAGGAGTCCTGCTCCACGGACTCAGGGTTCCCCATCAGGAATACACGTGTCTGTCCCTCCAGGCAGCTGCCACCAGTTCCATGGGCCTCTTGCCTTGCAGCCTTGCTAGTGCCCACTTTAGTTGGCCATTCTGTGTAAACTTGCCTTTTGTTCCTCTATGCTGCTTTGGATATTCAATATTCATGGTATAGTCTCCGTATAATACAAATGCTTCACACAAGTGTTTAATTCATTATAAATGTCTATACAGAATATCGGATTCTATTGTGGAGCACCCTGGAGTGGGGCAGGGTGGGGCACAGGGATAATGATGTTCATTGGGAGGGACAGCATGATAGGAAAGAGGTGAGACAATAGCCACAATTCCTGGTTAAAAAACAAATAGTGCTAAGAGTCACCTGGCAAAGTGGAAAAAGATAAGAGGTGATACTTCATAATCCTACAAATAAACGGTTACCCGCACTAGCATGTTGATGAATGGTATATCATTTAACCTAGTTAAAATTGCTGTGATACATTGCCTCCTTTCCAACACTGCACTCGCCTCAAATGTGTTCTTCCTCCTGCAGACAGAATCATGCTTTAAAATATTGAATGTATATGTGATGAAGCGGAAGAGTTATGAGAGAAGAGCTGTAGGGGAAGACAGGTTCAGTCTTACGAGTTGCAGAGCAGTAAAAGTTGCTGTTTACAGAGCAGCTCCTCAGTTACTTTAAAGAGCTCAAGATTTGTACTTGGGGTGTTCGGTGGGTTCTGGCTCTGTTGGTTTCTGAATGGCTGCTGTTAGGTAAGTTTCTTAAGCATCTTGAGCCTTGGCTTTCTGGCTAATAAAATGGACACTGTAGTACCTCATCAGTCATTGTGATCAACTAAAGAATATGGAAACAACTTGAAGAGACTTTAAAGCTGGATATGTGATTATGGTCATTTTCATGCAGAAACCACATGAAAAGACCAGGCAGCAGAGCTGACACACCCCGCAAGTGGTGTGTGACAGGGTGACAAAGGGACAGTGGCCCCTTCTTCCCCCATTTGCCCAGGGTCAACTCCAGCCGGGCTGCCTCACTGTTTGTGTCTGCTCCACAGCTGTCTCCCTTGGAGTGGGTGTCCCTGTATTGCCTGGATGGGGGTGATGGTGCAGTAGCCCCTCAGTAGAGGAGTAGGAGGAAGTCAGTAGAACAGGCTCCTGAGGTTGCAAAGGCTGCGGCAGCCTCTTTTGGAGAAGAGACTACTCACGGAGAAGCTGCAGGCTTTTTTTTCTGGGAACTTCTGCTTCTTTAAGAGACACTTAAGAAACCAACTTATTATGAGGAGCTCTGAGTCTTAGGAGAAGTTTAGGCATAGGTTAGTGTTACACTACGTGAACATTTAAAATAGAACATTTAAAATAACTTTTGTCACGTTAGAAAATTACAAAAATAGCAAATTGGCACTTTGTGTCAATGACAGTCCACTGTCCTTAGGAAATGTGTGTGAAGAAGGCTGTCAGCAGTCAGAGGTGATGGGAAGGGGGCGGGAGAGAGTTTCTCTCTCACTTTAGCCATGGGGTTGGCTGTGAACACATTGAACTTCCAAGCCAGGCAATGCTGTGTTCATGGAGTGGCCTTGAACAAACTCCCTTACCTTTCGGAGCCCTGTTTTCCCATGTGTTAGAATAATACCTGCTTCAGAGGGTGTTGAGAGGATTAAATAAGATGAAGTGCTTGCCACACACTGGTGATTCACTGAAGGTATGCTCCATCTTAATTATGTAACTACTCAACTCAGAGGTCAAGAAGTCATGCCTAGAAAGGTATGGTCCCTTGCCCAAGGCCACTCTGTGATTAGAGGTAGGGTTAAGAGGAAACATTGGGCAAGTCCTTTGTCTTTCATCTGCTGCTTCCTTTAGACTTGGTAACTTCGGCAGAACAAAGTCATTTAATTTATTTAAACTGGATGAATTGTAACTAATTTAATGTGACTTTCCTGAGATGCTGGATGAAGCTGAAGTCTCAATCAGACATAAGGAAATATGCAAACATTTGTATTCCAGCCTGACTTGGCTCTGCCTGGTTTTTGAAGTGGAGCCGGGTCTCTGCAGCTGAAATCTCAGCCCTCTGGACAGAGGCACAGTGGTTCTCATAAAGGCTTCACATGGCAAAATCTTGGCTGGTATAGATTCTCTTTACACATTTGTTGCCCGTTTTAACTGGGCTGTTCTAGAGACCATAGTAGTTGGTTTTCCTGCTCCCAAATATTGTTATTGATTCCTTTTTTTGGTTAGCAGAGGTTCCCAACTGGAGTGATAGGAAGACACCATATGATGTTATATATTTTATTTTTGTGAAAGATCATTTACTCTTTAATCAATTTATTCCACAAATCCTATTGAACTCCTATTGTAGACTTTGACAAATTCTGAGAATTAACAGAAAGGTGATGGATTATTTTTCCTTTCAGAGATCTCATGAGCTGGCTAGGGAGATTAACAAGTAAATCCCAGGCTGGGCGCGGTGGCTCACGCCTATAATCCCAGCACTTTGGGAGGCCGAGGCGGGCGGATCCCGAGGTCAGGAGATCGAGACCTTCCTAGCTAACATGGTGAAACCCCGTCTCTACTAAAAATACAAAAAATTAGCCGGGTGTGGTAGCGGTCGCCTGTAGTCCCAGCTACTCGGGAGGCTGAGGCAGGAGAATGGCCTGAACCCAGGAGGCAGAGCTTGCGGTGAGCCGAGATCTCGCCACTGCACTCCAGCCTGGGCGACAGCAAGGCTCAGTCTCAAAAAAAAAAAAAAAAAAAAAAAAGTAAATCCCAAATTACTACATGTGATGAAATTTAGCATACACATTTATACAAAGGGCTAGAAAACATTGTTTTCAACTAGAGCCGCTGAGAATGGCTTCAAAGAGATGGTGGTTAGAGTTCCAAAAATGAGAAAGAGTTTGCCACTGAAAGTAGGATATCTTTTCCAGGTAATGGTTCCAGGCTGAGGAAAGGCTGAAAGTGCAGTGGAGGACAGCTCACCTCCAACATGTGTTCTGTGGGACACTGGCAACCTGTTGATCTTTCCTACGATTTTGCTGCAAGACTTCAGAAAATTTAATGTCCTGTGTTTTTTGAGACATTCTAAAAGACCAATATAGTACTGACCAAACTACTGATAGTTTTACAGACCCTTTTGTAAGAATTATGCTTTAGAAGCACACTTTACAAGGGCAGGGGGAAGGGGGTTATGAGTTTTCTTTGGTATGAGGTGTTAGATAAGTGTGGGGACAATAAGGTTGTAGTGTGTGAGGTGTCCTGAGTTCCTCTGCAAGTTTGCATTTTACCTGGCTCTAGTCTAGGCATCTCTGAAGGCACGAGGAGGCAGTGTGCCAGGCGTTTTGTGAAGCTTTAAGACCAGCCTGCCATAGCATATTTTCCCAGAAATGGAAATAGTCCAAACCTTGATATTATATTAAATTCAAGTATAAATTATAGATTGGAGTGAAAAAACTTTGCATACATTTTAGAGGCACAACATGAGTCCTCAAAGGAATTGCTTGACCTGCTGTTACTCAGCAGGCTCCTTCATGAAGCACTAGGCAGAAGGGGAAGATATGGTGGATTTTTAAACAGGGGAGGGAAGTAACCAAATCTCTGCTTAAGCAGAAGATGCTGAGAGCAGTGAGTGTGAGACGGGTTAGAGAGGAGGAGGGAAAGGTAAGGGACAAGGAGGTTGAAACAAGGGTGGCCACTGTGGGAATGTGGAGAAGAGGGCAGATTTAAGAGGTGTTTTGGATATATTGTGTATGATGTGTAACCGTGTATATAAACATCATGAATATACATCAATAAATTTGCTAAGTGACAGTGCCTAAATTATTCTTATATGCATACGCTGACTTCTGGTGATTATTAATTTACTTCCTGGGCTTGTAACTGGGCTGGGAATGAGATAATATATAAGAAATCATTTTGAAGTGATGCATATGTAAGGTCTGATCTGCCAAGTTTCCATAATGTTTCTCCTTTATTTGTGCTGTTTAGTCAGTCACCTGAGCACATGCATCCAAAGGCCATTCTAAGTGATTTGCATAAAATAAATATACATTGGTTATGAAGCATGTCCAGAAGTCAAGTTTGTTAAAATGAGTAATATGAACCAACATGTAATTATATACAAATGTAAAACATATAATTATACAAGATTGATTTTTTTGGTGTTTTATTGGTTTGAAATGCAGATTCAGCTTTTTGGAAGCTTTAGTCACAAGAGAGTAGAACTAAGTGGTCATGCACTTAGGCTTTGGCACTGAAGATGGCAGGCAGGGCTGTGGAGCCCAGTATCCTAAGGGCTTATGTGTTATCTAAATTCCTTTGGGTGGCCCTCTGCTTAGGTTTGCAAAATGTATGATTTTATATTCATTAGCCACCATTTAAAATGCTACAACTCCAATAAAATATTATCAAGTATTATAAAACCCACATACCTAGAATATATTGTAAAAAGAAATGCTGAAGGTATAATCGGGTATTGATCTTTATCATTTAAAAAAAATCTTTACTTTTTTGAGCAATTTTAGCTTCTCAGCAAAATTAAGAGGAAGGTACAGAGATTTCCCACAGCTTCCTCAATGATCAACATTCCCCTCTAGAGTAGTATATTTGTTACAACTGATGAACCTACATTGAGACATTATAATCACCCCAAATGCACAGTTTATAAGAGGGTTCCCTCTTGGTTTTGTATAATCTATTGGTTTGGGCAAATGTATAATGGCATAGTGTATAACACCATCATTATGGTATCATACTGAGTATTTTTACTCTCCTGGAATTTCTCTGTGCTCTGCCTTTTTATCATTACCTTCGCCACAATTCTTGGCACCCGTGATGTTTTATTGTCTCTGTAGTTGAATCTTTTCCAGAATGTCGTATGGTTGGAATCATACAGTCTGTAGCCTTTTCAGATGGACTTATTTGACTTAGTAATACGCGTTTATGCTCTCTCCATATGCTTTCATGGCTTGATAGCTCACTTCTTCTTAGCACTGAGTAATATGCCATTGGTCTGGATGTAGCACAGTTTATTTATCCATTCACCTCCTGAAGAACATCTTGGTTGCCTCCAAATTTTGGCAATTATGAGTAAAGCTGCTATAAG
The DNA here is from genome assembly GCF_043159975.1 of Macaca nemestrina. Taxonomy (NCBI): domain Eukaryota; kingdom Metazoa; phylum Chordata; class Mammalia; order Primates; family Cercopithecidae; genus Macaca; species Macaca nemestrina. Next base: position 172,253,846 of record NC_092131.1, read on the forward strand.
CATCTTGTGCAGATTTTTATGTGAACATAAGGTTTCAATCATTTAGGTAAATACCAAAGCGGGCACTTGCTGGTTCGTATGCTAGGAGTATGTTTAATTTTCTAAGGAAATCACAGACTGTCTCCCAAAGTGGATGTACCATTTTACATTCTCACCAGCAATGAATGAGAGCTCCTGTTGCTCTATATCCACGTCAGCATTTGGCGGTGTCAGTGTTCTGGATTTTGAGCATTCTAATAGGTGTGTAGCGGTATCTCATTGTTATATATTTGCATTTCCCTGGTGACATATGATGTGGAGCATTTTTTCATAAGCTTATTGCCATCTGTAGATCTTCTTTGGTAAGGTGTCTGTTAAGGTCTTTGACCAAGTTTTAAGTGTTTTTTTTTTCTTATTGCTGAATTTAAGAGTTTTTGTATATTTTTGATGACAGTCTTTTATCAGGTATGTCTTTTGCAAATATTTTTCCCAGTCAGTAGCTTGTTTTCTCATTCTCTTTACATTGTATTTCACAGAACATACATTTTTAACTTTAGTGAAACCCATCTTTTCAATTCTTTCTTTTATGGATTGTGCCTCTGGTATTGTATTTAAAAAGTTATTGCCGTAGCTAAGGTCATATAGGTTTTCCACTATTATCTTCTAGGAGTGTTATAGTTTTGCACTTTACATTTAGGTCTGTGGTCCATTTTGAGTTAATTTTTATGAAGTGTATAAGGTCCGTGTCTACATTTATCTTTTTGCATGTGGTTGCCCCGTTGTCGTAGCACCATTTGTTGAAAAGACGATCTTTGGTCCATTTTATTGCCTTTGCATCGTTGTCAAAGATCAGTTGATAATATTTATGTGAGTCTATTTCTGGGTTCTCTATTGTGTTTCATTGATCTCTTTGTCTATTCTTTCATCAATAGCACAGTCTTGATTTTACTATAGCTTTATCATAAGTCTTGAAGTTTGGTAGTATCAGTCCTCCAACTTTGTTGTTCTTCTTCAACATTGTGTTGGCTATTCTGGGTCTTTTGCCTCTCTCTGCAAACCTTATAAAATTGCTTTATAGATACCCACAAAATAACGTTCTGGGATTTGTTTGGGATTGCATTGAATCTATAGATCGAGTTAGGAAGAACTGGCATATTGATAATATTGAATTTTTCTATTCATGAACGTAGAATAGCTCTTTAGTTCTTCCTTTATTTTGTTTGTAAGACTTTTGTAGTTTTACTCTTATAGATCTTGTAAATACTTCACTAGATTTATACCTAAGTGCTTAATTTTTGAGGGGTTAAATGGTATTATGATTTCAATGTCAAATTCTACTTGTTAATTGCCAAAATATAGGAAAGCCATTTACTTTTACATGTTAGCCTTGTCTTCTGCAAAGTTGCTGTAATTGTTTATTAGCTCCTGGAGATTTTTTTTTTTGGTCATTTATTTTGGGTTTTCTACATAAATGATCATGTCATCTGTGATCAAAGACAGCTTTATTTCTTTTTTCCCAGTCTGTATACTTTTTATTTCCTTTTCCTTGTCCTTTCGTATTAGCTGGTACTTCCAGTGTGCTATTGAAGGGAGTGGGAGAGGGGACATCCTTGACCTGTTCCTAATCTTAGTGGGAAAGCTTCAGGTTTCTTATCATTAAGTATGGTGTTAGCTATAGGTTTTTTGGATAGTATATATATAAAAATAAAAAAATTTAAAAAGTATATATATAAAATATATATAAAAATAAATGTACATATTTACTTACATTTATATATAAATATACACATATATTTTGTATATTTATATTTATGTAAGCATATACAAATATTTTGTATATATACAAATACATATTTTATATATACATATGAAAAATATGTATATACACACATACAAACAACCTACAGCTAACATCATAATGATATATATATTTATCAAGTTGAGGAAGTTCTCTTCTATTCCATTTACTGAAAGTTTTTATGATGAATAGGAGTTGGATTATGTCAGAATTGTTTTCATCTATTGATATAATCATATGATTTTTCTTTTGTAGCCTGTTGATGTAATGGATTATATTAATTGATTTTTTAGTGTTGAGCCAACCTTGAATATCTGGAATAAATCCCACTTGATCATGGTATATAATTCTTTTTGTACATTGTTGAGATCAATTGGCTAATTTTTAAATTTTTGGTTGAAACAGAGTTTCACTGTGTTGCTCAAGCTGGTCTCGGACTCCTGAGCTCAGTTGATCTGCCTGTCTCAGCCTCCCGAAGTGCTGGGATTGGAGGCGTGAGCCACCACAATGTGCTGATATTTTGTTGAGCATTTTTGAATCTATGTTCATCAGTGATATTGGTTTGTAGTTATCTTTTCCTATAATGTATTTATCTGCCATTTGTATTAGGGTAATGCTGGACTCGTAGACTGTTTTAGGAAGTATTTCCTCTGCTTGTGTACTCTGAAAGAGACTGTAGATAATTGGCATAATTTCTTTTTTAAATTTGTAGACTTCACCAGTGAGCCCTTCTGGGCCTGTTGCTTTCTGTTTTGGAAGGTTATTATTATCTGATTCAATTGCTCCGACAGATATAGGCCGATTCAAATTGTTTATTTCTTCTTGTTTGAGTTTTGAGAAATGTTGTCTTTCCAGGAGTAGTCCATTTTCTCTAGGTTATAAAATTGGTGAGCATAGAATTGTTCATAGTATTTATTTGTTATCCTTTCAATGCCCATAGGATCTGTAATGATGTCTTCTCTTTTACTTCTGATATTAGTGATTTTTGTCCTTTCTCTTTTTTTTCTTATTTAGCCTGGCCGGATGCTTATTAATTTTATTGATCGTTTTTCAAAAAACATTTTGTTATTGTTCATTTCCTCTATTGATTTCCTGTTTACAATTTTGTTGATTTTTGCTCTAATTTTTAATATTTCTCTGCTTATTTTGGATTTAATTTGCTCTTTTTTTCTAGTTTCCTAAAGTAGAAGCTTAGAATATTGATTTTTAGATCTTTCTTCATTTCTAATACTGTATTAAGTGCTATAGATTTTCCCCTAAGCACTTCTTTTGCTGCATCCCACAAATTTTGGTAAGTTATTTTCATTTTCATTTCAGTTAAAATATTTCAATGTCTCTTGAAAGTTCTTCTTTAAGACATGTATTATTTAAAGGCATATTGTTTAATTTCCACGTATTTTTGGATTTTTCAGTAATCTTTCTGTTACTGATTTCTAGTTTAATTTCTTTGTATTCTGATAGCAGGCAAGGTGTAATTTCTCTTCTTTTAAATTTGTTAAGGCTCATTTTATGGCACAAATACGGGGAATATTACATGTGAGCTTGAGAAGAATGTGTATTCTACTGTTGTTGGATAAAATATTCTATAGATATTGCTTATATCCAATTGATGGACAATGTTTTGAGTTCAACCATGTTTATACTGGTTTTCTGCTTTCTGGTTCTTTCAATTTCTGGTAGGGGGGTGTTAAAGTTTCCAACTGTGATAATGAATTTACCTATTTATCCTTGTAGGTCTAATAGTTTTTGCCTCATTAGTTTGATGCTGTGTTTTTGGGCATACACACATTAAGTACTGTTAAGTATTTTTTGTAGAATTGATCTTTTTATCATTAAGTAATACCATTTTTTATCCCTGGAAACTTTCCTTGCTTTGAAGTATGCGCTATCTGAAATTTACATAGCTATTCCTGCTTTCTTGGATTAGTGTTAGCATGGTACACTTTTCTCCATCCATAGGATACTTTTGATTTATATGTGTCTTTATATTTAGAGTACTCTGGTTTTTACATAGGCACATGCAGTTGGGTCTTGTTTTTTGATCTACTCTTACAGTCTCTTTAAATTGATGCATTTAGACCACTCAAAGTGATTGTTGATATAGTTGGATCAATAACTATCATATTTGTTACTGATTTTTTTTTTTTGTCCTTGTTCCTTATTTCAGTTTTTGTTTTCCACTCTGACTTTTACAGTTTAGTTGGGCATTTTATGTGATTGTGTTTTCCCTCCTTTCTTGGCATATCGGTTATAGTTCTTTTCTTTACTTTTTTAGTGGTTGCCCTAGAGTTTGCAACGTACATTTACAGCTAACTCAAGTCACCTTTCATGTTACGTTATACCACTTCATGGGTAACACGAGCACTTTATAATGCAAAATAACATGAATTTCTTCCTCCTGTCCCTTGTACCATTTGTTTCTTATAAGGTGCATATGTGTGTGTGTATATATGTGTGTGCATATATATATATGTATTATATATGTATATATGATATATACATATAGGTATAAAAAAATTGTTGCTATTGTTATTTTGAACAAACTGTTTTCTGTTAGATAAATTAATAAGAAAAACAAAAGTTTTTATTTTGCCTTCACTTTTTCCTTTTTCAGTGGTTCCTCCTTTAATTTACATACAACTTTCAACCTGTGTCATTTCCTTTCTTTTTAAAGAACTTCTTTTAACATTTTTTCAAGGCAGGTCTGCTTGCAACAAATTTCTTCAATTTTTGCCTGAGAATGTGGTTTTTTTTCCTTATCTTTTGAAGGCTGATTTCAATAATTCTAGATTTGTAATTTTCTCTCTCAACACTAATTATTTTACCCTACTCTCTTTTTGCTTGCATGGTTTCATATAAGTCAGATGTAATTCTTACCTTTTTGGTCCTCTAAAGGGAAGGGTATTTTGTCCCCCTTTGGCTTCCTTCAGGATTTCGTCTTTAATTGTTTATAGTTTGAAATGATATACCTAGATGTTGGATTTTTTTTTCCCCACATGTATCAGCTTGCTGTTTTCTGAGATTCCTGGATGTGTGGTTTGGTGTTTGACACTAATTTGGGGAAATTCTCAATCATTGTTTCAAATACTTCTGTTCCTTTCTGTACTTCAACAGTCCCCAACCTTTTTGACACCAGGGACCTGTTTTGTGGAAGACAGTTTTTCCATAGACCGTCGGGGGCCATGGTTTTGGGATGACACTGTTCCACCTCAGATTGTCAGGCATTCATTAGATTCTCATGAGGAGCGTGCAACCTAGATCCCTTGCATGTGAAAGTCACAACAGGGTTTGTGTTCCTGTAAGAATGTCATGCTGCCGCTGATCTGACCGGGGACAGAGCTCAGGCAGTAATGCTCCCTGACGTGCCCCTCACCTCCTGCTGTGTGGCCCAGTTCCTAACAGTCCAGGGACAGGTACTGGCCCGTGGCCTGGGGCTTGGGGAACACTGCCCTACTTCTCCTTCTCGTATTCCCATCACACATATGTTCCACCTTTTGTAATTGTCCCACAATCCTTGGATATTCTATTCTGTTGTTTTCAGTCTTTGTTCTCTTTGCTTTTCAGTTTTCAAAATTTCTATTGACATTCCTCATACTAGGGATTCTTTCCTCAGCTGTATCCAATCTAGTAGTAAGCCCATCAAGTACATTCTTTATTTTTGTTACATTATTTTTGATTGCTGGAATTTCTTTTTGGTTATGTCTTAGGAGTTCCATCTCGGTGCTTCCGTTGTTTAACTGTTCTTGCATGATGTCTCCTTTTTCCGTTAGAGCCTTTAGCATATTAAAAATAGTTGTTGTAAATTCTGATCTGATAATTCCAATACTGCTGCCATGTCTGGTACTAATGCATGCTCTGTCTCTTCAATTTATGTTTTTCGTTTGTTTGTTTGTTTTTTGCCTTTTAGTATGCTTTGTGATTTTTTTCTTGATTGGTGGCCATGATATAGGCAAAAGGAACTGCTGTAAATGAATGTTACTAATGTAGTGGTAAGGTGTGGAGGGAGGGGAAGCATTCTATACTCCTGTGATTAGGTCTCAGCTTTTTAGTGAGCCTATGCCTCTGGACACGAACTTCATAGGTGTTTCTCAGTTTGTTTCTCCCCGCTTGGGTGCCATAGGATGGCTAGAGTGGGTGGAGTTCAGTATTTCCCTTCCCTTGGGTCAGGTAGGCTCTGATAATACCCCAGAGGGTTAGACTACAGTTAATTCATTTTTCCTGATGGCAGGCCTTATTAAAAACAACAGAAAGTTCTGGCACATTGCCAGATGGTTTCTTTCACCTGTCTCTGGTGGAAGCACGAGGGAACATTTCTTCAGTATTTCCTGTGGGAACCTGGTAGAGCTTCTGGAGGTAAATCTCAGGATATTTGGGAACCCCTATGGTTGAATCCTTTTGGAATTTTTAACTTTCAAAGTTGTACACACTGAGTCTCCAGGAATTTGCCAATTCCAGTTCGGGTTTTCTTACTCTGCTGCTGGTTCCTGTGGTGGTTTTGCTGATTAGTCTGTGCTCTGGAAAGTCCTGGCTCTCTGTATGCCCGTTTGTCCCTCCAATCTTGAGAGCAGAAGTTCATCCTGTGTGTTCCCCTGTTAGTTTGGCTCCAAGAAGAGCTGTTGTTTTTTTAGTGTGTTCACCCTTTTACTTGTTAGGACAAAGTTGTAACTCCTGATTTTCTTGCATCAGGAACCAGGAACTGGATCTAATAATGTTTTAATAAGATACATTTCTTAAAATGACAAAATTAATATGTGTTTGTACAGGAGCTAAATTAAACAAACCTAAAAAGGAATCAAGAAGTCGAAAATCAAGGGTGTAAAAATCAGTGCACACAAGGCATTCTGGCAGAGTTCATGCTGTCTTTTCTTTATGTTTATAGATGTGTAGAGAAATATTTAAATATTTAAAAGTTGAAAGGTATAAACATGATGTATGGTGCCTTAAGCAGTATTAACAGGCATTGATTTTAAAGTGGTACACTTAGGCCCATTAGTAAACAAATACAGGTTTTAAAATACATTTATACGTTTTCTTCATTAACTCTTACCATCACTGCATATTCAATCTATATTCCTTTTGTAATTTAAAAACCATTTTTAAAAACGTATTTAAATGCTTTATGATGATACTTATAAGTAACACATAGTTGGGTTTTTTAAAAAATTGAATTTGAGAATCTTTATAATTTAGTTATCCTTAATGTGATTACTGATCTATTTGGGTTTAAATCTATCCTTCGCTATTTACTTCCACTTACCCTTGTCTCTTCTATGTTCTTTTTTTCTCTTTTTTCTTACACTTTTCTGGATTAATTGCTCGTTTTATATTATTCTTATTTTCTCTTCTATTAGTTTGTTAGTCATATTTCTTTCTTTTTGTCTTACAGTGGTTGATCTGGAGATCACAATAGGAATCCTTGACTAAAGTCTAATGAAAGTCATCAATCTTTCTGTACAATGTGAGGACTTTACAACACTTTAATTCCATAATTGCAATGTATCTACTGTTATTGTCATGTATTTTATTTCTGTAAATATATTTAAATTTTATAAGATTATAATTGTTTTTTGCGGTCAGTATTCTTTTAGATTTACTCCTATATTTTCCTTTTTTGTTACTTTAATTCTTCCCTGTATCTTCTAACTTCCATCTAAGATAACTTTCCTTCTGCCCTTTAGACTTCTTTTTCATGAGAGTCTGGAAGTAGCACAAGTTCTCCATGTTTGTTTCAAAACTTATTTATATTGCCTAATTTTTGCATGATAATTCAAAAATACAGACTGTGTTGCTGGTTAGTTACAGCACTTGTATACACAGCACAGTGTCTGTAGTATATTACCCTAGTGTTTTCTGACTTCCAGTACTTCTCCTAAGAGGTCAGCTATATGCCTTATTGTTGCTTCTCTGTTCTTGTTTTCTTTGGTCACTTTTAAATTGTATTCTTTGTCTTTGATTTTCAACAGTTTTACTGTGATAAGAATATGTTTCTGCTGTTTTGTTTTACCTGTTTGGGATTCAGAATGAATTATTGAATCTGTTCCTTGGTTTCATTCACAAGTTTTGGAAAATTGTTGCCAGATCTTTCTTTCTTTCTTTTTTTCTTTTGAGACGGAGTCTGGCTCTGATGCCCAGACTGGAGTATAGTGGCGTGATCTCAGCTCAGTGCAACCTCTGCCTCCTAGGTTCAAGCAATTCTTCTGCCTCAGCCTCCCGAGTAGCTGGAACTACAGGCGTGCACCACCACACGTGGCTAATTTTTGTATTTTTAGTAGAGACGGGTTTCCAGCATATTGGCCAGGCTGGTCTCAATCTCCTGACCTCATGATCTGCCCGCCTCAGCCTCCCAAAGTGCTGGGATTACAGGTGTGAGCCACCATGCCCAGCCTAGATATTTCTTTAGATACAGTGTCTGCTCTATTTTATCTGCCTTCTCTTTTTGGGACAATGATTACATGTTTACCACAGCTTTCACTTTATCTCAGTGATTGTCACCCAGAGCCAGTGTTTCTCCCCAGGGAATATTTGGCATTATCTTGAAAAAATTTCAGTTGTTCCAGTTGGCGAGAAGGATGCTACTGACACAGGGAAGGGGCTAGGGATGCTGCTGAATGTCCTATAGTGCATAGGATGGCTCCCCAAGATGAAGAATTATCTGGCCCCCAATGTCAACAGTGCTGAGATGGAGAAGCCTGCTTTATTCCATATGCTTCCTCTTCTTTGCTGTAATTCCCATTACTTTGTCTCTCCATGCTTCATCTAGTCTGTTTTCTGTTGACCTATATTCAATATTCAGTCCTTGAATTCTCTCATTGTGTCTATCTGTCGTTAGTCCCATTTATTGACTTCTTTTTAAAGTTTCAGATATTGCACGCTTTAGTGTTAGAATTTCCTTTTGGTTCTTACAAAATTTTCTAGCTCTCAAGCTTTTTCTCAGTTTCTTCAGATATATTCATAAGAATTCTTTTATAGTCCCTGTCTGATAGTTCCATTCTTGAGACACTTTGTGCCTCTGTTTTTGTTAGTGATGGTTCTTTCTGCTTTTCCGACACATGATCTGGGCTCCTTCTGAGCCTGGTTGTGTCTGTAGTTTGCCCCAGACAATGTATGGGGAAAATGGTAGAGATGAGAGCATGGAGAACCCTTTTACTACTGTTAATATTTACTTCTGACAGCAGCCACCCCATGGGCACCAGCAACCAGCAACCATGCATTACCTTAATTAGATTAGGGATTGAGAAGATGTGAAGATGGGCTTCAGTCCCTCTAAAGGCTGCTTTCTTTCTGGTTCTTGCATGTATATTCTATGGCATAAATACGGAAAATTTACTAGAGTCCTCTCTCTCTTCAATAAGTTTTTTTTTTTTTTTTTGAGATGGAGTCTCGCTTTGTCACCCAGGCTGGCATACAGTGGCACAATCTCGGCTCACTGCAACCTCTGCCTCCTGGGTTCCAGTGATTCTTCTGCCTCAGCCTCCCAAGTAGCTGGTATTATGGGCATGCGCCATCATGCCTGGCTGATTTTTGTGTTTTTAGTAGAGACAAGGTTTCATGACATTCACCAGGCTGGTCTTGAACTCCGGACCTCAAGTGATCCACCCGCCTTGGCCTCCTAAAGTGCTGGGATTACAGGCATGAACTACCACACCTGGCCCTCTCTTCAGTAAGTCTTGAACTCAAATTTTGTCCCCTTTTCTCTTAAGTTTGTCAAGGTTTGCTCAAAATTTTAGCCTCTTAAGCATTATTAAATAATCACCACAGGCTCTGGAAAGGTGGTCTCAAATCCTGGTATTCTCTCAGGGCTCCCCTCCCTTCCTGGATCTTGTCCCTGCAATTCCTCACTGCTCTATTGGTATTCTGGTGCTCTCAAGCATGATTTTTCTTTTTTTTTTTTCCCAAGCTCTTCTAATTGTTCTCACTGGAGAGTTGGCGAGAACTACCTAGTTCATCTTTATTGATAGCCGAACAGAAATTCTAAATGGAAATAAATATCACATGTGCTCACTGATTTGTGGAAGCTAAGAAAGTGGATCTCAATAGAGAGTGTAATGGTGGTTACCAGGGGCTGGGAAGACAGTGGGGAGAGGATGATGAAGAGAAGTTGGTTAAAGAGAGTAAGTTAGATGGAAGAGGCCAGGTGCGGTGGCTCACACTTGTAATCCCAGCACTTTGGGAGGCCAAAGCGAATGGATCACAAGGTTAAGTGATCGAGACCATCCTGGCCAACATGGTGAAACCCCGTCTCTACTAAAAATACAAAAATTAGCTGGATGTGGTGGCGCATGCCTGTAGTCCCAGCTGCTCGGGAGGCTGAGGCAGGAGAATCGCTTGAACCCGGGAGGCGGAGGTTGCAGTGAGCCGAGATTGTGCCACTGCACTCCAGCCTGACGACAGAGCGAGACTCCATCTCAAAAAACAATAAATAAATAAAAAGAAATTTTAAAAAGTTAGATGGAAGATATAGTTAGAAGGAATAAGTTCTAGTATTTGATAGTATAGTAGAGAAATTATAGTTAACAATAATTTGTCGTATATTTCAACGTAACTAGAAGAGCAGACTTGTAATGTTCCCTACATAAAAGATAAATGTTTGAGGTAGTGGATACCCCAATGATACCGATTTCGTCTTTACACATTGTCTGTGGGTATCAAAATATCACATGTACCTCCAAAATATGTACAGCTATTAGATATAAATAAAAACACCAATCTGTAGTGCACCTTTATAATTGATACCAATTTATTATGGTAGAAATTTTGTCTCCTAAAACCTCTTTAGGGCTCTGAGAGATAAACCCACAAAATTCTTTTAATCTGTATAGACTGAGAATTGTAAGCACTTTTAGTAAAGGATATCTTTCTTGTAAATGTTGCCTTTCAAGGCTACCATTGAAAATATTCCCTGAAGGGTTCAGCTCTCTCAGAGCTTCTCGTTTCATCCTTGACATGCTGTTAAAGGAAGAGAAATAGTCTTGTCGTGGAGGAAGGCCAACGAAAATCTCTGCTCCCTTATTGATTTATTTTTAAAATCAGGGTTAGGTAGTGTTTTACTCCTCCTCAGAGAAGAAAGAAATCATTTGGCATCTTCTAATTGCAGTTCCCATGCTTTTAATTTCGGTGATTTCTTTATTCAGTAAACATCAGTTATAAACTATTATAGCCAAAGAAATTTGAAAAGTATTGTAAAATAGTATGTACTTGGGCATATTTATGTGTGTGTAAATGCACACTCAGTCACACACACCCCTGTTATCCTTAGCTCTCCTTGTTGATTTTATTTTTGATATCTCGAGACAAGGCATCATGTACTATGCTAATTAAGTTTCCAAGATATAAAGCTTGAAGATACAGCAGAAGGCTTGGAGTCATAGCTCCCAGGTAGCCAAAACAATGGACTGAAACTAATATGAAATTAAGCAATGAATTATATGAAATCTTGTATCATGGGTTAAAAATCAGTGCAGAAGAATGGGCTGTGGGAAAGGCCTGGATGTGTGGCTGCCTGCTGGCTCTGCGTCAGCTCATAGGTGTAGGAGCTGACCTGTATAAACTGTAGGTGGCAGTGGATGAGGAGTAGGACATTGTAGCTGTCATGGTTAATGAATGCCACCTGTGAGATTCTCAGCATGGGAAATTTACTCTTGTGTCATTGAAAGTGAATTGTCTATAAATATTCCTGTCTTGGGTAAAAGAGGTGGTGTCTATACTCTGGGGAGAGGACTTAGAGAGGGAGGAGAACTTACTTGCTTTGTTTTGTGGAGAGAAGGCAAGTGTTAAGCTAGCTGTTTAGCTGGTTTCAAATTTCAAGATGTTAAATGAGTTTATAATCTAAAGTATCTATTTTAAGAAGCTCACACAGAGATGATATGATCAGGGATTTAGATTAAGCAAATTAGGGTAAGGCTGCTCACTGATTGCCAAAATGTATTTCATTAAGTACAAATGGATGAAATTTACAATTGAAATCGCTAGTCAGGAAACAGTTTGTTTCGGTTCTCCGTTAAGAAGTTTTATTGTCATTTGAGGTAACGTTTAACACACTGGCTAGCTCATAGAGAGACACTCATTTTATTTTGGAAGTTATTCTTTAACCCGATTTTAAAACTTTAAATTGTAGTAAAATAGATATATACTAATGTGGCACAGTATCAAAACCAATTCAGTGCATTACCACAAAGTGAACCCACTTAAGCTGTCACCACCCAATACAGATCTTCCCTCCTCCAGAGCTAAACTGTTTGCCTTACTTCCAACACCAGAGTCTAGTTCTGCTCTTCTCTGGAACTCTGTGTGAGAGGCATCACCCAAATACACCGCATGCGTTCTTTGGGATGTGGCTTTTTTGGTTCATTTTTATTTTTGTGAGTCACCCAAGTTGTTTTCTGTAGCTCTTCTTTCTTCGTTTCTATTGTATGAATATAACAACGTGTATTATTATATTGATGGCTATTTAGATTTCTTCTAGATTTTGTCTGTTTTGAAGAACACTTCAAGGAATGTGGTATATGTCTTGTGATGGACAGGAGTATGCATTGCTCTCTGAAATAGATGTAGATTAGCAGGGCCCTAGGGCAACGTGTTTTTAACTTTTCTGGACGATGCTAAACAATTTTCAAAATGGTTATACCAATTAACATTCCCACCAGCAGTGTATGAAAATTCTTGTTGCTCTACATATTCACCAACGCTTGGCATTTTTAGTCTATTAAATTTACCATTCTAGTGGGTGTGGAGTGACATTTTCTTGGGATTTTAATTAGCATTTCCCTGATTACGGCTGAGGTTGAGGAGATTTTCATTTTTTTAATTTTTCCATTTTGGTATATTATTTTGAGAAGTGTCTAATCGTGTCTCTTTACTATTTCTCTCTTTTTTCTTTTTTTGTTTTGTGTTGGTTTGTTTTTTCTTTATTGATTTGTATGAGTTTTTCTGTATTACAGATATAAACCCTTAGTCATCGTCTTTGTTTTGTGCTGTTATAACAGACTGGAGACTGGGTAATTTATTAAAAAAAGAAATTTATTTCTCATAGTTCTGGGGATGGGAACGTCTGATATCAAGGTGCCAGTATCTGGCATAGTTTTTCTTGCTGTGTCATAACATGGTGGAAGGCATCACATGGCAGAAGGGCGAAGAGAGGGTGAGAGAGAGAGAGCAAGAGGGGTAAACCCACTCGCTTCATAATGAACCCACTCCCAAGGTAACTGCATTAGTCCCTTCGGGAGGGTGGGGCCTTCATGACCGAAGCATCTCTTCTAGGTTCTGTCTCACAGTACCATCCTAGTGGAAATTAAATTTCAGCATGAGTTTCGAAGGGGACAGGTATTCAAACCGTTGCAGGTATGTTTTGCAGGTATCTTAGAGTCTTTGGCTTATTGTTTAACTTTTTGACATTCTTTCTTTTCTCCTTTTGTAAACTTTTAATTGAAGTATGACATGCTTACAGATTAATGGTGTCTTTTGGTGAACAGAAATTCTTAATTTTAGTGTGACCTAGTTTATGAGTCCTTTCTTCTATGTTTAATGCTGATAGTCTCATATTTTAAAAGTCTTTCCCTTCCCCAAGTTCATGAAGATATTTTTCTGTATTTTTAGAAGCTTTCTATTGTTGTTTTAGTGGCTTTTTGTTACTGTTTTACTTCTAATGTTTATGTTTATAACCCACCTAGAATTGATTTTTGTGTATAAAGTGTGTCACTTTGAAGCAGCTTTATGGAAATTGGACTGGTGACTAACTTATTTTGTTTTTCAAGAGTCGTGAAAGGGTGGTTAGTGTAATGAGTGCATGATTGTTTAACTGTATCACATTTGGATATTATATTGTCAACCATGCCTGTGCCTTAATGGACATTTTAATTATTTAATGTGTGTATGATATAAAAATAATGTATAGGTTATGGAAATTTTTAATATTTAAAAATGTTGACATCACACACATTATTTACAAAGTCAGTAGAGAAGGACTTATGAGAAGCCCTAGCCCCTGACCCCAGGTTTCCCATCACCATCCTAAGACAGGTACTTTTAACAGACTCTATTTCAGGTCATCACTCCTATTTTAATATTCTGCTTATGTTTCTATTTCTTGATTGATTAAAATATCAGATTCTCTGGACCTCTGCTGAAATTAAAATGCCTTTAAATATCTTCAGTATGGATATTCTTATTTTTAGAAGGGATTTTGTTAACAAAAAAAAATTAGACAAATTCAATTTAGCAGACGTGATATGAGCAAAGAACAATTCATGAATCAGGCAGCACTCAGGACCAGAAGAGGTTCAGAGAGCTCGACCCAGCAGTGTGAGCAGCCAGCTCGTATAGGCTGAACACAGAAGCAAATTAGATAATCTGATTGGCTACCACTAGGCACTTACCTTATTTGGCATGGGGTGATGAGTTGTCTGCCTGTGATTGGCTGAAATCTGACTGTTCGTGATGAACTGAAACTCTGCTGTTACAGTCATAAGTTAGGTCTTTGTTGGTTTACTTAATAAATTAGGTTGCCTTTGTTAAGAAGGAACTCAAAGATGGGAGATAGTCTCAAGCCAGTGGTCTCCCGCTTATTTCATTTAGCATTTTGTTTGTTGGGAATGGCAGTGTGTACCTCAAATCAGGATCTGATGATGAAGGTTGTTGGCTAATGATTGAGATGGAGATGGGTTTTTTTTATTTGTTTTTGTTTGGATGCTTATCTGACTCTGAAGGAAAAGAAAAAAATTTCCCTAAATTTCTTAGCAAATCAAAAGCTTTATACACTGACTGATTTTAAAGACAGGCTGTAATTAGGTAATGAACATTTTGATGTGTTAACTTGAAAAACCTCAACTTTATAGCCATAGCTAATATATTAACTGAAATATGTTTTGGGTTTTGAAAATCAATTGACCAAAAGTTTTAAAAACATTCTTTTTGAAAACCACATTTAAAAACTTTCTTGCAGCATTTTCCTTTAAAAATAAAAAGTGCTAGTTTTTAAGTCTTTGATCAAATGTTGTTACTCCTCAACTTTGTGACTGAATCATTTAGGACAATATTTTAAATTTGCCTAAAATATCTGTAGGTTAAAGATCAAGAAAATTTCTTGATCAGAAATGAAAGGATCACAGATATGTTGGTAAAAATGGACAACATCCATAGAATCCTGATACTTGCAAACATTCAGGGCCACATCCTAGACAATTGGAAGTCAGGATATACGTGTAAGTTAGGTAAATTTCAGACAGCCTGTAATGTTTCAAGCAGGAAGATGTCTCCAGATCTGTCCTGGAGGCTTCCCTGTTCTTTATATTACTGGTCTTGCATTTTACAACTCCAGACTAAACAGAAACTGTATCAGAGGCCTTTGTCTTACTGATTAGGCCAGGGAGTGATCTACTCTGACTCATGGTCCCAGGAGCAGTAGGCTTTTAATTTTGCTTCCTGCACTCTAGGATTGACTGTCATGCAGCTGAAGATGATATGTGGCTGCAGGGAGCACCTCCTTGCCTCCTTTCCCTCTGAAACATGCAGGGTTGTTTGGATCCTCCATCCTCTTCCATGCACAAAGCCATTAATGCAAAATCCGTGGTCTGAGACGATCCTTTGACAGTAACCATCAGGCGTGCATTAAAACAGCAGTGTACAGATGGTACCTTCATTGTTTCTGACAGGGACAATTATGGGCATTGGATTAAAGTAAAAACTGAAAAGGAATATTCATGACAGGAAATTTCCCTTGCCGGGGGTGTTTTGCAACAGCGGGAAGCAGCTGGTCATTGATGTGTCGGCACAAGGCGGCTTCCTGGATTTCCACTGGCTTCCTGGATTTTTCCAGATGTCACTTGAAAAGCACACTGAATTAGTCCTTGAAACTTAGTGTTAAAGTACTTGAAACTTAGTCTCAAATAGAGGAAATGAACACAGAGTGGGATACATAATGTGGTGGTGTTTGGATTGGGAATATTGTACTTATTTCAGAAACGCTACTCTTTTGGAGGAAAATTAGTTTCCTCCTTACTTTATTGTTAAATCTACCGGGAAATCTGGAAAGGACTGTGGGGGCAGAGCTAGAGTGGACTGGTATTCAGGGCCTCCTAATAGGTGGCTTTGGTTGTGTGACTTTGGATGCATATATCACTGTGTGTATTTGAAAAAAGCCCTAAAGTAACGTCATCTATATGTATATAACTTTAAAGAACTTTCACATTTTTAAAGCACTTTCACTGATCTTTGATCATGTGAAATGGTATTCTTAATGACTGTACCTGTGTAGGCAGAGAACATTTTGGGACCTGAACCCAGATCTTCTTTGTATTTTTTTTTTTTTTTTTCTTTTCGAGACAGAGTCTCACTCTATTGCCCAAGGCCGGAGTGCAGTGGCATGATCTTGGCCTACTGCAACCTCCGCCTCCTGGGTTCAAGCAATTCTCATGCCTCAGTCTCCCAAGTAGCTGGGACTACAGGTGCACACCACCACGCCCAGCACATTTTTGTGTTATTAGTAGAGATAGGGTTTTACCATGTTGGCCAGGCTGGTCTCAAACTCCTGACCTCAGGTGATATGCCTGCCTTGGCCTTCTAAAGTGCTATATTTTTTTGTTTTCGGGATATTTCTGTTTATTTGCTCATTAAATGAATGGAGTATGAAATAAGTGACCAGTGAGATTTTCAGTTTGAATTATTAATCTTTTTGGCATTTGATGTGTTTTACTCCTTTGCAGTTATTCTTTCTGATGCTTGAACTGTCAGATTGGCTCCTGCATTGTTTTGCTACGGTCACTGTGATCCTTAATCATTTCTTCTATTTCTTGGCAGAAAATAAAATAAGGTGTCCCAGGCTTACTGTGTGTACCTCCCACTACAGACTGGAATCTGCCTTTGCTAAGGAGCATTGCAGTGGGAAATTAAATTTGGAAACCACAGACTGTCAGGAGGTATTGGAAGAAATTCCAACTTGAGTCTAATAGATATCTCAGAAAGAAACAACTGAGCAAATGGAAGTACAGATATAGAGAAATGATTTTGTTTTGTTTTGTTTGCTTTTTAAAAGCTTCTAGAGTTGAGGGAAGACACAAACGCACATACTTAGAAGCAGCAGACCCATTGTATCCTTCAATTCCAGTACATCAAGTGTAAGGAAAAAAAAACTATTTAGGATATTGCAGAGGGCTATGACCCCCAAGCTCAGATGAGAAACTGATTAGTATCCTAAGATCTCTGAAACGCCAAGTAGAAAGGCAAAAAAGAAAAAAAAGAAAAAAGAAAAAAGATGTTTTCATGTATGCAAGGATTCAAAGTTAACACCCACAAATTGTCTGAAAGAAATGCTGGAATAATGTATGCCAGTTATGCAGAATCAAAATCAAACTCTAAGCAAAATAAGTGAGATATAATAAATCTAAGCAGTTAGAGTCCAGAAAATTTGGCATTAAGCCTAATTGTCAGTTGTCAACCCCTGAAACATCAACAGCAATATATAACAAACTTTAGAATTCACTCTACAAACAGTCCTGGAGGAGTGAGAGTAGTGTATTTCAGAGGTAGAAAAAGCAGAAAAGAAATGCATTCTAAGATATTTCTCTGTATCGATATCATCTATTTATATGTATACCTGTATATACGTGTGTGTGTGTGCATATGGACTGATTTATGAAGGTATATATAGAAATAGAAAGGTTATGCGTTTTCACATAACTTTCACATAAACTTGTAAATAACCACTATAAGAATAGAAATAGGATATAAAGGTTTCAAACCTTGAAGGGCAATAATGGAACAAAGAAAATTGAACAATCCAATAAAACTAAGAAATGCTTTTAGAAAACACAAGAAAAGTCTGCTAAACAGGCAACACATGATGACAACAGAAACAAACCCAATCTTATCCATAATCACCATATTGTGGATTGGACATTTTCAGTTGAAGATGTTCCAGCTGTGGCCACTTTCAAGAGCTAGACTCAAATCACAAATTCTCAGACAAAAATAAGTAAATAAGTAAATAGGCAGATAGGCAAATAGGGAGATGGGGAAAAGCTGCAGCAAGCAGATGTTAACAGCGGTTACAGAACTATGTCTTGCTGTAATGGGGGTTAATTGAGGAAAACCGTCTGTGGCGGGAGGGCGTGTCTTCACTGAGGTGCGATGGCATTGTTGGCTGCAGAAACGGGCATCAGTCCGAGAAGAGGGCAGAGCACGTAGCCGCAGGATGAGCACACCCGCCAAGGGCTGATATGCAGAGCTGCCTACCTGAGGAGCATTGTGGGCCAGGAGAGCTTTGGATTCATCGCAAGAGCAAGAGGAGATGCATGGCAGCAGTCGCCAATGCCCGTGCCCTGTTTCATGATAAGCGTGTGATCTCATCAGTCCTTGTGGCAAGTCCGTTGGATGTACTGTCATTCTCCCGATTTTGTTGATTGGATACCAATGCTGGCCCAGATTCGTGATGCTTGTAGTAGTGGAACCACCATGCTCAGTGGGACTAGACAGCTGCCAAACAGTGGAGGCTCAGGAAACCCCTTCACTTAAGTGCCAGCCTCACCCAGTCCAGACCTGGGAGGAAGCCAGGTAGTGGCAGCAGAAGAGGAGGGAGGAAAGTCATCCAGGCACGTTTCCTCCGTGGAAAGGACAGCCTAAGATTGCTCAAGGTCTGGTTCAAATGGAGGTGTCCATAAAGAGACTTCCAGATCTCCTCCCATCAGAATTAACCTTTTGTACTCCCACAATACTGAAATACTTAACTTATTTGTGGCTATTAGGACAATTCAGAGAGAGACAAAAGATTTGAATTCACAAGAACAACATTTAAAAATGAGATAAGGCCGGGTGCAGTGGCTCACGTCTGCAATTCCAGCACTTTGGGAGGCCGAGGCGAGTGAATTGCTTGAGATCAGGAATTTGAGACGAGCCTGGCCAACATGATGAAACCTCGTCTCTACTAAAAATACAGAAATTAACCGGGCTTCATGGTGGGCACCTGTAGTCCCAGCTACTGGGGAGGCTGAGGCAGGAGAATTGCTTGAACCTGGGAGACGGAGGTTGCAGTGAGCTGAGATTGCACCACTGCACTCCAGCCTGGGTGACAGAGTGAGACTTCATCTAAAAAAACAAAAAAACAAAACAAAAGACTTCATTTAAAAAAACAAAAACAAAACAAAACAACAAACAAACACAGAAAACAACAAAACAAAACAAATAAGATGAGACCCTCAGTAATTATGTGAGCTTGGGAAAGCTTCCACACCTCTTACATTCTGTTCTTTAAAGTAATAATAATTCCTGTGATGTTGTCACAATACTCTTAGGATTGGTGATACTTTTAAAAATTAATATTTTGGTAATATAACTCTTGCCCATAGTTTAAAAGCTGAGATAGTTTGTGAAGATTATTGTTCCTCTGCTTCCATTTACATTTCTCATAGACAACCAGTTCTAACTCTTTTCACTGTTTCTTTGAGATTTACATGCATATCTTGAAATAAAATGCTTATATTAAAGCACTTTTTGCTTTAGTTCTGTTGAACAGTGAAGAACCTCACAATACTGAAGGTGAGGACTTAGTTCTCCGTTCACTCTCTACCTCCACCACCATGCATAATTAACACACTTCCCTTCATTTATCACATTTACCTAATGAAATTACATCATCATTTTTGTTTAAACTAATATACAATGTTTATATTATAATCTGTAAACTCATAATTCACAGTTGAGCCATGTGATAGGCTGTACTCCTTTTCCTTAGAGTTAATACTATTATCTTTGGCCAGTGTTGAATTTTTCGTGTAATGATCACTATTCCATCCCCAAACTCTCCAGCAGACGTGTACATTTCTCTCCCTGTGTTCAGACACCTGTGGATCTGTGTCTTCCATGTTGTTAGAGGCATCTTTTGAAGCATTTCGTCCTCCTGCTTGAATGTAAATTGATTGTTTCCTAGGCCTGTTCTGCAGCTGTCAGACTGATACTTTCTTTTATGATTGCCTTTTGTCAACAGGTTTCTGACATCTACTGAGTATTCTACAATCCAATTTGATTCTGACACTACCTTGCACTTCTGCCTGGCCATCTACACATTTGGGGCTTCCTACAACTTCCTCACATTTGTTAATCTACCAGAACAACTCACAGAACTCGGTGCTATATAGTCATCTGTCATTTAATGATGAGGATGCATTCTGAGAAACGCGTTATTAGGGGATTTCGTTCTTGTACAAACATCAGAGTCTACTTACACAGACCTAGGTGTTATAGCCTACTACACACTTAGGCTATATGGTAGAGCCTGTTGTTCCTAGGCTATCAACCTGCACAGCATGGTGCTGTACTGAATAGTATAGGCAATTGTAGTGCAATTGTAAGTATTTGTGTATCTAAACATAGAAAAGGTGTAGTACAAATACAGAATAAAAGATAAAAGAATGATATACCTATACAGGGTGTTTACCATGAGTGCAGCTTGCAGGACTGGAAGTTGCTCTAGTAAGTCAGTGAGTGAGTAGTGAGTAAATGTGAAGGCCTGTGACGTTACTATGTGCTACTGTAGACTTTGTAAACACTGTACACTTAGGCTACATTAAATTAAAAAAAAAAGTAATTGCACCATGATATTATGACAGCTATGACATCACTAGGCAATAGGAATTTTTCAGCCATTATAATCCTATGGGACCACTTTTAGATATGCTGTCTGTAGTTCCCTGAAATGTCATTATGTGACACACAATTGTCCTAGTGATTATCATTTTATTATAAAAATGCAAATGAGCATCCAGGTGAAAAGTTACATAGGACAAAGTCTAGGAAGTCCTAAGCACAGGGTCTTCTGTCTCTGTGGGACTAGCAGTGCCATCCTCTTCATACATTGATATGTTCACCAACCAGGTAGTTTCCCCAAGCCTTGCTGTCTGGAGTTATTGATGGAGTTTCATTTTGTATGCATGATTGATTAAACTTTTGACCACATGATTGAGCTAAATTTCCAGCACCCCTCCCCTTCTTGGAGATTAAGCCTCAAGTTCCAGTTCTCAATCACTTGGTCTCTCTGGTAACCAGCCTCCATCCTGAAACCACTCAGGGGACCCCTTCCATGAGCCACTCCATTAGCGTAACAAGGAATTTCTGTCACTAAGAGTTTTTGAAGCTCTATGTCAGGAACCATGGACAAAGACCAAAGAGCTACTTTGTATTATTCCAATAGCTATCAACTAGAGAATTTCCCTTGCCATTCTCCGTTTATGGATCCAGGTCCTCTTTCCTGGTTTATCTTCTCAGTTGATGGATAGTATCCTTTATTACAGTTTGGGAAAGGGAGCATAGTAGGATTTTGAAGACCTTATTTTTACCCTTACACTTGATGAATAGTGTGGCTAGGAATAAGTGGAATAATTTTTTCTTAGGATTTTGTTGTGTATTTTCTTCTTCCAGTGTTCCAGTTCCCAAGAACTTTGTTTTGCTCTCTGAATGTTTCTTGTTTAAAGTATTTGATTTTTGTTAGTATTTTTAAAACAATGCCGTTGCTCTGTTATAGTACTGAAGTTGTCCTTGTCTTTCTCCTTCTTCTTCTGTCTTCCTTCTTCCTCCCCGTGCCCCTTTCCCTTCCCCTTCTCCTTCTTTCTTTCTTCTGCTTCTGCTGCTGCTTTGTTTTCCTCCTGCTCCTTGACCCTTCTACTTCTTGCTTTCACTTTTTTTTTTTTTTTTTTTTTTTTTTGAGACGGAGTCTCGCTCTGTCGCCCAGGCTGGAGTGCAGTGGCGCGATCTCGGCTCACTGCAAGCTCCGCCTCCCGGGTTCACGCCATTCTCCTGCCTCAGCCTCCCGAGTAGCTGGGACTACAGGCGCCCACAACCGCGCTCGGCTAATTTTTTGTATTTTTAGTAGAGACGGGGTTTCACCGTGTTAGCCAGGATGGTCTCGATCTCCTGACCTTGTGATCCGCCCGCCTCGGCCTCCCAAAGTGCTGGGATTACAGGCGTGAGCCACCGCGCCCGGCCTTGCTTTCACTTTTTATGGAATTTTTCCTCAATTTTCTGTATTGTCTGCATCCTCCAAGTCCCTTTATCTGTTGTTTATTTTGGTCTGTGTTTGTCATATTAGAGCCTTTCTCATAATGATAGGTGATCTTTGGTAGAAGCTGTGTGTGTATTGTGTGTGTGTGGTGTGTGTGCGAGCAGGGAGTTCCCATGTCTGTTGTGGTGGTGGTGTTGGAGAAGTGGGCTTCATCGTAGCATGATTTGGATGGGAAGCTATTTTGGGGACCTTAATATGATTAGGTCTTTTCTCTAGGGTGGATCATGTTTCCCAGAGAAAATTTTTCTAGTATGCTACCTGGGCAGCATGTGCCTGGCAGTCAGAGCTCTGGAAACCAAAACAAGGGAGGGGCTGGGGGTCATGCATTCTTAACCCACCTCTGTTCTCAGTATGCACTGTGCTCTTGCTTTACGTGTGCTCGTCATACAGAGTCCTTCTGATATTTTTTCTTCTGAGAATAAAATGCTAATATTATGCCAGGGCCAAGAGGGGCAGTTGCCACTTGTGCATTGTGGTTCTTAAAATGAATATGCAACAGAGCTTATGAAGAACTTTTAGAATATGAGTGTTGAGGTACCTATGTGCAAACAGCAGAATAATGGCCTCTGAAAATTGTTTCCCCCATAAAATCAGAAGGGAGACGGAAACTGCCAACATTTGCCAAAAGTAAGTTTTTCAAAACTTTAGAAGTAAACTAAAATGAGACCAAAAACTTGCAGCAATCTGGGGAGCATTTATTTTTTATAAAAATAGGCCAAATCTTGGTAAGAACAGTGACTTTTGTGACATTTTAACCTGCCCTATTTCCTTCTCCCATCTCCAGCTCCCTGGTAGCCTTGGATCTGCAATTCAGGCTGCAGTCATGATGCAACCATCAGCCTGTCTGTCACCAAAGTGGACAGAACAGAAAGCTCCTCAGAGTCTCACTGTTGGATCATTGTCAATATTTGGTCTGTCTGGTGGTTCAGTAGAAGACCCCACTTGCAAGACTATTTTTACTTGACAAATCCAGAGCTTTCCCAGTCCAGAAAGCCTTTTCCCTGGGTGGTTGGGTTGAAAATTTAGAAGTAATTGCTTAACCTTGGGGCTGCCCGAGGCAGTGGGTATCAATTGAGGAAGATAAACTAAAAAAAGATTAAAAGGAAAGGCTGGGGTGTTCGATGTCCACAAGTTCTTTGAAAAGCTCCAAAAAACATGTGTAAGGCTGTGCACGTGCTCAGGAAAAATCTGAGAAGGTCTTAGCCTCTCACCTCTGACTGACCTTGAGACTGTGCACAGGCAGGAAGTGAAGGCCAAGGCAGAGCTGTCAGCTGCCTGGCTGTGTGCCGAAGGTGTGCCCCAGCACACAGACACAGTCCACTGCAAACACTGGGGATTCATGGATGCCAAGCATGGAAGGAAATCTCAGTTTCATGAATAGCTGGCAACTCATCTAACAAAGGAAAGACTTTAGTGACTACACACTACAAAAAACATTAGACTTTACAGAACTGGTTTAAAAAAGTTACTGAATAAACAAATAGCAACAACAACAAACCTGGGGTTGGAGGATATACTTTCCAGATTTGTCACATTCTAGTATTTTTTTTTTTTTGAGATGGAGTCTCGCTCTGTCGCCCAGGCTGGAGTGCAGTGGCATTGATGTCCGTTCACTGCAACCTCCACCTCCTGAGTTCAAGCAAATCTCCTGCCTCAGCCTCCCAAGTAGCTGGGATTATAGCGCCTGCCAACACACCCAGCTAATTTTTGTATTTTTGGTAGAGATAGGGTTTCACTGTGTTGACCAGGATGGTCTCAATCTCTTGACTTCGTGATCTGCCTGCCTCAGCCTCCCAAAGTACTGGGATTACAGGCGTGAGCCACCACACCTGGCCACATTGTAGTATTTTAAATGTCCAGTTTTCAAAATATATATATATGAAACATGCAGTGAAAAAAGAGCAAATGCCATATACAGAGGGAAAAACAAAACAGAGTCAATAGGAACTGTCCTAAGGACGCCCAGATGTTGAGTTTACTAGCAAAACACTTTAAACCAGTTATTTTATGTATGTTCAATGCAGTAAACACTGTCTAAAACACTAAAGGAAGGTATAAGAATATCTCACCAAATAAATAATGCCAGTAAAGATGCATAGACATAAAACTGGATTCTAGAGTTAAAAATTCCAGTAATGAAAATGAAATATTAATTAATGAGTCTCAATAAAAGATTCGAACAGGTGGAAGAAAGAAACAAGGAACTTAAAGACAGATCAACTGAATTTATCCCATCTGAATAACTGAGAAAAAAAAATAATGGGGAAAAATGAACTAAGCGTCAGAAACCTGTGAGGAAACAATTATACCAACACATGCAAAAGAGTTGTCCTAGAAGGAAAGAGGAAAGGGGCAGAAAGAATATTTGAAACTAAAGGGAATAAAAGCTTCCCAAATTGGGTGAAAAACATTGATGTACACATCCATAAAGCTTAACAAACTGCAGGAAGGATAAAACCAAAGATCCACACCTAGATACATCATAATCAAACTGTTGAAAGACAGAGTATCTTGAAAGCGCAGGAGAGAACCAACTCATCCCATGCAAAGTAGCCTTCATCAGATGAACAGCTGATTTCTCAACAGAAACCGTGGAAGATAGAAAGAAGGGGAGCAGGATATTTTCAAAGGAAGAAAAGACTTTGAGAATTCTATACCCAGTAAAAAATATCTTTCAAAAATGAAGGAGCAATTCATGCATTTTCCGATTTTAGAAAAGCTGAGACAATCCACTGTTGGAAAATTTTCCCTACAAGAAAATCCTGAAGAGAGTATTTTAGGTGAAATGAAAGGAGAGTCTACAATAACTGAGATCCATAAAGAGATAAAGAATATCAGTAAGTAACTACCGAGGGAAACATAAAAGACACTGTAAATATTTTTTGTGTTCATAACTTTTTCTCCTCTCTGATTTGAGATGTAACTATATAAAACAATAATTATAACTATGTGTTGTTGTGCATACAGCGTATACAAATGTAATTTTTAATGCAACAACAACATAAAGAAAGGAGGAGAAAACAGAGTTATAGAGGGGAAAGTTTTTGTACACTATTGCTTTAAGTTAGTATCAATCCAGACAAGATTGTTAGAAGTCAAGATGTTAATTGTAATTCCCAGGAAAAACAGCTTTACAAAAAGTAAGTGAAGTGACAAGGAAATGAAAATGGTACACTGGAGAACATCTGTTTAACAAATTAGAAGGCAGTAGGGAAGGATTGGGGGAAGCACACAAGGCATGTAGAAAATAATAAATAGCACTTAAGACATATAGAAAATAAATAGCAAACTGGGCACAGTGGCTCACACCTGTGTTTTAAGCCCTTTGGGAGGCTGAGGCAGGAGAATTGCTCGAGGTCTGTGGTTGGAGGCCAGCCTGGGTTACTGAGTGAGGCCCCATCTCTACAAAAAAAAGAAAAATTAGGTAGGCATGGTGATGCATACCTGTAGTCCTAGCTACTCAGGAGGCTGAAGTAAGAGGATTGCTTGAGTGCATGAGTTTGACGCTTCAGTGAACTGTGATTACACTGCGCTCTAGCCTGGGTAACAGAGTAAGACCCCAAGGAAGGAAGGAGCAACATGGTAGCTGTAAATTCTACTTTATCAGATTGCACATGAAATTAGGTGGATTAGACACTCCAATGAAAATACAGAGATTGACAGAATAAATAAAAATAATTGGGCTGTATATGCAAGAGACACATTTTAGATTCAAAGGCACAAATAGGGTGAAAATAAATAGATGCAAAAAGATAATAGCACGCAACAGTAATGAAACTAGAGCTAGAGTAGCTATACCAATATCAGACAAAATAGACTTAAAAGTATTACTACATCTCTACTAAAAATTCAAAAATTAGCTGGGTGTGGTGGTGGGTGCCTGTAATCCGAGCTACTTGGGAGGCTGAGGCAGGAGAATTGCTTGAACCTGGGAGGCGGAGGTTGTAGTGAGCCGAGATTGCGCCACTGCTCTCCAGCCTGGGTGGCAGAGCAAGACTCCGTCTCGGGGGAAAAAAAAGAAAAAAAAGTGTTACTACAGGCTAAAAAGAACATTTCATTATAATAAAAAGTCAATTGGTCAGGAATATATCACAATTATAAATGCATATGACCTATTGATGGGGTCCTTAAATACATGAGGCAAAAAGAGACAGAATTAAAGGAGAGTAATAGAAAAATTCAACAAAAATAGTTGAAGACTTCAGTACCCCTGTTTCAATAATGATAGAAACACTAGATGGTTAAAAAATAAATGGAAGACTTGAATGCCTTTCGTCTTCTAGCTAATGGACACCTTTTTTTGTGATACCCTTGTTTCTTGTGCATAATTTTTAAACAACTGCATAAAGCAATAATTAAAATCTGACATTAGACTTAATAATAGAGTTAATAACCATTAGGCTTAAATTAGACCTAATAGACACATCTGTAGGACACTCTACAGAAAATGAAAAGATAACTCATAGAATGTGAGATAATATATGAAATAATATATCTCCTAAGGGTCAAGTATCCAGCATATGTTAAAGAAACTCTTACAGCTCAACAAAAAATACAGCCTAATTTAAGAAAGGTCAAAGGACATTTATCCAATGAAATACTAAATGAGTAGACATTTATTCAATGCAATAGTAAAACCCACTGAGGCTGGGCCTGATGGCTGAAACCTGTAGTCCCAGCATTTTGGGAGGTTGAGGCAGGAGGATCACTTGAGGCCAGGAGTTGGAGACCAGCCTGGGGAACCCGTCAAGACCCAATCACTACAAAAAATTTTAAAAATTAACTGGGTGAAATAGTGAATGACTGTACTCCCAACTCCTCAGGAGGCTGAGGCAGGAGGATCACTTTAGCACAGGAGGTCGAGGCCGCAGTGAGCTGATTGTACCACTGCACTCCAGCCTGGGTGACGGACCAAAACCCCATCTCAGAAAACAAAAACAAAACTGCATTGAATTCTGTACTTTAAAAAGATAATTTTATCATACATGAATTGTATCTCATTTTTTTAAGTGTAAATGCTTGTGTCCAAACCTTCTTGTGTCTTGAATTGTTCAGTGTGAAAAGAGGTCTAGGTTGCTTTTTTTAAAAGAAAGCTTCCTGAATTTTCTGCTGTGAATATTGTGTTAGCAAACGTAGAGTTTGAAAATCAGCGAAACATCAGAACTTGAAACACACTGAGCACTTAACTTGAAAGTACTACGTATGCTATTTTTATAATTATCTTTTATCTGATTTTTCCCCCGCTCACCGGATTTATCTCAATTGGTGAAGTATTTATTGTGGCTTCTTAATAGATGTCTGTTTGGAAGAATTATAAACCTTTTAAAAAAATAAACCAGCTTTATTGGAGCTGTAATTAACATACAAAAACTATACAGTTTAAGTATACAGGTTGATAAGTTGAGACAAGTTTGTACACTCATGAAACCATTCCCACAATATAAAGAACGTTTCCATCATTTGTAATAGTCTGTTTTTTGTTGTTGTTTGTTTGTTTTTTGCCCCTCTGCAGTTTCTCCCTTACACCTCAGCTTCCTCTTACCTCCAGGCAACCACTAATCTGATTTGTCACTATGGATGATTTTGCTCACTATTTAATTGGAGTTTTAAAATGTTGAATATGGAGAGTTCTTCATATATTCCACAAAATGGACCAACACAGTAAACTGGTACTGAGGAGAGTGGGGTGTTGCTATAAAAGATACTTGAAAATGTGGAATTAATTTTGGAACTGGGTATGGGCAGAGGTTGGAAGAGTTTGGAGGACTTAGAAGACAGGAAGATTAGGGAAAGTTTGGAGCTTCTTTGAGACTGGTTAAATGGTTTTGACCAGAATGCTGATGGCAATATGGACAGTGGAAACCAGGCTGATGAGGTCTCGGATAGAAATGAGGAATTCATTAAGAACTGGAGTAAGGGTGCTCCTGTTACACCCTAGCAGATTGTTCGGCTGTGTTGTGCTCATGTTCCAGGGATTTATGGAAAGTTGAACTGAAGAGTGACAACCTAGGGCATCTGGCAAACGACATGTCTAAGCAGCAGAGCGTTTAAGAGGTGACATGGCTGCTGCTAACAGCCTACTGTCAGATGCAGGAGCGAAGAAATGACTCAGAGTTGGAACTTACATTTAAAAGGGAAGCAGAGTGTAAAAGTTGAGAAAATTTGCAGCCTGGCTGTGTGAAAGACAAAGCATTTTCAGGAGAGGACAACAAGCAGATTGTGTCAGGAGAGGACTACAAGCACTAGTGGAGCAACTTCTCCCAAAAGAGATTTGCATGACTAAAAGGGAGGTAAGCACTGATAGCCAAGACAGTGGGGGAAAGGGCCTTGAAGGGGTCTCAGAAATCTTTGGGACAGAACTTCCCATCACAGGTCCAGAGGCCTAGGAGGAAAGACCGATTTCTAAGGCAAGACCTGAGGCCCTGCTGCCCTGCACAGCCTTAGGATACTGCATCCATGATCCTGGAAGCTTTGGCTCCAGTCATGGCACAGAGGGCTCCAAGTACAGTTAAGCCACTGCTTCAGAGGACATAAGCCATAAGCTTTGGTGGTACCATGTGGTACTAAGTCTGCAGGTGCACAGAATGCAAAATTGAAGAAAGCTTGGCAGCTTTCACCTAGATTTCAGAGGATGTATGGAAAACACTGGGTGCCCAGGTGGAAGCCTATTGCAGGGGTGGAGCTACCATGGAGGGTATGTAATAGGGTAGTGCTGAGGGGAAAGATGGGATTGGAGCCCTCACACAGAGTCCCCACCAGGTCACTGCCTACTGGAGCTGTAGGAAGGGGGCAACCATCCACCAGACCCATGAATGGTAGAGCCACTGTCAATTTGTACCCTGAGCCTGGTAAAGCTGCAGGCGGTCAACTCCAGCTTGTGTGAGACAGCCACAGAGACAGCAGTCTCTCCAAAGCCACAGGGTCAGAGCTTTCCAAGGCCTCGGGAGCTCACCTCTCACACCAGTGTACCCAGGATGCGGAACGTGGAGTCAAAGGAGGTTACATTGGATCTTGAAGGTTTAATGTCGGCCCTGCTGGGTTTCAGACTTGTGTGTGGCTTATTGCCCCTTTCTTTTGGCTGATTTCTCCCTTTAGGAATGGGAATGTTTACTGAATGCCTGTACCACCATTGTTTCTTGAAAGCAAATAACTTGTTTTTGATCTAACAAGCTCATAGGTCAAAGAAATTTGCCTTGAGCCTTAAATGAAACTTCGGACTTTTGATTGAGTTAATGTTGGAATAAGTTAAGACATTTGGGGACTATTTGGAAGGGATAATTATATTTTGTAATAGGAGAAGGACACGAGATTTAGGGGTCCAGGTGCAGAATGATATGGTTTGGGTATTTGTTCCCTCTAAATCTCTTGTTGAAATGTGATCCTCAGTGTTGGAGGCCTGGTGGAAGGTGTTTGGGTCATGGGGGTGGATCCCTCATGAATGGCTTGCTGCTCTTCCCATCGTAACAAGTTCATGCAAGAACTGGGTGTTTAAAAGAGGCTAGCACCACTTCCCCTCTATCTTGCTCCCTCTCTTGCCATATGACACACCTGCTCCCCTTTTGCCTTCCACAATGATTTTAAGCTTCCTGAGACTTGACCAGAAGCAGATGCTGGCATCGTGCTTCTTGGGCAACCTGCAGAACCAAATAAATCTCTTTCCTTTGTAAAGTACCCAGTCTCAGGTATTCCTTTTTACCAATGCGAAAGGGACTAATACATTGGTCTTCCTTCATTGTCTTCCTTCATTGTCTTCCTTCTTCCTGTTCCCATTTTCTCCCTTCCTTCTTTCCTTCCTCCTTCTTATTGTTAAAAATTGTAAATGTTAATGTACATTTAATTTTGATGTCCATATGCTCATTGCTGATATATAGAAATCAAGTTGATTTTTGGTATGTTAATTTTGTATCGTGCAGCTTTGCTGAACTTACTTACTCTGTTTTTGTTTTGTTTTTGTGGATACTTCGGGATTTTCTGTGCAGATAATTATGTCTTCTGCAAACAACCAGTGTTATTTCTTTCTTTTCCATCTGTATGTGTTTTATTGTCTTTTCTTCAACTTACTGCACTGGCCAAAACTTCTAACAGTATAACGTAACGTACCATACCATACCATACCATACCATACCATACCATACCATACCATACCATACCACGCTAGAAGTTTTAGCCAGTGCAATAAGTTCAAGAAAATAGAATAAAAGCAGTGAGAGCAAGCGTCTTTGCCTTGTTTCCTGTTTTAAGAAGAAATTATTGACTCTTTTACTACTAAATATAACTAACTATAACTGTTTTGTAAATGCTGTTTATCAAGTTAAGGAAGTTTGCCTTTATTCCAATTTTTTTGAGTTTTATAGTGAATGGGTCTTGAATTTCATCAGAAGGCTTTTTCTGCAGCTCTTGATATGAATCACATTATTATTATTATTATTATTATTATTATTATTGAGACAGTCTCTCCCTCTTCTTGCCCAGGCTGGAGTGCAGTGGCATGATCTCAGCTCACTGCAACCTCTGCCTCCCGGGTTCAAGTGATTCTCAGGCTCCAAAGTATCTGGGATTACAGGCGTCCACCACCACACCCAGCCAATTTTTTGCAGTTTTGTTTGAGATGGGGTTTCACCATGTTGGCCAGGCTAGTCTTGAACTCCTGACCTCAGGTGATCCACCCACCTCGGCCTCCCAAAGTGCTAGGATTACAGGCGTGTGCCACCGCGCCTGGCCGGAATCACATTATTTGATATGAATTTTTTGTGTAGTTTTTCTTCTTTTGCCTTTTATATTTAGATTTTTATATTGATTGATTTTCAAATATTAAACCAGCCTTAAATCCCTGGCATAAACCCTGGTTGGTCATGGAACATAATTTTTTTATATATATTCCTGAATTCAATGTGCTAACACGGATTTTTGGTCTATGAGAGATATTCATCTATATTTTCTTTTTTATACTTTCTTTGTCTGTTTCTGTAAGCAGGGTAATATACTAGCTTAATAAATGAATAGAGAAGTGTCTCCTCTTTCATATTGTGGAAGCAGTGGTGTAGAGTTGGTGTTAAAATTATTCTTTAAACATTTGATACAGTGAAATCGTCTGGGCTTAGAGACTTTATTTTTAAGAGTTTTAAAATTACAATTTCAGCATCTTTAATGTTATAGGACTTTAAAAATTATTTATTTTATTCTAGGTAGGTTATAATCATTTGTCTTTTTTGAGGGTTTTATTCATTTCATCTAAATTTTCCAATTGATGAGTGTAAAATTCTTCATAGTACTCTCTTTTTATCCTTTGATATCTGCCGAATCTATATTCATATCCTCTATTTTAGTCCTGATACTGGTTATTTGAATCTTCTTTTTTCATTAGTCTTGCTAAAGGTTTTTCAATGTTACTGATTTTTTTTAGAGAACTAGCTCTTTGTTTCATTGATTTTCTCTATTGCTTGCTTTCAATGTCATTGATTTCAGCTCTTACCTCTGTTTTTTCCTTCATTCTTCTTGCTCTCTGGGAAATTTTTCTTTTCCCTTCTTTTTGTACGTTCTTCAGGTAGGAGTTTACATTATTATTTGGGTCTTTTCCTTTTTATATATATATGCATTTATTATTATAAATTTCCCTGTCAGCATTGCTTGCTTTCTATCTCACAAATTTTAATATGTTATATTTTCATATTCAAAATATTTTTTTAAAATTATCTTGACTCTTTCTTTTTGACCTACAGGTTACTTAGAATGTGTGTTTTTCAATGTTTTAGCCTTTGGATATTTTCCTATTATTCTTCCATTGTTTATTTTAATTTGATTCCAAATTATCCTTCGTGTTATTTCAGTTATTCTACATTTTTGAATTTTGTGGTCCAGATTATGGCACATTTTGGTATGTACTCCCTGGCCATGTGAAAAGAGTATATTCTGCTTTTGTTCAGTGGGGTGTTATATAAATTTCAGTTATATATTTTTAGTTGATGTTGTTAAGTTTGCCTGTATCCTTGCTGATTTTCTGTCTCTTCCTCTTTCAAATTGTGGAGAGATAAAGTATAAACAGCTCCAGCTATAATTGTGGATGCTTGTTTCTCCTTTCAATTTTGTAAGTTTTGTCATGTATGTGTTTTGAAGTTTGCTGGCACACAATTAAGATTGCTGTGTTTTCTTGGCAGATTAGCCTGTTTATCATCAGATACTGTCTCTCCCTATCTCTGGTAATTTTATTTGCTCTGAATGCTTTATTTGATATTATATCAGGCCACAACAGATTTATTTAGATTAAGGTTTACATGCTATATTTTGTTATATTGTTTTATTTTCAAATTGTGTGTATTGTTTTATTTGATACAGGTTTCTTGTAGACAGCTTATATTTTGGTCATGCTTTTTTGTTGCTATTTTTAGTAGGTTTTATTTTTAGAGCAGTTTTAGGGTTACAGCAAAATTGAATAAAAGTACAAAGATTTCCCATATATCCTCTGTCGCCCCACATGCATAATCTCTCTCATTATTAACATCTTTGACCAGAGTGGTACGTTGTTACGATTGACAAACCTGCACTGACACATCATTGTCACTCAAAATTCATAGTTTACTTTAGGGTTTGTTATTGGTGTTGTGCATTCTGTAGGTTAGGGTAAATGTATAATGAACTGTATCTACCATTATAATACCATTCAGAATACTTTCACTGCCCCCCAAGTCTTCTCTGATCCACCTAGTCATCCCTCACTCCACCCAACTCTTGACAACCATTGGTCTTTTTACAGTATCTATAATTTTACCTTTTCCAGAATGTCAACTCTAGGAATGTATGGTCCCATAGTTGGGAGCATACAGAATGTAGCCTTTTCAGATTGACTTCTTTCACATAGTAATACGCGTTTAAAGTTCCTCCATGTCTTTTTATGTCTCAATAGCTCATTTCTTTTGAGTGCTGAATAATAATCCATTGACCAGATGTACCACAGATTACCCATTTACCTACTGAGTGACATTTTGGTTGCTTCCAGTTTTTGGCAATTATGAACAAAGCTTCTATAAACATCTGTGTGTAGGTATTGTGTGGACAGATGTTGTCAAATCCTTTGGGTAAATACCAAGGAGGGCAATTGCTGGATTAAATAGTAAGAGTATGCTTAGTTTTGTGAGAAAATCCTAGACTGTCATTCCAAGTGACTGTACCATTTTCTGTTCTCACCAGCAATAAATGAGAATTCCTGTTTCTGTTTGTCCTTGCCAGCATTTGGTGTTGCCAGCGTTATGGATTGTGGCCATTCCAATCAATGTGTAGTGGTATCTCATTGTTGTTTTACTTTGCATTTCCCTGATGACATATGATATGGAACATATTTTCATATGCTTATCTGTATGTCTTCTTTGGTGAAGTATTGGTTAAGATCTGTCTTAGTCCATTTATTGTTCCCATAAAGGAATACCTGAGGCTAGGTAATTTATAAAGCAATGAGTTTTATTTGGCTTACAGTTCTACAGGCTGTAGAAGTATGGCACCATCCTCTGCTTCTGATGAGGGCTTCAGTCTGCTTTTACTCATAGCAGAAGGTGAAGGAAGAGGAGCATGTGTAGAGATCACATGATAAGAGAGGAAGCAAGAGAGAAAGAGGAAGAGGTGGCAGGCTCTTTTTAACAACTAGCACTCATGACTCTTATGGGAACTAAAAGAATGTTAACTCATTACCAGGAGGACAGTACCAAGCCATTCATGACGGATTCACCCCATGACCCAAACACTTCCCCTTAGGCACCACCTCCAGTGTTGGGGACCAGTTTTCCGTATGAGATTTGGAGGGATCAAACAAACTCTAGCAAGATCTTTGGCCTGTTTTTAAATTGGGTTGCTTGTTTTCTTTTTGTTGAAGTTTAAGCATTGTTTGATATTTTTGTATAACAGTCCTTTATCTGATTTGTCTCTTTCAATTATTTTCTCCCATTCTGTGACTTGGCTTTTCATTATCTTGAAATTTTCTTTTGCAGAGCAGAATTTTTTAATTTTAATGAAGTCTAGTCTATCAATTCTTTCTTTCACAGATCATCCTTTGGTGTTACATCTAAAAAGTCATCACTATACCAAAGTCATGTAGGTTTTCTCCTATATTATCTTCTGGTTTTATAGTTTTGCATTTTACATTTAGTTCTGTGATCCATTTTGAGTTAATTTTTGTGAAGGATGTAAGGTTGTATCTACATTTATTTTTTGTATGTGGATGTCAGTTGTTCCAGCATCATGTCTTTTTAAGACTATTGGGACCTGTTTTTCTAGTCTCCTCTGCCAACCTGTATTAAATCACTTTATTTAAAACTAGAAAATCTAGAAGAAATGGTTACATTCGTGAACACATACACCCTCCCAAGACTGAACCTGGAAAAAGTCAAATCCCTGAATAGACCAATGATAAGTTCTGAAATTGAGGCAGTAATAACAGCCTACCAACCAAAAAAAAAAAAAAAAAAAAAAAAAAGCCCAGGACCAGATGGATGGATTTATAGCTGAATTCTCCCAGACGTACAGAGAGGAGCTGGTACCATTTCTTCTGAAACTATTCCAAACAATTGAAAAGGAGGGACTCCACCCTAACTCATTTTATGAGGCCAGCATCATCCTGATACCAAAACCTGGCAGAGATACAACAAAAAAAGAAAACTTCAGGCCAATATCCCTGATGAACTTTGATGCAAAAACCCTCAATAAAATACTAGCAAACCAAATCCAGCAGCACATCACAAAGCTTATCTGCCACAATCGAGTCAGCTTCATCCCTGGGATGCAAGGTTTGTTCAACATATGCAAATCAATAAATGTAGTTCATCACATAAACAGAACTAAAGACAAAGACCACTTCATTATCTCAATATATGCAGAAAAGGACTTCGATAAAATTAAACATCCCTTCATGTTAAAAACTCTCAATAAACTAGGTATTGATGGAACATACCTCAAAATAATAAGAGCCATTTATGACAAACCCACAGCCAATATCATACTGAATGGGCAAAAGCTGGAAGCATTCTCCATGAAAACCAGTGCAAGACAAGAATGCCCTCTCTCCTGTTCAACATAGTATTGGAAATTCTGGCCAGGGAAATCAGGCAAGAGAAAGAAATAAAGGGTGTTCAAATAGGAAGAGAGGAAGTCAAATTTTCTCTGTTTGCAGATGACGTGATCCTGTATCTAGAAAACCCCATTGTCTCAGCCCCAAAGCTGCTTAAGCTGATAAGCAACTTCAGCAAAATCTCAGGACATAAAATCAATGTGCAAGGGGCACAAACATTTCTATACAACAGACAAACAGAGAGCCAAATCATGAATGAACTCCCATTCACAATTGCTACAAAGTTAATAAAATACCTAGGAATACAGCTAGCAAGGGAAGTGAACGACCTCTTCAAGGAGAACTACAAACCACTGCTCAAGGAAATTAGAGAGGATACAAACAAATGGGAAAGCATTCTATGCTCATGGATAGGAAGAATCAATATCATGAAAATGGCCATACTGCCCAAAATAGATAGATTTAATGCTATTCCCGTTAAATTACCGTTGACATTCTTCACAAAATTAGAAAAGAAAAACTACTTTAAAATTCATACTGAACCAAAAAAGGGCCTTTATAGCCAAGGCACTTCTAATCAAAAAGAACAAAGCTAGAGGCATCACTCTACCAGACTTCAAACTATACTACAGTGCTACAGTAACCAAAACAGGATGGTACTGGCACAAAAACAGACACATAGACCAATGGAACAGAACAGAGAATTCAGAAATAAGACCACGCATCTATTACCATCTGATCTTCTACATACCTGACAAAAACAAGCAATGGGGAAAGGATTTCCTGTTTAATAAATGGTGCTGGGAGAACTGGCTAGCCATATGCAGAAAATTGAAACTGGACCCCTTCCTTACACCATGTACAAATATTAACTCAAGATAGATTGAAGACTTAAATGTAAAACCCTAAAATACAAAAACCTAGAAGAAAATGTGAGCACTATCATTCAGGACATAGGCACAGGCAAAGATTTCATGTTGAAAATGTCAAAAGCAATTGCAACAAAAACAAAAATTAACAAATGGGATCTAACTAAATTAAAGAGCTTCTGCACAGCAAAAGAAACTATCATCACAGTGAACAGACAACCTATAGAATAGGAGAAAATTTTTACAATCTGTCCATCTGACAAAGGTCTGATATCCAGAATCTACAATGAACTAAACAAATTTACAAGAAAAACACAACCCCATTAAAAAAATGGGCAAAAGACATGAATAGACACTTCTCAAAAGACATTTATGTGGCCAACAGACATATGGAAAAAAAAAGCTCAACATCACAGATCATTAGAGAAATGCAAGCCAAAACCACAATGAGATACCAACTCATGCCTGTCAGAATGGCGATTATTAAAAAGTCAAGAAACAACAGATGCCGGAAGGGCTGTGGAGTAATAGGAATGCTTGTATACTGTTGGTGGGAATGTAAGTTAGTTCAACCATTGTGGAAGACAGTGTGGCAATTTCTCAAAGGCCTAGAACCAGAAATATCATTTGATCCAGCAGTCCTATTACTGGGTATATACCCAAAGGAATATATAAATCATTCTATTATAAAGATACATGCGTGTGTATGTTCATTGCAACACTATTCACAATAGCAAAGATATGGAATCAACCCAAATGCTCATCAATGATAGACTAAAGAAAATGTGGTACACATACACCATGGAATACTACACAGCCATAAAGTGAAATGAGATCATGTCCTCTACAGGGACATGGATGAAGCTGGAAGCCATTATTCTCAGCAAACTAATGCAGGAACAGAAAACCAAACACTGTATATTCTCATAAGTGGGAGCTGAACAATGAGAACACATGCACATGGGCTACGGCAGGCAAGAACACACACCGGGGCCTGTCGGGTGGGGTTCTGGTAGTGGGAGAGCATCAGGAAAAATAGCGAATGCATGCTGGGCTTAATACCTAGGTGATGGGTTGATAGGTGCAGCAAACCACCATAGCACATGTTTATCTATGTTTCAGCACATGTATCCCTGAACTTAAAATATAAAATTAAATTTAAAAAATAAAAATACTCTTGTGCACATGTACCCTAGAACTTAAAGTATAATAAAAATGTAAATAAATAAAAAATAATAAATTATTATACTTAGAGTATTTACATTTAATGTAATTATTGATATGTTAGGGGCTTATGTGTGCCATTTTATTTCTGTATTTTGTTTATCTTTTTTGTGTTTTACCTGCCTTCCTGTAGGCTATTTGAACATTTTTAAGAATTCCATTTGATTTATTCATAGCGTGTCCCAGTGGAACACTTTATGTATATATAAATTATTCCAGTGAGTGATACTCTATTGTTTGAATATTAGTAGTTTTTCTAGGTATTGTATTATTTATGAATAGCTTATTCCTGTCTACTAATGTTATTTTACCAGTTTGCATGCAGCATAGAAACTTTACCTCCCTTTATCCTCTCCTCCTTCACTATTTTCTCCACATACATTAAAAACATTTCAGACAGTTTTATACTTTTTGCTTCAGCCAACAAACATAATTTAGAAAACAGGAGAAAAAGGTCTATTATATTTACCCATATTTTTACTTACTGCATTTTTCCCTCCTTTCTCTCCACACTTCCTTCTTTTAATGTTTCCTTTCTATCTATTGAACTTGCTTTAGCTATTTTTCTGAAGGTAGATGTGGTGGCAACACAATCTTTTAGTTGCCTGAATCTGAGAATTTCTGCATTTTTCTTTCGTTCTTGACCAATATGTTCCACTATATATGGGATTCTGAGTTGATATTTTTTTCAGCATTTGAAAATCTTCCTTCTGAACTCTCTGGTTTCCAATGAATAGTACTCTGTCATTTGAATTATTTTTGCAGTATGGGTAATGTGTCATTTTTCTTTCTCTGTTTTTAAGGTTTTTGCATGGTCCTTAATTTTTAGAAATTTGACTACGATGTGTCGTGGTGGTGATTTCTTTGGATTTATCTTGTTTGGGGTTTGCTCATTTCTTTAATCTATAGATCTGTGTCTTGTATCAAATTTGTAAAGTGTCAGTCATTATTCATGTACTTCTTCAACTCCACCTTCTTTCTACTTTTATCTGGGACTCCAATTATATGATTATTAGATTTTTTTTGTAGTCCCGTAGGTCTCTGACTTTTTTTTCTTTTAGTTTATTTTACCTTTGTTTTTCAAATTGGGTAATTTATATTCTGTCTTTGTGTTCACAGTCTCCACCTGTAATTCTTAGTAAAGCAGGTTATTTGTAAGATGAGAATATTTTAGAGAATAATTCAGCATGAAAACAATCAGATCATATTCATGACAATACAGGATGTAAAATGGGATCATAGAACTTAAACAGTTCTTTCAACAATTGGATAATGCCATTAGTACAACTTTATGTAATGTTTTCTTTGCACTGTATATCTTATTTTTAATATGATTAAATTATTTTGAAAAAACGCACTAATTATGTAGTATTCCATTTTGTGTACAAGCAGTGATGCATTGCTGGGCAGTTAACTTTGTTGATAATATTGCTAGCACTATAAATAACATTATGAAGAACATCTTTGGGTTTCCATTTTTGCTGATGATCACTGACTGTTTTTTAGTATAATTTCTTAAATGTGAAATTAGTAGCTCAGGCTGGGCATGGTGACTCACGCCTGTAATACCAACACTTTGGGAGACCGAGACAGGTGGATCACTTGCAGTCAGGAGTTCAAGACCAGCCTGGCCAACATGATGAAACACTGTCTTCTACTAAAAATACAAAAATCAACCTTGTGTGGTGGTGCACGCCTGTAGTCCCAGCTACTTGGGAGGCCGAGGCACGAGAATCACTTGAATCCAGGAGGCAGAGGTTGCAGTGAGCTGAGATTGCACCACTGCACTCCAGCCTGAGTGACAGAGTGAGACTCTGTCTCAAAAAAAAAAAAACAGAAAAGAAATTAGTAGCCCCAAAAGTTAGTATTGTTTTTCAAAAAGCTCTCTGTACTAAAGGCAACTTATAAATCGCTTTGAAGAAAGTATGTGCTGGTTTATGTATGTTGACTCATTGTAGGAAACTTTCACCATACCCTCATCAGCTTTGAGTCTTATTTTAAAATATTGACTTGAATGGTGACTTGGTTTATTTTATATATACACATTTATGTGTAAGTAAAGATTTAAAGAAATAGCCCACAGTTATGGAAGCAAATTGGTCTTTTATTCTCTCAGGATCATTTCCAACAATGTGTGGTGAAAAAGTCTGTGAACCCATACCTGGAGGAGGAAGAGCGTCTAGAATGTAGAAATGTAGCCATATTTTA
Organism: Macaca nemestrina; assembly: GCF_043159975.1. Taxonomy (NCBI): domain Eukaryota; kingdom Metazoa; phylum Chordata; class Mammalia; order Primates; family Cercopithecidae; genus Macaca; species Macaca nemestrina. Next base: position 172,293,016 of record NC_092131.1, read on the forward strand.
CAGTTTTACTTATTATTTATAAATTCAATGTTAGAATTAATCCAGTGAAATGAGAGAAGACAAACATATTGAATGACAGGCACTTTTTTCCCCATTCATGTGTTTTTGGAAGCCTTATTTTGCACCCTTCTCCCAAAGCAACAGTGTATATCCATAACCTTTGGAGTGTTATTCCTTCCCTCTTCATGTGTGAGTTTAGTGGAGTAGCTTTTCATTATTTTAGTGTGTCGTGTTCAGGTTCTAAGAGCAGAAGGGAAGATTGTGTTCCCTTTGTCTTCTCTTCCTTCCCCCGTGCCTCTGCCTTTCTGATGGAGCTATCTACTGGCAGAGCTTTGGGAACTCGATGCCTTTAAACTTTAGGTGGCACAATCGAGATGAGACTGGGAAAGTTCCTCCTGAGGGGTGAGTGAGTATTGTGAGATTTTTGGAAAGGTAAAAGGTCATGGAAGGTAGATGAGAAGGTTGGGATGTGTCTTTGGGGGAAAGGTGAGGGTAGAAACAATCTCATTCTTAAGGTTTAGTGGAAGTTCTTCGACTAGGTTATAAAATGCTGTGGGGCTGTTTCTTTCCTGGAAATCTCTCCTTATTTTATAACCTAATCTTTCATGATAATCGGACTTTCTATAAAATATAAATTAGGGAAAATGTATTCCTTGGTGCTATGGTTTAAATGTGTCCCCCAAAGTTCATATGTTGGGATCTTAATTCCTAATGCAACAGTATTGGAAAGTGGGCCTAATAGGAGGTGATTAGCTGATAATGATTAATATTGTTATTGTAGGAGTGAGTTATTGTGAGAGGGAGATATAATTATCTCAAGAGTGGACATGTTATAAAAGTGAGTTTGGTCGCCTCTTGCTGTCTCTGGAGCACTCTCTAGCCCTTCCATCTTCCATCATGGGATGTTGTAGCAAGAAGCCGCACTGCCAGATTGCACTTTGAAATTGGACTTCCCAAGGTCCAGAACTGTGAGAAATAAATTTCTTTATAAATCACCCCCTTCGTGATGTTTTGTTACGGCAACACAAAACAGACCAAGACATTGGGTCAAATTGCAAAGAAACATTGTTGTTCTAGGTTATAATAAATGTAAAAACTAGCGCAGATTTATTTTGGGCTACATGTGAAGGGATGAGGTAAGGAGGGTGGATGGTGTGGGACAGAAATTCAACTGTTAACTATTATATAGATTCAAACTTGGATGTCATCTACACATAGCAATATTCCTAGCCAGTTCAAGGTTTATAATGAAAAAATATTTCCCTGACATATTAAGTGGCTCATATATAACAGGAAGGTCATTTATGAAGGAAGGAATTACTTTGGAAATTTATGCAAACTATTTAATCACCTAAATTATGAAAAAGGTTCAAAGCAATTTGGTTCCCGATTTTGTGATAGGAACGTTTTTCTTGGTAATTGGTGTAGTGGCTTCATGTCAGGAGTCACTTCATTCTCCCTTTCAGAAGAGGAAAAAGGTTTATGAATGGTCTGTATTTGATTTTTTTAGCACCTCACTATTTCATGTAGAAGAGGACATCAGTATATGCCCTAGATTAGATGGGCAATGGAACTTTGGGCTGAAGAGGGGAGAGGTATAGTTTTCCTTGTGTTAAAACTCTGTTTGATTAATTAGAATGAACTGCCAAGGTATTTCTGGGTACCAGTAATTTATTATCTTCCTACAAGTCTGTAAGAGAAGGATAGAGCCTAAAGGTCTGTACAGAACTCACTAGTTATAGATTTTACGGAAAAACAAACATATTTGAAAACTGCAAGTTTAATCAGATTCTACAGGACTTCTTAGAATCCTTGTGACCACAGGCTGAGTGCAATGGCTCACACCTGTAATCCCAGCACTTTGGGAGGCCGAGGTGGGCAGATCACCTGAGATCAGGAGATTGAGACCATCCTGGTTAACATGGTGAAACCCTGTTTCTACTAAAAATACAAAAAATTAGCTGGGTGTGGTGGTGGGCACCTGTAGTCCCAGCTACTTGGGAGGCTGAGGCAGGAGAATGGCGTGAACCTGGGAGGCGGATCTTGCAGTGAACCGAGATCGTGCCACTGCACTCCAGCCTGGGCGACAGAGCCAGACTCCATCTCAAAAAAAAAAAAAAAAAAAAAATGCTTGTGACAACAACATGGACTAGGAATTGGTAGGAGGGGTTATAGTTCTTTCCTAATTTACATAGGGCTCTCTTAGACTTAGGGTGACCCCAGCCTGATTTCACAGGGTAGGACTTCCAGTGAATTCTCTCTTACCAGTGTGTTCCTTGTTTGGAGTTCAGCACTGGGGACTGACTGGGGAGCAATGTGCATGAGCAACATGCAGTCTCAGAACATGCACTTTGGGCAAAGAGCAGAGCCCCTTTAGATCAGGGTTGGATTTACCATGGTGGCTCCAGTAGAGGACTGAAGCTTTGGCATATCATGCTCAATGTTCCTTCCTCTCCATCAGATATTTTTAATAAATGTGCAAGTCTTTAATAAATGTGAATCACCAGTGGTGGATATTTTGTCCAGGAATTGTCCTGAAGAGGAAGACAGTTCGGACCAGCTGCCCTGGGAAACTCCTTAGGCTACTCGACTCGAGTGCAGCCTCGCTGACTGCTCATGCTAGTGCGTTAGAAGGTGGCCACAAGGACAGCTGGCACTGCCTGCACAGCCTGCACTCATACCCATGCTCATCGACTGACCTCTGATTCTTTTTTTTTTTTTTTTTTTTGAGTGGGAGTTCTGCTCTTGTGGCCCAGGCTGGAGTGCAATGGCATGATCACAGCTCACTGCAACCTCCACGTCCCGGGTTCAAGTAATTCTCCTGCCTCAGCCTCCTGAGTAGCTGGGATTACAGGCACCCACCACCACAGCCAGTGATTTTTTGTATTTTTAGTAGAGCTAGTGTCTCACCATGTTGGCCAGGCCTCAAACTCCTGATCGCAGGTGATCCACCTGCCTTAGCCTCCCAAAGTGCTGGGACTGTAAGTGGGAACCACTGCACCCAGCCTCCCCCTAATTCTTATAGTTCAGCAGCATGTCCCTATAGGTCACTTCTAGTAGTCTTTGCTGTTTAAATAAGCTTAGGAGCATCTGCAAACTTAGAAAGTTTCCTGCCTTTGAGATAATTTATAAAAATATCAATGTTGATTCTGGCAGAAACCCCCATGTAGGCCCTTTATCCCAATTAGTGCTTTTCAAACGTTAGAGTGCCTGACGTTGTGGTAGATCATTAGCTGTCTCTGCTACTTTATATATTTTCTCTATCTCTATCCTTATGCATACAAAGAAACTAAACACCGTATTTCATTCATTCTAAGATGCACGTTAGTTTCACATTTTAACTTTTTGTTTGAAATTGGGCATGTCTTACAATTGAATAGCGTCTTAGATTTGATGACATGTGAAACTGGAATAAATGCTTAGAGGATAAACAATGGAATTGGAATTATCCCTTAAGTGTATGTTAAAAATAACCTGAGAAGAGTTTGTATTTAAAAGTATTTTCAGAGTTTCGATTATGCTGACTCCAATTTTTGTATCCCATTCTTCTGAATCCAGTTTCTCTTCCCGGAGGACACCTGATAGTAATTACTTCAATGAAGTGGTGTCAGTAATGACATTGTCTTTGTTTAATCTGAAAAACACTTTTCTTTTACCTTTACTCTTGGATGGCAGTATGTAGCTGGTCTTAGACTCCAAAGTTGAAGGCCGTAATTACTTTCCATAATTTGAACATGTTACTTCATTGATTCCTGGCTGCTGTTACTGTGCCTTGCCATCTGCTCCCTGGCCAGTTGTTGTTACTTGGTAGATAAACTGTATTTGATTCTGTACTTTTAAGATATTCTTTTTCATAGTCTATAGTTTTACTATTTATTAAATAGTAAAATTATTTATTAACATTATAAATAAACATAAATAAACTGCCTTGTAGTACCTTCAAGTTTTTTTTAAAGATAAACACTTCTGGCCAGGTGTGCTGGCTCATGCCTGTAATCCCAGCACTTTGGGAGGCCGGGATGGGCAGATCATGAGGTCAGGAGATTGAGACCATCCTGGCTAACACAGTGAAACCCCATCTCTACTAAAAATACAAAAAATTAGCTGGGCGTGGTGGCAGACACTGTAGTCCCAGCTACTCAGGAGACTGAGGCAGGAGAATGGTGTGAACCCGGGAGGTGGAGCTTGCAGTGAGCCGAGGTGGCGCCACCGCACTCCAGCCTCAGTGACAGAGCAAGAATCCATCTCAAAAAAAAAAAAAGAAAAAAAAAAAAGATGAGCACTTTTATTTTTAAGTTCACGTTAACAGTTATCTTTAAAGAAAACTTGAAGGTACTGCAGGGAGTTTCCCTGGAGGCCACGTAGTTTCCCCCTGTGAGCATCCTCTTAACATCAGCATGACCCTTTTTGTTACAATCGGTAATTGGATCTTCATAGATATTTTAAACTGAGGTCCATACTTTATTCACATTTTCTTGACTTTTTAATCCCATTTCCTTTTTCCGTTCCAGGATCCCATCCAGGATACCATGTTGCATATAGTCCTCTCAGCTTTTGAGGCTCCTCTTGGTTGTAACCGTTTTTTAGCCTTTCCTTGTTGATGATCTTGACAGTTTTGAGCAGGGCACTGGTCAGATGTTTTGTAACGTGTCTCTCCATTGGGATTTGTTGGATGTTTTTATCCAGGTTAGAATGGGGTAGTATGTTTTGGGGTAGACAGAGAGCAGAGTATTATATGTTTTATCCAGGTTAGATTGGGGTAGTATGTTTTGGAGTAGACAGCAGAGTATTATATGTTATCATATCATATGCAGGGTGCATAATATCAATATGACTTACTGTTGTGAGCCTTAATCAAATGGCTTAAAATGGTATTCGTCAGATCCCTCGACTGTAAAGTTACTCTTTTTCTCCTATTTATATACTGTACTCTTTGGAAGGAAGTCACTAGGCACAGCCCACATTAAGGAGTGGAGAGTAATGTTTCACCTCCATGAAGGCAAAGTGTCTACATAAATTGAAATAATTCTTCATGGACAGTTTGCCTCCTTCACCCCATTTATTTATTTAATCATTTATTTATGTCAGTACAGACTCAGGAGTATTTATTTTATACTTAGGATTGTAATCCAGTATTACCTTATTTTGTTGTTCAAATTGTTCTAGTTTTTACCACTAGGTACTTGTTAAATTTGCTGCAGTATCCCTCTGGCTTAACGGCATTGGTGTTATTTTCTCTTTTCACTCATTTTCCTTCTTTCTGGCTCTACAGTATGTTCCAGATTCATCTGGTATATTTCCTGCCCAACACCTAGAATCAGCCATTTCTCCAGAACTCCTGGTTCCTTGTCTTGGTGAATGATTAGAAAGCAAGGTTTGGGTGCCAGGTGGTTCATTGCCATTGGGGTGTCATCATTTCTAGGCCCTTTAGACCGACAGAGCAAAGAGTTGTATCTGTATATAATAGCTCATATATACACAAATATCTCTAAGTATATCTGTATGTAACCATATGTATCCTTATTAAGCTAAATGTGAATTCTTGCTTAAGTCTCCAACTCTTACTCTAAAGTGAGAAAACTGATTTCTACACATGGCATGCATTTACTTAACTGTTCGATTCCAGTATTCATGTACAGTAGTTTCAGAATTGGTAACTCATAACTCTGTGAGGAACAACTTCATCAACTAGAGTGCAATGCTGATATGCAGTTCCTTGCAGAATACACCCAGTTTCAAAGTTACTTAGGCCAGCACCTTTTTCTCCCAGTCATGTCAGTAAAATTGTTTTGTACTTTTTTAATGCATTTGAATCCTTTTGTTACATTTTGCATTCCATCCTGGATCACCAAATCTCCTAAATATTTGTTTTGTATTTTGCATTCATTTTGGGTTACTCTTTGCATTGTAAAGTTCTATGAGTTTTGACAATGCTTAATATCTTGTATTCACCATTAAAATATGATATAGAATTCTCTGCTCTAGAAGTACTCTGTGCTCCATTTATCTATTCCTAACCCCCACCTCTGGCAACCACTGATAAATTTACCGTCTCTCAAGTTTTGCCTTTTGTAGAATGTCTTTTTATTGGAATGATACAGTATGTAGCCTTTTCAGCCTGACTTCTTTCACTTAGCACTGTGTATTTAAGAGTCACCTATATCTTTCATGGCTTGATAGCTCATTTCATTTTACACTGGAATAATATTCCATTGTGTGGATGTGCCATGGTTTGTTTTTCCATTCACCTATTACAAGACATCTTGATTGCATCCAGTTTTTGTGATTATGCATTAGGCTGCTATAAACATTCATGTGCAGGTTTTCTGTAGATACATGTTTTTGGATCATTGGGTAAATATCTAGGAATATAGTTGTTGTATCGTGTGGTAACACTAGGTTTAGTTTTGTAAGAAACCGCCAAATTGTTTTCCAAAGTGGTTGTACCGTTTTGCATTCTTACCGGCAATGAATGAGCCTTCCTGTTGCTCCACATCCTCCCGGCAATTGGTTGGTAATGTGAACTTTTCAGATTTTAGTCTTCCTGATAGGTGTATGGGTGGTATTGTGTTGTTATAATTTGCATTTCCATGATAACATGCTGTGGAGCATCTTTTCATATGTTTGTTATTTGTACATCATCTTTGGTGAGTTGTCTGTTCATATCTTTTAGCCATTTTTTAGTTAGGCTGTTTGTTTTTGTCTTGCTGGGTTTCTTTCCTATATTTTGAATATAAGTTCTTGATCAGAGATGTATTTTGTAAAATTTTATCCCAGTCTGTAGTTTTTCTTTTCATTCTTGTAACAGCGTCTTCCGTAGAGCAGTTTTTAATTTGAATAAAGTCCAACTTACTAATTTTTTCTTTGCGCAGATCATCATGTCTTTGCTGTTGTATCAAAAACCATAATCACCAAACCCAAAGTCACATATATTTAATCCTGTATTTTCTTCTAGTATTAGAATTGTATATTTTACATGTAGGCTTATGATCCACTTTGATTTAATTTCTGTGATAAGCGTAAGATCTATGTTGAATTTTTTAGATGTTTTTCTTACGTGGTGTCTACTGAGCTTCTTGGATCTATGATTTGTGTCTGTCAATGGTGTTGGGAAGTTCTCAGCCATTATTATTTCAACTGTTCTTTCTGCTCTGCTCTCCTTTGTGGTGATTCAACTATATATGTGTTATACCTTTCAAAATCGTCCCACAATTTTTGGATAATCTGTGTTTCTTTTTTCTTTTTGCAATTCAGTTTTGGAAGTTTCTATTGACATATTATCCAGCTCACTGATTCCTTGCTTGGCTGTGTCCAGGCTCCTCATGAGGTCATCAAGTGCTTTCTTTCTTTTTTCTTTTGAAATTTTAACATGTAGACAGAAAGGCTACATTGCACTACTGTGAATTTAACTTGCATTTTTCACAAAATATGTTCAGATTGCATACAGGCATTCTGTATTTCTGTTACACTGGTTTTGATTTCTAGTATTTCCTTGCAATTCTTTCTGAGAGTTTCTGTCTTTCTGCTGATGTTACTCAACTGCTTTTGCATGTTGTTTATTTTTCCTTTAGCACCTTTCACATATTTATCATGTTATTTTAAATTTCTTATCTGATAATTTCAACATTTGTATCATATCTAAGTCCTATTCTGATGTTTGCTTTGTCTCTGCAGACTGTTTTTTCTTGTCTTTTAATTGCCTTGTAATTTTTCTGTCATAAACCAGAAATGTTCACGACATTATGAATTTAGATAAGTACGTTTTTAGTGTGCGAATACACGTGACAAGTAGTAGTTGGGCTTTATTTGATGCTTGCTTGCTACAGTTTTAACTGCCAGAGGCGTCAGGTTCTTCTAGTGTTCTTGTTTTTGTCTTCCCTCTTGATGTCTGTATTCCTTAACTGAGTACTCTTTCTCAGAGAATCTACGGCTTTTTGGACTGTAATTCACAGTAGTTATACTGGACCCCTGTTGGTGTGGTGGGAAGTGGGGATGGGGGGAAGAAGTGTTCTGTAATCCTGTGTTACATGGTAGTGTTTAGTAGGCCTCTGTGTCTGGGCTCTGACCTTCACAAGTGTTTCTCTAGTGATATAGTAGTGACACAGCTTTTCCCCGCCTTAGGTAAGACAGAAAGGCTACAGGGTGCTGGAGTGGGATGAATGTCATTTCCCTAGCAGGGATAAGGCTCTGAGAAACCCTGGAGAGTAGGCTTTTTTTGTCGAGAAGGTTCTGGGTGACCCATTTCCCAATGGTTACTTTTCCCCTTCTCTCGCTGGAGCCACAAGGAGCTCTTTCTTGCGTGTTTACCATGGGAACCTGGTGGAGTTTCTAGAGATAAAACCCATGAAATTATAGAGGCCTCAACAAGACTGTGGCTCTCTGGGGGTTTCTCACTCTCATTCATTGCTGGTTCACACTCAGCAACCAGAGGTTCACTGAAATTACCGTTGAAGCATTACCACAAGTTCGTAGCTCCAGTGGCTTCTGCTCTGAGTGAGCAGATCTTGGCTGTGCGCCGAATTCCATGTCTCTCCGGACTTCAGTGTGGTACTTACCGGCGTCAGTCCCTCCTGAGTCCAATAAATGACATTGATTTTTCATTTCATTCATTTTTTTTTCTGTTGTAAGTATGAGAGTGATTAATTCTAAGCTATTTACATGCCAGAGCTAAAAAATGATGGAGGTTGGAATTAGTCCTTGATTTATACTTACATTTTTGAGGAACTTGTACTTCCTTAATCTGAGGGTAAGTTGGCAATTCTGGAAATTTCCCAGCCATTATTTCCTTAACCTTTCTTTTATAAAACTATTTTATACACATATTGAATCTTTTCATTGTGCCCTTCAAGTCTTTCAAGCATTCACATTCTCCTCTTTATCCTTCTGAGTTACATTGTAGGTCATTTTGTTGAGTCTGTCTTCAGCTTACTGATGATCGTTTCTGTTCTTTAAATTCATTGTTTAACCCACCCATTGAGCTTTTGTTTCAGTTACTAAACTTTTCATTTTGCAAAGCTCTTACTTTTGTTTTCTTCCAAATCTGCATTTTTACGCCTAGAATATCTCATTCTTTTACTATGTTTTTGATTTCTTTAGTGCATTTAATCACGTTAAACATACTTATTCAATATTATCCCTCTGATATTGCTCTTCTCTGTATTTTGGGGAGCTTATTCCTCCTGACTTGGTTTTCTCTCTTTCACTCATGGAGAATTTTATACTTTATGTATTTTGTATTTTTGATCAGGAGGGTATAATCATTGTTGTGTTTTCTATGCAACAATTTTTTGTTATTATTATTTTCTTCCTTTTTTCTTTTTTGTGGTTTGTTAATTTGTTTGTTCTCATTGTGTCTGTCTGGGACCTCAAGTTTTACTGACCTGGAACAACTTCTAAGCTAATTCCATGACTTGCAGAGTTCCTAGGCATTGTGGATTGGTTACATTTGAATTCTCCATCAGAAAGAAGGCCAATGCATTTTCAGGAAATAGAGTATACCCTGGTTCTCCACTTTCAGCCCAGAATGACACAGACTAACTTGATTCTTTTTTGGTCAGTGGTCTCTTCAAGATTTCCTGGACCATGCTGGTGTAAGTAGATGGGGGATTTGGTTCAGCCCTCCACCTACGAAAGAGAATCTTTTCATAGTCCCACTTAGGCATTGTTTAAGCTCTCTGTGAATAACACTGGCCACTGGTCTCCACACTCCTGCACTCTGCTGTGGTGTCAGCTCACGGACTTAAAATGTTCTTTTCAGTTTCCTCTTGGATGTTGTTGTAGTGTTCAAGGATTTCTTGTGAGCCAGAATCAATATTTAAAAAGACATTTGTTTGATTTTCTCCAGAATTTCCAGGTGTTTATATCAGGATGGTATTCACATTATAGAGTCTCCTGTTTGGCTAGAACCACAAGCAGGTCTCCCATTTATTATCCCGGCATACTTAAACTAGTTTCTCTGTGTTGTAGTCTCCATATCAGCTCTAGCTGTGGCTTCTTTGTTTCACTTCCATTTCCAACCTCTTCTGTAATGGATGTAATCTCTTGGTGTGTTTGCTCTGCGAACGCTGTGATTCTCTCTCACCGTGATTATCTCGTGTCCTGCCTTCATGCCAGTAACTCAATTTTTTAGCTGTATCTGTTTTGTTCCTGTTTCTAATCTAACTACGTAATAATTTGTTTTGGTTCTCAGTTTATTCGTTTAGCTCTGCAATGTTCCTTTTATTCTGTTATTTTATTAGCTTATCTTTGAAATCATGCTTAATTTGATCCAAGGCTTATATAGTATAATATAAAGAACTCATGAGAAGCGTGCCCTTCTTATTTGGGCTTTTCTTCCAGGCTACTTTGTATATTAGTTATGTGTGTGTGCCTAGCTGCCTTTCTTCTTTGTGCTTGTTATTTTAAAATTTTTATTTATGTATATATTTAATCATTCATTCATTCATACTCATACTCCCTTCTTGTGGCTGTCATTCCAATTTGTTTTCATCTGGCTCATGCCTCAGTATTTTCTGTGATGTAATAGGGATGCGTTATTTTTATGTTATACTTTCCTGATTCGTGGCCTGATTTATTTTTATCTTTGTTCATTAAGCCAATTAGCCTATATTATTTGCAGAAGTATTAGAAACATCAAATAACAACAACAAAAAAGCAAGAACAATAAATGACTGCTTCTAAATCCTGCTCGTAACTTCCACTTATTTGTCTTAGCCCCTTCCCTTTCTATTGGCCTTTTGAACCCACCTTGCACCAGTTCCATACCAAGAACTCTGTTGGGGTCTCCTTATCTCTAACTCAGTTCTTTAGAGGACCCCAATTGTGATGAGATTTATTGCAACTAGCTTTCTGACAATTCATTGAAAAAGCCTGATATTGAAGTTACATAAATTTTGGAACCAAGGCATTTGTGAGAGTCTGGCTGTGTGTATAGGTGTTTGCTCTTAGTCCAGAGAAATACAACTTGTAAACACTCAAGGAAATTCCTGAAAATTGATTCAGTTGGGATGACGGCTTAAACTTAAAAGGGGGATTTATCCTTTCTGTTCAAGGATAGTTCAGATGAAGTTTGATTCTTGCTCCACTCAGTATGCTGGAAACCCAGCATCTCTCTTCCTCTTTCTCCTCTACTCACAATCTTCCTATGACTACCTGTTGTCAGCTCTGCTAATTCAAGATTGATTCCTTCTCTGTTAGGTTCTGCTCTCATGATCCACCTTCCAGGCTTCATTCCCCAAGAGTTAGGTCCTTTGAGGGAGATAGGGGGCCCTTCCTCATGGAAAGAAAGAAACCCTTTCAGTTGAAGTGAAAAGTCCATGCTTGAACTCTTCCTCCCTCCCTGAGAAGGATGGGGCCGCTCTGAGGATGGGAGTCCACCCAGCGAGAACCAAATGGACATCAGGTGGGGTGGGGCTCACCTCTCCCAGGCAAGCTCTCTTATTCCTGCACATACAGGCAGCTGAACACCTTGGTTTGCCTTGCTCCCCTCAATCTGGCATTGGGCAGTGGATTTCACAGGGGGAACAAAAGTCCGTGGTGTGCCTGGATCAAGGTCCTAAGCTGAAGAAACCCACCTGCCTCTGTTCGCCTGGCATTTATTCTCCAGAAAGGACCCAGGCTGATCAGCCAGTTTCCCATCTTGCCATCATGGGTCTTTCCTGGGATTATGTCTCAAGGAATTACATGCTGACCTGTTGGGAGGAAAAAAATATATATATCAATATACATGTGTTATACTGTGGTCTGATTTTTAAAATCCCTTAAGCCTTATACTTTGCATAGTTCCTGAAATCGGTGTTCTCGAACTGTGCAGGATTAACTTTGGTAGTTAAAAATAGAATCAAAGAGTTCAGAATCACTCTGCTGGGGGAGTTCTAGGCACAGAAGTTTTTCCAAGGACTGCAGTCTCTGCCTCAGTGGGTCTTTGGAGCAACGTCTCCAATCTCAGGGTCTTCAGAGTGCTGTGTTTTAAAACATAATGCATTTCCTCTATTTGTCAGGTTTCATGGTACTGTCAGAAATAAGCATATATCTGTAAACAGTTCGGCTGTGATTAAGGAGCTCCTAGAATCCTAGAAATAGTGAAGTTTCATAGCTTAACCCTTTGCCAAGGTGGCTAGCTGGTGGATGAGGCCAGGATCCAAGGCTTGAAGGAAGTCAGGTTGCACACTTTTTGAAAAGATTCTCATCTGCACATTGATGCATCGCAGAATAACCATGAACCCACTGGGAATATTAAATGCTGACCTCTAGACACATAATTCCTAAGCCTTAATTTCAGTGGGAACCGAACCAACCAGGTTTCAAAGATGAGCCAATAAAATAACAGAATAAAAGGAACATTGCAGAGCTAAATGAATAAACTGAGAACCAAAACAAATTATTACACAGTTAAATTAGAAACAGAAAACCAACCAGTAATTATGTGCCACCCCTAAAAATAGGCAGCCGCAGATAGCGAGGAGATACTGTCAGTTTGGGCCAATTCTCTTAGCTTTTTCAGTACCTTCCTATCAAAGGAACTTTTTTTCCAGTAATTTAACAGTGGAGAATTTTGCTATGTTTTAGGCACTTTTCTTCGTGCTACCTATTCAGTCCTTGCAACATGCTGGAGAGAGAGCAGTTAACAGCCTTCACCCTTGTTTTCACAAATAAGGGAACTGAGTCTCAGAAAAGTTCAGGTGATGAGACTACCCCAAGCCCACATGACTAGTGAATAGCAGAGCTCAGAGCCTGTGATATCTGTATTTTTTACACTGTGTCCCCAACAAACAGACCCTGAGGAGTCCCAAAATGTGAGCAGAGGTAGAGCTGAACTCTGCATCCCGAGAGGGCCAGGCCCTGTGGTACAAGGACCAGGATGGTCCTAGAAATGCCAAGCTCCCCTTCAGCGGCTCTCAGACATCCAGGCTTCAGGACTCCTTTGCTCTCTTTAAGGTTATTGAGGATCCTCTAAGTTTTGTTTATGTGATTATATCTATCAATATTTACCACATTGGAGATAAAGGCTAAGAAACATTTTAAAGCTCATTAATTCACTTAACATAATAAGGCCATTCCATGAATAGCATAATATTAACATAAATAGCATTTTATGGAAAATGACCATATTTTCACCCAAGAAATCAGTGGGAAGGGTGGCGTTGCTTTTTATTTTGCAAATCTCCTTAATGCCTCATGTAATAGAAAACATCTGGACGCTCTGACCAGCTTCTGCATTCAGTCTGCTGCTGGTCCCTATGTGCTGTAGCCTCTGCAAAGCTCTATGGAAGACTCAAGGGGAAAGGGGGGTGAAAGAGAGAAATAACGTCTAACCATTATGAAGAAAGATTTGTCTCACTGGTCCTCTGAAAGCGTCTCAGAAACCAAGGGGTTCCAAGACCATACTTTGAAAACTTCTGTCTTGTACAATTACCAAAGGGAATTATTTGTCATGATCGTAATCATAGTGTTTGCTGTTACAACAAGGAGGGAAGAATGACATCGTGGTTCAAAACACAAGTGTTGAAAACTCAACTTTATGAAGCAGGTTAGGGGGTTGGATCTCAGTTTCTGTACTTAGCTGTGTGACCTAGGACCAGGAGCCTTTTTGTTTCATAATTGATATATTTATGCATTCCCCTTCTCCTTTGATTATAAAGGTAATACATGCTCATAGCAAAGCATTCAAACAGAAAAGAGACATATAAAATTAAATTTGGGGGGTCTCCCATAATCTCCATTATTAAATGAGAAAAATAATAATACTTACTTTGCTGGATTATTGTCGTGAAGCCAAAATGAGTTGTTTGCGTGTGCATGTCATGTGACATTTAGAAATGCAAACTCTATTTAAAGGCTAGCTTTGTTATTTTCAGGTATCACTGATACCTGATACCTGATATTTATTGATATCCTTTTGGCAAAGTACTTGTTCATCTTTTGTCCATTTTTCTATTGGATTGCCTGCCCTTTTCTGATTGATTTTTAGGAGTTTATTTCTTATTCTGAATATGAGTCTTTTGTCAGACCTAGTATCTTGCTGACTCAGGGAAAACCTCAGTTTGTTATGCTGTAAAACTAAGAAAAAAATATAGTGGATGTAAAGAGTATTAAATTAGATAAAAGAAGTCACCCTTGTTATAAACTTTAGAGTGCTACACAGATATGAATTTATATTATGCAGCTATTTTCTCTGCAAACAAGAATTTAGAAATGGTGGTGGTTAGGTCTATTGTTATGTGTTTGCTTTTTTTTCTTAGCATCTACACAAAGAAAAAAAAATAATGTGATGGGAGCTCTGTAAAAGCACATTGAATGATGTTACTCAGTAATTCACAAAAGAAAAATTGCTGCAGAAATGCAAGATAGCACATTATGCATTACCACGACAGTTGAATTCTGAACCATATACACGATTATTCAGAGAGATTGATTTTAAGAAGCACAATCACTTAAAGTGCGCTCTCAACTGAAGGGCTCAGATTGGAAAAGAATGAAGGGAGTTAGGCGTGTTGACTTGAGGGTGCCTTGCCACACCGGCCTTCTGGGATTATGTGGGCTGGGGACCCTGCCTCCTCCTGTCTTCATCTGAGACGGAGAAGAGAGTGTAGATCTTGCAGGAGAGCCATGTGTGTGAGTAGCTATGTGGCGACAGCCACTGGCACTGAGTGACACTGCACAGATTGCAGCATGCTCCTCCTCTTCCCACCTGCTGTAGCAGACAGGGCAGCTGTTTGCATCCCTATTTCGGAGGAGAGAACACTGAAATGCCCAGAAGCCAATTGCCTGATGAGTCCGGAGCCCCAGGGTCTTTTGCCTCTGTGGACTCTGCTCCTCCATGCCCTCCTGCCCAGTTGGGGAGGGCAGGAATAGCCAGGGGGCAGCCTGAGGATCTGGAATTGCTGAAGCCCACTTTCACAGTGCAATGGTCTGAATGTTTTTGTCCCCCGCCAAATGTATATGTTGAGATCTGAATCCCCAAGGCGATGGTGTTAGGAGGTGATTAGTCCATGAGGGTGCAGTCATGATGGATGGTCCCCTTATATATGAGGCCCCAGAGACCTCCCTCGCCCCTTCCACCATGCGAGGACACAGTGAAAAGGTGGCTGCCTATGATCCGGGAAGCCAGCCCCCACCAGACACCAGGGTTCAGCCATAGTGGCAGGTTAATCATGGACTTCCGGCCTCCAGAACTGTGAGAAACAAACTTCTATGTTTTATAAGATACCCAGTGTATAATATTTTGTTATAAGCGTCCAAACGGAATAAAACATAGAGTGTGTGCTACTTAATTGCAGGCCCCTAGGTTCCTGTGGAATACTGTTCTTTGGGAGACTAAACCTGTGTATTTATTCATAGGCCTCTGGGCCAGGATTGGATGTTTCTATCCCCTCTCTTGCAGGAACCCCCTAGTTTGACCAGGGTGGCCTCCAACTTGGAGGGAGTGACTGCTGTAGGCAGCTCTGCCTGCTGATTCATGGTTTCAGGCTCAAGTGCTGCATGGCAGGCTGGGGGCTCTGGCAGCAGTGGAGGACATTTGGGTGAAAGAGAAGGAAACTTCCCTGCTGGGTGAGGAGCTAGATTTTGTCCCTAGGTAAATTCTGGGCAGTGGGAGTGGAGCCCCTGCATCCTGCCCTGAATGTCCTTCTGCTGGGGGCCAGAGGGCCATGTGGGAACTATAATCCCATCTGGGGACTTTCCACACTCAGAGGTGTGGCTACCATCCCCAGGTCTCCCAGTTCACCTGCAGCCTGTGTGGCCAAATGCAAACCCTGAGGCAAGGAAGTTGAGTGCAGAGCTGAAGTCCTGCTCCAGGTGCTCTGTGCAGAAGCCTGTCGGGAAGCAGGGGGCTGAGCTCAGCTTTAGTGCAGCAGGGTTGGGACAGGCTTGCCAGGGACCAAGGAGGGAAAAGGCTGTGGGGAGAGGGGAGGGGAGAGATGGACCCTGAACCTGCTTTTGGAGTAGCCCCTGGGGAGGGAGGGTTTTTCTTGCCAGCCTGTCAGGGTCTTGCAGGAGGAGACACAACACCTGCAGACCTATTGCTGCCAGAGTCCCACAGGACCCCTTTGAGAAAGGGGAAAGGGATCAGTCAGGAGCCATTTTGCAAATGAGGAGACTGAGGCCTGCAGCCGCTGCCTCTCATCTGTGGTCACAGACGTGGGGGCCTGGAGACAGTAAATGCCTGGATAGAACCTTGGCAAGCAGGGCTAGTCATGGGGACCAAGGGACAAAGGCTCAGGGCTGGGGTGCACATGATGGGTGTGAGGAGATCCACATACTGTGGTATTGCAGGATTACAGGTTGTTAAATCAGAGGCTCAACCCCAGGACGCCACCCCTTGTCACTCTGGGTGAAGTCCATGTCCCTGTCTTCCTCCTTGTAGGGACCCTGTTCCCTCCCTCTGTGACCCTTGTTACCATTTGTTGTTACAGGTTGTTATAAGTGTATCATTATTGTGTTGTATAATCCTACCTCATTCCCCGCCCCCACCAACACACACACACACACACACACACACACACACACACACACACACACACACAATTTTTATTCTAGGAGCTCAGGAGCAATATTAATTTCCACTGCACACGTCAGGCAAGCATAATGCTGGGGACAGGAGATGTTCCATAAATGTTGCATGAATGAATGAATGAATGAATGAAAACTTGGCTGGACCATGGCTTGTAGCAATGGCTTGTGCACTTCACTCAAGACTTTTGACTTGATCCTTTGGGCAGTGCAGTTGGAGGAGGGTGATCTGATCGTATCGGCGGTCAGAAAGTCTGGTCTAAAGATGAGTAGAGGACCGCCTCTGTGTGTATGTGTGCCTGCGGTGTGCATAGAGGCAGCAGGCTGCACAGTGGGGATGGGAAGGAGGTGAGGGACCTTGTCACTGCAGACAGAGAGCCAAGAGACTCAGACCATGTGTGGCCCGTACAGGTGCTAGGAGGAGGGAGATTGTTCTGGGAGCATGGTTCCTCATGCCCTTCTCTCTCCCTCTTGAGTCTTTGTGGGGGGCTCCCCTAATGGGCATCCCTGCATGCTCAGGTGGTGGTGGCTGCTGCTTGTTGATTACAGTTTGAAAAGCTGTACTTGGTCCCAAGCTGCCACACACCGCTGAAATTCAGTGTTCCTCTAATGGGGTTTCTGTTAGAATGTTGGAAAGAAGAAAGCCTTTTAATTAGATTGGTAGTAATTGAGCTCCCAAACCACAGAAGCCTTTCTCTCAGCAGATGAAGACACACATGCAATTAAAAGAAGGAAAGGCACCTCAATGGAACCCTTTCTAATTTTAAGTCCATTAAAAACAACAACTCCTTAATAAGTTGAGGTAACAGATATACATTCTGAAGAGTTTAACAACACTTCCCAATAATATTGGAGATTGAACTGGAACTGGAGTGCTCCAGCTACTTAAATGGATAGCTCTGTTGGGGATCATTTGCTCAGTGCAGAGTGCAGAGACATGTTAGCTCTACAACTTTTCCCACCGAAAACTCCTGGCACATTTTATTAGGAAAATGGGATATATTTTTTCCTGTAACTGAATAAATGTTCAGCGTCTTGTGGCCATTGCCCCTGGCCTGGGGTCCCCTGAAACATCATCCCATGTCCCTCCCTAGGCAGCCCTCTCCTCTCTGTGGGATTTGCCCCACCTGGCCCATCTCACCGTAGAGGTGCCCAACATGTGAGCGACTGGGCTGGGGCACTGATGCATCAGAGTGTCCCTGCCAGCTTCTTACATGCTCAACGCATTTTCATTGTAATGAGAGGCAGCACTTTTTTCATCTGCATCCCTGCCCACTGACACGCCCCAGTAGATGCCACGTTCTTTCTGCCTTTGGGTCTTTTTTTTTTTTTTTTTTTTTTTGGAAACTGCCCATCGCTGAACCAGGCCAAGTAGATTCTGTTGCAGGAGCTTGAGGTTTCAGCTCCTGTTCACATCTTCACAGGGGCATTAATTAATATTTTCTCTGGAGAGGGTGTCAACTGCTAATGCACAGAGCCCTTTGGGTTGGAGTTATTTCATACTGAATCACAACATTCACAGTATAACTATTGTACAGAATTCACTCATTTGCCTCCTTTCACGTTGTTTTATTGGGCTTGGTCAGCCATACTAAAATGCAAGTTGCCTTCCATTTGGAAAGGCCGGTCTTGACGGGTCTCTTCTCTATACGTCCTGTGCTGGAGCAAAGTCACAGCTGGTACACTATCCAAGCTCCCTGGTTAGCACGTAGGCTTAGCTGGAGGCAGAACTCAGGGAGGTGTTTTGGAAATGTAGGAAAATAGGCTCTGGAGTCCGAGAGATCCAAGTTTGAATGGCTGCTTCTAAAGTCACCTCATCTTTCTCACCTTTAGTTTACTCACCTAGGTAGGCTTTACCTTCAGGTGTATTTCAAAGCCTGATGTTCCCCCTAGAAGTTAGAGGATGAGAGAAAAGTCCAGATCTGCAGGGACAAGTCAGAGTCACGGCCCACATTTCACCACCCACACAGGGTGCAGCAGCTCCACACAGGGCCATGGCCCCTTTCCTGGGGGAGGGAGGCATAGCATATTTGTATTTGTTTAAAACTGTATATATTTTGGAAATAAACCTGACTTTAAAAACTTGGATTTTCACCTACTTTTATGGTTTTTTTTAGTCTGTGAATTATTTAAAAATACAAAGATAAATAGCTAAATCATTAGCAGGCATCATTTCTGGATGGTAAGGTTGCAGAGTTTTAATTTTCTTCTTTATACTTTTCCATCTTTTTAAAATGCTGTATAATAAATGTGTCTTACTTTGGAATAAATGGAAAAGCTTAACTCTGGGGAAATGCTGCTTGCATATATTGGAAGTGCTTGGTGCATTCTAATTTCCACACATAATGATCCCAACAGTCAGATCCCCACGTGAATAATTGTCTCATTCTTTCTTTTGTAAACCATATCATATTTATGCTGCTGCTTTTTTTTTTTTTTTTTAAGGATGAGAAGAACCAAGTTTTAACCACCAACATTTGGCTGCAAATGGTAAGTTAAGAGAATGACAATCTCATCCATGGGCCTGCAAGATCTTGCACCCAAGATTTTTGTCCTGATACCTGAGATGCTTGCTTCTGAGAGGTCCTATTTAGAAAAGAAAACATAACCATGGCTGTCACACCAACTCCACAGCTGCCAACAATGAATGTTGGGTGTATGACACTACAGTCTGCAGTGCTCAACACATGCACAAGCTCAGCACATAGGACAGGGTAATGTGGGGACACTTCAGAAGCACTTCAGGCAAGACAAGTAAGAAGATACAGGGCTGCATGTAGATGTCCACAACCTGCACCATAGCCAGTCCCCAGGACTCAGGAGTTCCAGCCCTGCCCTCTGTGGCCTCCAGAGCTGCATGTTTGAATCAGGTGGAGTGTTCCTAAACCAGAGGCCCTCGTACTCTGCTCTAGTGATGCTTGTAAGAATCTTGAAATGCTGCCTATCATTTGTAGATTTTTAACTTGACATCTGCAATACTAACCTAAATTTAATTAATTGCAAATGATGCCACTTAACATCCAATTGTAAATATTGACACTGAAAAATGGAACGGTCAGTCTCTATGTTAAATGGAATCAAAATAGCATAATAATTTGGTGCCCATCTCATTCAAACACCATATGAACAAGCCTTTTTTAAAACTGTCAGATGTTTAACATAGTCCCTTTTTTCTTTGCGAATGCATTTCTATTCTGCTTTCTATAGGGAATTTTATCCTAATGTAATATAGTTTTATGTTTGAAAGTCTCTCTCTCTTTTTTTTTTTCTTTTTTTTTGAGACAGAGTCTTGTTCTGTCATCCAGGCTGGAGTGCAGTAGAGTGGTGCAATCTTGGCTTACTGCAACCTCTGCCTCCCAGGTTCAAGTGATTCTCCTGCCTCAGCCTCCCAAGTAGCTGGAATTACAGGCATGCACCACCGCGTCCGGCTAGTTTTTGTATTTTTTAGTAGAGACAGGGTTTCTTCATGTTGGCCAGGCTGGTCTTGAACTCCTGACTTCAGGTGATCCACCCACCTCGGCCTCCCAAAGTGCTGGGATTACAGGCATGAGCCACCATGCTGGGCCGAAAGTCTTTTATTAATCACTGTGCCTTGGTTTTTTCAAATGTAAATATTTACACAAGAATTATTCCTTTACACCATAAATATTAAATTTTGTTTCTTTTGGATTGATTTAAGTTTGCTGTTGTTATTGGTATTATAATTCATCAAAATGACATAAATTAAATTTTTAAGTAATTATGAAACATAAATTTTTGTTGGCAATTTATATCTGCCCAAGATGAGTTTGTTTTAAATTAGTTCATGTATCCCCAGATGACTTATTATTACTTGAATGGAGAAATGATAGTTTTCACATCAATTCTGTTGCTGTTTTTTAACTAGGTGTAGTAACATGAGTAGTTGGACATGAAAGCCACTTTGTTAAAGCAATGTTACTCAATCTTTGTACTTCTTCTAGATTATATGCCAAAAATAATGTAGTTTTCATCAAATGTATCAGCTGACAGCTTGATTAGTTTCTCCTTCAGTTTTGTTGAAAACAAAGAATTAAAAGAATTAAAACCCACCGGACCTTTGAAAGTGTTTGCCACCCAATTTGTAAGGTAATTCACACAGACACAGAGGCTGAT
The DNA here is from genome assembly GCF_043159975.1 of Macaca nemestrina. NCBI lineage: Eukaryota > Metazoa > Chordata > Mammalia > Primates > Cercopithecidae > Macaca > Macaca nemestrina. The sequence continues at coordinate 172,313,659 of NC_092131.1, forward strand.
ACTTGAATCGATCCTTTGTTTGGTTCTTGGGTCAGTGTCCCAAGATGGGAGTTGAGGTAAGATAAGAGAAATGTGCCCCTCTTTGTCAAGTGGAAAGGGAGAAGTAAAAATGGAGGCAAAGGATAGTCCCATGTGGTTCTTGGGCAGGTGAGTTATCCTGCAAATACATGTGGAGTTGAGGAATAGAAAATGGATCTGCATCCAGCCTGGCCAACATGGTGAAACCCCGTCTCAACTAAAAATACAAAACTTAGCCAGGTGTGGTGGTGCACACCTGTAATCCCAGCTACTCAGGAGGCTGAGGCAGGAGAATCTCTTGAACCCAGAAGGCAGAGGTTGCAGTGAACTGAGATTACACCACTGCACTCCAGCCTGGGGAACAGAGCAAGACTCAGTCTCAAAAAAAGAAAAGAAAAGAAAAGAAAATGAATCTGCTTAAAGCCATTGCTAGGAGTACAAGGTGCACCCATAGCTACATGTGAGACCCCTGCAGAACCTAACGTTAGTCAGGTGAGAGCCCTTGAGAGACTCCCCTGCAGGATTTAAAGCAGCATACTTCAGTGAGCGCATCCCTGCCCTTGCCTTTGCCACCTACTCTAGCTTCCCTCCTTTTGCGCAGGACACACATGATCTGTGCTCTCCTGGAAGGCCCAGCCCTTCTTCCCATGGGCAGGCTCATCTCCTGGCCCCTGCTGAGAGCCCGGCATTAATGATTGTCCTTGCTGCCTGTAGCATCAAAATAGTGTCCGTGGGTCATTCTCGCTTTTGTCCCTCCCTACAGACTTTTCATTTGAATAAATGTTAAAGCCATGGATCCATTGGCTCAAACCAAAAACCTTTAACTCTTGTCTCACACATCTCACCCCTGATACATCAACAAATCCTGGCAGCTTGACATGCAAAACCGATCCAGGATCTAACTACAGCCTCAGCCATGATACTTTCACCCTGGTCTACATGGGCGTCATCTCTCACCTCCATTATTAGGAGTCCCCATCCAGCCTTCCGCGTCAGTGTCGCCTCTTCTGGTGGTGTCTGTCCTCAACATAGCAGCCGGCATATAGCTTCTTGGCACAGCTCCCTCCAGGGGCTCCTGTCTCCCTGGACAGCATAGGAACTGAAATCCTCGAAGTGGCCTTGGATTCAATTCCCTCCTTGCCTGGCTCCTTTTTCTTCTCCCCTCCCCTCTATCCTTTGCTTCCTGGCTGCGCTCACTGCCCACTTGTTGGGTGACACACATGTCACCCGAGCACGTGCCCCCCTCAGGGCCTTTGCACTGGCTGCTCTCCCTGCCAGGAAGACTCGTCCCTAAGAACCACTTGATTTCCCCCTTACTTCTCACTGGTCTCTTCCTAAAGGTCACCTCTTCATTGAGGTCTTCCCTGAGCTCCAATGTACTGTCCCAAACCCTCCCCTCCACCTCCAGCCCACTGTGTTCTCTTTATCCTGTTATATTTTTCTCCCAAAGGCTTCTCACCATCTAACCCACTTTGTGGTCACTCGTCTATCTGCTCATTGGTTCTGAGTCTTCCTCACCGTTAGAATGTGTGCGCGGTGGGGACAGCGCTCCAGGTGCCTTCAGTCACTGCTGTACCCACAGCCCCAAGCTTACTGTCTCACCTGTAGCGGGCGCCAAAGAACTTTTGCTGAATGAGAGAATGAAGCAGAAACTCAGGGTGAACCTTGAGGTGCTTAGGTAGTATGACACAACATAAAGCCATTTCCTGAACAGCCGTGCCCCACTTTCATACTGTGTGTGCAAGGTCAGGCTTCGGGGAATGAGGCAGGTGCTTCCCTCTTTAATTAAAGTTGGACATTTGCCATGCCCTCTCAGGAACAACCCTGCTATTGACCTTTTTCTTACAGAGAGAAATGCATGTTATGGAGAGGTCTCTCTCTCTGGCGCCTATCTTCCTTAGCCCTCAGTAAGTGACTGGTCTTCAGCAATGTATATGATTTGGCAATTTTATTTAAAGGATGGTGGTTTCCAAGAAAAATGTAACTGGATTATTACTTCCAGTATTGAATTCAGATGCTCCATAAATAAACATCCTTGCTTCAGAGGGTGTCACCAGAGACCTCTAAATTTATTTCAAGCACAGCTAATTTTTAATTAAGGCTTACATTTGCAGAAGCATCTGCAGCTTCATTTGTTTGAAAACTCACCTTTTAACTCACCTCCTCTTTTGAAGCAATCTACTCTGTGGAAGGTATTAAACTGGGCCAGGTGAGGGAACCTAGAAATATATAACCCAGTTTCTACCTTTAAGCCATTTATGATCAGGCTGTGTAATTAACACGTTTAGAAGGAGGCAGAGGAGAAGAAGAAGGAAAAGAGCAGGAGGAAAAAGGAGAAGGATGAAAGGAGGAGGAAAAGAGGAGGAAGAAAAAAGGAGGAAAAGAGGAGGAGAAGGAGGAGGAAAAATGGAGTAGGAGGTGGAGGAAAAATGGAGGTGGTGGAGGAGGAGGAGGAAAAACGCAGGAGGAGGAGGAAGAGGAGGATCTAGCAGTTTTAACACTGCCTCCCAACTGAATTTTTAAGGGCTCATAAGAATCCTGGGTTTAAAACAAACCTTAACAGTCAACTAGCCAATGCCTGTGTCTCTCTGCCCCCGCCCCCACCCAGTGTTTCAGTCTGGAAGCCCTGGCATTCCTGTTCATACCCACAGCGTGGACATGAACTCAGGAGTCACCAGAGCAAGCTTGGATGCTGCCCAGGGGCCACTTCTAAGCAACCTTCCATTGATTGCTGTTCTTGTGTTCCCTGGCTGGGGACCAACCTGACTTGACCCAGCACGATAATGGACACGCGCAAGTGAAGCTGGATACTGAAGGCTCTCAGGGCCAGGGTTCTGAGAGGGGTGCAAATACGGGCCAGGGGTGGAGACCCACAAAAACGGCTCTAGCAGTGGATTTTTCTCCTCCTGAGTTTCACGTTGCTGAATTCCTGTCCTGAAAATCTGAATCCACGTAATCTTTTCTCTAGGGTATTTAAACTCTGCAAATGATACATTTTCTATGCATTAAAAATGGAAAAGGCAGAAAAGTAAAAAAATGAAAAATCTCTCCCTGACCTCCAGTGTGTTGGTTTTGTTGTTCTTTCTCCCAGTTGCCCTTGATTTTGATCATTCAGAAACGTGAGGGAGTAGAAGGAGGCTTGGCCTCTCTGTTCACCTCTTCATGTTCCTAGGAGGAAGCAGCCGGCTCCTCTGCAGCCGGTTTTCTCTGCAGATTAGTTTTTATCTTTTGGGAGGCTTGTCAGATGGAATCTGATTTAATCTATGAGAAGAAATGACAGAAGCCATTTCAGTTTCTGAAGAGACATTTGAACCATCCAGAGACTTCCATTTGCTTTTAAAATATCTGTCTTCTCATTTTGCAGTCGTGACCATTCTTCTGGCATTTGATGTCCCAGCCTTCCTGGGTCGTTCTCTGACTTTAACCTCCTAATTCTAATTATGGTACTAATGGCATTCACACCATAGATGAGATTTTAAGCCATTATTTTTTCTAAAATGTTTACCTTTTTAATTTCTGCATTCATTATCACTTGATCTCTGACACATGGAAATGCCATGCTTCCTGTTCACAGACAAGCCAGCTAGCGGCTTGCTTAGGGCCGCGACAGCATCTCAGGGTGAAGAGCGATGTTTCAATCATTACGTCTCACCAAGAGAAAAAAGTGTCAGGATCAGGGGGCTGGAAAGAAGGCTGCTTTCCTCCTCTGTCAAAATAATAGACGGGAAGAATTTAGAAAAGATAAGTGTTTTCTGACATCAAACATGCGATGTCTTTTCTGGCACCAACAACCAATTTTCCAACAGCAGCTGGGGGTCCACCAGTTTGATTTATTTTTCACACTATCTACCTGGAGTTCGCATCAGATCCCACAGGTTAAAGGACTCAGTCTCACTTCAGATACCAGCTGCAAATGGGGTACCCAGGCTACCCACAACGTCTACCAGGTGACTGAAAATTCGAGGGTTCCCCTACCCTTCTCCCCCAGGTTCAATAACTTTCTAAGATGGCTCACAGCTCAGGAAAATACTTGGCTTATTTAATAAAATTGTATATAATACACAAACTAGTATATTTATAAAGAAAAATATATTCATTAAATAAATATTTAATATCTACTTCTATAAAATACCCTGGAGAAAAGCTTACGTGAATTCAGAGTTTCAGAACAGGAATTCAGCAACATGAAACTCGGGAAGAAGAAAACCCATGACTTAACGTTTATTGGTTTATTCTGAAGGATGCGCTCAGGAACCACCAAGTGGAAGGACGCAGAGGGCGGGGCGTGGTGGCTGGAAAGGTGTACAGAGCCGCAGTAACTTCTCCCCAGCGCCACCCTCCCCGCAAGTGGATGTGCTGACCAAGAGTGTTTATAACCCTGTCTCCAGCCCCTTTCTCACCCCTCCCCAGAGCTGAGAGTGCAGTGGATGGAAAGCTCCTTCCTCCAGTCACTAGGTGACCAGCCCCCATGAAAGCTATCTAGGTGCCCAACTCTAAGTCACCTCATCAGTGTAAACTCAGGCCTCAGGCATGGTCAGAAGGGGCTCTGTATGAATCACAAAAGACACTCCTCTCACTCAGGAAATTCCCAGGGCTTTAGAAGCTCTGTGCCGGGAAAACCAAATCTATCTTCTTCTTATACCATAATGTATTTTTTTTAATGAAAGGTAACTTTCCTTTTTCCTCCCTCCCTTCCCCTCTCTCATCCCTTTCCCCTCCTCCACCCTCCCTCAATGCTTCCATGCCGCTAGCATCCACACACGTTTAGAGTTTCCTGTGGGCTCGAAGCAGTGCACATGGGGCCCAGGTGCCAGGGCCATGGAATAATTGGGATTCCCGCGGTGCCTTTTCGATCAATGGCCCCTTCCTCCCTTCTGTGTCCCCTCACAACTCCACACACTCTTCTTTTGAAGATTTAATGAGAAGGAATCTCACAGAAAGAGGGAGAGAAGGAAGAGCACACACTCCTCTAAATGCAATGGTCTGGGAGTCTAGGTTCATTGATGCTTCTTTTCAGATCCCCACTCTGTGGAAAACATGCCAGGTGCTGTCTACAAAGATTTTGCCTGTTGCCCCCTGTTCCCGAGGGACCTAGGAACCAAGTGCTTTCAGAGAACAACCTTTTTCTAGAAGTTTGTTGTTTATAGGGCCTTATTCTATATCCATTCTTAGGAAACCTTCATCGGAGCCTGTGGGGGTCACTGGTGGGCCCCCCGGGCTCAAGAGTGTGGACCTGGGCTCCAGGGCACACAGCCTGAGGTTCCCTGTCCTCGTTGGCACTCACTCTTCCCCACCTTTGGCCGCAGCTACGTTATGACTGTTATTACAGCTCCCAAGTCCAGCAGGATTTTGTAAAGTGGGGAAATCTCTCTCTTCTCTTACACCGTCATTCATCACTTGCCTACCAGGGCCACATGACTTTAATCTGCTGCTGCACACATTATCTTATCTCATCCTGTGAGGCAGGGTACATACGAGGAAACTGCAGTCCAGAGACAATGATTTATCTGAACAACCTCGCACCACTAGTCTCTGCCAGAGCCTTGGTACAAACCCAGGTCTGTCTGATTCGGATGCTTTCTGCAGCTCCCCCCGACCTTTTCTGCCATTACTGTTACCTGAAAAGGGTCCTGATCCAGACCCCAAGAGAAGGTTCTTGGATCTCGTGTGAGAAAGAATTCAGGGCAAGTCTGTAAAGTGAAAGCAAGTTTATTAAGAAAGTAGAGGAATGAAAGAATGGCTACTCCACAGAGAGAGCAGCCCTGAAGGCTGCTGGTTGCCCATTTTTATGGTTATTTCGTGATGATGTGCTGAACAAGGGTTGGATTATTCATGCCTCCCTTTGTTAGACCATATAGGGTAACTTCCTGATGTTGCCTTGGTATTTCTAAACTGTCATGGAGCTGGTGGGAGTGTAGCCGTGAGGATGACCGGAGGTCACTCTCGTGGCTGTCTTGGTTTTGGTGGGATTCAGCCGGCTTCTTTACTGCAACCTGTTTTATCAGCAGGGTCTTTATGACCTGTATCTTGTGCCGACCTCCTATTTCGTCCCTTGACTTAGAATGCCTAACCATCTGGGCATGCAGCCCCGTAGGAGGTTTGAGCCTGTTTTACCCAGCTGCTATTTGAGATGGAGTTTCCCTGGTTTACATGCCTCTGACACAATGGTCAGCCTGGTTTGGGGCAAGGGAAAACAGCAGATGGGCAGCAGCATCAGGGAGACTGAGCCAGAAGAACCAGCTCTGGTAGAGCCCAGAGATCAGTTTGCTTAAAGTCAAGTAACACAGGTAAGCCCTGACCCAGTGACTGACTAAAACATCCTAGTTTCCTGAACCCTGGCCTCCTCTTGTAAATGGGAGCAGTCCTCACTCTGACCCCCTCTGAACTATGGTGAGTCTGGACATACACAGGACACTGGACTAGCATAAAGGCTGTGATCTGGCCAGGGAGGGGATGAGCCCATGGTTCACGCAGTGGGGTGTGTGGAGTGTGGGGAGGCAGTGTGCAACTCTGGCTGTGCCTTGGAAGAGGTCTGGGTTTGACCAACCAGGCACTCCCATCCCCATTCCCATTTCCTGTCTCCCCTCCCCCTCTCTGGCCATCATTCGGCAGGCAGGGGAGAAGGAGAGAAGTGCCTTGGTCCACCATGCCCACTTTCCAGGCCTGTTCATGGAACCTTGTGGCCTTGACCTGTATGGTAATAACGGTGAACTTGACTGGCTTTGTGATAATTAGTGACCAACCCAGAGAAGCATCCCAGGATGAGATGCAAAACTGTGGCACAGAAAGCACAGGTGTTGGCTGTGGAAGGGCCTCATGCCCAGGACAAGGGAGAGAAATGAAGGGAAGCACAGGGCAGAGGTGTCAAGTCGGAGCGAGCTGCAGGAAGCGTGGCTTGGTTGGTGCCCAGGCATTCCTGGAAGACAGTTAGGACAAGACCCACCCTTCCTGGGTGCGCCCCTCCTGTCCCCTCCCAGACCACTTCCATCTCATTAGAGAGCCCAGCAGGCAGCTGTTGATCCTGAATGCCCCAGATGATACTTCTGCACATCACCCGTGAACACTTCCTCTTTCCTGGAGGTCCCTGGCTGCAAAATGATGTCACTCATCTGGATAGTTCCTCTCTTCTGATGTAGGATTAGATCCAGAGCTGGGACCATCTTTCTGGATGCTGCCCGCCCTCCTCAGAGGATAGTTGGTCTGGGATATGCCCTTTGACTCCCTTGTTGTCAGTATCAGTAGCTCTAGCTCCACAGCCCCTCATCTGCAATTTCCAAATCTCAGCAGCTTGGAAAAAATGTTCCCAAGCATTTAAATGTTGTTTTCGTAACTTTGCATCAAACTGTTTTGGTCTAAAATCAAATTGAAATGTATGTGCAATTAAGGCATTTATTTGTCTCCGTGCAAATAGGCATGTTTTGCTGCAGAAATTACCATGTGTTTGATTGTGAGGAGTCACCCTGGTCCCAGGTCGGGGTGGTGCACCACATACCTTTTCAGATCTTGGAAAGCCTGAGCTCCAGAGCGTGGGTGGTACCAGGCGGACAGAATACAGGATAATGGTGCAATTATAGGAGCTTCTGAGTTCACACTTGTCAGCACTGAGCCTCCTGTGGGGTGGTGCTAATTATGTGGCAGCTGCAGGTGGGATCCCACCCGAGCATCCTCTGCAGAGCTTGTGGGCTCCAGGAAAGGCTGTTTAGCACCTGATCCTGGGAGGGAAGACCCCAGACATGGGTATTCCTCTGACAAGGTCACTAGATAACCTCAATTAAGGCCTGGCCGCGAGCTTGTGTGAGTGCTTCCTGAGTCTTCATCTGCCTCCTTTCGTCCTGACTCTGTGTTTCACCATCAGGGCTCAGGATTTGCATTGTCGGGTGTCAGAAGCACTATCCCTGTGACAAAATAAAAATTCAAATCTGAAAACATTCCTTTAGAAATTCTGAGAGGTTCCCATGCAACTGCACAGTATTGCTTTTTGGAAATAAATATTCCACATTTTTCCAGTCCGGTTCTTATTCTAGTGGAAATAAGTGAATTTCTTTTTTCGAAGTATTCTCACAGTGAAAACTTTGAAGGCAAAACAGTTATTCATTTGGCTAGAAGTAACCCATCCACTGCAGGAGAAGGCTCGGGGACATGCAGAGGGTTGGAATTCACTTTAATGATACCATTTGAATGTGTTCATGGTGACAGCAGAACCTTAAATGTGAGTTTTATGCTCTTCACAGTCATTTTGGAAGGGATTATTGAATTCCCATTTTCATTATGTTTTATAAATAGCAATTCAGTTATAATAAATGTCTGGAATTCTCTTTGGCTTTGCACTTACCTAACAATTGCTTATAAGAAATATTAGTAGCCAAGGAAGTGAAGTGCTGCTAATGTCATTGTGTGTGTCAGTCTTGGACAGATCACTATTTACAGTGGAATGTGTCAGAATATCCAGGGGTGAAGACTGTTCGTTTCCCAGATGGCCAGATTTGGAAACCAGACATTCTTCTCTATAACAGGTAAGTATATTGAGCAAGGAAAAAAAATGCTTTTATGCTTGTATACATGTAGCTATCAAGTATATTTGAATATTTCACAGAAATGCTAGATATGTCATCTATGATCTGGGGCCACTGCTGCCTACACGACTTTCCAAGTGACGAGGCCTTTGAGAAGCAGCTCTGTCCCCCTCAGCCGGCGTTCCCTGGTTTGGCATGCACACGTGCACACCCTGGCTAGCCTGCTGCCTAAGATGCCCATGAAGTTGTGTGTTCTCGGGGCCTAGAGCTGTTTCTGTGCATCTTGGCACATGGAGTATTCTTGCGTAAGGCAGTACCTTTGTTCTCTGAATGGCAGCAGTTATGACCAACAGCAGAAAGTGCTGGCTTATGGGACGCACTGCTGGAGCCCACAGTTTGGACCCACATCCTCATCTGTGTTCCCCGTCGTGCATTGGAGAGTTCTGGGGCAGAGATGGCTGCAGGTGAGCTGGAGGACTGTCATCTCTAGCTGCATGCAGAAACGTCCCCTGCAGGGTATATACCTGTGTTCTAATAGTCTTTCTCCTGAGGTCAGGAAATAAGGGACACGTTGGTAAACCAAGGTAGTCTGACTTGCAGACCAGATGCCTAAAAGGCAATTATTTAGGCAGGGTAAGTTTCTAGAAGCAGTAAAATTTCTTGTTAAACTGCATAGTCAAATAAGGGATCCCAGAACATTTCTTACTAATAAGGTCTCAGATCTCATAAATTACATCATGAAAAGCAAGTTGTTTCCTTTGGCCCCAACTGAATGAATAAGGAAGCCCAGGATTTCCTGATGCAGGGAACGGCGTGACCAAATTGCCCTCGATGGTCACTCAGTGATCCTGCTGGACAAGCAATGTGTTGTCCTACATGGCTACTTCCAGAAGGCTGGACGATGCCATTTCTTGTACTGACTTTTCATTCTGCCCCTGTCTTTGCTGTTGGGGACCACATTTCACTTGAATCGTTGGGCCTGTTAAAGAGTATCTTCTTCTCATTTGCTGCCACTTTTCTGCTTCTTAAATTAGTTCAGACAACTGAGCTTTGAAAAATGTCTAAAATAGGGGTAAATGGTCCCCTGTTGATGGATCAAACACACACCTTTCCATGCCTGGACTTTGGGTCTTCTATTTCTCGGGGGGCTGTATTAGTTTGCTGAGGCTGCTGTAACAAAGTGCTACAGACTCGGAGGCTGAAGCAATAGAAGTTACCCTGTCACAACTGTGGAGGCCAGAAGTCTGAGTGAAGGTGTTGTCAGGGCTGGCTTTTTCTGAGCCTCTCTCCTTGGCTGGTAGATGGCTGCCAGCTCACTGGGTTCACGTGACCTTCCCTTATCCCTGTCTGTGCCCTAGTCTCCTCTTCCTGTAAGCACTCCAGTCGAATTGGAGTAGGGCCCCACGCTCATGACCCCCTTTTACTTTAATTACCTTTTTAAAGGTTCTGTCTTCAAGTAGAGTCGCACTCTGAGGCACCAGGTGTTAGGATTTCAACATGCGAGTTTGAGGGGGATGCAACTCAGTCCATAATGAGGGCATTGTGTCTGACTTTTTGAGGGCAAAGGGTCAGGGTTGAAGACGTCTAAGTGTTAATTTTAGCTGTAATATTTATAGTCCGTGTAACCTTTGAGTCTCCAATTTCTCCTTTGAAAAATGGGGGAAGTGCCAGCTTCACAGGTTAGAGGATCACTCCGTGGAGGTGTGCAGCACACTTAGTCTGGCAAACGGAAAAGAACACACATTCCATAAAGGCAGTTCTGTGTTTACAGGCAGAAGGATGAGGATTCCTGCTCTTAGAGCAAGATGGTAATGTAACAATTTAGAAAAAAATAATCAATACTTTTCATTTCTCAATTCAGATTTTTTAAGTTTGAAATCAAGAATAAATTTTATAACATTCAACCTGGGCAATGTGGTGAGATCCCCATCCTTAACAACAACAACAACAGAATTAGCCGGGCATGGTGACCTGTACCTGTGGTGCCAGGTACTCAGGAGGCTGAGGTAGAAGGATCCCTTGAGCCCAGCAGTGAGCTTTGATTGTATCACTCATGCCAACCTGGGTGACAGAGTTAGGTGCTATCTCCAAATATTTATTTATATATATATATATAGAGAGAGAGAGAGAGAGAGAGAGAGAGAGGGAGAGAGAGAGAGAGCCCTACCATATTATATGTATACTATGTTGGTGGAATCTTATTAATACGGTTACAGGAGGCAGTTTATATGGCCTATGTGTAGGATCTTTCATTCCAAAATGTAAAATGTTTGATGATTCCAAATGCTCTGGCTAATGAGGAATTTCCAAGTTGTAATTGAATTTCAAGGAGCAAAGACCTAACAGTCCCTGCCTGACAAATGTTACCAGGATCCAGGCCTCAGAAACGATCCCCCTCCACATACCCGGCCCAGCTGCCGGCGCGGAACCCCGTCACTCGCACATCTCTTGAGCTCTACTGAAGGATCCTGCTCGTTCCTCTTTCCCGTGGTGGATGTAGACCACGTCCGCCAGGCTTCATCATGGAGGATGTAGAGGTTGCTTCATTTTCTGCTTTCGTTTTCCTGAGAAATGGAATGTAGGACTTTCTTTTTGAAGTAACTGCTAAATATGGGGCCCGCAGGTCCACATGAACCCAATGTGGAATGAATAGATTTCAGAGAATATTTAAGTCACTCATAGACACTTGTCTATTGCTGCAGAACAAACTACTCAGAACCGAGTGACTTGAAGCAGACAACTCAGATTATTCCTTATGATGTCATGGGCTGTCCAGGCCCATGTGGCTGGTTGTCCGTTTCACGTGGCATTGGGCACAGCCGTGGGCTGGGGCTCCACTGGGCCGGTGTGCTGAGGGGTGCACTTCCACAGCGGCGCAGGACTGGGCTGAGCCGGTGGGGATGCCGGCCCTGGTGGGAAGCTCAGCCATTCAGCCGGGAGCTGTGCACCCACTCCTTCTGGGCCTTTTCCACAAGGCTTGGTGTCCCCCAGCTTGGTGGCCAGCAGTGCTCTGACAGGAAGGAAGGATAGGCTGCTGGTACTCTTAAGGACTGGGTGTGGGAGTCCTGCAACAGCCCTTCTTCACCTTCTGTTGGTCAGAATAGGCAGGAGCCCAGCTTGGAGTCAAGAAAGGGGAAATCAGCTCCCTTATCTAGGGCAAGAAGGGTGGGAGGGAGACCACAGGGCGCTCTGTGGACACTAGTGATCACAGCTGAAGAAGGAAAGCAGTGAAACTGCAAGGGTCAAAGTAAAGCCCCAGGAAACAGAAAGACCAGAAGAGGCGTGCATCGTGAAGGGGAAGGCACACTCCGCCGTGTGGCCACTGAAAGGGGCAATGTGGGAGGAGGAGCAGGCAGGAGGAGAGAGCTCCCAGACAAGTCAGATCTTGTCATCCCTGCCTCCCCTTGCTGTCTGGCTTCCCCTTCCTGTCTGGACACACTGTGCAGCCCCCAGGCATATGCTGACCAGCCCACCCCTGCCCTGTAGCCTCATCCACTCTCCAGCCCTACTGCTTGTCCTTCGGCTCATTGATGCACCCATGCTTCCAGGCAGAGCATTTCTATGAGCTTCTTGCAGGGTGAGGAGTGCCCACCCCTTCACTCCCAGTGGGAAACCTCCCCGACACCCTCACCCCCGCCAAGTTTAGAACACATGGCTCTGTCACGTAGAAAAGGATTCCTGTCCACGATGGCACTTAGGGTTTGCTACCTCTTAGGGGCACCTAGCAGGGCACTTGATACACATTTGTGCAAAGACAAGATGGAGAGGAAGGGAGGGTGCAGGAATTATTAGGAGGAGGAGCGAAGAAGATGGATCAGTGTAATACAGTGCGGCTAAGAACAGCCAGAAAAGAAAGAAAGGAAAGGAAAGAAATCATGTAGGCAACCTAGAAAACATTCAGCTGAGACTGAGTCCAAAAATGGACACAGGAAATAGCAAAAATAGGCTTCACTAGTAATATCCTAACCCTCTGATATTCTGTTTTTGGGTATTTTGAGAGATACTGAGTTTAATGCTTTCTGCCAGCTTCCAGGCATGGAAAATAATATGTTCTGCTTATTAGACTCATCTGTTAGTTCATTATTGTCTGAATGGAATTGAGGGGCTTTTCCTAAAGGAGGGGGTTAAATGCGTCCTGTGTAAGCCCCGGTTTTGATAAGAGTGTTGATGTAGCTCAGGTGAAGCCTCCCAAACATGTCTGTCCTATTTCTCACTCTATTCTGGTTTGATATTGGAGTCCCCACGTGAGTCACTATTGCTTTTTGAGATATAATGCATTTTCCATGCTGTAAAGTGGCTGGGTCACTGCAAAACAGCCATCTCTGCATCGTTTCTGGAATGGGTTGCTGTATTTCCTTGATGGATGGGGAACAAGTTGTGCTGCTGCCAGCCAGCTGGCCAGGTCGCACTGAGGAGAGGATGGACACGAATAAAAGCGTCTCTGTCTGGTGCTGATCCCAGTCATTTCTTTGTTGCTTTATTTTGCTTTACTTTAAGCCTGCAGCTCGAGGAGTTTTCTGAACACCATCTTGCCTAAAGTGGGTAGCAATTATGGATGGCTTGCCGTGATTTTCCCCTTTGGATGGAATTAAAGGCCTCGCTGGGATCAGCAGTGGGCTTGCAGAAGGACAGTCTGAATCCCGGCACCTCCGCGGATGCACCTGCACCATGCACCGTGCAGAGACAGGCAACTGCCTCACCCTCTCTGGGCTTCTCTGTTTCTGAGTTGCTTGGTCAGAAATTTCTATTGCAATAATGGAAACCTTTTTCAATAAAGATATTTAAAGATGTTTTTGTTGCCTCCGAAAGTTTAGAACAGCATGGGGTGTCAGCCATCCTTTTTCACTGAGTGTGCAAATCTACATTTGTCATCTGCAGGCTTGTGTCTTTCACTCAATTCCCTGACCCTGTGGCTGATAGCAGAGCCTGGGGAGGGGGCTTGTATGCAGGACACACTTGAGAGCAGTGTGGCCAAGCCTGGAAGCCTCATAATTGTGCTCGTCACTGAGGTGCCAGGCGTCTTAGGGAACCTGGGGGAGCCAACCCAGGACAAGGATTCCTGAGCTTGTAGCTTATTTGGGAAGGGATCCTGGGAAGCAGGATGAGGGGAGGGGAGTGAGATAGGGAGGGCAGGCAAGCCGCTGGAGTGAGCAGTGAAAAGCAAATCGTACTGCCAGCAACCAGAGCCCATTCCTCCTGGGGAGCTCTGGGAGACTGTGTAGCACATCTCAGCCTTGTTCTGAGGAAACTGGGATGCTTATCTGCCAGCTGCCTTCCATCATAGGCTGAGAGCTGCTGCCAGGGGTGTCAGCTCCCTGGCACCTCTGGCTTGCCTGCCCCATGTGTGGATCAAGTGCAGAGCTGCAGATGCTTGCAGCAGGCAGCTGTCAGGGCCTTGGGCACGGGAGGAGGATTGTTGACATGGTCTGCTACAGCACAGATGAGCCATCCACTCAAGTACTAGTTGCTTTCACCCTGCTGTGATTGTAGATCCAATCTCAGCTTCTGGTGGGGAGCATAGCAACAATATGGGTGGAAGGGAGAGAGTCCTAGGACTTGAGGGTCCTAGGGAGGAGGGTGTTCTCAGCCACAGCAGAGGAGGCAGGCAGGTGGCAGATTTCACTGGACTAAAGAAGAGCCCAAGCCTGCATCCCAGCAAGTGGTGCCTGCCCCCGTGGGCTGCGATGTGTCTATTATGGAATCATGGCAGTGTACACATGGAATGGCATCTGAGGGAGTGAATCTGTGAGTTGTAGTGTTGTCACGGTTAATAGCTCTTGAAATTGTGGTATCCCTCGGTCTAACCAAGGTTGGCCTGCTGGTGCTCAAAGGCTCATAATGCAGTCATGGCCAGGCTCTCGGAGGGCCCCAGGGCATCACTGGAAGGTGATATGGTTGCTATAGTTTGAATATTTGTCCTTTACAAATATTTGAATATCTGTCCTCTCCAAAATTTGTGCTAAAATTTAACCCCCAATATGGCAGTGTTGAGAGGTGGGAACTTTGAAGGGCAGCTGGGTCATGAGGGCTCTGCCCTCATGAATGCTTTAACCTTATTTATGGATTAATGGATCAATACGGTATCATGAGGATGGGACTGGTAGCTTGATAAGAAGAGGAAGAGAGGCCTGAGCCAGCACCTTCAGGCCCCTCCCCATGCGATGCCCGGTACCACCTTGGGACTGCAGAGAGCCCCCGCCAGCAAGAAGCCCTCACCAGGTGCAGCTCCTTGACCTTGGACTCCCAGCATCCATACTGTAAGAAATGAATTCTTTTCTTTATAAATTACCCAGTTTCAGGCATCCTGTTACAGGCAACAGAAAGCAAACTAAGACAGTAGTAGTTCCAGATGAGCAGAGGTAATTTTGCTGCTGGGAACCTCAGAGAAGGAGTTTTGAGGATGTGCTGTTACAGCTTTCATATTAATCAGATATTCGCACCCGAGCTGGAGGGAGGCTGTTTTTAAATCATGTGTGGTGGGAAGAGGGGGAGCAGCAGCTTGTTCTCAAGCAGTGAGTGGAGCCAGCCAACCTATGTTTGCATCTTCAAAGTCATCCTCCGAACTGTCCATCTCACCCTCCCCGGTGTCATCATGGTCACTCTTGCTGTTTGTTTTTAATTTGTTCATTCACTCCAAGCAATATTTAGTGAAGGCTCCCGCAGCATAATCACACACTGTTCTAGGAACTAAGGATTCAGCAGTGATCCAACCAGACCCAAACCCACCAGAGAAACAGAGATGGGGAAGAGAGGAGGGGGGCATGGGCCAGAGTGTGGGTGCTCCCAGAAAAATTAGGCAGGAAAGGGAATAGTTGAGGGCTGAGCCAGAGGTCAGGGACAGACCAGGAGACTGACTAGAGGGCTGCGAAGGAACAGGCCCTGTGATATCAAGTGGAGAGTGTTCCTGACAGAAGGAACAGTCAGTGCAGGGGCCTTGTCAAGAAGGCTTGTGAAAGACTTTGAAATGCAAAAAAATAGTGAGGGAAGAAAAAATAAAGACACCTGGGTTCCTCCGGAATACTAGGCACGGTCACAGGCACCTTCCTGGTCATCTGAGTCTGTAGTGGACTGTGCCTGTCATGGTCTTCAAACTAGTTTTCAACTCTAACTTCTAGAAAACTGATGGCAAAACCAATGATTCTAGTCCACAGAGAAGGAAATGGGTTTTGCTGGTGGACCAATTCCCCTGTCGACAGATTCAGACCAGTGTGCCTGGTTGTCTTTGTATGTGTCTGCTTTTAGGATGCTCTGCAGAATTGGTTTTAACACGTTCCTGGTTCCTTCATTCATTAATGACTTAAGTAGTCTTTGACACATGATCATTTTATATTTGCACAAGTGTCATGATTTTATCATTTTAAAAATTCATCAATTGCCCTGAGGCAGGAACATGCTGTCCAGGTCTGTCCTAGGAGCAAATTGAGCTGTTGTGGCTGGAGAGAATTGGTGGGTGGGGAAGGCCAGGGGTCAGAGAGAGGGCCGAGACATGATGGGGAGAGCTGGGGACCAAGTCGTGGAGGCCTTGGCTTTGACTGTGAGTGAGACAGGAGAGGCCCTGATACCTTTGATAGAATTTTTGTTTCGGTTCCTTTTTGCTCTGAAAATTTTAAAACAATATTTATTCATATTCTCCTCTTGACTTGTTAGCAATTGATTCCCTTCAGGTGATTTTGTCCAGAAGTTATTCTCTGTTCTTTCCTGCTTGTACACTCCTCCCAGCCTGTGGCAGTGGGCAGGTGTTGCTTTTGTTTTTTCTTCTAGCATCTCAGCAAGAGGCAGGGAGGAAGGGCAAGTGTGTGTTGTTAATCAGCCCCCGATGGCCCAGCTGTCTGCCTCGGGCTAACTTGGAGCCCACCTGTTGGCACCGGAGTGAGTGGACTGCTGCTGGCTGACTGTTAATGCTGCCTGCCTCATCCGGTGCCTTCTGAAGGTGCCACGCACTGCGTTCAGCCTGCTTGCCCGCAGCTCCTGGTCTTCAGCACCGGGGAGCCAAGCCCCCTTTACTTGGCACTCGCCTGGTGCCAGCAAATGGTAGCCAGGAAATTGTGGCTTTATGCCTTCTTGCTAGACTTTATGAAGTCTGTTTGAGCATCCACAATTCTCAGGGCGGGAAGCTGGTGCTCAGAGAGGTTCAGCCACTTGCCCGAGGTCACTCAGCAGGGTCTGCCTGACTCCATAGTCTGACTCATTACCGGCCAGTCTCTCGTCACATCAGGAAAGAGCTCGGTCTCTTGTGTTTCATTTTCTAAAGTTAAAAAGCAGAGAGATCCCCTCTCCCTCCCTCTGAGCCGGCTCCACTTTCGCACCTGCTCTGGGCTGCTCTGCCAGACTCAGCCTTCCGCTTCCTAAAAAGAGGGAGTTTGTTTTTTTCTGAAGCTGCTGTGGGGTTTTCTGTTTGTTTTTTTTTTTGTTTTTTTTTTTTTCTGAAGCTGCTGTGGGATTTACTGTCGCTTCTTGACTGGTTTCACTCAGAATCTGACATTTACCTTTTCTTTGACCAAATCCCCTGCCAGCCAGTGTGGGCCACAGAACAGTGCCACGGCAGAGCATGGAATGACAGAATCCAACTGCTGTGCAAGAGTTTGAGCAGAATTTCAAGCAGAGGACAGGTGCTGCGGTGAACGGAACTTTGTGGGGATAGCGTTGCATTGAGGTGGCCTGGGTGAGGCTGTCTTTTGGCATGTGGCAACGGGCCAGTCCACGGGGCAGCTCCCCAACCCCCTGCACCTCAAGGGCCCTGAAGCTCATTGTGTCCAAGGGCGCGGCTTTTGGAGATGAGCTTAGTGATCTTTGTGATGTGGAACACAGAGCCAGCATGGTTGTAAGGGCTGTGTGATAAATACGTGAGACAGGAACTCGATGGGTGGTTCAGTCTTCATCATGAGCTGCCTGAGGGAGCAGGGCGGGCAGCCAGGTGAGGGTCAGGGTCCGCTGCCACCCCGTCCCTTCCCGAGCCTGCTGTGGGTTCCCTGCGCGTGTCCACTGCCCACCAGAGATGCAATCTTCAACTGTCTGCACAGGAAGAGATTTACAAAGTCGTGTGTGAGGCATCAGAAGGCAGCTGGGCCTCCCCAGCACGCTAAGACCTCAGTGGTGCAGGGTGCAAGGCCCAAGCTGGATGTGCCCCCTCGCTTGTATCAAAACCTGGAGAAACTGAGGCTTTCCTTGTGGGCCAGGGCCACAGGGTCAGTGGAGCTGTTGCTGTCAGTCGACTGGGTGGTATTTTCTGGGGACCTACTCTGTGTAAGATACTAGAAGCACCTTCACTGCCCTTGAGGCATGTGTAATCAGTAGCAAATCACTTTACCGTGGGTGGTCTCATCTGATGTAATTTTGTGTCCTTCAGTGAAGTCATCTAAAATTACTCTCTCTGCTTCACAATTGAGGAAATGGTTTCTGAAATTAAATGGCTTGTTGACGCAGTTCTGAGGACTTGACTCCAAACCCTCGTGCCTTTCCCAATCCTTGACAGGCTCTTTGTGGCTGTAAGACAAGGGCACAAAGTGCATCTTGCAGAGCAGAAGATGACGTATGTCAGGGACATAACATCTTAGAAAGATCTGGAAGAGAGCAAGCCTCATCCAGTGGGAGGGCGTGGGCAACTGTTCAAGGCAGGGTGGCCATACGTCTTGGTCTGTCTGGGACAGCCCTGGTTTGTGCCTGAGGTCCTGGCACTGCTGTTAATGGTGCCTTTTTTCACTTTTAAGATGGGGCACTTCATGGAAAGACATGTAAGTTAGGTCATATGGCACAGGGCCCTTAGCGGGGATGGGGAGAGTTCACCTTGGAAGGGACTAAATGTGGCAGGACCCTCGATGCATGTGCTTGGAATGAAAGGGAGAGGGAAAAGAACAGGGATAATCAGGTCAGGGACTAGCTATAGTCTAAGGAATGGCAACCAGCCCAGCCGGACTTCTCTGGAAATCTGTCCCTGACTCCTGGCCACAGTCGCCTACTCTGGGCTGCTGTGTACCTTGGAGGACTCTAACCATCACACAATGCTGCAGATGTGAGTTTGATACTCTTGTTTTTCCCCACTGTCCAGTGAGCTCCTTGGGAGCAACCACGTTCCATTCGCATTTTTTAATCCTCCCAAGTTAGTGTGACAAATAGCACGTGGCAAGCAGCACATTGCAGTGGGTGAGGGATTGGTGGGGCCACTACCCTGTTCCAGGAGGGAGTTACTGGAGGCCGGAACCTGGGCAGTAGCACTTGGAACTCAGGCTCTCTGGATCAAGAGAGCCATCTTCCAGCACCCTTAGATTAAAAATAAGTAAGTTCTGATTGTGTGGGGCAGGGAGGTAGGGTATGGGTCCTAGCCCGAGAAGCAAATTAGTCTAGAAATTATTCTCTTTTCTCCTCCACTACCCACACCAATCTTATCTTGAAAGATTATCCATTTGAAATGACTCTGGAGATCTTTTCACATTATTTGTGGTCTTTTTTTAATGTAAATGTTACATCCTTAACTAATTGCATTTTTGTATTGTTTTCTTTACGGATCCTTTATGGCTTTGGGGTCCCAGACCAGGAGACTATCAATTTATTCTAGTATAGTTTCTTCTGATAATTTTTGGTAAACTGAATAGTTTGTTTTTTATTGTGTATGTTCCCCCCACTCCCCCCAAAATGTTTGTGTATGCTGTGAGGTAAGGGTCTAACTTTACTTTTCTTTAAGGGATAGAAAATAATTCTAACAGCACTTATTGAGCAATACATCTTTCTCGCTGTGGAATTGAAGTGGGATTGTTATAGTCATCTATGCATGTGCCAATATCATACTGAGAGCTGAGCAGGGTGAATAAAAAGAGACATATGTCTTGAATATCTTGCTGCGATTTTAACACACTGATGATAAAGGCAAAACCCTTATAAGCTCTCAAAGCAAAAAAAAAAAAAATCACAGCTGCAAGAAACAGTAGCCTAATAGAGGACTATTTTCAAATATTGAAGGGCAATTATTTTTAAAATAAAATATTTTGCTGAACTGAACTTTCTGGGCAAAAATAAAAGCAGTTTTAAGTATGTAAATACTCAAGTATGAAATAATTACTCAGAGTTGTATTCCAGCGAAATGAGAAGAAACCAAGAACGAGGCAAACCTGGGATATAGTCAGCACTCGTGAGTGATGGAATCACTAAAAGGCATAGTTCAGTCAAATTATTTGATGATGTTGTTAAATGGTTTTTGTTGGCAGGGGACTAAGAAGTAGAAGTAATAGCAGACGTTTGGTGTCAGCCTTCTTTGGTTCATGCATGGTAAAGATAACCCTCGTTAAATGCACAAAATGAAAAGAAGCACAAGTAAATATATATGTTAAATATTTGAATAGCTATCAGAGTAACAGAAATAATATCATAACCTCCAAACCACCAGACATAAAATAAGGGACCAAAACCTGGAGTTGATACCTGTAATGCAAGAACAGAAAACTGAGAAACAGTGTAAGTATGGGGACTCTCATGGATCCCCGGCGTGGGTGTGAACGTTATCTTAAACTGAAGACATTTGAGATTAAACAGATAGAAAGAAGCTTTTTCAGAGCTTACTTATCTGACTACAGGCAACAACTTCTGGGAGTGAGGCTGGCATAGATCTCCTTTCTAGGGGAGTTTTTACTGACTGGAAAGAAGATGAAAAAGACCAGTTGCACCTGCATAAACAGAACTGTCTCACAGACCTTCTTATCTCCCATTTGCTCCCCTAGAAACCTATTTGTTCTTCTCATAGAAGCCCTTCCTCTCCCTTCTCTCTCCCCTGTGAAGTATATAACCTCATCTTTAGCTGTTTAAAGAGTTACATTTTTCTTTGTGCCCCCGTGCACATGTAGGCATAAAAGTCAGTTTTCTGTTGCTCATCTGTCTTTTGTCAGTTTAATTCCTAAGCCCCCCACTCCCCAAAAGATTCTATAAGGGTAGAGGAAGAGTGTTTCTTCTCTAACATGAGAAAATCTGGCCCAAAAAAACCCAAAAAAGCCTACAAAAAAAAACAGAAAACAAACCTACTAGCAGAAACAAGTTAAAACAATCACTAATCACAAAAATTCAGATGGGTTTAAATCCCATAACAGTTCTCAAACCAAAACAGACTCCTACATTGGTTTTAAAAAAATCAAAATCCAACTATATTGTATATACAGAAGGTAAATTTTAATCAAATAATCCATAAGATTGAAATTAAAAGGATTGAAAAACCATGTCTGCCAAATGCCATAAGAAGAAACAGATTTAGCATTGTTCTTATTTCACAAATATAGATGAAAGACAAAATACGTAAAAAGGGACAAAATGAATATTTTATGTTGATTAAAGGAAAATTTATTGAGAAAAAGTGCTCATGAATAATTATGTTGCAGTGTGACTGCAAAAAAATACAATCAATGCTGATGAAAGTCAAAGGAGAAATTAGCAAAAACCAGAATCTCAAGAAAGGTAAGTATGCTTAGATGGAATGAAATAAAACAGTTGATAAAACTAACCCAGAAGATATAGAGAAAGATTTGTATCTAACAAATATTTCCCAAAAGTAATAATATTCACAAAAAATAAACTAAGACTGGAAGAAAATTCATAAGCAGATAAATAATACTCAGAAGAAAACTGGCAAACAAAGCTGACTGTTGAAAAATCAGGTGAATCCACCTCGAAGTCAGAGATAAGGCAAAGATGAGAAATGTTAGGGACTGAAGGACTGTGTCCCCTCAAAAATTAGTGTGTTGAAATCCTAACCCCAAGGCAATGGAGTTAGAAGGTGGGGCCTCTAGGAGGGGATTGGGTCATAAAGGCGGAGTTTCATGAGTGGGATTAGTGTCCTTATAAAGAGAGACACAAGGCTTTCTTCCTGTCTCTGCTTATTTGGCCATCTGAGGACACAAGGAGAAGATGTGTATCTGCAAACCAGGACAGTTGCCCTCCCTAGACATCAAATCTGTGGGTGCTTTGATCTTGGACTTACAAGCTCCAGAACCATGGAAGATAAATGTTTGTTATTTAACCCCCCGATCTCTGGCAGTCTGTTATAGCGGCCAGAACTGACTAAGACAACAGCTATCACTGCTTTCAACTGCCTGGTGGATGCCCTAGCCGGAGCCCTATGACAGCAAGTTAAAAAAAGGAATCTATTACAAGGAAGAAAAAACACTGTCATTACTTCCAGTTGATTATTCGCCTAAAGGCAGATGCAGCTGACAAACTTGGAACTAATAAAAGATTTAAGAAAGAAGACAATAGCTGAGCTAGGTGTCAGTGAAGAACAGTGAAGTGAAATGGAAAGAAAAGACCTCATTTACACTCATGATGATAACCATAAAATACCAAAGAATAAACCTGGTACAGATGCACCAAACCATTGTGAGGAAAACGACAAAAATTTACCACAGCTCCTGAAAGAGTGAAAGAGCCAGGGAGCAGCACTAGGGTCTGCCAGCTCTCCTTCTCCTGCAGCTGGGCCCTGTGTTGGAAGCTGGAGTAGCAGCGGGGTTGCTGCCTGGGGACCCAGAGTCAAGGACTCAGAACTGCGCTGCCCAGGCTGTCTAGGAGACTGTAGAGACGCTCCGCTGCAGTCTTCCTGGGGTCAAGAGGGGGCAATTGGGAAGAGCTTTGAAAACTCTCGGGCTGCTCAGGGAGTTCTTAGATAGTGCTTTGGGCTCCATGTAGGGGATCTAGATCCTGCTTGCCTGGTTAGCTCTTCTGATTCAATGTTCCAACATCTGCTCTGGCTAAGAAGCTGCCAAGTGATTGTTAACAATGGAAACTGCATCTTTGCCTCCTCAGGGTCTGATACAGCAGGTGTAGAGTACAGCTCAGGAATCAGTCACACGTGGTCCCCCTGGGTCACTTGTGAAAAACTCTGTCCTACTGGGCATGAATGCCAGCTTGCATTCCTTTAATTAGATGGAAACAGGGAGGTATCTGGTGGCTGGAAGTCATGAATTTCAGCCCATATGCTTACTTCAGTTACATGCTTGTCTCCATCCTGCTGTCCAGAGAAAACCAACTGAATGATGAATGGCGCTCTCACCACTGGTGGCTGATGGCAAAAAACACAAAACAAAACAAAAAAAGATCCGGAACTTGATTTTGACAATATGAATGCTTCTGCCTGATACTTAGTTTGTGCTTCTCATTTTCCCAGGGATGCTTTAATGCTAGAGAACTTTAGTGAATCACTACAGAATTCTTTATGCATTTTGTAATTAATAGGCAAAATATGTTGTGCTGTAACATAGCTCCTTTGATGTTCTTAGTAAGCGGAACATAGTATGGATTCCACTTTATGACTTCCAGATGGTGCCTCTAAAGGTTATAACTATGAGCTAGTTAAATGTTTTGTCCCTACCAGTGGGTTCATGGCTTCCTAAAGACCTGTGGTAGGTAGCATCTGAGTTTGTAGTTTGCATTTATTTCTGACTTTTAAGTCTACGTTGATACAGTCTCTTTATCTTGGCTTTGTTGAACTCTGCCTCATTTATTATGAAAACCGCTTCCGGTTGAGGGCAAGGCAAAGAAAGAAGCCTTCGTATTTCAAAAGAACAAGACGGATAGCCACGACACAGTCAAATTGCTTGATTTCTGTTCCTTTTCCCTAAACTACTAAATTTCATTTTATTTATCTTCCTTCAATCCATCTACTTAATATATTTTATGTGGTTATGCTGACTGCATTTTTCACTCATCATATTTTCCATGGGTTTTTCTAATCATCATTTTAATAGTGACATAATTCATAGAGATGATACTTTCTAGTTCACCATTGTTGGATTTAGTACGTTTCTAACTTGTTTTATTTTGAAACATTAATAATTATAGGTCACAAGAAATGGAAAAAAATTATGGGGAGGTACATTTTCGTATTCCTCCTAATATTCCCCAGCAGAAACACCTTAAATAACTCTGTATCTTTACCTCCTAAATTGCCAGATTACCTACCAAATTAACATTGGTATACGCTATAAAGTTTATTCAGATTTCACCAGTTTTACATTCATGCATTTTTGTGTGTGTGTATAATTCTAAGCAATTTTGTCACATGTATTGATTCATGTAACCACCAACAAATTAAGATAAAGAACTGTTCCTCGACTGTAGGTCTCTTGCACTATCCCTTTATAGCCACATCCCCCTTGTCCCTAACTTCTGGCAAACACTAATCCATCTCTGTCATTGTGGCATTTCAAGAATATTATATATGTAGACTAATGTAGTTTGTAACCTTTTGAGATTGGCTGAATAGTGGTCCGTGGTGTGGATGTGCCACAATTTGTGTAACTGTTAATCCATTAAGAGACATTTGAGATGTTTTCAGTTTTTGGCTATTGCAGTCATAGCGTCTATAACATCCATGTCCATGTTTGTTTGTTTTTGAAGTTTCCATTCGTCTGGTATAAATTACATAAGCATGCCATTGTTAGGTTGTATAATAAGCAGATGCTTCGTTTTATAAGAAATTGCCATACTCTTTTCCAGAGTGGCCATTCCCAACAGAAGTGATCAAGTTATTCTGCATCCTCCCCAGAATTTGGTGTTACCACTATTTTTTATTTTAGCCATGCTAGTAGGTGTGTAGTGATAACCCATTGTGTTTTTAATTTATGTTCTCCTAGTGGCTAATGATGTGGAACATCTTACCATGTGTTGGTTTTTGTCACCTGTATATCCTCTTCGTTGAAATCTGTTCATGTCTTTTTGCCCATTTTCTAGTTAGATTGTGTGGGGTTTTGTTTGTTTTATTTTTACTCTTGAGATTTAAGAGTTCTTTATTCTAGGTATGCCTTTTGTCAGATATGTGTTTTGAAGATATAGTTTGTCTTTCTGTAGTTTATCTCTTCATCTTCTTCACCAGGGCCTTTCACAGAGTAAACATGTTCTTTTTAAAAATTATAGTGAAGTTGTTGTTATCAAATTTTACTTTGGTGGATTGTGTTTTTGATGTCAATTCTTAGAACTCATAGCCTAGAGTCCTGAAGATTTCCACCTCTGTTTTGTTCTAAAAGTTTCACATTTTTAAATGTTACATTTAAGTCTGTCATTTATTTTAAGTTGATGTCAATTTTGGTATGATATCTGAGATTTACATCAAAGTTTATCCTTTTGCCTGTGGATTTTCAGTTATCCCAGCTCCACTCATTGAGAAGACTATATTCCTCCTCTGAATTGCTTTGAAAAAAATCAGTGGGGTGTATTTGTGTGGGTCTACTATTGGGTTCTCAATTCTGTTTTATTAATCTAGCTCTCTCTCCATTATACTCTTTTGCTTTCATTGTATAGTAAGGCTTAACATTGAGTAGAGTGCTTCTTCCCATTTTATTGTTCTTTTTCAAAATTGTTTTAGCTATTTTAGTTTATTTGTTTATATACATTTCAGACTGACTTTGTGTATCCATATGTACAAAGCTCTTGCTGGGTTTTTAATGGGAATTTTGTTGAACCTAGAGGTTCTCATAGGGACAATTATGTGGAATCTTCCAATCCATAATCATGGTATGTCCCTCTTATGTCAAACTTCTATGATTTTTTCCATCAGTATTTTGTAGTTTTCAGCATGTAAGATTTATGCTTGTTTTGTTAAATTTATATTTGTTTCATTTTTGACCAGTTATAAATGACACTGCATTTTCAGTATCCACGTTTGTTGTTAGTATAGCAATTAATTATTTTATGTTGATCTTGTATTTCTGACCTTGCTGAACTTACTCATTAGATCTATCAGGTTTTTTTTTTTTAATTGTTTTTGTTTTGAGATTCCTTTGGATTTTCCACATAGACCCTTATGTCACCTGAAAATAGGAACTTTTTTTATTTCTTTCTGATTTCTAGGCCTCTTACTTCCTTTACTTCCCTGGTTAGGATTTCTAGTATTATGCTGAATTAGAATGTTAAAAGTGAACAACTTTATCTTGTTTCTGATCTTATGGGGAAAACATCCAGTCTTTGACTATTAAGTATGATGCTAGCTGTAGGTTTTTGTCAAATTTCTTTTATCAGGATGAGGAAGTTTCTCTCTATTCCAGTTTTCTTAGACTTTGTATTATGGATGAGTGTTGAGTGTTATTACTTACTTCTTCTGCATCAATTGATGTAATCATGTGATTTTTCTTCCTTGGCTTCTTAATATGGTAGATTACATTGATCAGTTTTCAATTACTGAACTAGCTTTACACTCATGGAACAAACTCTACTTGGTCATATGTGTAATTCCTTATATATGCTGCTAAGTTGTATTGCCAATATTTTATTGAGTGGTTTATGTATATTTATGAGAGAATGTGGTCTGCAGTTTTTGTTTTTGCATTTTATAATTTTTTTTCTACTGTCTTTGTCTAGTTTTGGTTATGAGGTTAATAAAATCCTCTAAGTGTTTTATCCTTTTTTATTTACTGGGAGACAGTTATAGAATTGGCATTAATTCTTTCTTAAATGTTTGTTAAAATTCCCCCGCGAAGCCATTCAGGATCTGGAGATATCTTTTTTAAAAACTTTTAAAATTATGGACTCAATGTGTTTGTTTTAGGGATCTTCAGCTTATTTATAGCCTATTGGTTGAGTTTTGGTAGTTCGTGCTGTATGTGTTACTGTATGTGTTGATTTCTATGTAGAGAGTTGTTCATAGCTTTCCTCATCATTCTTTTGATGTCTACGATGTCTGTGTAGTGACACATGGGATACATTCCTCATGTTAGTTTGTCAATTTTATTGATATTTTCAAAGAAGCAGATTTTCATTTCATTGATTTTTTTTTCGTGTTTTTTTCTTTTTTTTTTTTTTCCTCTTCTCCATGTCAGTGATTTTATACTTTTATATTTATTATTTACTTCCTTCTACTTGCGGGGCTTGTCTCTCTTTTCTGGTTTCTTACCGAGTGAGCATAGATACAGACTTGAATATTTTTCTCTTTCTTAAAATAAGCAGTACTATAAATTTATTCTCAGCACTACCAGCATGTCATACATATTGATACATTGTATTTTTATTCAGTTCAGTGTATTTTTTTCCATTTCCTTGAGACTTTCTCTTTGACTCATGGATTATTTAGCAATTTGGCATTCAGTTTCCAAGTGTTTGGAGATTTTCTTGTCATCTTAATGCTATTCATGTCTAGTTTGATTGCATTGTGGGCAAATATCACACTTTGTGTAGTTTCACTTCTTTTAAATGTATTGAGGTTTTTCTTAGGCTCAGGATATGGTCTATCTTGGTATATGCTCCATGAGTACTTGTTGGTAGACAGTTTCCTAAATGCCAGTTAAGTCCTGTCGTTTGATGATGTAAGTTCTTTTATATCCTTGCTGATTTTCTGTCTAGTTGTCCTGTCATGAATTATTGAGAGAGGAGTGTTGAAATCTCCAAATATAGTTATGAACTTGTCTATATCTTTTGAAAATTTCCATCAGTTTTGGGGTCACGTATTTTGAAGCTTTCTTGTTTGAGAAAGGATTTATGATTGCTACGTCTTCTTGGTAGATTGAGCTTTTATCATTATGTAAATTTACATCTGTCTTTCATAATTTTCTTTTCTCTAAGATCTTTATCCGATAGTAACATAGTTACTCTTGTGTTTTTTGAGTAATGTTTGCAGGGTGTGTGTGTCTGTGTGATTGATATATATAGATATATTCTTCGTTTTTTCTTTTTCCTGCCTTTCTATGGTGTACTTAACATTTTTTGAGAATTTCTTTTTTAGAATTTCTTTTTTATTCATAGTGTTTTTGAGTATGTCTCTTTGTACACCTATTTCATGGTTTCATGGTTGCTCTAGATATTACATTTTATGTATGTAACATTACATTACTGACTACTGGTATAAACAATTTTTTTTCTTTTTTTTTTTTTTTTTTTTTTGAGACCGAGTCTTGCTGTGTTGCCCAGGCTGGAGTGCAGTGGCACAATGTCGGCTCACTGCAAGCTCCGCCTCCCGGGGTTCATGCCATTCTCCTGCCTCAGCCTCCCCAGTAGCTGGGACTACAGGCGCCCGCCACCACGCCCAGCTAATGTTTTATATTTTTAGTAGAGACGGGATTTCACCATGTTAGCCAGGATGTTCTCGATCTCCTGACCTTGTGATCCACCCGCCTCGGCCTCACAAAGTGCTGGGATGATAGCCATGAGCCACCGCACCCGGCCTGGTATAAACATCTTACTGGTTCAAGTAAAGTAGATGAATTTTCTCTTCCTTCTTTTATTGTTTTTATCTCTCTTTCAAGAACTTCCTTTAGCCATACTTCTTGGGTAATTCTGCTGCTCACTAGTTCTCTTAGTTTTTTCTTCACCTGAAAAATGTCTTGACATTTCTTTATTATTCCCGAAAGATATTTTAACTGGATTTAGAATTTTGAGTTTACAGATAATTTATTTCAGCATTTGAAAACGTCATGCCGCCTCCTGCTGGTCTCTGTTGAAAATTCTGCTGTCATTTAAATTGGTGGTGGTTGTTTAGTTTTGTTTTTCCCCCTTATGGATCATTTTTCTCTGACTGCTTTCAAGATTTTCTCTTTATGTTTAATTTTCAGATGTTTGATTATGATGATTCTTGGCGTTAATTTTTTTGGATTTAACTGGTTTGGGTTTTACTCAGCTTCTTGAATCTGTAGATGTGTATCTTTTGCTAAATTTGGAAAATTTTTAATAATTTCTTTGAATATTTTTCACTCTCATTTTCTTTCTCTTCTTTTTGTGAGACTCTCATGACAGAAATATCAGATTTTGTTACGGCTTCACACCCCTGGAGGCTCTGTTGATTTTTTTTTTTTTTTTTTTTTTTTTTGTTGGTCTATTTTACCTTTGTTGCTCAGATTGAATAATTTCTATTCTGTCTTCAAGTTGGATCCTTTCCTTTGCTATCTCCACTCTACTACTGAGCCCAGCCCACGTTTGTAATCCCAGTTATTGTGTTTTTCAGTTCTAAGTTTTCATTTAGTTTTTCTTTACATCTTCTATTTGTTTTTTTGAAACTTTCTGCTTTTTCACTGGTTTCAAACATGTTCCTAATTGCCTACCAATGCATTATTATGGTTGAGGTTTTAAAATCCAGAAAATTCCAACTTTCTGAATTATCTGTTTTGGCATCTGCTAATTTTCTCTTCTCATTAAAGTTGAGGTTTTTTCTTGATTTTGGTATTATGGGTGATGTTTAAAATTATATCCTGGACATTTTGGGTATTATTGTTTGAGACTCCCAAGTCTTACTTCAGTCTTCCTTTTCACTAGGCCTCCTCTGACACTGTGCCAGCAGAGGAGGGAGAACACCACCCCTGCTGTCAGGTGATCCAGGCTCCCCACTCAGCCTCTGTTGACACCTGGGAGGGATGGGGACCTTGGTACTGCTAGGCGGGAGTGGAAGTCCAGGCTCCTCAAATGTTCTCCACTGAAACAGCAGGTGGCGGCTGGGTCAAGATGAAGTCACTGCTTGGCCTTCTCTAACATCACCTCATGCAAGTATGGGGAGGAGCATCTCCCTTTTGCCTGGGGATGTTTGAATCTAGAATGCTCACTAGGTCTTTGCTGATGAGGCTGCTGGTGGAATCCGGCTTTTTCCTTTGGTGTTTCCCTGGGGCAGGGCTCTTGGCTAGCACGGTCCAGCTGTCAGGCTGCTTCTCTCCTGACCGTTCGGCGAGAGAGGGCAAGCTTTTCTCAGGACTTCTTTGGTCTGCACCTGTTGGATTTGTTTTGTTTTGTTTTGTGCATTCTTCTCCAGAACCCAGTTTGAAATACATAACATAAATAGTAAACCTAGGGATCTCAGCACCATGCCATTCTGCCTGTCACAAAGGTGTGATCCCTTTTGCCTTCTTCTCTGAACTGCTCACAGCCTTCTTATGTTTATTCATGGATTATGTTCAGACTTCTTAGTCATATTTAGCAAGAATAATAATCATTACTCAGCTCAGGCTGCCATAACAAAATACCATAGAATGGGAGGCTTTAAATAACAGAAATTTATTTTCACACAGTTCTGGGAGCTGAGAAGTTCAAGATCAAGGTTCTGGATTTGGTTCCCCCATGAGAACTCTCTCTGGTTTATGGCTTCCTTCTCCTTGTGTCCTCACATGTGTCCCTCTTTCTAGAGAGAGGGAGTGGGAGAGGGAGAAAGAGGGGCACGTGCTGGCTTCCCTATTCCTATAAGGCCACCAGTTCCATCAGAATAGAGCCCTACCCCTGTGACCTGATTTAACCCTGGTCGGCTCCTGCTTATTCTTTTTAGCCATATTACCTCCTCCTCATTTTTCTTGTATTTATGCTGTCATAGCAAGTGGTATTTTTCTGAAAGCATATGCTTAGTTTATTTAGACTTTATATTTATTCAGATTAAGGGTGGTCAATTTCTTCACTCAATCTAAAGGAAAAGCTCTTTAAAAAATCAGCCTGGTCATTTTTCAACGAACCTCAGGTGTGGACTTTAGCCGTCCGATTGTGTAGGAGGCTCTCAAGGCTGGCTGTCTGCCTGGTCAGCATTGTCACTGGGGGACAAGCTGGCAGGGCACCATGTTGTTCCCTTCACCTTCGTGTCTCCAAGTGATCCATTTCCATAGAGATGGATTTCCACCCATGGTGAATAGTCCTTGCGTGCATAGTAACCCCAGTGTCAGAACATCTTCTCCTTCCACTGCTGGGGATAATTAGCTTCCTTTTTTCTTTTGTTTCATACATCTGGAGCCAGAAAAGGCATAACAGGTCATGTAGTTTAGAAATGGACAAATTTTTTTTTTAATTTCATGAGCTCCTTCGTGTCCATTTATCTAGGCTACGTAAAACTGTTAGAAGGAATGCCCAGGCTACAGGCTACAAGCAGGCAGGAGGGTGGGGCCCGTGGAGCCCAGCTCTCTCCCACACGAGGCCCTGGGGAGTTCAGTCAACCATCCTAGGTCGCAAAAGTCATTACCCAAGAAGGCGGGAGTAAAACTCGTGCTTCTGCCCTCTTGCCCTGTACAAGGTGGGTTGGCACTGAGAAGGCCAGGACCTTCAAAATGCTGCACTCTCCCTGAGAAGTTGGAATTGAAACAAATAAAATCTGCCATCCAGCACAAGAAGATGAAAAAGAAGCGTGACTGTTTTAGGCTGTGCTCGGTCAGGGCCCAAAGTCTTCCGTGGGAATTCACAACAGATGAGGGAAGGGGTGCCTTCTGGTGCATCTGAGGTGGTGGTTGATATGTCCAGCAGAAGCCAGGAAATTCCAGCACCACTTGTAGTGGCATGAAAAGTGGTCTGATCTGTGAGGCTCTGGGTACCTGGTAGAATGGAGTGCAGGGCACCTGGAGAGAAGTCCTCTTCTGACCAGGTCCACAGGATCCCCATAGACACGCTAGCAACACAGGTTGGGAGTTGGGAATTCATTCCAGTCTGTCCTGTCAGCAAGCTTCATGTGCCATGAACATGCTCTGCGGATGGTGATTGCGGTTTGAGACACGGGTTTTCTGCAGCCTAACAAATATTCCGTGCTCTGGTAAGTGTCTAGGTGTGAGGCCAGGTGTGCAGGCAATGCTGGGAGAGGGCAGCCAAGGGCTCTGCCCCTTTCTCTCCTGCATCCTCCTCCCTCATCCATCCTGTCCCACCCCTGTGACTACGTATTTTTTTTCCCCCCCGAGACTGAGTCTGGCTCTGTCTCCCAGGCTGGAGTGCAGGTGGCGTGATCTTAGCTCACTGCAACCCTCACTTCCCAAGTTCAAACAATTCTCATGCCTTAGCCTCCTGAATAGCTGAGATTACAGGTACCCACCACCATTCCTGGCTAATTTTTGTATTTTCAGCAGAGATGGAGTTTCACCATGTTGGCCAGGCTGGTCTTGAACTCCTGACCTCAGGTGATCCACCCACCTCGGCCTCCTAAACTCCTGGGATTCAGGCATGAGCCACCATACCTGGCCTGCATCTGTGTTTTTAAGCTCTTGTGCCATTTGGCCTTCATTAAATTTTTTAAGAAAACGTTACAGATGAAAACTCTATGAGGAATGAAACACTATAAGAAATAATATGAAAACTCAATTTTCAAAAATCAGCTAAAAGTGAAGTTCAAATTGAAACACATACAGAAACAGCTCACTTTGAGCAAGCATTCACAAACAGCAAAAGGCAGGTTTGGACTCTTAAACACTTAAGACAATAGAAACTAACATGATTTGAAAATAATTAAATGCAAGTAAGAATTAAAAACACAAACAAGAGAAACCCTTTAAAAAGCAGCTTTGAGCTCTACTGGCGGGATTTGATGGCGTGATGTCTCACAGAAAGTTCTCGGCTCCCAGACATGGGTCGCTCGGCTTCCTGCCTCGGAAGCGCAGCAGCAGGCATCGCGGGAAGGTTAAGAGCTTCCCTAAAGATGATCCGTCTAAGCCGGTCCACCTCACAGCCTTCCTGGGATACAAGGCTGGCATGACCCACATCGTGCAGGAAGTCGACAGGCCAGGATCTAAGGTGAACAAGAAGGAGGTGGTGGAGGCTGTAACCATTGTGGAGACGCCACCCATGGTGGTTGTGGGCATTGTGGGCTACGTGGAAACCCCTCGAGGCCTCCGGACCTTCAAGACTGTCTTCGCTGAGCACATCAGTGATGAATGCAAGAGGCGTTTCTGTAAGAACTGGCATAAATCTAAGAAGAAGGCCTTTACCAAGTACTGCAAGAAATGGCAGGATGAGGATGGCAAGAAGCAGCTGGAGAAGGACTTCAGCAGCATGAAGAAGTACTGCCAAGTCATCCGTGTCATTGCCCACACCCAGATGCGCCTGCTTCCTCTGCGCCAGAAGAAGGCCCACCTGATGGAGATCCAGGTGAACGGAGGCACCGTGGCCGAGAAGCTGGACTGGGCCCGCGAGAGGCTCGAGCAGCAGGTACCTGTGAACCAAGTGGGCAGGATGAGATGATCGACGTCATCGGGGTCACCAAGGGCAAAGGCTACAAAGGGGTCACCAGTCGTTGGCACACCAAGAAGCTGCCCCGCAAGACCCACCGAGGCCTGCGCAAGGTGGCCTGTATTGGGGCATGGCATCCTGCTCGTGTGGCCTTCTCTGTGGCACGTGCTGGGCAGAAAGGCTACCATCACCGCACTGAGATCAATAAGAAGATCTATAAGATTGGCCAGGGCTACCTTATCAAGGATGGCAAGCTGATCAAGAACAATGCCTCCACTGACTATGACCTGTCTGACAAGAGCATCAACCCTCTGGGTGGCTTTGTCCACTATGGTGAAGTGACCAATGACTTTGTCATGCTGAAAGGCTGTGTGGTGGGAACCAAGAAGCGGGTGCTCACCCTCCGCAAGTCCTTGCTGGTGCAGACGAAGCGGCGGGCTCTGGAGAAGATTGACCTTAAGTTCATTGACACCACCTCCAAGTTTGGCCATGGCCGCTTCCAGACCATGGAAGAGAAGAAAGCATTCATGGGACCACTCAAGAAAGACCGAATTGCAAAGGAAGAAGGAGCTTAATGCGAGGAGCAGATTTTGCAGCTGGTGGGGTCTCAATAAAAGTTATTTTCCACTGGAAAAAAAAAAAAAAAAAAGCTTTGAAAAGAGTCAAGTAAAATTAAGAGAGATGAGAAATAATATAACCATCAGAATTAAAGACAGTGGAGGCACAGAATGTCAGATGAGACACAGTCGAAGGAGCAGAGGCAATTTCCTGCATGAATCATAGAAAGCTAAATAGATGGAAAATAGGAAAGAATGATTTACAGTCGTTGCAATAATATCTAACACTTCTGTAGTGCTTCTGTGTGCCAGGCCCTATTTCAAGTGCTTTACATAGATTAACAACCTTCTGAGGAAAGCGCTGTGATTATTTTCAGATATGGCAGCCGGAGCACAGTGTGGCCAAGGTCACGCAGAAAGCAGGTCTGGAAGCCTGCAGCCACCAGGAGAGGCTGTGCCTGACAAGGAGGGCCATTTCCTCCCATGCGGGGGATAGGTGCTCCCACACACACTCGCTGGAATAGTAGAAGGCAATAATAAATAGCATGTGGGAGAAATGTTAAGAGATTATTTTCAGAAAACAGGTAAAGTTATGACTCACATACAGATATAAAAATGAACACATGCCAAAGAATCTATTTTACTCATGTCGCATGAGGAAACCAAGCAGATGTTCTCCTCAGTTCAATGGGAAAGTCAAACTAGTACAAAATTATACAGAATAAAGGAATTTCAAGATGAATTCTAAATGGACACAAAACTTGTTCATCTAAAGGGGCAGGAAGTCAAGGCACTACCAATTAAATCACTACTGGGCGACTAAGAACTTCCGCATCTGTCAGCTGCCTGCAGTCCACGCACAGTGGCAAAACAGCTCAGACAGTGAACAGGGCGAGACTTGCTAAGTGAGATCTATGTGCTGTAGGGGACACATCGTTTTCCATTGAAATACAATGATTTTTTTCAACAGAAGCCATGTCCCAAAAGAACAGCTGAGAATGTAATAATATTGATGAAAAACATACATCCTCAGATTCAGGAGTTACAAGTCTGAGGAAAGATACGTGATAGGAAATGAGCCCAAGACATATTGTGCAAGAAAAGCTGCAGGAATGTCCAAAGCCAAAAAAAGATCCTAGAAGCGATGAGAGAAAAAAGATAGCTTGCTAACAAAGAGATGGCAATTAGACTGACTGCAGACCTTGTAAAGGCAACAATAGAAGCCAGAAAAATAAACGAAAATAATGTCTTTTAAGTATGAAAGGAAATAATTGTCAACTTAGAGTTTTATCCTAAGCTAAACCATTCTTTACCTGGGGGGCAAAATCAAGACATTCTCGGGAAAAGAGATACTAAAGGAGTTTACCATGCAGGGGCTGTGCTACTATTTTAAAAAACTACCAGAAGACCCTTAGGAACTAGCCATGAGAAGCAGTGAGTGAAGCAGTTGGCAAAGATTCAGGTACATGTAAACAGATTTGGTTATATAAAATAATAATGATGAATTTGAGAGTATTAAAAACAAAGTGGGGCAGGGCGCAGGGGCTCATGCCTGTAATCCCAGCACTTTGGGAGGTCAAGGCAAGCAGATCACCTGAGGTCAGGAGTTCGAGACCAGCCTGGCAAACATGATGAAACCCCATCTCTACTAAAAATACAAAGATTAGCCAGGCGTGGTGGCAGGTGCCTGTAATCCCAGCTACTTAGGAAGTGAGGCAGGAGGATCGCTTGAACCCAGGAGGCAGAGGTTGCAGTGAGCCGAGATAGCACCACTGCACTCCAACCTGGGCAGCAGAGCAAGTCTCCATCTCAAAAATAATAATAATAATAATAGTAATAATAATAGAATTAAAATATTGGAAAATGTAGCATGAAACAGTAACTTGGACAGTGCTTGGAAGTAAAACCCTCAGGTGAACTTATATTACTCTGGAAGACCATGAAGACGCCAGCTTGAAGTAAAATATACAAGGTTAAAATGAGAGAATAACCACCAGACCAGACACATTAAGAATACTATATTTAACTTCCAAACAAGTAGGGGTCGAATGGGGAAGGGATGAAGAAAATGGGAGAAACCTAAATGCAATCCAAGGAGAAGGAAGTCAAAAGCATAATATTAGATGGTGGAAATGAAAACAAACATTACAATAGACAAGATAAAAGTAAATGGAGTAGCCATTTGGTTAAAACACAGATCTCCCCAATACATCTCTTCGCATTTAAATCGAACGATAGACTATTTAGATGAAACTAAACCATATGTATGTAAGGAATGAAAACAAGGAAAAAGAAAAACAGGAACAAAAATAAAATGTGAGTGGCTATGTTTACAACACAACCGCACACACAAACACAGTAAGAAAAACAAGTATAATTGAGGCTAAATAAGGTCAGGTGATAATGATTTTTAAAACTAAAGATGTCTAACAAATCTTACATGTATACATCTAATAAAATTGCTTTGAAGAAAAGTTGGTAGAATTTTAAGTTTACTGGATGAGTCCACAATTACAGTAGAAGATTTTAACGTACCTCTTTTAGTAATTGATAGTGTAAGAAGGGAAAAAAATGTAAGTATGTAGGTGTTTTGAACAACATAGTTAACAAGCCTTATCCAATATTTAGATATAGATACAGATATAGAAAAAAATGCATCCTTATTCCACGGGAAAATAAATATATGGAAAACTAGATATCCACATATGAATTAAAACCTTTAGCATGTGTTGTGTGAGTTTGCGTGTGTGTGTGTGCACATGCACTCACACATGTATAGGAATGTAGGCAGACATACATAGCCGTTAAGTGCTTATGTTAGAAAAGATACTTGTCTAAGTATCTTTACCATATGATCCAACAATTGTCCTCCTCGGTATTTACCCAAAGGAGCTGAAAACCTGTGTTCACACAGAAACCTACACACATATGTTGATAGCAGCATAGACCTCTTTTTTAGGAAACCCTAAAGGCTTTTAATACCCTTTTTGGGAAAATGTGTGAGTTAATTACCAAACTCAAGAAGTTATAAAACATAACATTAAATCCAATGAAAAAAAGGAATAAAGATAAACTTAAAAATGTATTAAATAAGAAAACTAAAGTAGAGATCAGCAAAGGACAAATTGGTTTTAAAAAAGAGCTAATAAAATCAACATACCTCAGGAAATAATTACCAAGAAAACAAAGAAGGCACAAAGAGAAATTTGCTGGATATAAAAGGAGTTTTTAACTACAGAAAAGGACTTAAAAATAGAATATTATGACACAACTTTATGCCAAAAATTTGGAAACTTAGATTTAATATTTTCTAGAAAATAGACCAAAAATGGAATAGACTAGCAAAAAATAGACTTTATTTTTAAACCAATTTGAGGTTCATAGCATAATTGTGTGGAATGTACAGTTCCCATGTCCCCTCCCCACCCCCACCCAAGCACAGCCTCCCCAATCATCCACAGCCAGGGCCATACAATTGTAATAGATGAACTGATGTTACCACCCAGAGTCCATAGTTTATATCAGGGTTCTCTCTTGGTGTTGTATGGGTTTGAACAAATGTATAATGACCTGTATCTACCATTATAATATCAGTCAGAATAGTTTCACTCTCCTAAAAATCCTCAGTGCTCCACCTATTCATCCCTCCCTCTCTCTGCAATCCATGGCAGCCACTGACCTGTTGTTTGGTTTGGTTTGGTTTGGTTAGAGACGGTGTATCGCTGTGTCGCCCAGGCTGGAGTGCAGTGTTGTGATCTGCTCTTACTGCGCCCTCCGCCTCCCAGGTTCAAGCAATTCTCCCACCTCAGCCTCCTAAGTATCTGGGATTACAGGTGTGCGCCACCACGCCCAGCTAATTTTTGTATTTTTAGTAGAGACAGGGTTTCGTCATGTTGGCCAGGCTGGTCTGGAACTCCTGACCTCAGGTGAGCCACCTGCCTCGGCCTCCCAAAGTGCTGGGATTACCGGCGTGAGCCTCTGTGCCAGGCCTGATCTGTTTTGCTGTCTCCATTGCTTTACTTTTCCTAGAATATAATATAATTGGAATCTTACAGTCTGTAGCCTTTTCAGATTGACTTATTTCATTTGGTAATATGCATTGAAGGTTCCTCCATATTTTTTCATGGCTTGATAGCCCATTTCTTTTTAGCACTGAGTAATAATCCATTGGATACAGCACAGTTAGTTTATCCATTTCACCTATTGAAGGTTGCTTCCAAGTCTTAGCAATTATGAATAAAGCTGCTATCAACATATGTGTGTAGGTTTCTGTGTGAACACAGGTTTTCCGCTCCTTCGGGTAAACACCAGGGAAGGCAATTGTTGGATCACATGAAAAGAGTATGCTTCATTTTGTAGGAAACTGCCAAACTGTCTTCCAAAGTGACTGTACCATTTTTCATGCCCACCAGCAATGTGTGAGAGTTCCTTTTGTTCTGCATCCTTGCCAGTATTTGGTGGTGTTAGTGTTCTGGATTTTGGTCATTCTAATAGATGTGTAGTGGTATCTCAGTTTTTTTTTTAATTCGTATTTCACTGATGATGATGTGGAATATATTTCCATGTGCTTATTTGCCATCTGTATATTGTCTTTGCTCAGGTGTCTGTTAAGGTCTTTGGCCCTTTTTTTTTTTTTTTTTTTTTTGAAATGGAGTCTCTCTGTGTCGCCCAGGCTGGAGTGCAATGGCACGATCACAGCTCACTGCAACCTTAGCCTCCCGTGTTCAAGCGATTCTCCTGCCTTACCCTCCCTAGTAGCTGGATTTACAGGCATGCGCTCCCAAGCCTGGCTAATTTTTTTTTTTTTTTTTTGTATTTTTGGTAGAGATGGGGTTTCACATGTTGGTCAGGCTGGTCTCGAACTCCTGACCTCATGATCCACCCACCTCGGCCTCCCAAAGTGCTGGAATTAACAGGCGTGAGCCACCACACCTGACTTTAGCCCATTTTTTAATTGGATTGTTTGTTTTTTTTATTGCTGAGTTTTTAGAGTTCTTTGTATATTTTGGATTACAGTTCATTATTAGATGTGTCTTTTGCAAATATTTTCTCCCAATCTGTAGCTCATCTTTTCATTCTTTTGATCAACATGTTTTTAAAAAGAAATTCAAAAAGGTAGGTTTACAGGCAAGTTCCACCCAGCATAAAATATCATCATGAGCATAAATATATGTCTTTTTTTATTATTATCCTTTAAGTTCTAGGGTACGTGTGCACAACGTGCAGGTTTGTTACATAGGTATACATGTGCCATGTTGGCTTGCTGCACCCATTAACTTGTCATTTACATTAGGTATTTCTCCTAATGCTATCCTGCCCCAAGCCCACCACCCCCCGACAGGCCCCGGTGTGTGATGTTCCCTGCTCTGTGTCCATGTGTTCTCATTGTTCATTTTCCACCTATGAATGAGAACGTGTGTGTTTGGTTTTCTGTCCTTGCGATAGTTTGCTGAGAATGATGGTTTCCAGCTGCATCCATATCCTTACAAAGGACATGAACTCATCCTTTTTTATGGCTGCAGAGTATTCCATGGTGTATATGCGCTACATTTTCTTAATCCAGTCTGTCATTGATGGACATTTGGGTTGGTCCCAAGTCTTTGCTATTGTGAATAGTGCCGCAATAAATATATGTGTGCGTGTGTCTTTATAGCAGCATGATTTATAATCCTTTGGGTATATACCCAGTGATAGGATTGCTGGGTCAAATGGTATTTCTAGTTCTAGATCCTTGGAAAATCACCATACTATCTTCCACAGTGGTTGAACTAGTTTACAGTCCCACCAACAGTGTAAAAGTGTTCCTATTTCTCCACATCCTCTCCAGCATCTGTTGTTTCCTGACTTTTTAATGGTTGCCATTCTAACTGGTGTGAGAGAGATGGTATCTCATTGTGGTTTGGATTTGCATTTCTCTGATGGCCAGTGATGATGAGCATTTTTTCATGTGTCCGTTGGCTGCATAAATGTCTTCTTTTGAGAAGTGTCTCTTCATATCCTTTGCCCACTTTTTGATGTGGTTTTTTTTTTTTTCTTGTAAATTTGTTTAAGTTCTTTGTAGATTCTGGATATTGGCCCTTTGTCAGATGAGTAGATTGTAAAAATTTTCTCCCATTCTGTAGGTTGCCTGTTCACTCTGATGATAGTTTCTTTTGCTGTGCAGAAGCTTTTTAGTTTAATTAAATCCCATTTGTCAATTTTGGCTTTTTTTGCCATTGCTTTTGGTGTTTTAGTCATGAAGTCTTTGCCCATGTCTATGTCCTGAACAGTATTGCCTAGGTTTTCTTCTAGAGTTTTTATGTCTTAAGTTTAAGTCTTTAATCCATCTTGAGTTGATTTTTATATAAGGTGTAAGGAAGGTAACCAGTTTCAGCTTTCTACATATGGCTAGCCAGTTTTCCCAGCACCATTTATTAAATAGGAAATCCTTTCCCATTTCTTGTTTTTGTCCGGTTTGTCAGAGATCAGATGGTTGTACATGGCTGGTGTTATTTCTGAGGCCTCTGTTCTCTTCCATGGGTCTACATATCTGTTGTGGAACCAGTACCATGCTGTTTTGGTTACTGTAGCCTTGTAATGTAGTTTGAAGTCAGGTAGTGTGATGCCTCCAGCTTTGTTCTTTTTGCTTAGGATTGTCTTGGCTATGCGGGCTCTTTTTTGTTTCCATATGAAGTTTAAAGTAGTTTTTTCCAGTTCTGTGAAGAAAGTCATTGGTAACTTGATGGGGATGGCACTGAATCTATAAATTACCTTGAGCAGTATGGCCATTTTCACAATACTGATTCTTCCTATCCATGAGCATGGAATGTTCTTCCATTTGTTTGTATCCTCTTTTATTTCATTGAGCACTGGTTTGTAGTTCTCCTTAAAGAGGTCCTTCACATCCCTTGTAAGTTGGATTCCTAGGTATTTTATTATCTTTGTAGCAATTGTGAATGGGAGTTCACTCATGATTTGGCTCTCTGTTGTCTGTTATTGGTGTATAGGAATGCTTGTGATTTTTGCACATTGATTTTGTATCCTGAGACTTTGCTGAAGTTGCTTATCAGCTGAAGGAGATTTTGGGCTGAGACGATGGGGTTTTCTAAATATACAATTGTGTCATCTCCTAACAGAGACAATTTGACTTCCTCTTTTCCTATTTGAATACCCTTTGTTTCTTTCTCTTGCCTGATTGCCCTGGCCAGAACTTCCAACACTGTGTTGAATAGGAGTGGTGAGAGAGGGCATCCCTGTCTTGTGCCAGTTTTCAAAGGACATGATTCCAGTTTTTGCCCATTCAGTGTGATATTGGCTTTGGGTTTGTCATAAATAGCTCTTATTATTTTGTGATACGTTCCATCAATACCTAGTTTATTGAGAGGTTTTAGCATGAAGGGCTGTTGAATTTTGTCGAAGGCCTTTTCTGCATCTGTTGAGATAATCATGTGGTTTTTGTCGTTGGTTCTGTTTATGTGACGGATTACATTTATTGATTTGCGTATGTTGAACCAGCCTTGCATCCCAGGGATGAAGCCCACTTGATTGTGGTGGATAAGCTTTTTGATGTGCTGCTGGATTCGGTTTGCCAGTATTTTATTGAGGATTTCCACATCGATGTTCATCAGGGATATTGGTCTAAAATTCTCTTTTTTTGTTGTGTCTCTGCCAGTCTTTGGTATCAGGATGATGTTGGCCTCATAAAATGAGTTAGAGAGGATTTCCTCTTTTTCTGTTGATTGGAATATTTTCAGAAAGAATGGTACCAGCTCCTCTTTGTACCTCTGGCAGAATTCGGCTGTGAAAAAGTCTGGTCCTGGACTTTTTTGGGTTGGTAGGCTATTAATTATTGCCTCAATTTCAGAACCTGTTGTTAGTCTAGTCAGAGATTTAACTTCTTCCTGGTTTAGTCTTGGAAGGATGTATGAGTCCAGGAATTTATTCATTTCTTCTAGATTTTCTAGTTTATTTGCATAGAGGTGTTTATAGTATTCTCTGACAGTATTTTGTATTTCTGTGGGATCAGTGTTGATATCCCCTTTATCATTTTTTATTGCATCTATTTGATTCTTCTCTCTTCTCTTCTTTATTAGTCTTGCTAGCGGTCTATCAATTTTGTTGATCTTTTCAAAAAAATCAGCTCATGGATTCATTGATTTTTTGAAGGGTTTTTTATGTCTCTATCTCCTTCAGTTCTGCTCTGATATTAGTTATTTCTTGCCTTCAGCTAGCTTTTGAATTTGTTTGCTTTTGATTCTCTAGTTCTTTTAATTGTGAGGTTAAGGTGTCAATTTTAGATCTTTCTTGCTTTCTCTTGTGGGCATTTAGTGCTACAAATTTCCCTCTACACACTGCTTTAAATGTGTCCCAGAGATTCTGGTATGTTGTGACTTTGTTCTCATTGGTGTCAAAGAACATCTGTATTTCTGCCTTCATTTCGTTATTTACCCAGTACTCATTCAGGAGCCCATTGTTCAGTTGCCATGCAGTTGTGCAGTTTTGAGTGAGTTTCTTTTTTTTAGACGGAGTCTCGCTCCATCACCCAGGCTGGAGTGCAGTAGTGTGATCTCGGCTCACTGCAAGCTCTGCCTCCTGGATTCATGTCATTCTCCTGCCTCAGCCTCGGGAGTAGCTGGGACTACAGGCGCCCACCACCACGCCCGGCTAATTTTTTGTATTTTTAGTAGAGATGGGGTTTCACCGTGTTAGCCAGGCTGGTTTCAATCTCCTGACCTTGTGATCAGCCCGCCTCGGCCTCCCAAAGTGCTGGGATTACAGGCTTGAGCCACCGCGCCCAGCCTTGAGTGAGTTTCTTAATCCCGAGTTCTAATTTGATTGCACTGTGGTCTAACAGACAGTTTGTTATGATTTCTGTTCTTTTACATTTGCTGAGGAGTGTTTTACTTCCAATTATCTGGTCAATTTTAGAATAAGTGCAATGTGGTGCTGAGAAGAATGTATATTCTGTTGATTTGGGGTGGAGAGTTTTGTAGATGCCTATTAGGTTCACTTGGTGCAGAGCTGAGTTCAAATCCTGTGTATTCTTGTTAACCTTATGTCTCGTTGATCTAATATTGACAGTGGGGTGTTAAAGTCTCCCATTACTATTGTGTGGGAGTCTAAGTCTCTTTGTAGGTCTCTAAGGACTTGCTTTATGAATCTGGGTGCTCCTGTATTGGGTGCATATATATATTTACAATAGTTAGTTCTTGTTGAATTGATCCATTTACCATTATATAATGGCCTTCTTTGTCTCTTTTGATATTTGTTGGTTTAAAGTCTGTTTTATCAGAGACTAGGATTACAACCCCTGCTTTTTCTTGCTTTCCATTTGCTTGGTAGATCTTCCTCCGTCCGTTTATTTTGAGCCTATGTGTGTGTCTGCATGTGAGAGGGGTCTCCTGAATATAGCACACTGATGGGTCTTGACTCTTTATCCAATATTCCAGTCTGTGTCTTTTAATTGGAGGGAGCATTTAGCCCATTTGCGTTTAAGGTTAATATTGTTATGTGTGAATTTGATCCTGTCATTATGATGTTAGCTGGTTATTTTGCCTGTTAATTGATGCAGTTTCTTCATAGCATCAATGGTCTTTACCATTTGGCATGGTTTTGCAGTGGTTAGTACCAGTTGTTCCTTTCCATGTTTAGTGCTTCCTTCAGGAGCTCTTGTAAGGCAGGCCTGGTGGTGACACAATCTCTCAGCATTTGCTTGTCTATAAAGGATTTTATTTCTCCTTCACTTATAAAGCTTAGTTTGGCTAGATATGAAATTCTGGGTTGAAAATTCTTTAAGAATGTTGAATATTGGCCCCCACTTTCTTCTGGCTTGTAGGGTTTCTGCCAAGAAATCTGATGGGCTTACCTTTGTGGGTAACCTGACTTTTCTCTCTGGCTGCCATTAACATTTTTTCCCTTTATTTCAACCTTGGTGAATCTGACAATTATGTGTCTTGGGGTTGCTCTTCTCGAGGAGTATCCTTATGGTGTTCTCTGTATTTCCTGAATTTGAATGTTGACCTGCCTTGCTAGATTGGGGAAGTTCTCCTGGGTAATATCCTGAAGGGTGTTTTCCAACTTGGTTCCATTCTCACTATCACTTTCAAGTACACCAATCAAACATAGATTTGGCCTTTTCACATAGTCCCGTGTTTCTTGGAGGCTTTGTTCGTTTCATTTTACTATTTTTTCTCTCATCTTGCCTTCTCACTTTATTTCATTAATTTGATCTTCAAACACTGATATCCTTTCTTCCACTTGATTGAATCGGCTATTGAAGCTTGTGCATGTGTCATGAAGTTCTCATGCTGTAGTTTTCAGCTCCATCAGGTCATTTCAGGTCTTCTCTACACTGTTTATTCTGGTTTAGCCATTCATCTAACCTTTTTTCAAGGTGTTTAGCTTCCTTGTGATGGGTTCAAACATACTCCTTTAGCTCAGAGAAGTTTGTTATTATTGACCTTCTGAAGCCTACTTCTGTCTACTCGTCAAAGTCATTCTCCATCCAGTTTTGTTCCATTGCTGGTGAGGAGCTGCAATCCTTTGGAGAAGAGGCACTCTGGTTTTTGGAATTTTCAACTTTTCTGCTCTGGTTTCTCCTCATCTTTGTGGTTTTATCTACCTTTGGTCTTTGATGTTGGTGATCTACAGATGGGGTTTTGGTGTAGATGTCCCTTTTGTTGATGTTGATGCTATTCCTTTCTGTTTGTTAGTTTTCCTTTTTAGAGTAAGGCCCCTTAGCTCCAGGTCTGCTGGAGTTTGCTGGAGATCCACTCCAGACCCTGTTTGCCTGGGTATCACCAGCAGAGGCTGCAGAACAGCAAATATTGCTGCCTGATCTTTCCTCTTGAAGCTTCGTCCAACAGAGGCACCTGCCTGTATGAGGTGTCTGTCGGCCCCTACTGGGAGATGTCTCCCAGTCAGGCTATACAGGGGTCAGGGACCCACTTGAGGAGGCAGTCTGTCCATTCTCAGCTCGAATGCCATGCTGGGAGAACCACAGCTCTCTTCAGAGGTGTCAGACAGAGACGTTTAAGTCTGCAGAAGTTGTCTGCTGCCTTTTGTTCAGCCATGCCCTGCCCACGGAGGTGGAGTCCGTAGAGGCAGTAGACCTTGCTGAGCTGCAGTGGGCTGCACCCAGTTCGAGCTTCCCAGCTGCTTTGTTTACCTAATCAAGCCTCAGCAGTGGCAGACACCCCTCCCTCCCACCAGGCTGTAGACTTGCAGATGGATCACAGACTGCTGCGCTAGCAGTGAGCAGAGCTCTG
Source organism: Macaca nemestrina (assembly GCF_043159975.1). Taxonomy (NCBI): domain Eukaryota; kingdom Metazoa; phylum Chordata; class Mammalia; order Primates; family Cercopithecidae; genus Macaca; species Macaca nemestrina. The sequence continues at coordinate 172,357,831 of NC_092131.1, forward strand.
TGGGTGTGGGACCCACCGGGCCAGGCACAGGAGGGAATCTCCTGGTCTGCTGGTTGCTAAGACTGTCAAAAAGTGCAGCATCTGGGTGGGAGTATACTGTTTTTCCAGGTACAGTCTGTTACAGCTTCCCTTGGCTAGGAAAGGGAAATCCCCTGACCCCTTGCTCTTCCTGGGTGAGGCGACACCCCACCCTGCTTCGGCTCGCCCTCTGTGGGCTGCACCCACTGTCCAACCAGTCCCACTGAGATGAACCAGGTACCTCAGTTGGAAATGCAGCAATCACCCATCTTCTGCATCAGTCTCACTGGGAGCTGCAGACCGGAGCTCTTCCTATTCGGCTGTCTTGGTAGCAACCCCTATGTATAAGTCTTAACTGAAATATCAGCATACCAAAATCTAGCAATAGTTTAAAAATAAATCCTAACAAGTGTAGGCTTCTATTAGGAGTGGTTAACTTTCAGAAAGTCCATTAATATAATTCATTCTATTAAAAGAATGAGGCAGAAAAAAATAAATGATCATTCTGATAAGTTGGAGAAAAATCAGTTGATGTTATTTAAAACCCATTTGTAATTGGAAGAAGTTTCCCCTAACTTGACATCGGGTCTCACTTAATGCTGAAACATTAGAAGTTTCTAAATGTAGAATAAAATAAGAATATCAGTGTCATCACTCTTTAAAAATATCTTAGTGACTATATGAATTTCAATAGTAATACCAGTAAAATAATAAAATATGAATAAGAAAGGAATAAACCTGTTATCATTTATAGGCCATATCATGTCTTTTTACATAGAAAATCCCTAGAGACTGTCTAGAAAAAATATATCTGATACAAAACAAGATCTATCAAAGTATCAGATGTGTTTCTATCTTCCTACAATAGACAGTTAGAAAATGTCATTTCACAAATTTTATTTTCAATATCTGCAGGTGTTAATGAGTACCAAAAAATAAGTTTAAGAAAGACCAACATATGTTGAGTTGTATCACATATATGCCTGGGAAAACTCAATACCATAAAGATGCCAGGTTTTTCCAAAATAAATTGAATGTGATTAATGTGATTCTAACTAAATTTAATGTGATTCCAACTAAAGTCTCAGCAGGGACTTCATGAGACTGTACAAGTACATTTAAAATTTACAATGTTGAGCAAGGGGTCAGTAATGAGCAAGAATAGTAAAGTAAGACAATTTTAAAGAAAAAGCACCAAGTTGAGGGACTTTCTATGCCAAATGCAACACTTTCATAATGCTGTAAGGATTAAGATGATGTTTTGCTGGGTCAGGGATAGACATGTAACCCAAGGAACAAAACTAGGGAGTCCAGAAACTGGATATCTGCTGTGTTAATCTTATCCTGTGTTATTTATAGCATTGTTGTAATCCATCTTTTGCCATATCTGGTTGTTATAATATCCCATGTTACATTGAATTTAATATGCAAACTAGCAGGTAAAGAAAAGATTCCTGAGTGGGAGCTAAACATTGGGTACTCGTGACATAAAGATGGCAACAACAGACACTGGAGACTACCATGAAAGGAAGGGAGAAGGGGGCCAGGGTTGGAAAACTACTGGATACTCTGCTCACTGCCTGGGTGATGGAATCAATTATACCCTAAACCGCAGCATCACATTTGATATACCCATGTGACAAACCTGTACATGTACATCCTGAATCTAAAATAAAAATCAAAATATGAAAAGGTAGCACGTGCCTGCAGTCCCAGCTACCAGGAGACTGAGCAGGAGGATGGCTTGAGCCCAAGAGTTTGAGGCTCGAGTGAGCCATGATCGCACCCCTGCACTCCAGCCTGGGCGACAGAGCACAACCCTGTCTCAAAATAAATAAATAAACAAATACAAATAACATAAACAAGTAAATATTTTCTTTTTAATAAAAGGAAATATTCTGGAATGCATTTTTCTGGAAGCCTCCTTCTGGTACCTCAGAATTCTGCTTCCTGGAATCTCTGGCAGGTAGAAATGACCATAAAAGTTGGATTCTACTCAAGACTTTTTTGGTGATGGACTATGATGGGCCACATTTGCTGGCTGCAGACCCTCAACATTTTAGAATAAAATATAGAACTAAATCAAAAGATTTAGGACAGAGTGTGTCTCTCCCTCTGTCTTCTATGCAGAAAATTCACCCATTCTCAACAGCCGTGCTTTCCCCTGCAGTCTGGGTATCGCTTCCGTCAGTGGTTGTCTTCACATGGAATTGGGGAATTGGCAACTTTTTCCCCTTTCTTGAGAGATTTAAAGTAAATGACACCTTAGATCAGATAGATGAGCATCATCCTTCATCCTCCCTTCCTTTTTGAATAGATTTCATCTTCATCTCTCCTGCCCTTCTCTCTCTCAGTCTTTCAAGGTTGCTGAGAACTCAGAAGGAATAGGATTGATTTCACATGAGACCTTACTATTTAGGGTCATCCTGAACCCATGCGTAGCGTTTTCTTTGCAGCAGGACAGAGTGCCTGGATTTCTTCTTGTTGTTGTTATTTTATTATTCTTCATCTTTACCTGAATGCAGAGGCTCATTCTGGTGAACACATGCCCTATTGGGAATTGGTCTTGCTGGGCTTCTTTGATGGCTGGGCCCTTGGCTTTTTCTCTCAAGGTTCCTTCTCTGTGGAGGCACAGTCACTCCCTTCTTTTCCAGCTTAGGGTTGAGGCCTCCCGTGCTTAGCAGTAGAGGTCAATGCTACAGAGTTGACTGAGGCAGGAGGCTGAGCCTGGGATCAGAGGGCTCTTGTTCCAGGGCCAGCAGCTCTGCAGGGATGAGACCAGGCACCAGTGTGTGAGGACTCCAGGGCATGTGGAGGAAGGAAGGGTGTGATCTCAGACCCACAGGGTCCACCTGTGCCCCATGGGCTCCCCCTGCCTATACTGCCATTGATGTCTGAAAGCACAACTTGGAATCCCATAAGGATTAGGCTCCTGAGTCCTGCCTGGGGGGCCAAGCAGTGGTTTGCTCCCAAGCCCTCTTTCAGCTTCACTGCTTAGGGTAACATGGTGCAAGCAAGCACCATGATCCAGGCAAGCCAGACCTTCCTGGAGCCTCCTTCGATCTGGTTTATCTCCAAGTGTGTGATCCCACCATGCCCTCCGCCAGGGGCCTGTCCACATCCGTTTCCATCTTTGGGAGCTCTGCCTATCCTTTAGATCCTAGGCAGACACCTCTCCTCCTCCTACCCCCACGAAGGACATGTAGCTTGCATCCTACATGTTTGAGTTAAATTTGCCCCAGTCGCCCCCTCCATGGTGGGGGTAGGGCTCACACCAAGAGCCCTCACACCAAGAGTGAGCCCCAGTCATTGCTGGCTGTGGGAGGACAAAGGCAGCCAGATAAAGGCAGCTCCTGCAAGGACGGGGAGGCCACAGGCCGGCATCCTCACAAATCGCGGATGTACTGTCTCCCCCAGTAGTCGAAAAAAAGAATATATTTGACCTTTTTCAGACTATTTAATACAGAACGGTTTAAATACACACAGAAGAGGAGCGAGGAGACAAATGAAACCCTGCAGCCCCACCCCTCTTTCCACGGTTCTGGATGTTTGCCAGCACAGGGCTGCCCTGCACTGGTGATGGGGTCACTGTTGGCTGGCATCCGTCTGGCATCCCCAGGGAAGCTGTGCCAGTGTTGTGGCCACTGAGGTCCTTGTAGGGGTTCTAGCCACTCACATTTCTGAGGTTCTTCATTTCCCACCTCAGATCGCTGTTTTCGAACTCAATTTTCAGCAACAGGGCCCTTCTTCAAACCCATCTTATCTCCACCTCTGATGCTCAGAACAGAGAAAGTAGTATTAGCACAAATCCATTACAAGAGTTTACTTTTATACTATGTACTTATAAAATCAATTTGCCTATGGGAAAGAAGCGTAAAACTACCATCATGGGTATTAAGATTTGGATTTTGATAACATTTATGTGTTACAATTTCATGTAGCTCAATATTCTGTTTGGATGAACAACATTCAGAAATCACTGAGTCACAAATCACTGAGTCACAGGTAAGCTGTTGCTAATAGCAACAGTTTTTTTATCTTGTTTTTACCTATTTGCCTTGTGATCTCAAGAGTCTCTTCAATTACATTGATCCAAATGCTTGAAAGAAAGGCTTGTAGGAACTTTTTTTTTTTTTCAGAGTTGAATCACTGATCTAACAGATGCTCAGTCTTGATTATAAATATGAAAATCAGACAGGAAGAAACCCAAGCTTAAAATAAGCAAAACTTTGTTCCCCATAACATGCATCAAACCACACTATTCTTAACTTTTAATGTATTTTTCTTTCAAAAATATTTATTTATGTGTTTATTTTATTTTATTAGAGACAGGGTCTCACTCTGTCTCCTAGGCTGGAGTGCAGAGATGCAGACATAGCTCACTGCAGCCTCAAACTCCTGGGCTCAGCTAATCTTCCTGCCTCAGCCTCCTGAGTAGCTGAAACTTACGCTCATGTCACCGCACTGATTAATTTTGTTTATGTTTTGTTTTTGTAGAGATGGGGTCTTGCTTTGTTGCCCAGGCTGGTCCCAAACTCCTGGCTTCAAATGATCCTCCCCTCTGGGCCTTCCAAAGTGCTAATATTATAGGCATGGGCCACTGTGCACAGCCTGTAGACCATGCTTTCTGTTTTGCTGCTCCCGAGGGTGATTGATGGGGGAACGCATCCCACGTCTGCTACAGCTTAGATGCCATGTAATTGGAAGCACAGACTTTAATTTTTTAAAAGAGCAATGCAAAGCTGAAATCTCATTTGGTGACTCCTTTATAAGAGATTCAAATGCATACACATTCATGGCCAGAGAGGCTTTAGTTTAACTTCCATGCAAAAAGGAGTTAAACAGGACACATAAATTAACACAATGGTAGTCTCTAAGAGTTAAAATTTTGTTAATAGTCATTTGAGTGTGTGACTTTTATTACCATTTTCAAATGCACAGGCACTAAAATATTGGAGGTGAATATTTTCAGAAACCTTGAGGCGCCTCTGTAGGATCTGAGGGCTCCAGAGAATCTAGCTTGAAGATCGTGATACTATCCAGAGTGAGGTTGTGAAGGTCCACATTTTCAGCTATTTTGTGCCCAATCACTGTTTATAATGTGACTCATTAACAGTCAGATACAGACAACGGTCGAGCAAAGAATATTTACATCTTGATCCTACCTCCTGCTGCCTCTTTCCCTATGTGTGTTTGGAAGTACCGGGGGGGATGTGTCCTTTCGTGACAGCTTGGCTCCTGCCTTCTCTCCCTCTCTCCTTTCTCTCACTCTCCCCAGTTCCCCACTTCTCCCCCTTTCTTCCTTCCCTTAAACTTCATCACGTTTTTCTTGTTTCATATTCAAATCATGGCTTCCTTGTACAGTTATTAATCTTTTCCTAGAGTTTCCAGTTGCCTTTTTTCTTATTACAAGAATTTTTTAAACTGTGTCCTCAATCAAGTCCGTGATGTTTTTCAGCTCATTATATCTCCTCTGTCTTGCTCTGAACCCATTTGATTCTGTCCTCACTACCTTAACATCTTGCCAGGATTTGGACCCACCTTTTTCTAGGTCTCCTGCTCAAGTCATCCTCTAAATCTCTTTTATTGATCTCCAGGTTTAGTCTAAAAGTGTATTTCTTTCTCAGTTTTCACTCTCGTTGTTCCAAAGCTGACCAAGGAAATATATGTTGGGAACAAGCTCTTGAAGGCCTTAGTGTTCTTGGAAACCTGTTTCTGCCTTCATGCTTGGGTGGTTTTCCTGCTGTGAGAAGCGTCTTCGTGTTATTTCTTGAGTAATTTTCTCCCTCCCACTCTCCCTGATGGAGCTTCTGTGGGTGAGGCGAGTTCCCCCGGCCTTGTCCTCTATGCCGTCTTCTTTCTGTGTTACATTTGATCTCTGTGATTTCCATCATCCAAACCTCCCACTCACTCGTAAAAAGTTATTTCATAAATTATACCTTTAATTGCCATTTTTCTGTTTTTCTAATGGCTATATCCTCTTGAATTTTGTGAGGACATTACTTTTTTAAGAAGTGATTTTTCCTCCTTTTCATTGACTCATTCTTCTTGGCTCTTTTTTGGTGTGTATCCTCCATGTGTGTCGCATGCTGAAGACTGTCCTCCGGTGTCTGATTCTGAGTTTCCCCTTGGGGGAATCTCAGACATGGGAGAGGCTACCTGAAGCTCTGTAGTCGTGGGCAGCTCCTGCAGGGGCCACGGTGGCCAAAATGAGGGAAGCTTTACTCTGGGGTGCTAATACTTTGACCAACTGCCTGTGTGTGTGTGTTTTTTTTTTTTTTGAGGTGGTTTATTTTTCTTTACCAGTAGGGCTGTGTTTTAAGGGTACCCAGGGTTGATTTTAATCAGGCATGGTGAGACATTCAGACACAGAAGTGACTGTCCTAAAGGAAAACAGTTTTACTCACAGTTCCTTAGAAGCAGAAGCACAGGCTAGGCGCAGTGGCTCATGCCTGTAATCCCAGCACTTTGGGAGGCTAAGGGGAGTGGCGGGGGGCGGGGATGGATCACGAAGCCAGGAGTTTGAGACCAGCCTAACCAACATAGTGAAACCCTGTCTCTACTAAAAATACAAAAATTAGCTGGGAGTGGTGGTGTGCACCTGTGATCCCAGCTACTCAGGAGGCTGAGGCAGGAGAACTGCTTGAACCCGGGAGACAGAGGTTGCCGTGAGCCGAGATCACACCACTGCACTCCAGCCTGGGCAACAGAGTGAGACTCCATCTCAAAAAAAAAAAAAAAAAAAAAAAAAAGGAAGCACAGCCCAGCACATGCAGGGACACAGGGAGGCACGGGAAACCTGAGCAAGGGCCTTCCTTCATTGTGGCTTCTGCAGGAAGGAAGGGAGGAGCAGGGCACGCAGGCTTAGGCTTAGGATTGGCTCCTTAGAATAATTGCAGTAGGCCCTGGGGCATAGGGACTCTTCCTGGTTGGGTGTTACCTGGTCCTGCAGTGATGAGAGCAGGACTGGTGTCAACCCCAGTGTGACAGCCTGATAAAGGATGTGTTTGGGTGGGTGTATGGGTTCTAGATTGATTGATTTGTGTTTGAAAGGCCGGAGTTGTTTACTATCTCTCCAGGAGCCCTCCAGAGTCAGCAAAGCCCCAGATGTCAACACATCAGAATCCAGAAAATATAAGAAGACAAGGCTAGTACAGGCTGTTGGTGTAATTGCTGTTGCTGCTATGTGTGTGTGTGTCCTTTATCCCAGTTGTTAGCTCCTGGCCGCAGGAGGCTGGAACAGGGGAAGGAGAGGGGAAGAGGTGCATCCATCTAAAACTCGCACTTCTATTGTCTTCCCCCACTTTCCTTCTTTTCATCGCTAACTGGAGCTGGAAGCCCTGTAGGGTTGTGGTGTCCAGCTCCCTCCTGCGACTGCAGTTCAGTCATTCAAGATATATATGTGGGCCAGGCGCGGTGGCTCACACCTGTAATCCCAGCACTTTGGGAAGCCAAGGCGGGCGGATCACAAGGTCAGGAGATGGAGACCATCCTGGCTAACATGGTGAAACCACATCTCTACTAAAAATACAAAAAATTAGCTGGGCGTGGCGGTGTACACCTGTAGTCCCAGCTACTCGGGAGGCTGAGGCAGGAGGATGGCGTGAACCCAGGAGGCAGAGCTTGCAGTGAGCTGAGATCGTGCCACTGCAGTCCAGCCTGGGCAACAGGGCGAGACTCTGTCTCAAAAAAAAAAAAAAAAGATATATATGTGAGGCATGAACCAAGTGTGGGCCCCCTTCAAGAGGCTGGAACTAGAGCTTTGGACACAGCGAGTGAAAACCCTGCCCCAGGAGGCTCACAGGGTGGCAGCGTGCCTCACCCACCCTCTGTTTTTCTAGATATCGTGAAAATGTCACATCTGCCGATGTTCTCCAAAGTTGTTTACAGGTTTCATTTTGGTTAAGAGCTTGATTTTATATACATTGTGAAAAAAATTACAGTTCAGTGTGAAAATTGAAATGGGGGTAGACACTGGCCCCTTCCAAGCTGTGCTCCTGGAAGACCTCCCAGGCCAGCCCCAGTGGTGCTCTCAGGCGGGGTGTGGGGTTGTGAGGACAGACAGGGGCCCCTCTCAAGGACTCTGCTGCACCAGCGAAGACAGACCCCGGGGCTTTGGGAAATCCACAGCCTGGTGGCACTGGCTCATGCATCCTTTTCCTGTTTCTAGTGCGGATGAGCGCTTTGACGCCACATTCCACACCAACGTGTTGGTGAATTCTTCTGGGCATTGCCAGTACCTGCCTCCAGGTAAGCTGCACTTTCTTTGTCCTCTTCCAGTTAGAAGATTGAAGCGAGTTTGGGTGTCTGGCCGGTGTCCCCCGTGTGGGGGACCAGCTCTTTGCTTCGCCTCTGCTCACTCCCACCACTTCCTCTCTCTTTTCTGTGCTTCTATGTGCTTTCTACCCCCAGAAGTCATCCTCTTTTGTCTCAATCAAGCCGTCTTTGCCAATGTGTCCTTATTTTCCACCACGTGTGCCTTAAAGCCAATGTACAAGTACAGCAAGTCTCCTTTGCCAGGCAGTAGCCACCTCACCTTCCAGCCTGCAAGCCACCTGTCCAGGCTCTGCTTCCCCGTTCCCGCTCGCCATCCTCCTTCCCGCGGGACTCACTGTCTTGGCAGGTGCAGCAGTCCAGCTGCTGGGGGTGAGATGTGACAGTTCCGGGAGCCTGGGTGTGCACTGAAGAGCACATGCAGGTTACAGGCAAGGTCTGGTGGTTTCAAGGGAGAGCTCTCTAGCGACTGACTTCTTCCCAGCAGTCTCTCTCCTCTCTCTCTACCTCCAAGGCTAAGTGCCCCCTGGATTGGTTCTTTCTCACCGACTCATTTTTTCAGTCGGATTCACAGGGCAAGGGAAATAGGTTTATGGCCTGGAGGTGCATGCAGAGTGTGCGCTAGCATATTGAGATGAAAGCTGGGGTTTTTGATCTTTTAGAAGATTTTTAATGTGTTTATTCCAGAGTGATCTCCCACACTGTAACTGTTTAACTTTCTGTTCAGAGGCAACCTGAAATTACCTCCACACCTAACTACCATTCACACATATGACACACACACACACCACTCACAACCACTCACACACCACTCACCCCTCACACACACACCACTCACAGCCACTCACACACACTCACACACCACTCACCCCTCACACACACACCATTCCCACACACACCTCAGTACTCACCACTCACACACGACTCACATACACACCACTCATACATGCCACTCACACACACACCATCCACACACACTACTCACAATCACACACTCCTCACACAAACACCCCACACACACATACACACTAACACATATCACTCATACACCACTCACACCACTGACACACTTCATTCACATACCACCCCCACACACTACTCAAACACCACTCACACCACCCACACACTACTCACACCACACACACACACCACTCACACCAACCACCTACACACGCATCACACACACCACACACGCCACTCACATACCACCCCCACACACTAACACAAACACCACTCACACACACCACCCACACACTACTCACACCACTCACCGTTCACACACACCACTCACACTAACACAAACACCCAACCACTCACCACTCACCCCTCACACAACCATTCCCACGCACACACCTCAGTACTCACACACACCACTCACACACGACTCACACACACACCACACACACACACTCCACACAAACACCCCACACACCACCTACACACTAACACACATCACACACACCACTCACATACCACTCAGACCACTGACACACGTCGTTCACATACCACCCCCACACGCTACTCACACAAACACCACTCACACCACCCACACACTACTCACACCACACACACCACTCACACAACCACCTACACACACATCATTCACACACACCACTCACACATGCCACTCACATACCACCCCCACACACTAACACCACTCACACACACCACCCACACTACTCACCACTCACACATATATGCCACTCACACACCACTCACACTAACACAAACACCACACACAGACCACCCACACATAACACACACCACTCATAAACACACCATTCACACATATACGCCACTCATGCCACTCACACACATACCACACACACACCAGTCACATACACCACATACCACCCACACACACACCACTCACACAAATGCACCACCCACACACACCACTCACTCCACACATACCACTCACACACAAACCACTCACACACCACTCATACCACTAACACACACCCCTCACACACACACCACTCACACACCACTCACATCCTCATACACACCACTCATACACGACTCACAACCCTCACACGCCCACCACTCACATATGCACATTCAAACCAGATACACTACTCACACCACTCACATGCCACACACATACCTCACTCACAACACACACTCACGCACATCTCGCAGTCACTGCACACACACCACCCACACCACACTTACACGCTCATGCTCACATGCACACACACACACGCTCACATGCTCACACGCACACATGCACACACCCATACACACTCATATACTCACACACACCTCACACATCAGCTAAACTTACACACATATACATCTCACACCACATCCTCACACACGCCTCACACATTTACATGTGTCACACCACATACACACCTCATGCGCTCTGATATACTACACACTATTACACACCGCACACCCTCACGTAGACACGGCCGCACTCACACCGCACTGCCGCGGCTAGGCTGGCTCTGCCTTCTGGGTTGCCGTCTGCCTGCCCTCCCTGTCAGCAGGTGAATAGCCTCCGGGGGCAGAGTCAGCCTTTGCTCACCTTAGCATTTACCCCTGAATGAACAAAGGAGCGAGTGAACCTCCCGATAATATTGGAACAGATTGAAGAAGTCCAGCTGTTCAGGCTTCTCGAAGCATCCGCTTTCCTGCAAGCCCTGGCATTTCCTCCTACCAGCAGGACCCTTGCAGACGCGGGTAGTGGGGGAGCCTTCCGTCACTCCCAAGGTCTTTCTCACCAGGCCTGCACGTTGCATCTTCTGTTACGAGGGCTATTTTAGCCCTTGTAGTCACCAGTGTAGAATATGCTGCTGCAGGTGGTTTGGAAGGCTGAGGCTATTTTCAGCTGCAGGAGGAGCACTGCAAGCCTCGAGCTGTCCGAGTACAGCAGCCCCCTCTGGGCCTCCAGGCCTGCGTCCCCACTGCAGTGTCCCTGGATTCTGGTCAGGACAGGACACGCTGTCCTGTGACCATGAGGGGCTTCCTTACACTGGCAGGAAAGGCCCAGGGCTGCCTGGTTTGGAAACCCCTTGCCTGCTCCCTGGGAATGTAGAACTAGTCCCAGGATGCTGCCCTGTCTGTAGTTAGAGGGGTAGGGGTAGAAAAAAATGAGTTCAAGCTTTGAAATAGAGACTTGATCATAACATGACTTTTCCCCCCATTTCATGTGTTTATTTTTTAACAGCTTTATTGAGAGAGAATTTACATATCATGCATTTTAAGTACATGATTCAACAATTTTTAGTATATTTACAGAATTATGCAACCATTACCACAGTCTAGTTTTAGAACATTCCCATCACCCCACCAAGATCCCTTTTGCTTGTTTGCAGTTAATTCCCATTCCTACTCCCAGCAACCACTGATCTGCTTTCTGTCTCAGAAATTCTCTGTCTCGGGCCATTTCGTAGAAATGGACTCATGAAGTTACAAAGCTTTCTAACTGGCAGACAATGTGGGTTTTGGGGGGATCCAACCATTAATGGAGGGGGATTGTCTGATGATTCCAGGTTCCTATAAACATTTCATGTAAGGACGCAAATCATACTTAAAGGAACTTCAGGGACGAAATGTGTATCTTTTCCCAACTCGGTTGTGGGGTGGGGTCCTTCTTTGCAAGGCTATGGAGGCCCTTCCTGCATGCATTCTTTCTGTAACTGAGTAGCAGCAATTTGCAGAGCGCCAGCCCTGCCCCAGGAACACCTGGACACTGAGTCTGTGCCTGTCTTCTTGTGCCATGCAGCCTTCCTCTGGGCCAGGAAGAGCACATGAGCGTAAATAACTGGAGTGGCCTCTTCTGGTTTCCTCCCCATGGCCCTCTGGGAAATCCACTTCCAACCTGTCCTAGCCTGGAATAGCTCTTTTCAGTGGAAACTCTTCCTTCAAGCACCATCTCTTCAGCTTAAACTTATCTGTTTGTTTTTATTTTTTAACTTTTTTTCTTTCAGATTCTAGGTGTGTTCCCCAGGCTGGAGTGCAGGGGCTCGATCATAGCTCGCTTCACTTTAGCCTCAAACTCCTGGGTTCAGGCAATGCTCCTGCCTTAGCCTCCTGACTGGCTGGGACTACAGACATGCACCACCTCACCCAGCTAATTTTTTTATTAGAGATGTCTCACTGTGTTGCCCAGTCTGGTCTCAAATTCCTAGTCTCAAGTGACCCTCCCACCTCAGTGTCCTGAGTCACTGGGATTATGGGCATGAGACATGGTGCCCAGCTTGTTCTGTTCTTGGTCTAGAATTTAAATTAGTTAAAATTCTAGCTTTAACCAGAATTCTAGATTATATTTCTCGATAATCATGTGTTCTTCCAATTTTTAACCTAAAGAAAATGCCCACCTCACCCCACACAACACCCACACACCTTTTAGATTCTATTTCTAACCTCATCATCATTGTTATCAACTTCTCTGAGATATTTTGCATTCTTTACTTTTATTATTTAGAGTCTGAAGATGCTCATGGTAAATGCAAGATTATAGAGCTAACTTTTTGCGCAAAAAGCCCACAGAACAGTTTTTGACAGAGCATGTCAGTGTTACGTTTGGATTTTAAAAGACAGTGAAGCTGAGCTGAGATTCTGTTTTAAAGATTTTGCAATTAAATAAAGAGACAGCTTCAGTTTGCTCTGGACTGCGTTAGCTGCAGTGCAGAGGGCGGAACTGGCTGAAGGAACTGTGGCATATTTTGAGCGCGTCTCGATCAGCTTCCGTTTCAGTCTTCTGTTTCCGTCACCCACACAGGCATATTCAAGAGTTCCTGCTACATCGACGTGCGCTGGTTTCCCTTTGATGTGCAGCATTGCAAACTGAAGTTTGGATCCTGGTCTTATGGAGGCTGGTCCTTGGATCTGCAGATGCAGGAGGCAGATATCAGTGGCTATATCCCCAGTGGAGAATGGGACCTAGTGGGTAAGCCATGAGACTGACAGCCTGGAAGAAAGCTTTTCTATTCTTGGGCAGGCTTTAAAAGTTTGGGATTTTCCACTGTCCTTTTCGGTGTGAGTATTTATTGAGTTTTGCAGTAGTCTCCATTATTTAGTGAGAGCTATAGGAGGAGAAACAGAAAACAATTAGGATATGCCATGCTTTCCAAGAGGAACTGGCACTTGTAGTGAGAGTGCATTTAAACAAAGCAGTGTGAGGATAGATATCTCTACGTTATTCAGATCCACTCCATTTCTAAAAGCAAGTTGAACGGCAAACTTCAGTTGATGGGAACCTATATTTGATTATTTTAAATAGAAAAACAATGATTATATTTATAACTGTAAAATTGGTAATATATTAATTATTATAATCATGTGTTTCCAATCTACCAAAAGAATATCTACCAATTTGGCCAACTATCACTAAAATACTCTTAACGCTATAGTAAATCATCAGCAGGTTTTATTCAAGCTAATTACACCCCCCCCTTTTTTTTTTTTTTTTTTTTTAGCACTTTGCAAACTTTAGGGCTATGCTTGTGTGTGGTATACACATTGAAATAAACAGGGTAATTTATTGTATTCTAACAATGGCTCCTTCTCTCCTCCTCCCTATGGAGGAATTCCCGGCAAGAGGAGTGAAAAGTTCTATGAGTGCTGCAAAGAGCCCTACCCCGATGTCACCTTCACAGTGACCATGCGCCGCAGGACCCTCTACTACGGCCTCAACCTGCTGATCCCCTGTGTGCTCATCTCTGCCCTTGCCCTGCTGGTGTTCCTGCTTCCTGCAGATTCCGGGGAGAAGATTTCCCTGGGTAAGCACCCGGGTCTCTGAGACTGGAGGCCCCTCTGCTGAGGTCAGCTCTGGAGGGCTCACGGCAGACAGCTCAGGACTCCATCAGGGTTCCCGGGGATTACCTGGCTCATCGCACACAGACCTCCTAGCCCGGGGTGGCTCCAGGACACCGGAGGTCCCTGACTCGGGCTCCGTGCTGGACGGCTGTGTGATCCTGAGAATACTGGAGGACCCTCAGAGGATGGGGGGGATGCACGGGGAGGGGCCAGCTCCAATCTGCCTTAAGGAGCCTGTGCTTTCTTCCCTCCTGCCACCCCACCTGTTCCTTGATGGCGACTGGTCATCAAGGGAACAATTTAGCTTAGTATCAGCTTGCATTTGTATGTTGCAGTACACAGCGTAATTCTTATGATCACCCCCATACGAAGCTAAGAAAACCAAGATTTCGAATGGTGGGATGAGTTTCTCAATATCTTAAAGAGTTACTAAACATCAGATGTAGCACATAGTAGAAATTATTCCCAAACCCATGTCTTCTGAGTATGAGGTTTAGAAAGGTTGAATGTTATATCTAAGGTCACATAGCTAGCTGAGCAGCAAACTTAAGACCTGAAAGCAGGTCTCCTGACTGCATATTTTCTTTTTCCTGCTACGTGAAACTATTTCTCAATAATAGTCTACAAAAAATATGAGAGATAATTGTGCTAAGTTAAATTTTTCAGTTTGTGTTGATGCTTTTAAAATTCTGGGTCCTAAACTTGTCTCCATAAGAGACTCCTTTGGGACTCTGGTAAGTGGCATAGAATGTCTCCTGGAAAATGCACACGCCCAAAACATGCATTCCACAGCATCCCCCAGCACCACCATCCCTCGTTCTTTCAGTGTCAGGTTAGGAGCCCTCGTTGGATAGAATTGAGGCGTTCTTGTCTGTTTTGTCTGAGGAACCGCTGTGTGTTTATGTTTTAGGGATAACAGTCTTACTCTCTCTCACTGTCTTCATGCTGCTCGTGGCTGAGATCATGCCTGCAACATCTGATTCAGTACCATTGATAGGTAAGGCAAGAGTCGGGCTCCTCTCTCAGAGATATGGGGTTAGGGTGTGCCCAGGATTTCCCAGCAGATGAAATGAGAAGAAATAGGGCTGCACTGCCCCCATTTTCTCTGGAAGGTGATGATTTGCTGTAACTATTCAGAGTCACCTGGGCCCAAGTAAGGGGAAGGGGATATTCAGCTGTGAGGTTTGACTTTTGACTTGCAGAAATGCCTCCCTTCCCCTCATAATTCTCCTCCTCATGCTTGCTTTGAAGCCAGATATTTTATCATTAGAGATGCATCATCTTAGCTTAAGATGTTGTTTACCCAAAAAGCCTTTGTTAAAATGGGAGAAGCACACGTTTGTTGTGTCCTGAGATAACTCAATGTTTCTGTATAAGTGTTTAGGGAAATATGAATGAGAGAAATATATTTTGCACAGGTATAAGGCATGACCCTCTGCCCAAGGAGGGACAACAAAAACTAGAGTCTCCACTCCCATTGGGCAGTGAAGGTCGGAAGGAGGTATACAGACGCATTACACCTGCTGGCCCGCTGTTTGAGGACCCACGCTGTGTGTCTGCCTGGGGGTGGGCTAGAGGGAGAGCCCTACCTGGATACCCCCAGGCTTTGGGAACCAAGCAGCCAAGGCCCTTCTTTGGGGAACTCCCTGTATGTGCAGTATTTTGGCCAGAGAAACTGTTGGTATCAAGAGAAAAATGATACCCACAAAGGCTTTTCATACCATCAGACAGGGAAGAACCACCTCTCCACCCGGTTCTGACTCCATTCTTTCTACCTTCCAGCATACTGCTTTCAGCAGAGATTTGCAGCCACCCCTCCTGGGACAGTTGTCAGGCCCTCTCTGGACTGATTACCTGCTGGGAAAGGCTTGGTTGGTGCATAGCCCACATCTAGAAGGATGGGATGCTAGTGGCCCCAGGGACATCAGCTTTGCTTCCCTGTTGATGGAATTTCAGTCTGGGCAATCCTTTGACCCCCCTCTCTCCATAGGTGGTTGGTCTGCTCAGGCTGCCATGACAAAATACTTGGGGGCTTAAATCACAGACATTTCTTTTCTCACAGTCGCACTGCTGAAAGTCCAAGACCAAGGGGCCATCAGGGATGGTTTATCCTGAGACGTCTCCCCCGGGCTTGCAGACCACCACTTTCACCATGCTTTGTCCTCCCCTGGTATCTCTCTGTGTATCTACGTTTCCTCTTCTTCATTAAAAGAACACCCACCAGTCAGATTGGATTAGGACTTGACCTAATGGTACTTAATTACCTCCTTAGGGACACTATTTCCAAGTCCAGTCACATCCTAGGGCACTAGGGGTTAGGGCTTCAACATGTGAATTCTAGGGGGAAGCACAATTCAGCTCATAAGGGTCATGGTTTGCTCCAGCCTCCTTCCTTTTCTCAGGAGCCCTGACGCTAACTTTAGGTCTTGAACTTCCACCTCTGGCAAAGCTCCTCCCAGGTACCTCTTGGTCTTTGGAGGAAGGCAGCGAGTTCCTTCCCGGCGTGAGGACCAGTGAGGGCTAGCTGAACGCTTAGCCTCCTGCACCCTGATGCTTGCTGCTTAGAGCTCAGTCTCTTGAGCAGACAGCCACACCAAAGGTTTAATAATCAGAGCTGCCCACTAAAGAACGCCGCCTCCTTTCTCCTAGACATCTTGGCCTGTGTAATTGCTCATCACTGCACAAATGCTGCAAGGAAGGGGTTTCTATTTTAATGGAGGCTACCATAACAAATTGCTGTAGACTGGGGGGCCTGAACAACAGACATTTATTTCTCACAGTTCTGCAAGGCTGCAAGTCCTAGATAAGGGTGCCAGCAGGGCTCGCGTGAGGGACCACTCCCTGGTTTACAGATGACCCTCTTCTCGTTGTGGCCTCACGTGACAAAAAGAGAGTGAATTAGCTCTTTAGCCTCTTTTCATGAAGGACTCTAATCCCATCCATGAGGGCTGCACCCTCAGGACCTCTTCAAGGACCCTGAGAAAATCACTCACCATTTCTCTACTTACACAACACTTCTCACATCAAAGGGGGGCGTTTCTCCCACATCGACCAATTCTTGGAAACCAGCTGGGTGTCCTACAGTTAGTTCACTTCAGTCCTGACGCCACCTGGAGTTAGCACAGCACTCACAGATTAAGGCTCACAAGACCATTTCCACTTGAGATGCCAGTTAGAACTTCCGGCTTCTCATGCTTCTGACCAACTCTATAAATCAGGGAGTTCCCAAAAGCACATCTTTGAGTTCAGCCATTTACTAGAGTGACTCACTCTAGTAAACTCGGGGAAACACTTTACTTATACTTATTCACTAATTATAAAGTACAGATGAACAATCAGATGAAAGAAATGCACAGGGCAAGGTATTTGAGAAGGGGCATGGAACTTCCATGCCCTCTCTGGGCACATCACCCTCCAGACACCTCCACGTGTTCAGCACTGGGAAGGTCTCCAAAGAACTCCATTCTTTTGGGTTTTTATGGAGGCTTCACTACGTCGGAATGATTGATTACATCACTGGCCACTGGTGACCAACTCAACCCCCAGTACGTCTTTCCTCCCCAGGGGTCAAGGGTTGGGAGAGGGGACAGGGCTTGAAGGTTCCAACTCTCTAATTACTTGACTGGTTCCCCTGGCAACCAAACCCCATCCTGAGGGTATCCAGGAACTTCAGCCATAAGTCATCTTATTAGCATATAAAAAGACACTGATGACTTCAGAGATTCAAAGGTTTTAGGAGCTGTGTGCCAGGAAATGGAAGACCAAATACATATTTCTTACTATAAATCACAATCTTCATACGTCCCAAAGCCCCACCTCCAGATACCATCCCAGTTAGGACTAGGGTTTTAACACATGAACTTTGTTGGGAGACGCAAACGTCATCCTTTGCACCACCCCCGTTGAAGAGCTGAGGCCCAAAGAGGCTGAGCATTCACTCCAAACTCACAACCAGTAGCTAGTGGACCAGGGTGGAAGCACTCAGATGCTACATGCTGCTTCTCACGTGGGCCCAGGTGGAAGGACACGCATGGCCCATTAGAGCCAAAGCTGAGACTGAAGTTCTCATCTTGAAAAGTCCCTGCCACTGACCCCTTCCTCAGGCTGGACAGTTGGCAGCCAGGTGGTGTGCAGGTTTGCCCTCATTGTGCCCCTGGAGCACAGTAGAGGCCTGCATCATAAACACTGGATGGCTCCCATGCCCTGACATCCAGTATTTACTCACAGGAACCACCTTATCACCATCCTGTCAGGCGATGCTAGCTCTTATTGGCTGACAGGGAGGCCAGAGGGCATGGAAGTGCAGTGAAGTGAGGGAAGGCCACTCCGTGGGTGGGAAGTCAGACCACGCTGGCTGGTTTTGCGCACCCAGAATGTGGGCTGTAGGCCTGGCTGGTGACAGGAGGCCATCTGCCCCGCCCGTGGCATCACTGCATCCTGAGGCCCTGACGGTCAGAGAACCTGGTCAGGGTGTGCCTGTCCTGTGACGTTCAGTGCCGCAGGAGCGCCGCGTCTCACCCTGCATCTGTTCTCTCCACAGCCCAGTACTTCGCCAGCACCATGATCATCGTGGGCCTCTCGGTGGTGGTGACGGTGATCGTGCTGCAGTACCACCACCACGACCCCGACGGGGGCAAGATGCCCAAGTGGGTATGTTCCTCCCACCCCCGACAGAGTCGGAGCCCCTCCCTAAAGGAGGCTCCTCCTAGGCTTTATCTATTTCAAAAATTGCACAAAAAACGGGCATTCCTAAAGAAATAGCTTTGGGTTGTTTGTTTTTTGAGACAGAGTCTCACTTTGTCACCCAGGCTGGAGTGCAGCGTGGCGTAATCTCGGCTCACTGCAACTTGTACCTCCTGGGTTCAAGCGATTCTCCTGCCTCAGCCTCCCAAATAGCTGGGACTACAGGCACATGCCACCACACCTGGCCAATTTTTTTTTTTGTATTTTTGGTAGAGATGGGGTTTCACTATGTTGGCCCGGCTGGTCTCGAACTCCTGACCTCGTGATCTGCCCACGTCAGCCTCCCAAAATGCTGGGATTTACAGGCGTGAGCCATCGTGCCCAGCCAGAAATAGCTTTGTTTTTGTATTTCGTCACCCGTTGACGTGTCTTTGCGTAGCGTGCAGTCATGGTGCGCGTATTCCCGGATGCCCTGTGGCACTGCTGTCTAATGTGACGCTGCGGAGTAAGGCTCTCAAACTGGCTGCCCTGTGTGTTCTATCAGCACGGTGTTTTGAGAAGGTAGTTTTTTTGATGCATGCTGTCAAGCACTGTGCTGCAGTTGGAAGCAACAGATGAGACAGACGTGTAGCAGTGTGGTTGAGGCTTCACAACAGAATGAGGAGCGAAAAGAGTAAGAAACAGAACGAGCCATGTACAAATCCGTACGTTCAGTACATATAGGGATATCATCCAACCAGAAGTCTATAAAACAAAGACTAATTGTCACCAGTGGGGAAGGGGGACGGGATAAAAGGAAATGCATGAAAACAAAGGATTGCATCCCACAGCCTGTCAGCTTAGCCTGGGCCATATCAGTCCTGCCCCAGCTGCTGGCACCGTGCCCGGCCACGTCTGCAGATGCTCGCCCACCCAGGGATCCTCTCCTGCAGGGTCTGGTGTCCGGAGCTCTGCATCCACCCTCGCCTGGCAGTCAGGAAACCTTGATGAGGACCTAGGGAGGGCCTGAGCTGCTTCCCCGCTTCATGTGGGCTTTGTAAATCTTCCCTGTCCTCCTGTCTAGAGAGCCTGGCCTAAGGATTTGGGGAGCTAAAAAGGCCCTCACATCCCAAAAGCAGCCTGTCTTTGGAGAGCACTTGTGTCCCAGTTCAGAAGGGAATCTAGGAATCAACAGCAAGCTAAAAGCAGCTGTAGGAGTGAGATGCCATCAGGTGACGCTCCAGGAATAGGGGATTGCTGGGCCTCCTGAAACATTTCATTGTGCAGTAGTTTAGTTACCTGAATGCTCACTTAGCAAAGACTACTTCTTAAGAAATGCTTTACAAAATTACTGTTTCTTCTCAGAGTTGCACCTGCATGGCCCATTCCCCTTATACACTCTTTAGTGAAGACTTACTTATAAGCCTCTCATAGTGGTGTGTGCCTGTAGTCCCAGCTACCTGGGAGGCTGAGGTGGGAGCATCACGTGAGCCCAGGAGCTCCAGGCTCCAGTGAGCTATGATGATGTCATTGCCCTCCAGCCCGGGTGACAGAGCAAAACCCCATCTCTTAAAAAAAAAAAAAAAAAAGGACTCACTTGTAGCTCATTACACCAGCAGTAATGTGAGCTCAGCCTACATGGTGACATCGCACACTCAGACCACATCACTATGTTCCCTGAGGCTTGTTTTGTGAAGCCCCCCCCCGGCTTAAAACACCGGAGTACATTTGCACACATTCACCTGTATTTTTGTCTGATTTCCTTATAACCCTGACACACTTAAGAAAATGCAAGGCCAGAGGTGGGAGGCCTGAGAGCTGGGGGCTTGCTGGTTTACTGCTCTTTCTACCTATCCATCCATCAGTTTGAAGCAGGTAATACATTTACCTGTTTCTAAAGTCTAAATAAAATTAAAATTATACATAAGGAAATCCTGCTCCCATTCCTTCCCCTTACCCTGCATCTACCACTAATACCGATTGGTATATAACCATTGTAATGAATTCCTTCTTTTTCCTTCCAGTATTTATTTATGCAAATACAAAAATCTAAACACCTATTCTCATTTCTTATATTTTGACTGATGAGAAGATAAGAAAATTAAGACATTGAGACACAAAACCATTTTTAATGACCTGTAGCACTCTACTGCTCTAGAACAATCTTAATTAAGAACATATGCTAATTATTCACCTCTCAGCATAAAAGCTTATTAAAACCAGTTGGCTGCAAATGAAAGATGAAGCTTATGCATTTCTCTCGCTTTATATAGCACACTGCATTTTTCCTTCATTCCATGTGTATGTGAAACACAAACAGCCTCCGAGGGACTTTTATTATGATCTGTTGCCATGAAGAAGATACTGCCGGGTGCGGTGGCATTATGTGACATTTGCACAGCCAGAAACAAAACTGTAACCTAACAGAAGAGGTCAAGAGCACAGTTTGAGGAGTGCCAAGAGGATAATTTTATCTTTTAAATGCTTTGGCTTTGAAAGCTAATGATTCAGGCCATGGAATTCAAAGTAGACTTGGCAGTGTGTATCGTATGAGCTTGAGATGTGCACTGGGGGACGTGTAGACCCTGCATGGAGGGAGAAGTGCCTGGTGCTGCTCGCTCCCCATGTGCACAGCTGCCAGTGCATGCAGGCACACTCACTGCCCTGCAGCCCCCGAGAGAGCTGGCTCAGGCTTTCTGGTGCCTTCCCAGAGGGGTGGGGTTGCACAAGTTTTGAAGAGAATCTTGTAGACCCTTTGACAGATGAGGCTGGGAAAGGCTAAACATGTGAAGTGACATAACCACTTACTTACTCATTGTATGTCCTTGGGCCAGTTTATTAGCCTCTTTGAACCTCAGTTTGTTGGTCTATAAAGTGGGGGGATTATACTCCTTTCACAGGACCCTGAAAGGCCCAAGTGAGATGACTTGTCTCATGAGCCTCGTATGGAGGGCCCAACTCACCCAAGGTTTCACATGGGGCCATATGTCCCTGCTCCTTACTGACCATAAAAAACCCTCTGAGGTCAGCAGACCCAACCTTTCCAGGACATGCAGAGTGCCGCCTGCTTGTCAAGTACAATGGGAAACGAAGGGTTATTTTTATAGCTGCAATGAAACTGCATGCTTCCCTGTTCTTGTCCCCAAACCTGTTTGTTGCTGTTATCTTTGATAAGATGTTATAAAAAGATTACCAGGAATGAAAGCTCTGTAGATACGAACTGCACAATTTACTATCTGTATATTTCCTAAAGATAGGAAATCTACCTGCTAGGTTACTGATGGAATTTCCCCACAATCATAAAACAAAATGTAAATGAAATCAGGATCTGGATAATTTGAGGGAAAGGGCCCATTTTTCACACACTTACCTGGATGGGCTTGCAAGAATGCTTCTTTACCTGGATTGAGGCTTTGGATGTCTCTCCTTTCCATGAGAGGCAAAACCAGGATGAACTCCATGGGGTGATTTTTCTCCAGCTTCTTTCGTGCACTCTAGGACACACTTTAGACCGGAAGTTAGCAAACTATGGCCTGGGTGGCCAAATCCAGTCCACCAAGTGTTTTTGTAAGTAAGTTATTTTAGAAAACATGCCCATCCATTTGACGCCTTCAATGTGTGCTACATCAGCAGAAGTGAGTAGTTGCCTGGCCCTTTACAGAAAGTTTGCCAACTTCCACCTTCCACTTTTCAAAGTACTCTCCCAGCCATCATCTTATTCAGTCTTCATTGAAGCCCACTGAGTTAGGTTAGAGGTTCCGAAACTTCCTTGGTTCACAGCACTTTAGTGTCTCAGGAAATTTTTCACAGAGCCCCTGGCCAAGAGAAATAATACCCAAGGCTGTCTTTAAATAGATCAAAAGACTTTAATAAGTTTTCATGCCTTAACAATGTAGCACCTCTGGGGCACAGCACCGCCTCTCAAATCTTGGGATCAGATTGGAGACCACTAACCTAGTTTCTGTTTCACAGGAAGTTCCTTGGTATTTGCTTTTTATCAGGGTACTTTGAAAAACAGCTTTGCAAAGTGTTCACATCATCACAAGAGATGTGGTAATCTGATGTCGGAAGCCTGAACTGCTTCAAGCTTCAAGTTCACCTGGTGTCTCATGGATGTCCTGGGGTTGCCTTTGAACATTTACAGCCGCCCAGGCACTCTTTGCCTATTTGCAGTGGCCTTCCAGGGTGGTAGTGTGGGAGCCAGAGTTAGGTCTGAAGGTCCCCAGGTTACAGATGAGGAAGGATCAGAGAGGGAAATCGACTTTCCCTCTTGACACAGCTCACATAGCGTTCCCCTTCCACGAGGCTGTCTTCCCTGAGATTGCAGTGTGCCTGCCCCGGAGAACAATTTAGCTTCTTCCCAGGGTGCATCAGTTTTAGTCTCGCCTCACTTTGAACTCAACTGCTTGTCATGAGCAGGCACTGCTTGCCTGCTAAAATCATCCGGGAGGCAGTGGAGCCTGCTACCCCCAGGACCAGTGAAGCAGGGCTTGTATTGTAGGATCTCACTGCTGTTGGGATCAGCCGAAGCCTGCCTCGGGGCCGCTCCTAACGTTCTGTTGTCTCCCCAGACCAGAGTCATCCTTCTGAACTGGTGCGCGTGGTTCCTGCGCATGAAGAGGCCGGGAGAGGATAAGGTGCGCCCGGCCTGCCAGCACAAGCAGCGCCGCTGCAGCCTGGCCAGCGTGGAGATGAGCGCCGTGGCGCCGCCGCCTGCCAGCAACGGGAACCTGCTGTACATCGGCTTCCGCGGCCTGGACGGCATGCATTGCGCCCCGACCCCCGACTCCGGGGTGGTGTGCGGCCGCATGGCCTGCTCCCCAACGCACGACGAGCACCTCCTGCACGGTGGGCAGCCCCCCGAGGGGGACCCGGACCTGGCCAAGATCCTGGAGGAGGTCCGCTACATCGCCAACCGCTTTCGCTGCCAGGACGAAAGCGAGGCGGTCTGCAGCGAGTGGAAGTTCGCCGCCTGCGTGGTGGACCGCCTGTGCCTCATGGCCTTCTCGGTCTTCACCATCATCTGCACCATCGGCATCCTGATGTCGGCTCCCAACTTCGTGGAGGCCATGTCCAAAGACTTTGCGTAACCACGCCTGGTTCTGTACATGTGGAAAACTCACAGATGGGCAAGGCCTTTGGCTTGGTGAGATTTTGGGGTGCTAATCCAGGACAACATTAAACGCCACAACTCCGATGTTCCCTTCTGGCTGTCAGTCGTGTTGTCACGGTTTCCTCATTACTTTAGGTAGTAGGATCTCAGCACTCAGTTTAATACGCTCAGGTGGGCTGATGATCCCCTTGGCACATCCGCACTGTCGGTCAGCAGGGCCACTGAGAAGTCATTTTGCCCATTAGCCCACTGCCTGGAAAGCCCTTCAGAGAGCTCCCAGTGGCTCCTCACCCCGGGACAGTTGGTTTTGCATGTCTGCATGCCACTTGCCATGAAGGCCTACCTGAAAATTCAACATTTGCTTTTTGCTTGTGTACAAACCTAGATTGAAGCTAAAATAAACCAGACTCACTAAATCCATTCCAATAATTTACTGGTGGAAGGAAAACAAAAAACTAAAACTAAAACACTCTCTGTTAGCTTTTCTTCAAGTTATTTTTTTCTATCAGAGACAGTTGGTAGACAGAAGCAGCTTTATGCTGTTCGTACGTTAAAAAAAAAAAATAATAAAAGACAATGTTGGTCTTACTAAGGATCTTTTTACCAGCCTTCCTGACTTCCGCAAACCTACCCTGTCAAGGAAATCAAAGGGACACAGGTTTCTGTTTATTCTGTACAAGGGCCAGGCCCCATGAGTGTCTCTGGTGGATCCCAGGTAACTCCTAGGTGCTGCTCTCAGAGACTGAGGAGTTGAGCAAATCTGTTCTATTCTGCAGAACCCACAGGACAAATAGAGTTCTAGTAGAATTAACAGCCCAAAAGAATAGCTAAAGCTAAGTGAAGCCATTTATGCGGGCTTTAAAAACAACAATGTGTTAGCTGATTCACATGCACTGGACTTAATTAGTCTTAGAAATGTGTGTGTGCCTACAAATGCACAACATAAAATGAACATATTCCTAGGCCTTTTCTGCATGTGTCAGGGCTAGGAAGTAGGGGCTGGGAACTCTTCTGGTCCCCAGTATGGCAGGCGCCAGGGAGGGGATGGTGTGGCCCATCCCTTCTCTGGATACCTGGCCAGTGGCAGGCAGCAGGGAAGAACTGGCAGACCCTCAGTGACTGACAAGCCAGCAAGTCTGGGTTCTGACTTTTGGGAGTCTGCCTGCTCCAAGCCCGTCCACCCCAGCTGCAGCCCCGAAAGCTGGCTCAGAGTCCTTGGTGGATTCACTGGAGGTGGGCAACTTGAAAACAAGAGAAACTTTCATTTTTAAACCTAAGCGATGATGCAGCTCTTCCCTTAGATTGTCACCCAGGCTGGAGTGCAGTGGCGCGATCTTGGTTTACTGCCAGCTCCACCTCCTGGGTTCATGCCGTTCTCCTGCCTCAGCCTCCCCCAGTAGCTGGGAATACAGACGCCCGACACTGCGCCTGGCTAATTTTTTGTATTTTTAGTAGAGATAGGATTTCATCGTGTTAGCCTGGATGGTCTCATTCTTATTCTTTAATGAGATCAGAGGGTAATTCACCAAGAAAGACCTCTTCTGTTCCATTGTGCCATCCAACAGCTGCTCAGAGCTCAAAACTGTAGAAGGCATCTGAGCCCCTAGAGATTTTTAATTTGCTTCTAATCCCTGAGATGGGAACATCATGAGGAAGATTTGATTTTGAGAATTAAATAAATTGTATGTGTTTTTCCAGCCATCTGGCCCACTCATTTCTGGGTAATGCACGTGACTTTGCAGTGGAGGAAGATGGAAGCTTGTGTGTGTTTGGGGTGTGTGTGTGTTTAAGTGTGAGGTACCTGTGTGTGTGACAAGAGAAGAGACCTCACTTATGAGAAAGTTGGTGAATCAGGACATTCCAGCCTCAGGCGGCTTTGGAGTAGGATCTTCCTCAGCAGGCACTCCATCCACGTGCTATGGATGAACCATGCACAAGATTTTCATTTGTTTTTGTTTTTCCTGTTACAGTGTCTTTAGAAACAAGAAGTGTTTTGATACATAAAAGGAATGCTTCGTTTCTTATCATTATCCCAAAAATGATCCCTTCCACAGTTTTGCTTTAAAAAGAAACCTTTTTGGTTTTGTATTTTATACAGGAACCTATAAAATGCAAACAAAAGTTGTGCATATTTTGGCCCCTCAAATAACTACTCTGTCATTTAATAAAGTAATAATAAGAAATAGATGTGCGCATAGTTAGAAAAGTATTAAAAACAACACGCTCCCATACTCCCTGTTTTCTCTCTCAGAGGGGACCATGAATGATGCTTCTAAGGGCATTTCTAGAAAGGAAGAAAAGAAGATAAGAGGCCAAAGGAGGAAGAACGGGGGTTATGAAGAGACCTTCCCTTTCCAGCGCTAGCGCTCTGTGAAGTGCGCTGCACCTTGCATTCTTCACATGGTTTTGTCTTAGAGGTCATCCCATAGTAACACATAAAGATCTACCTCATGCCTCCTAGTAGCTGCTTAGCATTCCATTGTCTCAGTGGACTATCATTTATTTGAATAGCCTTTTACTGGCGAACATATGGATATTTCCAGTTTTTATTTTTATATACAAATCTATAATTGGCATACTTGTACATATATCTTGACATTGTTTTGTGACTAAAACTTGGTATGAATTCCAACTTAGAAATGAAATTACTGGGTTTAAGGTTACATGTATTTAAAATTTTGATAGATATTGCCAGATCATCTTCTAGAAACTGATCAATGGATGTAACTCCATCAAGAGTACAATAAAAGGCCCAATTTCTCAACTTTCTATAATAGCACTGGGCATTTTCAAACTTAATGTTTTTCCCAATATAATTGGTGACACATGATATTTAGGAATATTATTCTGATTTTGGTTTTATTGTGTATAAAATGGGACATCTTTTCAAATTTTTTGTAATTTTACTCTGGATACATTTATATATTTTACCCAGTTCCTAAATGGGTTATTTGGCTTTTTCTTAATTAATTTACTCATGTACTTCGGGACATTTTTGTCTTATGCCTTTAAAATATTTTTGTTTATCATTTGTCTTTGGATGTTATTTATTGATTTCCTTATTTATTGGCATAGAGTTTAAATATTTATGTTGTCAATTTATCAGTATTTTTCTTTGTCAGTTGTGGGATTTGTTTCCAGTTTTTAAAAGCCTTCCTCATTCTGAGATGATAAATAAACTTACTCACATTTTCTTCTGAAACTTTATGGTTTTATTTACCTTCGGACTCCCTGGAATTCATTTATTGCAGGAAATGAGGGAAAAATCCATACTTTTTCTTCCAAATGGTGGTCAGTTGTATCAATAACTATGTAATAATGCATTTCTAAAATCCAGTCATAGTGTTTTCCCCAGCTGTTCAAAATGCAGCCTTATTTGTAAACTAAATTTCTTTAAGTGTTTGGTTCTATTTCTGTTCTATTTATCTCTATGAATGCCTTTAATTTCTAAAGCATTATTCATACTCATATCAGTATTTTCAAGTCAACACTTCCTTCAACTCTGAATCTCTCATATGAATCTTTTTTTCAATTAGAGTCACAGTGAATTTACAGATTGAGTCTTCCTATTCAACAGCACGAAATCTTGTGTTTAAGTCTAATTTTATATAACTTAGTAGTGTTTTATGATTTTGTTCACGAAGGTGCTTTGAATTTATAGTTGTTTATTTCCAGATGTTTTATAATTTGGCTACCATTTTCAATGGAATGATTTATTCCACTTTATTTTCTATTTTATCCCATTGTATAAGAAAGTAGTTGGTTTTTATGTATGAATGTTATAATCAACCACAAACTGTGATTCCTACTTGTTTCTAAGATTTACTTCTGACTTCTTTCCAATGTGTCTCTTATTTCTTGTATCTAGTTGCATTTGAGATCAGTGTTGAGTCAGTGATTCAGGTGGCATGCTTATCTTGTTCTCGACATCAGTGGGACATTGTAATGTCTCAACGTTTAACTTGTATGAAGACATGTATTTTCCTTGCCATAATAAAAAAGTATCTGTGTGTTCTCAAACTATTAAGACTCTCTGAGGAAAATATAGATGTTAGATTTTTATCAAAGCCTTCTCAGTGTCCAGAGGGATTATCAGAAGGTCTTTTCCTTTGCTCTAGTAGTATGTTTAATTACATTAATAGAATATTTAAGACCAAATCATTAGTGTATTCCTGAGATGTTCTTTACTTACTAGTACCATGATTTTGGTTATCAATATTTATAATTAAGATTCATCATTCTACAGCTTGCTTTTATGTGTTTTTTGCCCAGATTTAACTTTTTTTTTGAGACGGAGTCTCACTCTGTCACCCAGGCCGGAGTGCAGTGGCCTGATCTCAGCTCACTCCAAGCTCCGCCTCCCAGGTTCACGCCATTCTCCTGCCTCAGCCTCCCGAGGAGCTGGGACTACAGGCTATGCCACCACACTGAGCTAATTTTTTTGTATTTTTTAGTGGAGACCGGGTTTTCACTGTGTTAGCCAGGATGGTCTCCATCTCCTGACCTCGTGATCCACCCGCCTCAGCCTCCCAAAGTGCTGGGATTACAGGCATGAGCCACCACGCCTGGCCCAGATTTGATTTAACTTTATGCTAACTTAAAGAAATATTATAAAACAAAAACCTCTCTATTCTACAACCATCTATTGATTTTGAATTATTTTCCACTTAAGTGTGGAAGAACTAGGTGGGGCTGTCTGGGCCTGCTGTGGTATATTTCTGGATTTTTGCTCCTCAGGTTAGGTCCTCAAACCCTTCTAGAGTCCATTTTAGTTACATTTTAAAAATAATATTCCGTCCACTTTTTAACATAGTTGCATAGTTTTGCAATATAGGCACTTCAAGTGTTTTCTTTCCTCTATTTGTGGTTATTTCTCCTTTTTCCATTTGTAATTGTATGCATTTCTACTTTCTCCTGTGCCTATTGATTTAGCTTGCCATGAGTTTTACTGGTTCATATTTTTAGACACTGGACCCTTAGACTTTGCAGTCTGGGGACCTGTCTTCAGGGTCTTGGGGGGTCCCCTGTGCTGACCCAGCCCTCCCAGGTGACAGCAGTGGGCCAGCGCAGCAGAAGCCACCATTGTTGCATGTGCTTCTCCAGCCAGTGCTGGGCCCAAGACACGGTTTAGCCCTTCCCCTGGCCCTGGGAGCCTGTGGGACAAACGAGTTGAGGCAGCACGGGTGGGTTAGATGTAGCTGGTCAGTGCACTCATGGGGACCCCAGCGAGTTGGAGAAATGACTGACAGAAGCTTTAAGCAGAGCCCTCCGGGGGTGCACACCTCAGGAAGTAACTCTTACATAATTTTACTTTTTCTCATTCCTTCATTTTTTATGTGGCACAAACCCTTCCCAGCCTCCGTAGACCTTCCGTCCATCAGAGTGTTTCTGACCTCACCATGGATGGCTCCTTTTCTAATTACTGTTTACTTCATCTCCATCTGTGTTTGACCTTCTAATGCCATAGCTTGTCTTGAGTTGGGGAAGGGGTCTCGAAGTTATGGCCCCTGGGGCTGCGGCCCACAGACTCTTTCTCAAACTCTTTGTGGCGAGACACCCCCCGTGTCTGCACACAGCCCGCCTCGGGAGTGCACGCTTTCAGCAGTGCTGCAGTTCCACACTCTTTCTTGTCTTCTCTCCGCCGTCACATGTAGCATTTTGCACTGCTTTCTAAATTTCCTTTTTTTCCTGCCAATGGCCTTCTTACCATTTCCTCTGCTGCTGTGTTAGAGTTCTGTGTGTTCACCTTCTGATTAATACTTCCCATCAACAAATTCTGCAGGTGCGTTTTGTAATTCTTAGTTTTCTGCTTTTATTATTAATATTTTCATTCTATTTTACTTTTTAAAAAATTGTATATTTTTAAATTTTGGTAAAATATACATAATGTAAAATTTATCATTTTAACTAGTTTTAAGTGTACCATTCAGTGGCATTAAATACATTCACATTGTTGTACAATTCTCACAATCACATATTCCCAGAACTCTTTTCATCTTCCCAAATTGAAACCCTGTCTCTATCAAACATCAGCCTCCCATTCGCCCTCCCCCAGCCCCTGGCAACCATCATTCTCGTTTTGGTCTTTTTTTTTTTTTTTTTTCTTTTTTTGAGACAGTCTCATTCTGTAACCCAGGCTAGAATACAGTGGCGCAATCTCTGCTCACTGCAACGTCTGCCTCCTGGGTTCGAGTGATTCTCGTGCCTCAGCCTCCAGAGTCGCTGGGATTACAGGTGCACACCACCAAGCCCGGCTAATTTTTTTGTATTTTTAGTAGAGATGGGATTTCACCATGTTGGTGGCCAGGCTGGTCTCAAACTCCTGGCCTCAAGTGATCTGCCTGCCTCAGCCTCCCAAAGTGCTGTGATTACAGGTCTGAGCCACCTCACCTGGCCTCCTTTTTCTTTATAAATTTGACTAGGTACCTGATACAAGTGGGTTCATACAGTATTTGTCCTTTTGTGACTGACTTATTTCACTTAGCATGAAATAAGATGTCCTCAAGATTCAGCCATGTTATACCTTCCTTTTACTTTTTTTTTTTTTGAGAGGAAGTCTCACACTGTTGCCCAGGCTGGAGTGCAATGGCGTCATCTTGGCTCACTGAAACCTCCACCTCCCAGGTTCAAGCAATTCTCCTGCCTCAGCCTCCTGAGTAGCTGGGATTACAGGCACCCGCTACCACTCCCGGCAAATTTTTTTTTTTTTTTTTTTTTTTTTTTTTTTTTTTTAGTAGAGACAGGGTTTCGCCATGTTGGCCAGGCTGGTCTCAAACTCCTGACCTCAGTTGATCTACCCACCTCAGCCTCCCAAAGTGCTGAAATTACCAGCGTGAGTCACCGTGCCCAGCCGGTTCTCTTCTGCTTTTATTTTGTTGTTGTTTTTCTAAGTTATTCAGTAGATGCCTAATTCGTGTGTTTCCAATTATTCTTATTTAATCAGATAAGTATTTTTGGGTCTGTATTTTATTCTGATCAAAGTCTTAACAGCAGTCCATACGTCTTAATATGCAATGTTTTCATTTGTATTTTCTGGATATTCTGTAAGTTGAATGGTTGTATCTTCTTTGAACTGACTTTTTAAATAAAGGCTAGTCAGGTGAAGCAGCAGTGGAAATGGAAAAGGAGCAAAGAAACCTGTAACTGTTTGTAATCAATTCCTTGTACACCCCACTGCACTCAGACCAGCCCGAACTGAGCTTTGCTGAGTATTTTAAAATGTCCACATTTTTTAACTTAAAAATTAATTTCTAGTTATATCACCTCATGCTTTAAGCCTTTTGTACTATTTCTAATATTGTAATGTGCTGAGGTGTTTCTGAGGGGTTTGTATGATCAGCGTCTGTGAATGGATCCCTCTCTGAGAACGACCTGGGCAGGTGTCTGGGAGCTCCACCCCCGGCTTTGCTCACTGGCCTGGCTGGGGCCACGTTCCCTGTCAGCAGCATTCCTCTTTAATATCCTTCCATTTACCATAGGACGTTTAACGATTAATACCGGATTTGCACTCTATTTTCAGTATTTACCTTGAATTCACATTTATCTGCTTTTAAAACCAGCCCCACTGATTTGTTTTGCTGAGATGCCTCCCTCGTTCATTCTTACGTTCACACGACACCTCCCGTCTCCACATGTGTGGGTTTTCCCCACGCCAACCCATTCTCCAGCACCAGCTGGGTGTCCTACCATTCAGCTCAACTCTGACACTAACTGGAGTTAGTGCCAGCCCCACAGGGGAGGCGCTCAATTCCCAGGACTGCCCCGCTCCAGATGCCAGTTGTAAGTGGTGGGTCTCCAGGTCACCCACAGCTTCTGTCCAACTTGCCTATAAATCGAAGGTTCCCACGACCCCCTTCTTAGATCCAGTCATTTGGTGGAACAGCTCAGAGAACACAGGGGAACACTTTACTATGTTTATCCACTTATTATAAAGAATACAGCCAAATGGGAGAGACTATAATAGGAAAAGAGACGTTGGGGGTGGGTATGGCCTCTCCAGGAGCACCACAAATGTGTTCCCCAACCCTGAAGCTCCTGCAAGTGTACTTAGGAATATTTAAGGAGGCTTCATCATGTAGGCATGAATGATAATATTGATTCAATCTCCAGCTCCTCTTTCCTCCCTAGAGGATGGGGTGTGGGGCTGAAAGTTCCAAGCTTCTAACCATGGCTTGGTCTTTCAGGTGACCAGCCCTCATCTAGGATTCCACCAAGAGTAGTTCATTAGAACAAAAGATGCTCCTATCACCCAGGAAATTCCAAGGGATTGGAAGCTCCATACCAGGAACTCCGTACCAGTCAAAGATGCTCCCAACCAATATTAGAACAAAAGATGCTCCCAGTGCCCCATCACTCAGGAAATTACAAGGGTATTTGGAGCTCTGTGTCAGAAACTGGAGACACAGATCAATATGTACTTCTTATTATTTTATACTCAATTTTATGTTTAACTTTTTTGAGGTACTTTTTTTAGGTTTATGTTGGATCTGCACTTATATTTTTAATACATATTGCTGATATATTTGGTTTAATATTTTTTCAACATCTGAAATTGACATTTCTTTTGCATTCTCTTTTGGATTTTATTTCCCTGCTCCTCCTGATATATGTGCAATCCTTTAGTTAAAATAAAAGATTTATTGCTTTTATGTGGTTAAGTGGTTACCTATATAATTTTACATAATATAATTCAACCTATAGTTCATGATTTATCAACCTGACAGTTTCTATTAATTCTCCACTTCTCACTTCAAACTCTATTATTAGTTATCTTTTTGGTTTTAGGTTTTCTGCAGGTTCCTTATACAACGCTGTGTGATATGCTTTAATATTTATCAATTCAGAAGAGTATCTGTTGACTACTATTGAGGGAAAATTGAAAGATGTTTAATAGGATGGGCAATTCATTTATTTTGTGGTAATCTTCCCTCTTCCCTAATTTTCATAGTGCAATTATCTTTGTTATTTTTACAAATTCACGAGTTATAACATTTACTTTCTGAAATTAATTTCCTGCCATCACATACATGGTATATTTATTTATGCAAAATGAATGATCCGTCTTTTCCCTCATTTTGGCTTGAATATGCAATGTGCTTTATTCCTCTTATTCCCGGTGGAGATCTGAAATTCTTCCTCCGTGATGATAGCTTTGTTATTTTTGGCATCGTCTATTCTGTTTCCTGCTATTTACAGTTTGGTTGGTTTTGTTTGTTTGTTTGTTGTTTTTTTCCTGTTCTGAAATGAGTTTTTGCTCTTCGATTTGTTTCCAAAGCTCTGCAATTTACCTTTCATTTTGCTTTTCTATCTTTTAGCTCTTTTTATTGAAATCAATTTCTTACTAACTTCTTTCACAACATTTTGGAGCACTTTCTTGCATGGATTCAGTTATATATTTTGCTGCAGAATGAAATCTTTTTCTTTACAGACCATGGTCCACCCTGTGTTTACTGTTCTCCTGCAGTGTGTTTGCAGGAATGGCTTGCCATTTATTTCACTCTTACTTTTGCTTAATTTGGGCAGCTCCGTGTGGAGCTTTAAATTCCTCTGAAACGGCAGGTCTCAGCCTCTTTCAGACTCTGTGCTCCCTCTTCTTCCTGCTCTCCTGGCCTGGGGTTCTGAGAGGAAGGCCAGCCCCTAGGATGGACAGCCTGGGCGTTTTTGTCTATACCTTGTTGCTGTTGATATTGGTCTGTTGGTGCTCCATTACATTTTGGGTATTACCTGGGAGGAGATCTATATTATTATTTATTGCTCTAATTCATGAAATCCTGGGTCTTTGGGGTGAGAGAGCTGTTATTCACCATGTACTCCTGGTGAAATTTCCCAACCTCTCGCCTCACACCTTTCAACTCCAGTGAGGACAGATAAAATGTTCTTGGATTTAGCTGTTAGGGCTGGTAGTTGGAGGGCTGGTGGGAGCAGGAATTTGGTTATAGTCACATCCCCTTTCCTTCCTGCCCATAGGGAAGACACCCGAAGCGCTGCCTCCCATGGCTTTCCTGCATCTGCTGAGATCCTTGGTGGGAGTCGGGGCTTCTGCACTCATGGGCTCTCTTAAAACTTTTTCCCTCCAACTTACAACTTCTCTTCTCAATCAGCCTCACTCCAGACTGGCAGCGTAGGGTGGCGAGAGGGAATCCGCTGTTTTGGTTGGAGGCACAGGTAGGGTGGGTCGCACTGATTCAGGGTCTGTCCTTTGCAGGTCCACACCACCTTCTTCTCTCTGTCTTCTTGGCTGCAGCACTTTGAAGAGTGTGGCGGGAGGCTCCATCATTCTGTGTTGCTGCTGCTGTTTGCTATTGGTGACATCTCTGATCCTGCCTTCCTCCACTCGCAATGCGCTGATAGTCACTGACCACATATTCGGGCAAAGGGTAACAATGGAGAGCGCGTGTTATGTCTCAGCACCGAGGCTGCTGGTCAATTATATTCCCAGTAATTTTAGAAGATCGTGGCAGATGCTTTTCACTTCAGGTTGAAGTTATTCATCTTTACATTGAAGGACCTTATGAAGCTATGGAGTTTAATCTGTTTCCAACTATATTTGCCCCCTTTTCTTTCTGTGGTAAATGAAAATGGCCAAGAATTCGCCATTTAGTATCTTTTTATTAATATTCATAGTGTAGTTGTTTTCCAAACACATTATTTTACGCTATCATTTAAGATAAAGGTAGTCTTGGTGAAATCAGTATGTCAAGGTTAAAGTGAGTATAATGTTTTTCTCCGGCACATTTCGGTAATTACCAT
This sequence comes from Macaca nemestrina, assembly GCF_043159975.1. Lineage (NCBI taxonomy): Eukaryota > Metazoa > Chordata > Mammalia > Primates > Cercopithecidae > Macaca > Macaca nemestrina. The sequence continues at coordinate 172,392,416 of NC_092131.1, forward strand.
ACAGTCGACCCCATCTGTGGCATTGCTTTCTTTTCTTTTCTTTTTTTTAGATGGAGTCTTGCTCTGTCGCCCAGGCTGGAGTGCAATGGTGCGATCTTGGCTCACTGCAAGCTCCGCCTCCCGGTTCACACCATTCTCCTGCCTCAGCCTCCCAAGTAGATGGGATTACAGGTGCCCACCACCACACCTGGCTAAGTTTTATATTTTTAGTAGAGCTGGGGTTTCACCCTGTTGGCCAGGATGGTCTCGAACTCCTGACCTCAGATGATCTGCCCAGCTCAGCCTCCCAAATTGCTGGGATTACAGGCATGAGCCACCGCACCCAGCCTGTGGTGTTCCTTTCTGTGGTTTCAGTTATCTGTGGTCAACCACAGTCAGAAAATAGGCGAGGACAAGAAGATGTTTTGTGACAGAGACCACGTTCACATAACTTTCATTACAGTATATGGTTATGATTGTCCTATTTTATTGTTAGTAACTGCTCTTAATCTCTTACTGTGCCTAATTTATAAATTAAACTTTATCATAGGTATGTATGTACAAGAGAAAACATATACAGGGTTCACTACTACCCAAGGTTTCAAGCATCCACTGTGGGTCTTGGAACATATCCCTGTGGATAAGAGGACACTACATTATAATATAGACTTCTGTTGTATTTTTCAAACCTCATAATGCTCAAGAAATTACCATCCACTAGAAATTAGAATTTTCTGTAGTCCCAGCCATACTTCAGCATGCCCCCTGTGCCCCGGTCAACCTTGTCAGTTCTCTGGCTCCTGTGTGACCATATTAAACCCCCACCAGCATCCTCATTGCCAAGCCCTGGGTGGTGTCTGGAGAGGGACGTGTGCTTAGTCACTTAAAAAAACAGTGCCTCGTTGGTCCCGGAGCAAGATGGCCGAACAGGAACAGCTCCAGTCTCCAGTTCCCAGCGCGAGCAACACAGAAGACAGGTGATTTCTGCATTTTCAACTGAGGAGCAGACCGACACCCCACACCTCACACGGCGGGGTACAGTGTACCCTGAGACGAAGCTTCCAGAGCAAGAATCAGACAGGAACACTCACTGTTCAACAATATTCTATCTTCTGCAGCCTCCGCTGCTGATACCCAGGCAAACAGGGTCTGGAGTGGACCTCAAGCAATCTCCAACAGACCTACAGCTGAGGGTCCTGACTGTTAGAAGGAAAACAAACAAACAGAAAGGACACCCACATCAAAACCCCATCAGTATGTCACCATCATCAAAGACCAAAGGCAGATAAAACCACAAAGATGGGGGAAAAGCAGGGCAGAAAAGCTGGAAATTCAAAAAATAAGAGCGCATCTCCCCCTCCAAAGGAACACAGCTCGTCACCAGCAACGGATCAAAGCTGGACGGAGAATGACTTTGACCAGTTGAGAGAAGAAGGCTTCAGTCCATCAAACTTCTCAGAGCTAAAGGAGGAACTATGTACCCAGCGCAAAGAAACTAAAAATCTTGAAAAAAGAATGGAAGAATGGATAACTAGAATAATCAATGCAGAGAAGGCCATAAACGAACTGACAGAGATAAAAACCATGACACGAGAAATAAGTGACAAATGCACAAGCTTCAGTAACTGACTCGATCAACTGGCAGAAAGAGTATCAGCGACTGAAGATCAAATGAATGAAATGAAGTGAGAAGAGAAGTCTAGAGAAAAAAAAGGGAAAAGAAATGAACAAAGCCTCCAAAGAGTATGGGATTATGTGAAAAGACCAAATCTACGTCTGATTGGGGTGCCTGAAAGTGAGGGGGAAAATGGAACCAAGTTGGAAAACACTCTTCAGGATATCATCCAGGAGAACTTCCCCAACCTAGTAAGGCAGGCCAACATTCAAACTCAGGAAATACAGAGAACGCCACAAAAATACTCCTCGAGAAGAGCAACTCCAAGACACATAATTGTCAGATTCACCAAAGTTGAAATGAAGGAGAAAATGTTAAGGGCAGCCAGAGAGAAAGGTCAGGTTACCCACAAAAGGAAGCCCATCAGACTAACAGCAGATGTCTCGGCAGAAACTCTACATGCCAGAAGAGAGTGGGGGCCAATATTCAACATTCTTAAAGAAAAGAATTTTAAACCCAGAATTTCATATCCAGCCAAACTAAGTTTCACAAGTGAAGGAGAAATAAAATCCTTTACAGACAAACAAATGCTTAGAGATTTTGTCACCACCAGGCCTGCCCTACAAGAGACCCTGAAGAAAGCACTAAACATGGAAAGGAACAACCGGTACCAGCCACTGCAAAAACATGCCAAACTGTAAAGACTACTGATGCTAGGAGGAAACTAAATCAACTAATGAGCAAAATAACCAGCTAATATCACAATGACAGGATCAACTTCACACATAACAATATTAACCTTAAATGTAAATGGACTAAATGGTCCAATTAAAAGACACAGACTGGGAAATTGGAGAAAGAGTCAAGACCCATCAGTTCGCTGTATTCAGGAGACCCATCTCACATGCAGAGACACACATAGGCTCAAAATAAAGGGAGGTAGGAGGATTTACCAAACAAATGGAGAACAAAAAAAAAAAAGCAGAGGTTGCAATCCTAGTCTCTGATAAAACAGACTTTAAGCCATCAAAGATCAAAAGAGACAAAGAAGGCCATTACATAATGGTAAAGGGATCAATTCAACAGGAAGAGCTAACTATCCTAAATATATATGCACCCAAAACAGGAGCACCCAGATTCATAAAGCAAGTCCTTAGAAACCTACAAAGAGACTTAGACTCCCATACAATAATAATGGGAGACTTCAACACCCCGCTGTCAATATTAGACAGATCAATGAGACAGAAAGTTAACAAGGATATCCAGGAATTGAACTCAACTCTGCACCAAGCGGACCTAATAGACATCTACAGAACTCTCCACCCCAAATCAACAGAGTATACATTCTTCTCAGCACCACATCACATTTATTCCAAAACTGACCACATAGTTGGAAGTAAAGCACTCCTCAGCAAATGTAAAAGAACAGAAATTATAACAAACTGTCTCTCAGACCACAGTGCAATCAAGCTAGAACTCAGGATTAAGAAACTCAATCAAAATCACTCAACTACCTGGAAACTGAATAACCTGCTCCCAAATGACTACTGGGTACATAATGAAATGAAGGCAGAAATAAAGATGTTATTTGAAACCAATGAGAACAAAGATACAACATACCAGAATCTCTGGGACACATTTAAAGCAGTGTGTAGAGGGTAATTTATAGCACTAAATGCCCACAGGAGAAAGCTGGAAAGATCTAAAATTGACACTAACATCACAATTAAAAGAACTAGAGAAACAAGAGCAAACACATTCAAAAGCTAGCAAAAGGCAAGAAATAACTAAGATCAGAGCAGAACTGAAGGAGATAGAGACACAAAAAACCCTCCAAAAAATCAATGAATCCAGGAGCTGGTTTTTTGAAAAGATCAACAAAATTGATAGACCGCTAGCAAGACTAAAAAAGAAGAAAAGAGAGAAGAATCAAATAGACACAATAAAAAATGATAAAGGGGATATCAACACCGACCCCACAGAAATACAAACTACCATCAGAGAATACTATAAACACCTCTATGCAAATAAACTAGAAAATCTAGAAGAAATGGATAATTTCCTGGACACTTACACTCTCCCAAGACTAAACCAGGAAGAAGCTGAATCCCTGAATAGACCAATAGCAGGCTCTGAAATTGAGGCAATAATTAATAGCCTACCAACCCAAAAAAGTCCAGGACCAGATGGATTCACAGCCAAATTCTACCAGAGGTACAAGGAGGAGCTGGTACCATTCCTTCTGAAACTATTCCAAACAATAGAAAAAGGGGGAATCCTCCCTAACTCCTTTTATGAGGCCAACATCATCCTGATACCAAAGACTGGCAGAGACACAACAAAAAAAGAGAATTTTAGACCAATATCCCTGATGAACATCGATGCAAAAATCCTCAATAAAATACTGGAAAACTGAATCCAGGAGCACATCAAAAAGCTTATCTACCATGATCAAGTGGGCTTCATCCCTGGGATGCAAGGCTGGTTCAATGTACACAAATCAATAAACGTAATCCAGCATATAAACAGAACCAAAGACAAAAACCACATGATTATCCCAATAGATTCAGAAAAGGCCTTTGACAAAATTCAATAGCCCTTCATGCTAAAAATTCTCAATAAATTCCGTATTGATGGAACGTATCTCAAAATAATAAGAGCTATTTATGACAAACCCACAGCCAATATCATACTGAATGGGCAAAAACTGGAAGCATTCCCTTTGAAAACTGGCACAAGACAGGCGTGCCCTCTCTCACCACTCCTATTCAACATAGTGTTAGAAGTTCTGGCTAGGGCAATCAGGCAACAGAAAGAAATAAAGGGTATTCAGTTAGGAAAAGAAGTCAAATTGTCCCTGTCTGCAGATGACATGATTGTATATTTAGAAAACCCCATCATCTCAGCCCAAAATCTCCTTAAGCTGATAAGCAACTTCAGCAAAGTCTTAGGATACAAAATTAATGTGCAAAAATCACAAGCATTCTTATACGCCAGTAACAGACAAACAGAGAGCCAAATCATGAATGAACTTCCATTCACAATTGCTTCAGAGAGAATAAAATACCTAGGAATCCAACTTACAAGGGATGTAAAGGACCTCTTCAAGGAGAACTACAAACCACTGCTCAATGAAATAAAAGAGGACACAAACAAATGGAAGAACATTCCATGCTCATGGATAGGAAGAATCAATATTGTGAAAATGGCCATACTGCCCAAGGTAATTTATAGATTCAATGCCATCCCCATCAAGCTACCAATGACTTTTTCACAGAATTGGAAAAAACTGCTTTAAAGTTCATATGGAACCAAAAAAGAGCCTGCATTGCCAAGACAATCCTAAGTCAAAAGAATAAAGCTGGAGGCATCACGCTACCTGACTTCAAACTATACTACAAGGCTACAGTAACCAAAACAGCATGGTACTGGTACCAAAACAGAGAGATAGACCAATGGAACAGAACAGAGCCCTCAGAAATAATACCACACATCTACAGCTGTCTGATCTTTGACAAACCTGAGAAAAACAAGAAATGGGGAAAGGATTCCCTATTTAATAAATGGTGCTGGGAAAATTGGCTAGCCATAAGTAGAAAGCTGAAACTGGATCCTTTCCTTACTCCTTATATGAAAATTAATTCAAGATGGATTAGAGACTTAAATGTTAGACCTAATACCATAAAAACCCTAGAAGAAAACCTAGGTGATACCATTCAGGACATAGGCATGGGCAAGGACTTCATGTCTAAACAAAAGCAACGGCAACAAAAGCCAAAATTGACAAATGGGATCTAATTAAACTAAAGAGCTTCCGCACAGCAAAAGAAACTACTATCAGAGTGAACAGGCAACCTACAGAATGGAAGAAAATTTTTGCAATCTACTCATCTGACAAAGGGCTAATATCCAGAACCTACAAAAAACTCAAACAAATTTACAAGAAAAAAACAACCAACCCCATCAAAAAGTGGGCAAAGGATATGAACAGACATTTCTCAAAAGAAGACATGCATACAGTGAACAGACACATGAAAAAATGCTCATCATCACTGGCCATCGGAGAAATGCAAATCAAAACCGCAATGAGATACCATCTCACACCAGTTAGTATGGCAATCATTAAAAAGTCAGGAAACAACAGGTGCTAGAGAGGATGTGGAGAAATAGGAATGCTTTTACACTGTTGGTGGGATCGTAAACTAGTTCAACCATTGTGGAAAACAGTATGGTGATTCCTTGAGGATCTAGAACTAGAAATACCATATGACCCAGCCATCCCATTACTGGGTATATACCCAAAGGATTATAAATCATGCTGCTATAAAGACACATGCACACGTATGTTCACTGCGGCACTATTCACAATAGCAAAGACTTGGAATCAACCCAAATGTCCATCAGTGACAGACTGGATTAAGAAAATGTGGCACATATACACCATGGAATACTATGCAGCCATAAAAAAGGATGAGTTTGTGTCCTTTGTAGAGATATGGATGCAGCTGGAAATCATCATTCTCAGCAAACTATCACAAGAACAGAAAACCAAACACCGCATGTTCTCACTCATAGGTGGGAATTGAACAATGAGATCACTTGGACTCGGGAAGGGGAACATCACACACCAGGGCCTATTATGGGGAGGGGGATGGGGGCAGGGATGGCATTGGGAGTTATACCTGATGTAAATGACGAGTTGATGGGTGCAGCACACCAACATGTCACAAGTATACATATGTAACAAACTTGCACGTTGTGCACATGTACCCTAGAACTTAAAGTATAATTAAACAAAAAACAAAAAACAAACAAAAAAAAAACCGTGCCTCGAATCCCTTGTGGCAAAAGACGAGTTCATGCTATTCAATTAGATTCAGAATTTCCAAATATACAGAAGCTCAGAGCTCATCTACGGCATCAGGTTCCAAACTTTTTTTTTTTTTTTTTTTTTAAAGGTTAGCTCAAGTAGAAAAGATAAGAATATTTGTTCCAGAGTCAGGTCTAGGGGACTTTGGTGTCTGGCCCTAAAGAGAAATTGTGAAGGAGTCATTTTGAAAATGGTCTTGTATATACTGGGGCCTCAGCCAAAGAGACTTGTGCTCAGTAGGCAGTGGGTCAGCCAGGGAGATGGGGGCTCATCCGCGTGTCTGTGACTGGGGGAGAGGGGGACCCTGCCGTCAGGAGGGAGTGGGAGTGGCAGCAATGGGGCCCAGCAGTAGGTGTTTGTTCCAGGTTCCCTGAGCTCTCCTGAGATTCTTCCAGACTCCTGGAAATAACTGGGCAGAGAGCCAAAGCCAACTGGATGAGGCCAACCCACAGCTGAAATTCAGATTTTGCATCGATGCGACCCCATTGAACTGCAGGCTGAGATTTAGTCCATTTACCTGAAACATGTGAGACCCTGTTGCGGTCTGAATTAAGATTCTTCAAATGTATATGTTGACGCCCAACCCCAGTACCTCAGACTGTGATCTTATTTGGAGACAATGCCTTTAAAGAGGTAACTGAGTTAAAATGAGGCCTTGAGGGTGAACCTTAAACCATTCTGACTGGTGTCCTTACAAGAAGATGAGGTTAGGATCCACATACCGTCAGAGGGGTGATCATCTGAGGCACAGGGAGAAGACAGCCGTCTACAAGCCGAAGAGAGAGGCCGCAGGAGAAGCCAACCTTGCCCACCTTGATCTTGGATTTCCAGCCTCCAGAACAGTGAGGAAATGCACGTCTGTGTTTAAGCGCCCCCAGGCTGTGGTACTCTGTGGTCGTAGCCCCAGCCACTAAGACAGGCATCTGTCAGGTGCTGTCCCCTCTGCCAGACACAGGGGGCGCAGTCATGAGAAAGCTTCTCTGAGCTGGAAGGAGCTGGTTCTTAGGAAGGAAATTAGGTAAATAGATAGGGCCACACAGGGAGGGATCCCAGCCTTGGACAATCATGGGAGATGTCCTAGAGTTGGCGGCGCCTCAGGTAAAATCAGATGAGGGGATTTAAGGCCCACCCCAGCGACTTGCCCAGCCTCACACAAACAGCTGTTTGAACTGAGACTAGGAACTCAACGTCCTGAGGCTGCTTTCATTAACCTCAAATGTACTTTGTCTATTCTTCTTTGGAAATGGCAGGGAATGGAGAACGGCATCCTGTGTTTTGGTGTCTGCAGTGGAAGTGGGTGTAGACCCCTCTGGCTGGCTTGATTCAAAGTATCGGTTTTGTCACTGGTATGTGCTGTCCTCTGTCACTATGAAAATTTTTGGCTAAAACCATCTTGCTTTGAAAGGTTAACTTTTTTTTTTTTTTTTTTGGAGATGGAGTTTGGCTCTTGTTGCCCAGGCTGGAGTGCAATGGCACAATCTCAGCTCACTGAAACCTCCGTCTCCCGGGTTCAAGCAATTCTCCTGCCTCAGCCTCCCGAGTAGCTGGGATTACAGGCATGCACCACCACGCCCGGCTAATTCTGTATTTTTAGTAGACACAGGGTTTCACCATGTTGGTCAGGCTGGTCTCGACCTCCCGACCTCAGGTGATTCTCCTGCCTCAGCCTCCCGAGTAGCTGGGATTAGAGGCATGAGCTACTGCGCCCAACAACTCTTTAATACCATGATTCCTGGGACTCTAGTGGTCCCTAAAACTGCTTTGACTTGGGGCATGAGCAGGGCATGGGCTGAGAAGGAACATCCCCCCAGGCCTTGCAGTCCCAGTTTCCCATGGGATGTTTTAGCGCTGTTAAGGCACTGCAGCAAGAATAAGCGTGCTGGGTCCCGATTCCGAAAACCTCTCTTTAAGGCACTCAGGACTTGCGGTTCTGTTTTCTCTACACTCTCTGTGGTGCCTCCAGTACAGTGATTAAAAGCAGTGGCCCCACAAAAACGACCTCACCTTCAAATCCAACTCTGCCCCCTGCTGACTGACCTCCAGCACAACGCTCACCTTATCCAAACTCGGGTGTCCCTACGTTAAAGCAGGAGTGACTAATAGTACTACCTGCTGAGACACAGTCTCAAGGACAGCCCAGAACACAAGAAGCACTTGAAAATGTCAGCTAAGTTTATTTTCCGCAGGATCAAACCTCACTCCTCCCACATAGGAGATGCCATCTTCTTGTTTTAAAGGCTTTGTGACAAACAGACGTTCCTTTGAAGTTTAACAAATTCCTGCCACCATGACAATGACATCTAGCAACACATTCTCTGGTGAGACAAAGGAAAGTTTAGAAAGACATTGTCAGTTGTCTCTTCCTAAGCGATATTTCCCAGGACCTAAATACCAAAAAGCACACCTCAGAAATACAGGGGATAGGCCGGGAGCAGTGGCTCACACCTGTAATCCCAACATTTTGGGAGGCGGAGGTGGGCAGATCACCTGAGGTCAGGAGTTCAAGACCAGCCTGGACAACACGGAAAAACCCCATCTCTACTAAAAATACAAAAATTAGCCGGGCATCGTGGTGCATCCCTGTAATCCCAGCTACTTGGGAGGCTGAGGCAGGAGAATCACTTGAACCCAGGAGGCAGAGGTTGCTGTGAGCCAAGATTGTGCCATTACACTCCAGCCTGGGCAACAGAGTGAGACTATGTCTCAAAAAAAAATAATAAATAAATAAAAAGCAAGCAAGCAATACAGGCGCTTTGGCAGTGGGTCCAGGAGGAAGCTGGTGAGGTCATTAGGGAGGGGTCATTACACATGGAAAGCAGCAGAGATCATCTACTGAGTAAGTATTTGTTGAATGCGTTTAGGACATGAGATGAAAAGGGGGAGAAAGGCCGGGCGCGGTGGCTCAAGCCTGTAATCCCAGCACTTTGGGAGGCCGAGACGGGCGGATCACGAGGTCAGGAGATCGAGACCATCTTGGCTAACCCGGTGAAACCCCGTCTCTACTAAAAAATAAAAAAACTAGCCGGGCGAGGCGGCGGGCGCCTCTAGTCCCAGCTACTCTGGAGGCTGAGGCAGGAGAATGGCGTGAACCCGGGAGGCGGAGCTTGCAGTGGGCTGAGATACGGCCACTGCACTCCAGCCTGGGCTATAGAGCGAGACTCCGTCTCAAAAAAAAAAAAAAAAAAAAAAAAAAAAAAAAGAAAAGGGGGAGAAATACCCACGATGTGGAGCTGGAGGTGTGTGGGCAGCTGGTACTAGTCATGGAACAGTGACCCAAGCCAGATGGGATGAGTGTGGTAGGATAGCCTACAAGAGGGGAACAGAGGCGACAGGGCTGGGCAAGTACCCAGAGGCAGCTGCCTGGTGCACCTTGAGAGATATGCATGAGAGAAACAGCAGAGAGGGCCAGGGTGGGCAGGGTGGCGGTGGGCAGGAGGAGCGAGGGTGGGAGATGGCACCGTGGGGGTCTTTGGGATTCCCTAGTGCTTTCCCTAAGAGTGGTAGGGGTGACTGAAGGCTCTGGGCCAGACGGTGGTATAATTCAGTTGTCTTTAGATTCTGGAAAAAGAACTGAGAGCTACAGCACATTTGTTCCACTTCTGCCCTAAATTTTGTGGAGTCCCATGCTGGGGGGCTGACCACGTATGGCAGTGGGAGCTGGACCTCCCTCCAGTCTTAAGGAGACATCATTGCACACTTGAATACTGCAAGACTTGAGTGCCTTTAACCCAAGATCCTTTTATTACCTTTCCTTTATGCATCCTATAATTTGAAATATTGTCTCCACCAAATTATTCCTTCCCAGCATTTCTGGAGAAAGAAATGTAATGAAACATTATTCTTTAAAATCCCACAGTAAACAAGAACACACAGTGCTTAGTGCTGGTGTTCATCAGTTATTATTGTTCTGTTTTAAGAAAGGCAAAGGTAGCCCCTGATATGCAGGAGCTAGCCTGGTGCCCACAGCTGGGCCTTGGTCTCTCCTGATGGACATAAACAGTTCACTGAACATGAACGGTCAGGGAAGCCACTTGGTGAGTGTGATGGATTAAGACAAGAACAAGACTGACCGGGCGCGGTGGATCACGCCTGTAATCCCAGCATTTTGGGAAGCCAAGGCGGGTGGATCACAAGGTCAGGAGATCGAGACCATCCTGGCTAACACGGTGAAACCCCGTCTCTACTAAAATTACAGAAAAATTAGCCGGGTGTGGTGGTGGGCTCCTGTAGTCCCAGCGATTCTGGAGGCTGAGGCAGGAGAATAGGATGAATCTGGGAGGCAGAGCTTGCAGCGAGCCGAGATGGCACCACTGCTCTCCAGCCTGGACAACAGAGTGAGACTCCGTCTCAAAAAAAATAAATAAAAAATAAAAAAAAAAAGAACAAGACCGCTATGTCATTAGGTCTGAACACAGACAAGGCAAGAACATGGTTCAAACTGTAAAAGTGACTCAACATCCCCCTCTCCCAGCTCATGCTAGTGAGTGCTGCTGCTTTATAATTAAGAGCCTGCTGCCTGGCTCTGGTCTGCCTTCTTCTAGATAAGATTAACCCACGCATCGCATAGCATCCCCTTCTTCCAAACAACACCAAATCTAGAGCAAAGCCCCACTTCCTTGAATGCTCTCCCCACATCACCCAACACAAGCCCCAGTTCTGTGGTGAGTCCTGGCAAACCCGTCTGCCTGAGACACCCCACAGTTCCCGCTGATGTGTCCTGCGCATAGTCTCTCTCCCTCCAACAAATAGTAAATCCAACTCGTTCAGCTACAGGCCTGATCCTGAGATCTCTGGCTGGAGGACATTTTCACTTACAGGATTCCTGGGCTAATTTCCAGAGCTCTTTTGAAATTGGTAAAATAGCTCACATTTCCCACCTTACCTGGCCACTAGCCCCCTGATGGCATAACGTCAGGATTAAACCCTAGGATTTAAAGCCTGTGATTCTGGAACACTCAGGATTTTAGCTTTCCAGCTCAGAACATCCTTGTGTTTTTTTGTGGTACCTGGTTAAGACTAGCAGTGACTTCATGAAGGTGGAAATCATGCATTCTTCATTCATTAATCTGATGATTTCACTAGTGAGAAATGAAAACTACCCAGGCCTTTCAGCTTCCCTTCCCAGCTCTCCTGCTGTTTGACCAAAAGACACACACTCTACTGATTGTCCATGACTATTTATCTGCATTCAAAGAACATATTTCAGAAAACAAAGAGACATTATAGTGGGTATTTACCACTGTTATGTTCATAGATTGGCCCCAAAATTGTTAACTTCACATGCATATTAGCATAAAACAAATAAATAGATACAATTTAAATTTCTGGTTACAGAGTTTTAGCAAAATGGCACTGAAAGGGGCTTCCAAGCCAGAAAGCCTTGGCACATCAGGTGAACCTCTGACACACTGCCTGAGCAGCCTACTGGCTGTCCCGTCTGGAACTGATACTGGAGTTAGGGAAGCTTCAGGAAGAGACCATGGGATCTGCGCGACTGTTCTGTTTTTCCTGCCTGAGAGTATGAGGCTGGAAGGAGACATCATCTGAGCATGCACTTTCTTTTTGAGACAGAGTCTCACTCTGTCACCCAGGCTAGAGTACAGTGGTGTGATCTTGGCTCATGCAACCTCCACCTCCCAGGTTCAAATGATTCTCCTGCCTCGGCCTCCCGAGTAGCTGGGATTTCAGGTGCCCGCCACCAAGCCCAGTAAATTTTTTTGTATCTTTAGTAGAGATGGGGTTTCACCATGTTGGCCAGGCTGGTCTCAAACTCCTGACCTCAGGTGATCCGCCCACCTCAGCCTCCCAAAGGCGTGAGCCACTGTGCCCAGCCTGATCCTGCACTTTCTACCTGTGCAGGACCCCACCGACCTGGACTTCATGGTTGGGGCCTGCACTCTTTGTATATCACAAATTTGAAGGCCTTTAGCCCAAGACCGTTTTATTATCTTTCCTTTATGCATCCTATAATTTGAAATATCATCTCCACCAAATTAGTGTGTAATTATATAATTGCCACTTTATCCTACTTCACATGTCAATACATTTAAAAAGCCTTTAAGTGTGTATTTTTGATATGATAAAATTGTGGTAGGGTTCTGGAAACCAGGTTCTCCAGATTTGGTGGAAGGGCTTGGGAAAAGGTAGGGCAATAGGCATTTTAAAAAGAAAGAAACTGAAAAACTTAAGTTGTTCATTTGAAATTCAAAATTTTCACTGTGTATCCAGTGTTATCTGCCCACCTAAGAGAAGGCAGAGTGGGAAGGTCATCACAAAAGAACATGAAAAGCTGGGCAGGTGAAAGTGATGTTTTACATTAAGGAAGCCTTGCTCTGTAATAGGATCCAAAGTGTGTGATTCCTGACCGCCCTGCAAGTGGCTTGGGAGCTTTGGGCATCTCTCTTGGAAAACAGAAACTTCATGGATGGCTAAAAGAGACATGGATAGCAGCGTACGTGGCAGAAGATCCTCTGCTGATGGGTTCTAGACAGTCGCTGATTCCTTAGGAAGATCTGGTTACAGGCGAGAGCCTTGAATATTCAGGGGTCTGGGCCAGTCAATGGAGGCAGATGCCCTGCCTGGGAAAGGGGGCTGTCTCTAATCCAGGTGGTGTTCTGGAAGAAAAGGGAAATAAAAGGCCTGTGTCCTGTTTCTCCACCCGGAGGACTCTGCCCAGCCCTTGGGTGTTCTGAAGGGCTCTCCTGGAAGCCTACTGCAGCTGCAGGCCTGCAGCACCCGCCGTGGATAAGGGAAGATAGAGATTGATAGAGCGGCCTGCCTCCTCTTACTTTCCCTGCCCTGGCCTGAGTCCTGTGGTTCGTGGCTGTGCTGTCTTTGGTGGGAGCTTGCCAAGTCCAGCAGTGTCCGGGTGTGGATGAGAAATTACACACTCGTCCTATTCTTAGCCCAGGGGCCTCTGCATGGAACTGGCTGCATCAGCTTCATTTTTACTGCAAAACCACCCTTTACGATAGGTCAGCAATATGATTCTGGCAGATGAAGTGAGGACAAGAGGACAAATGGGGCCAAAAGGAAGCAAGGTTGGGACAGTGGGTGGAGTGACTTCTAGGGATTGGGAGGAAAGTCCCTACCCTTCCCTCCATGGGTCTCCTGACCTGGGCAGGCCCTGGGAGGACAGGGCTGCTCGAGCCACCCTGAGAACCTCCCAGGCTGAGAGGATTCCAGGATGCCCACTCTGGAGATACTGAGACCAGCGATGAGGAACATGGTGCCAGCTTGCGTGTATCCTGGGCCTGCAGCGTGGAGAGGAATTTAGCATCCCAAGCCCCCACCCGAGATGCTTCAGGTGGGGCAAAGTGGCTGGAGCAGCCTAAACTTTAGGTTGTCAGACTGATACGGAGCTGCACAAGGCCAGGCACTGAGTGAGTGCCCTGTAAGTGCTGGTAGAGGAAATACGTGAGTTCAAACTACCCTTGAAGTTTCAGATACTTGTCATCGGTAAATTATGAAAATGTGCTCTTTACTTTCTTAGCAATAGTGTTGCTTTTAAATCTACCTGCATTCCTTTCCTGTGGCTACTGTAAAAGTTACCATGAACTCGGTGGCTTCAAACAGTGGGAGTTTATTCCCTTATAGTTCCGGTGCTCAGAAGTCTAAACTGAGTCTTATGGGAACGAAACCGAGGTATCTGCAGGGCAGGGCTGGTTCTATCTGAGGCCCTAAGGGAGAGTCGCTTCCTTGCCTTTTCAGCTTCCAGAGCCACCTGCATTCCGTGGCTCTTGGCCCCTTCCATGAATCACATCACCTTTCTCCTGCCTGCGTCACCACACTGCCCTTTCCCCACTGTCATCAAGTCCCCTCTGCCTTTCTCTTATATGAAAATTTATGATTACATGTAGGGCCCACCTGGATGGCCCACAGTAATCTCCCCAACTCAAAGTTCTTAACTTAATCACATCTGCAGAATCCCTTTTGCCCTCCAAGTTAACATATCACAGGTTCCAGGGATCAGGTGGTGGACGTCCTGGGGCGCCACTATTCAGTGGACCACACTGCCCTTTTCTCAGAGTGAACTGGTGGTCTTGTCTGTCCCTCTTCCCTGACAGGTAAAGGGATTCAGGGTCTCTGCTCTTCGCGTCACCCATAGAGAGTCTCTCTCATATACATCTAAGGTGATCTTCAAAATAACCCCTGAACCCGGGATCATTTACAAATGGGAAATTGGGAAGAAAACTAACATTTACAGAGTTACATAATTCAAATTTTAGTTAAACATTGCTATATACAGCCCCATTATTGCTTCATTTGACCCTCCTGCCATCTAGGAAGTATCTGTTTTTACTCCTATTTTGAAAGTAGAAAACCTGAAGTAGTGACGTCATGTAATTTGATCTAAGACTACAGGTCTTGGAAATTAGAAAACCTGAAATTAGTGAGGTCATGTAATTGATCTAAGACTGCAGAGCCAGAAGTAAAGGCATTGAAGTTTAAAGCAGATCTGTGATTTCCAACCCTTAGTTCTTCCCTGTCCCATTTTGCCCTGTCCATCACTCCTTCTGCACAGTTCTGCAGTGGTCTGAGAGTGGTGGCCAGTGCTGCAGGAGACCCATGGGTGTGCCTTTGGGGTGTGCACTGACAGTTTTCTTCGAATGTTTCTAGAACCACACAATATCAGGGCAGAAAGGCATCTCAGAGAAAACCTACCCCAAGTAATTTCTCAAACTACAATGTACGTAACTATCTGGATGCTTATAAAAAACAAAAGTCTGTAAATCCCATTCCCAGAAATTTTAATTTAATGGGTGTGCAGTGAGGCCTAGGCATCTAGATTTTTTTTTTTTTTTTTTTTTTTTTGAGATGGAGTCTTGCTCCATTGCCTAGGCTGGAGTGCAGTGGCATGATCTCGGCTCACTTTCCACCGCCTAGGTTAAGTGACTCTCCTGCCTCAGCCTCCAGAGTAGCCGGGACTACAGGTGCATGCCACCACGCCCAGCTAGTTTTTTGTATTTTTAATAGAGATGGGGTTTCACTGTGTTAGCCAGGGTGATCTTGATCTCCTGACCTTGTGATTCACCCTCCCAAAGTGCTGGGATTATGGGTGTGAGCTACCCTCCTGGCGCATCTACATTTTTAACATGCCCCAAAGCTAGTTTTGAAACAATTTAACAGGAAAGAAAGGGTGAGAGGGGTGCATTCTCCTTCCTCACACTGCTGGAAAGATACTACCTGTAATGAAATTACCTGGGTAATTTATAAACACAAGGAGTTTAATTACTTCACAGTTCTACATGGCTGGGGAGGCCCCACATGGCTGCGGAGGCCTCAGGAAACTTACAATTATGCAGAAGGCAAAGGGGAAGTAGGCATCTTCTTCACAAGGCGGCAGGAGAGAGACAGCACAGGAGAAACTGCCACTTTTAAAACCATCAGATCTCATGAGAACTCACTCACTATCACAAGAACAGCATTAGAAGTGATGCAATCACCCCCCTCCCTCGACATGTGGGGATTATAATTCGAGATGAGATTTGGGTGGGGACACAGAGCCAAACCATATCAAGGGGTAATACGGTTTCTCTAGAATGTAGCATTGGCCTTTCTTTTTGGGGAACATGTATGTGTGCTATGGAAGTTAATCATCGTGGGCCACATCATTGGAAAATAGCAAATAATGTTTAACTGCTTTCTGGTTTTTTGGCCGATTGGGTTAGGTGAAGAAGTTTGGCAGTCTGGCTCTGATTTGTGTGAGAGAAACAAGTGAAAGGTGGATTTCGTATTGTGAGATGAAACATCTGGAGACGACAAGAGTCTAACTTGTGCATCAGCTGGAAAGAAAGACTGAGGGGTCGTGGGAACTTGTACATTACGATCCGTGTAACTGCACTTGCCAGAATGTAGGATCAACCTGCTGCTGAAGAATAGCCAAAATCAGAGAGTAGATAGGAACCAGAGATGGCAAACTCACCAGAGACTTCAGTGCAGCCTTGAGGTTAACTGCTGCTTGGAACACTGAGACACGATGCATTGAAACTAAATCTGGGCTTGGGAGAGCATGTCCACACCAGGTGCCCAGACATCTGGCTGGCTTTGGCTGATTTGTCCTGCAGGCACCTGCCTTGTCTGGATTTGCACACTTTCCAAGTTGCCCGTTACCCTGTGCATTTCCCAAGCTGCCTTTCCTGGCTCTGATGTATGATGAACCTGCTTGAGTGGTGTATTTATCACAGTGCAATCGAGAGGCATGGCTCATGATTCATGACATATCATAAATGAGAATATGACTATCATCACACTGGGATCTGACTTAGCAGTTCATCTGGCCTTACTACAAGCTGCTTTCTTGAAAGAGCTCAGATTCCTGGCTCGGAATGCCTATGCTAGAAGAGTGTGCTCTCAATGGAAGGGAAGCAGTAGTTACACATTTTTCTCAGTGGACCAGTTCTCAAGTGAAGACAGAATTTTAACCAGTGTTCAGTGTCTTCTGTTAAAATCCCCAGCTCTCCATTTTTCAGTGTGAAAAAAATCCAGTCCAGGGTTTCTACAGACAGTAATTTTTGATGGCAGGGTCAGCAAATTGGGCTAAGTGTGTGTACTATGATCTCCATAAAAGGGAATCACTGAATTTTCTGTCCACTTAGCAGAGTCTTTTGTTAATCATGGGCAAGAAGCTTGTATTATTTGTGGGGCACTCTGACATCTCAGCAGGTTATGGAGTATATATGAAGAATGGGAGCACTTACTCTTCTAATAAAATGTTGCATTACAACTTTAGCATTGAACTTTTAAAGAAGGAATCATGGATTATCCTGCAGCCAAGTATTAATAGAAAGGACATACTGTGGTCTCACATTCAAACTACTTCAAAGATAAAGAGATTTATTTTACCCATTATAATTTTCTCCCAAAGCAAATAAGCATTTTTATTAAAATGTCGTAAGTTCATCCAGGTAGGATTTGGGTGAAGGTAATTTGGGACAAGCTACTGTGCACCAGTAATGAAAACAGAAACGAATTCAAGCTTCTAATAGAAAAGTGACAAGCAAATAAATTAATCTCCAGGTTATTCAATTTTAGAAAATGATATGATACAAGATATAAATAAAACTGAAAAGGAAAGTTAAAACACTCTCCGGGTTTCCATATGGATGATTTGTAATTTAAAATGATCCTGGAGGGGAGTCCAGGACAAATCTGAATATCCAGCTTTGCCCACCACCTTTCTGATCGCTGTTTCTTATGTGTTTACTGCAGCTCTTCTTTCCCCATTTCTGCGTTAAGTGTGGACAAAATTCACATGTGCCTATTACTAGCATAAAGGGCACACACTGTGCTTGCTGTCTGAGACTGGCCAGGGGGTCCCTTAGTTTTGTCTTTTACTTAAATTATCAACTCCACCTAACTACAGGAAACACAGAAATTGTGTGTTGCAGCCCACACACTGTAAGCAGCATGAAATTCTATTTCGGTGTCTAGGAAATGGGGTAGGGAAGGGCCAGTCCAGGGCACAGGTAAGAATAGACTTTTGCCCTTGAGCTCTCCCACCTTTCTCTTTCTCCTTATGAGTTGCTCTTCTACCCTAGGGTTTCCAGACACTCATGCTATTCTTTAGTCCTAAAAATTCCTCCTCAAAGTCTTGCTTCTCTCAAAATGTTCCATGCCCCATAGTGAGCTTCCTCCTACTTCCTTGGTCCCGCTTCCCTCCTGTGGACAGCTTAGTAAGTGCGCCCTTCCCTCCACACGCCCAGAGGGCTGACTCCTGCAGGTAGCATCTTCGCAATGGCCCCCCAAAACAGACTTGAGACAGGAGCATAAAAGGGAGGAGGAAGCAGCGCTCCTGTAGGTCTCCTGGCTCTTGCTCCAGCAGGATGGCGCAGGAAGACACATGAGGTCCTTTTTCTTAACTCAGATGTTCAGACCAGAACTCTTGTCTGGAACCAGTGAGCTGAGCCCCTGGGGAGCCAGGACTGATCCTGGTTTTAAGGCAGTTAATGCTCCCTATTCTTGCCTCCAGGTGTTTTTAAAATCCTCCCTACCCAGATAGGCACAAAAATAGATTATGTGTCTGGCTACAAAGAAAATCTATGCACATTCCTAAAAGCAAAAATGATACAAGCCATATTTCCTTCCATAAAACAAAGAAACTAAAAAGAATGAAAGGATAGCAAAAAAGAAAATAATTTATCAATAGATGCAGTTTTCAATAGATTAGACAGAAATCACAACCGAGGGAATCAGTGAGGTAGACATTAGCACTGAGAAATCGCTCTGATTACAGCAGATATGTATATAAAAAATGGAGACTGTGAATGATCATTTAGGAGGAATGAATGATAGGATGCACATTCTGTTAAGAGTTCTAGGAGAGAAATAACGGAGAGAAGGAAGTATTTGGAGCTAACAGCTGAAAATTTTCCATAATTGAGAAATGTAATCAAATCAAAGAAAAAGGAACCTAAAGAAAGTAGAAGCAATATAATAAGATTTAAACAAAATGATTTAACAGCTAACTAAAATTCACAATTTCATCACTAAAATAAACAGTTCTTTGCAATGAAAAGAGCAGACATTTAAAAATATTGTCTAACATAATTAAATACAAATATAATTTAAAAAGCAAGTTGATATAAATGTATAAATATATTTAAAATATAAGAAGATATTCTTAAAAATATGTTAATATATTTTAATGTCCAGATTAAATGGACAATTTTTGAGAAAACTATAAATTATCATTTTTAACTCAATAAGAAACAAAATTCAAGCAGTCAAAAGCATCTAAACCAAAAGTAAAAGATAATGCAAAGAAAAAATCTATCCATAATAATGAAACCAAGTTCAGCGATTTTCTTGAGTTAATAAATTTTATGAAACTTTAGCTCACATATTAGATTATCCCTGTGCGATACAGACTTTGCTAGAGCATAAAACAATGTGGGACACCTGCTACCTTATTCTGTGAGGCTAGCATAAAACTAACACCACAACTAGACAAAGCTGAGACAAAACTAAATGAGATCAGCCATTCTTACTAACACAGAGAGGGGCAGAAATTAAACCCAAAAATTATCTTAGCAAATTTCACAGAATAATGATTTTTAAAAATTTGTGTGTCTTGTAAAATCAAGACTTAGATATGCAAACATGATTCAATAGCTTCAAAATCTATTAATTCAATTGTCTTCAAATTAAAAGAGAAAAGCAAGATCATCTCGATCAATATCAAGAAAGCATTTGCTAAAATTCAACATCCTGATTACATTTCTGATAAAAACGTAAACAAAGCAACACAGTAAAGTTAGAAATAAAAGAAAACTAGAAAACTGGAGCAAACATTATAGCTAATGGCAAAATATCAGAAATATTCATGTCAAAATTATACACGAGAAAAGGACATCTACTAGCACCACTTTTATGCAACAGCGAATAAGAAATCTTAGCAATAAATACAGAAAAACTGTACAGAAAGCATGAAGAAAAAGACAAAACTGCCATTAAAAAAGTTTTATCTGGTAATCTACCCCAAAATTTCACAAAATTAACTGATAAACTATATTAACTAGTAAAGTGGTCTGATATAAATGTTTAAAAATACTTACTAACAATAACCAATTGGAAAACATGGTAGAAAGAAACAAATGCCCTTACCAATTGTTTAAATGCACACAAAATCCCAGGGAATAACTTTTATTATCTAAATGGACCCTGTTCTAACATTACAGAGACCCCAATATCTAACAACTCCCTTGGCAATGTGAGGTGGTTCAGGCAGGTGTGGAGGCTCTGGGTGCACAGGTGAGCAGTGACTCTACCATCTTTTATACATTGCTTCCAAGGCCATCGTAGAGTTGCAATCCTGGTTAGCCAGAGAGGAGGAAATCATGGAAGACTGTGTATGGAAGGTTGTTATGGGGTGGCCTGGAAGCGGCATTCATGTTCCACTAGTGAGCTCTCAATCACATGGCCACAAGTAAATTATCAACTCCACCTAACTACAGGAAACATAGAAATTGTGTGTTGCAGGTTGCACAAGTAATTGCAAGAGGGGCTTGGAAAAGAAGAGGGGATAGATTTTTAACAGTCAGGCATCTCTGTCACAATCTCCCCAAGGGATGAAAAGCTGTCTGCACCCTTCTTCCCATCTATGGAGCTCACTCAAGTCCTTCCCCTGGAGATAGACTCCAAGTCTCAACCAGCTCAAAGTCTGGGATCTTTGGGTGTTGCCCTGTCTTCCCCATCCTGGTGGAATATGGACCTCATCATGCAGCTGCTGTGAATGACCTGCCCTGGTGGAGAAGACACAGAGTAATCCCAGTAAAACCTCCCATTAAGGAGGAGCGGTCCAACAGGAAATACCAGGACACACACAGCAATCACCTGTCCCCTACCTATAGGGTACCAGGAGCAGCTAGCTGGGCCAGAATCTTGGAAGGGCCTTGATTAGACATTGGATCTGAGCTCTGGGAGAATCTGCTTTGCCCACATTTCTCAGCTGCATCTGCATCCTCCATTTGGGGAGACTTTTTCTCTCCATTTTCCTTCATGACTCTATTTGAAGTGAGCATTAGAGAATATGACAGGTGTGGGGAGGGCTATATGGTTTTTGTAGCAGTTTTCCTGCTGGTGTCAAATTAGGGGCCCAAAGTTTTCGTACATCTTCAGGTTTTCTTAGGTTCATGCATTCTTTGGTAATACGAGTTCTTCAAAAACTTAGTAGGATGCTTATCCATTGTCTAGCAGTGAATTTTACATGCCAACAAGCATACCCATACTTGTAAAACCTATTCATTGTTTATCTGACATTTATATTTAATGAGATGTACTATATTTTCTTATTTGGTAAATTTGCCAGCCCTAAAGTTATCATGGAGAGCCTGTCCAAATGTCTGACCCTGTGTGGCTGGGGCCTTTCTGTAGACTGAATCTTCATGTCTATCCCAAATTAATATGTTGAAACCTAATTCCCAACTGGGATGGTATTAGGAGGTGGGGCCTTTGAGAAGTGATTAAGTCATGAGGCTGGACCTCATTTTATGATTATTGCCCTTAGAAAAAGATACCCCGGA
The DNA here is from genome assembly GCF_043159975.1 of Macaca nemestrina. Taxonomy (NCBI): domain Eukaryota; kingdom Metazoa; phylum Chordata; class Mammalia; order Primates; family Cercopithecidae; genus Macaca; species Macaca nemestrina. The sequence continues at coordinate 172,413,903 of NC_092131.1, forward strand.
GACTCCTTCCTGCTTCCACCATGTGAGGTTATAGGAGAGGGACATCTATGAGTCAGTAATCAGGCCCTTACCAGACACTGAATCTGCGAGCACAATGATTTTGGACTCAGCCTACAGAACTGTGAGAAACAAATTTCTGTTGGTAAGGCACTCAGTTTGTGATATTTTTGTGATAGCAGCCTGCTTGGACTAAGGCAGGCTTCCATGTCTCCAGCTCTTCTCCAGTGTAGTGCCCATTGCCCAACCACTACTTTAGGCCATGTATTTCAGGGCTCATCTATGGCATCGCACCTTCCTAAGGTCGCTGGTTTGATACTGGTTAGGGTAAAATCAGCTGTGGCAACAGACTCAAACATGTAACAACTCCATCCAAGAGCAGTTCGTTTTCACTCATCTAACAGCCCAGGGCAGCAGTCCAGATGGTGAGGTTGGGACTCTGCTCCACTGCATCATTCAGGGAGCCAGGGCTTCTGTCACCTTCCACAGCTTTCTCCCAAGATCACCCTGGGAGTTGTCATCCAAGGCAGGAAGGAAAGAGAGCTTAAAGTGTGGGATGGTTTTAAGGTCCTGGCTTGGAAATAACAGCCATCACTTCTGCTCAAATTCCACTAACTACGACCTCAGTCAGATGACCCCAACTAATTGCAAGGGAAGCTGGGAAGGGAATCTAACTGCTTGTGCAAAGTAAAGGGTTGATTAAATTTTGAAGAGTTGCCAGCAAATTCTACCATAAACCTGACAAAGAATATACAAGCCCGATGTGAGTAAAACTGTAAACTTTGTTAAGAATGTTAAAAAAAAAAAAAAAAAAAAAAAAAAAAACTAAGTAAGAGGAGACATACCCTATACCTACATTGAAAGATAGAGTCATGGACAATGTAAATTATCTCCAGGTTAATCTATACATCTCCTGAAACTGTAATTGAAAATTTCAGTTTAACTGAAAGTTTTATGAACTTGATAAAAGGTTTTTAAAATTCATATGGCAGATGTTTTAGTCAGTTTTGCGCTGCTGTAACCAAATATCTGAGACTAGGTAATTAATACAGAACAGGAATTTATCTCTGACCGTTCTACAGCCTCAGTCCAACTGAGGTCCTAGCTGGCTCAACTATCAGGTAAGGGCTGTTCTCTGCTTCCAAAGTGGTGCCTTGAATGCTACTACGTCTTCTAAAAGGGACAAATGCTGTGTCCTCACATGGCAGAAGAGAAGTCCGTTTCCATGCTGCTGACAAAGGCATACCCGAGACTAGGCAATTTACAAAAGAAAGAGGTTTTTTGGACTTACAGTTCCGTATGGCTGGGAAGGCCTCACAATTATGGCAGAAGGTGAAATGCATGCCTCACATGGCAGCAGGCAAAAGAAGAGAGCTTTTGCGGGGAGACTCCCGTTTTTAAAACCATCAGAACTCATGCGCCTTACTCACTATCACGAGAACAGCACGGGAAAGATGTGCCTGATTGATTCAATCACCTCCCACCAGGTCCTTCCCACAACACCTGAGAATTCAAGATGAGATTCAGGTGGGGACACAGACAAACCATATCAGGAAGGAAGGGTGAAATGGGGCCAGAGTTCCTCCTTTAAGCCCTTTTACAATGATAATAATTTGAAGAAACCTAAACACCTCTCAAAACGCCCCATGTCCCAACACTGTTGCATTGGGCATTATGTTTCCAACATACGAATTTTGGGGGACACGTTCAGACCACAGCAGTGGAGAATGTCTAATTCATTTTTACAAAGAGAACAATAAGATGGCAAATTTACTTGTATTTCATTCCATTTTGTGTTCCCATAAAGGAATACCTAGGGCTGGGTAATTTATAAAGAAAAGCAGTTTATTTGGCTCATGGTTCTGCAGGCTGCACAAGAAGCATGGTGTAAACACTTGCTTCTGGTGAGGGCCTCAGGCTGCTTCCACCATGAGTAGAAGGTGAAGGGGAGCAGGTTTATGATATGGTGAGAGAAAGACTGAGAGAGAGGGTGAGAGAGGGAAGGGGGTCTCAGGCTCTTTTTTTGTTTTTTGTTTTTTTGGAGACAGAGTCTCGCTCTGTCTCCCAGGCTGGAGTGCAGTGGCGCCATCTCAGCTCACTTCAAGCTCCGCCTCCCGGGTTCACGCCATTCTCCTGCCTCAGCCTCCCGAGTAGCTGGGATTACAGGCGCCCATCACCACACCCAGCTATAGTAGAGACGGGGTGTCACTGTGTTAGCCAGGATGGTCTCGATCTCCTGACCTTGTGATCCGCCCACCTCGGCCTCCCAAAGTGCTGGAATTACAGGCTGAGCCACCGCGCCCGGCGTCTCAGGCTCTTTTAATCACCCAGCTCTCTCATGAGCTATTAGAAAAAGGTCTCACTCACTGCCAAGCGGATATCACCAAGCCATTTACGAGGGATCTGCCCTGTAACCCAAGCACTTTCCACTACCCCCCACCTCCCAACACTGGAGATCAAATTCAGCGTGAGATTTGGAGCGGACAAACATCCAACTATACCAGCTTTTTCTTATCACTATAGATCTGTTGCATTTAAAACAGTGTAGTTTTGGTACCAAAGTAGAAAAATAGAGCAGATAAACAGGCTCGAGGTTTCAGAAATATATCCTTAATATTATTCATTCTTAAAAAAGGAAGGAAATCCTGTCACATGCTACAACATGGATGAATCTTGAAGCCACTATGCTAAGTGAAAGAAGCTGGTCATAAAAAGAATGCTGCATGATTTTACTTCTATGAGATACCTAGAGTAGTCAAACTCATGCAGACAGAAAGTACACTGGGAGTTTCCAGGCTTTCCAGGCTTTTCACCCTTTTGAGGGTGAAATGAAGAGTTATTTTTTAATGGGTACAGAGTTCAGTTTTGCAAATTAAAAATGTTCTAGAGAGAGATGGTGGTCATGATTGCACAACAATGTGAATGTACTTAATACTACTAAATCGTACACTTAAAAACAATTAAGATATAAATTTTTATGTGTTTTTGCTATAAAATTTTTAAAACTCTTTAAAAATTAATATACTCTTCTGTTAATGAGATAATAGCTTATGACAAAGATAATGGTGTTTAAAGTCAATAGTAAACGAATAGCTCATTCAATAAATAATTTGGAGATAATTAGATATCTACATGAAAAAATTTTTCTTACATTATAAAAAATGTTCAGATATAAAACAGAACTGTAAACTTATTAGGAGAAAACATTATAGAGTATTTTCATAATATTGCAGTGGTATAAATGCCAGATAAAAATTAAGATTGTAAATTTAATGAAAGAAAATATATGGAGTGGTTTCATTATATTGAAGTGACGTACAAATATTTCTAAGCAATGTGCAAAAATCAAAAGTCCTAAATAAATCTAATGAAATGTTTGTCTTCATAAAAACCTGAAATCTTCTTTAGTGAAAAAGCAAAACACCATAAAGTTAATAGGCAAGTGGTAGATTGGTAGATAATATTTGTAACATATTTAATCAATAAGGATGAATATCAACAATATATAAAGAGATCCTAAAATTGATACAAAAGAAAAACATTTTAACAGAAAAATTTAGACTATGAGCATACTCTCTCAGAAGACTCAAACATAGTCAGTAAGCATATGAAAATATGTTAAACTTACTCAAAATCAAGAAATAGTATGTTACAACCATGAGACTTTTTCCTCATCTATTAGGCTGGGATTAATTTAGAAGATGCAGGGTAATCAACGTTCTCATTCATCATTGGTGGGAGTCCAAATATGTAGCCTTTCAGAAAAAGTGGCAGTAATTCTCAAAATTTAAATATGTACATATTTTGATTCATAAACTTTACACCAGGAATCTATCTTAAATATGAAGTCCATGTGGGAAAAGGCATATATACATAAAAATGTTCACTTCAGCATTGTTGATTTAAGGAGAGATTGGGAAGTTAGATATTCATCAACAAGCGAATGAATAAATAAATTTGGCTATAGCCATACTGCAGAATACTCTGCAGCCATTAAAAAGAGTAAGTTTGGCTTATAGGTACTAACCTTGGAGGATCCCTAAGACACACAGTATAACAAAACAATGCATATAGAATGATCAATTGTGTAACTGCATAATAACATAACGGAAAAGATTCATGCTGTATTGGTTGGGTATTGCCACAATTCCGTTGTGTAACAAACTCACTGGTCTTGAGAAAAATAACTTGCTCTTATGAATCTCTGGGTCATGGAGCAGCTCTATCCTGACACTGAAGCAGAGCTCTGGTCTGCTAAACATGTTTCTTGCCCTCCTGAGTCAGCAGGCTGGCCAGGACACATATTTCCTCATGGTGGTGGCAGAGGTGCAAGGGCCTGCACAGAAACGTTTCAGACCTCTTAAGGTCTTGGTTTAGAACTGGCACACAGCCACTTCTGCCCACCTGCCATTGGCCACGACAAGTCCCTTCACCAAGCCCAGAGTCAAGACACTGCCTTCCTGGAGGCCAATTTGTCCATCTGCTGATATACTAAAGTGCTAGCAATAGTTATTCCTGGGGCAGGGTAGACTCAGGGTAAGATTTTGCGTGATCATTTTGTGCATTTATGTGATAATTATTAGCACCTACTGTGTACCAACCTCTGTTTGAGGCACAGGGCAATCCACAGTAAACTAAAGAATGACCTTTCCTTCATGGAGCTTAGGTCCTGCCAGAGGAGACACCATAAAATGAGGTCAATAAGGAACATATGCAGTATGTTAGACAGCTGTTAAGTGTTACAGGAGAAAATAAAATCAAAAAGAGTCATATTTGGTCTGTGGAGGGAGGAAGTTGGGTGTCAGGGAAGTCCTCCGAGAAGAGCCTTGTGAGTGAAGATCTGAAGGAAGCCAGGAAATGAGCCGCTTAGGTGTTTGGGGAAAGAGCCTTCCAAAATAGAGGACAGCAAGTGCAAAGGCCCTGCAGGAGCATGGACCACACGTTCAAGGAAGATGAGGGACCACGGTGCTGCGGCAGAATGGAAAAGGGAAGAGGAGAAGGATGTAGCCAGAGAAGTCAGAGCCCTGTCAGGTTCTGACAGGTGTCTCCCCAGGGACTCTGGACAAACCCACAGACCTGTGCTTGGTGGGTTCCTGCTGGCCTGGTGCCATCTGGTCTGATGCCCACCTTCCTGCTGGGGGTTGCCAGGTATTCTCAGAAACTCACATTCTATTCCCATGCTCTGCCCCTAGGGACTTTTTCAAGCCTGCTGGACTAGACTTCTTTCCAGGGACAGCAAATCCTTCAGTTAACTGGGCCATGTAGGCACCATTGTCTTAAGATGCAACTGGTGAAAGTTCTGTGAAATTGACAATGACTGGTAAGTAAATGGATCAAGGATTTGGGGAAACTGATGTATAAACAACAAGATGAGAACGTTTCTGTATAGAAAAATTATAATCAATAGGACACACACACATTGTATATATAATATACATACATATACACACACACAAACACACTAATGTTTATATACACGCACACAACGTAACACATTTTTTTTCTCACTCTTTTAAGTATCAAAGAAGTGGGGGTTGATGGGGAGGAGTCCTCCTAAAAGAAAGAAATATTTGGCTGGGCACGGTGGCTCACGCCTGTAATCCCAGCACTTTGGGAGGCCAAGGCGGAAGGATTACCTGAGGTCAGGAGTTCAAGAGCAGCCTGGCCAACATGGTGAAACCTTGTCTCTACTAAAAATACAAAATTAATCAGGCGTGGTGGCATGCACCTGTAATCCCAGCTACTCAGGAGGCTGAGGCAGGAGAATCGCTTGAGCCAGAGGTTGCAGTGAGCCGAGATCATGCCACTGCACTCCAGCCTGGCCGACAGAGCGAGACTCTGTCTGAAAATGAATAAATAAATAAATAAATAAACAAACAAATAAATATTTTTCCATTGCATTTAAGCAGTAGTGCATTTTAGCTAATTTCTACAATTACCACTGATGTAGCAGATGGAGAAATCTATCAAGTCCCTAAATTCTAATAACCTTGATGCCATAAGCCACATGAACAATGTTAACATTACTCCCTTGAAATTAACAAGTTAACCAGCTTTGCCCTTGCAGAGCTCATAAAGATCACAGATTTTATCCAGCCAATTATGTGTTAGACGTAGACAGGTTCCCAACACAGCCACAATCCAGCAGGTGATGGAGTGTGCTGGCTCTCTGGGACACTTCCAGGACAGATGTGTACCGTCCTACAAAACAGCTCACGCAATTCAAAGACATCACGACGGGGCTGATGTCAAAAGCACACTAAGTACTTAATAATGAGTTTGCATGGTTGTATAGTTAATAATTACTGTTAGGAAATCTACAATGGCTAAAATACACCCCTCCATTTCTCCAGTAAGTAGTGTTTAGATACCTATCTTTTTGAAGTTTAAAAATAAGTATGAACTCTAATATCATTTGGGCTCCTTCTTCAAAGCTGTTTCTCCTTGACTCTTTAATGAGTAAAAAAAATACACATAAAGTACAGACAGTGTGAGCCGTTTATGAACATCTGATGTGAGATGTTAGGGTTGACCTGGTGTGTCTTTTGTCTTGAATGCAATGCTGAGTGGGAAATGGGATTCCTATAACCCAAGGCGTGCAGTGGTATTATGATTCAATTATCACCTCAATTGCAGGGGAAGAAAGGCATACTGCAGCAAGTGCCTTGGGTGCTGTACCTGACCTTCACGGTGGTGGTGACTGCAAGGCTTGCGTCACGTTCAGAGAATTAGACAGCTTTTCCAGTGACACTAAAAGCAAAACAAAGCATCTTTGTTTTACTTACAAGCAGTAAGGCAGATAGAGCTGTGTAAAAGAGATGCAGAATTTAATTGAGTAGGTACAAAATTACAGGGTAAGTTCAATCCTCAGACTCAACAATACATTTGTGTAAAAGTTAGGCTTTGATTGTAGCAGGGGGCTCTCCAAGACTTGGAATTGGGTTATCTGTATGGATTCAAGAAAAACTGGGAAACTTACACCCCAAGTCTCTCTGAGCCATCCTTGCTGGAGGAAGCAGCCTCTCCTCCCTGCCTGTAGAATCTTCCCTTATTTGAAGACCTTTTTATAACTTCGCACGCTTAAGCTCCACGGTAAGGTGATATCTAAGACTGTCAGGACTCACTCCCATCACCCGTTAGTGCATGAGACCCAAAATTAGGGTCACAAATGTCAAGTATGCTCCACAGGGAGAAATGCAAAGTCCAATCCAGAAAGGCATGCTTTATAGGAGAGAGAGAGGAGAAAAAAAAAGACAGAGAGAGGGAAGAAAAATGATTAAAAGGGCAATACTCACCAATTCAAAGTACCAGAAACATGGGTAAATGTAGTGCATGAATCCTAAGAACATTACACCACAGAGCACAGCATTCAACACTGAATAGGCTGACCCCATCCATGTGAGAGCACTTACAGAGATTCTAGCTGAATGTGCTGACTTGGGCACCATGGAGCAGCTCTCACAGTTTGCATGGATGGTGGAGTGAATTTGAACTTAATGATGGCTCACATCTGAAGAGGCCAAACTCTCCTGCTGTCTGTGATGGACTTGTTCAAAGAAATCTCTGCATCCCAGAGAACATCCTCTTCCACCACACCCAGGACACCATCGTGGCTGAACTTGGTGAGCAAGCACAGCAAGAACCCGAAATGTCTTAATGAGGCACATGTGTGGCAAAGAGTGAACAATAGACCCCATGAAATCTCAAGGCCCACGCCTTGGGGAGGTTTCTCACGGCTCTGTGATCTGAAGCATGTTTGGGTATTTCTTCCAAAGTAAAAGAGAAGTTGTTATTTCATCTATTACCTACCACTAAAAAATGGGCACCGTGTTGAGAAAATGTCTTTGGAGGCAACAAATACCACATTTGAGAGTGCTGTACCAACCCATGTATTAAGTAACCAACAAAGCTCCAAGGTAAGTGTCTGGGACCATATGGACACGCATAAAAGCATAATTGAAGGCCAGGCATGGTGGCTCACGACTGTAATCCTAGCACTTTGGGAGGCTGAGGCAGGCGGATCACAAGGTCAGGAGTTCGAGACCAGCCTGGCCAAAATGGTGAAACTCCATCTCTACTAAAAATATGAAAATTAATCGGGCATGATGGCAGGCACCTGTAATCCTAGCTACTCGGGAGGCTGAGGCAGGATAAACGCTGGAACACAGGAGGCGGAGGTTGCAGTGAGCCGAGATCTCACCACTGAACTCCAGCTTGGGTGACAGAGAGAGACTCTGTCTCAAAAATTAAATAAATAAATACATAAAGCATAATTGAAAATCTGTTTTCAGGAGCTTCTTGCAAGCCCAAATGAGAATCACAATGCAAATATCTAGGGCTTGGGAGAAAAGCCATGTACTATTCTGCATATAATTATTATTTTAAGAATCAACTCTTATCTTTCTATGCTACTGAGCTTTGTCAAGACAAAATGAGAGCTTCATGACCACTGTTCATCATGAATTGGCTATGCACCAACACACTAGGCCATAAGGTGGGAGGAGGAGAAGATCGGGCAAGTCCAGAAACAGGTTTCATGAGCAGGTGACTGCTAAGGACTCCAGTTGCATCTTTTCCTTCTTCTCCATCTTTTCTTCCCATAATTTACACTTAGGACCTCATTGGGAGTTGCCTACAGTGGCTGGTTTGCAGATGGTTCTGATATGCTGGCACCAGCCATAAATGGATCGCTGCCAATGCTACTGCTTCATTCAAGGGTAGCGCTGAAGAACAAAGGGAAAAGAACAGCTTCCCAGTGAACAAAACTTGAAGCAGTAAAATTTAGTTTTTCATTTTGTCTGCATAACAGATGGCCAGAAGTATAGATCTACACAAACTACATGTGCAGTGCTCTGAGTAGATGGTCAGAGACTGGGAAATAATGGGATTGGATAACCAGTGACAGACTGAAGAAGAGATGTGTAAATGGACTTCTCAGAATGGACACAGGGTGGGGCATACCTGTGTCCCATGTGAATGTTCCCCGAAGGTCATCTGCTCCACAGCAGACTTCCAGGAATCAGGGGGATGTGATGACACATTCAATGGGTGTCCTGGAAGGCTCCGGGGTGTTTGCTCAATGGGTCCAGGTATAAAGTGGCTAAGGAAGTGGTGATAGAAGCCACTTATGGGTTCAGCAGCATTAACTTCCAGGGGATCCACTCAGCCACATGACAGGGCAAGCAGATGGCAACACTGATCTCCACCAATTACTGCCTTGTCCTGATATAATGGCAGAATGGCCTGAGAATACTCAGTTACAGCGCTGATCAAGTGACAGTATCCTGGAAGTGGTATATGCTTTGAAGCAGCAATCAATAAACAGAATACAGGAGTCTGGAAATCAAAGAGGCATAATTGGAAATGGTTCTTCTCATATTCCTTCTGCAGGATTTTTGCTTCTCCCTCCAGAATATTGTGCTTTGCTGGTTTGGAGATACTAGTTCCAAAGGGAGAAGCGCTTCTGCTGGAGAAAATAAGGCTGTGTCCGTTGAATGGGATATTGAGGCTTTATTCTGTCATTTGAGGCTTCTTATTCCACTACAAAGAATAGAGTAACTGTCCGGGCTGATCTCTAAGCAGAAATTGGGTTTCTGCTCACAAGGGAGGTAGAAAGAACTATGTCCCCCGTAAAAACCCAGGGGATGCTCTTGAGCGCCTCTTGGCTCTGCCATGTCTAATCGAAAACGTCAGTGGACAATTTTGTGGGCTAGACTGTGTCCCCCGAAAAAGCTATGCTTTGGGGGTCCTAACCCCCAATACCTGTGAACGTGATCTTATTTGGGAGTACAGTGTTTGCAAATGTAATCAAGGGTAGATGAGCTGGATAAGGGTGGGCTCTAGTCCATGTGACTATTGTCCTTATAAGAAACAGAGAAGAGACACAGACACACACAGAAAGAGTGCCATGTGACAATGGAGGCAGAGACTGGAATGATGGAGCAACAAGCCGAGAAATGACCAGGACATGCCAGCAACATCAGAGCTAGGAGAGGGGTCTGGGGAGGCTTTTCTTTCAGAACCTCCAGAAGGAATGGATTCTGCTGACATCTTGATTTGGGACTTCCAGCCTCTAGAATTGTGACAAAATAAATTTGTTTTTTAAGCCACCACCCAGTTTGTGGTAATTTATTTTTTCAGCCTTTGGAAATAGATATGAACAATAATAGCAACTCCACAAAGGCAGGGCTGCTAAGGACTCAGACCCTTCGGGAATTAAGTTTTGGGTCACCCGACCAGAAAAAGGATCCCCAAATAGTTGAGATCAGTATTAGCTATGATACTGTGGCCAGAAATGAGGACTGTAGCAGCTAGCCATATTTTCTTCCTTACAAACATATGTGTGCACACATGTGTGCATATATGTGCATGTGTGGGCACGCATGTTGTAAACTAAAAATAGAATCCAGGCTGGGCATAGTGGCTCACACCTGTAATCCCAACTCTTTGGGAGGCCAAAGCAGCTGGATCACCTGAGGTCAGGAGTTTGAGACCAGCCTAACCAAATGGTGAAACCTCATTTCTACTAAAAATACTAAAACTACTAAAAAAAAAAAAAAAAGAAAAGAAAAGGCTAGGTGTGGTGGCTCACACCTGTAGTCCCAGCTACTTGGGAGGCTGAGGCACGAGGATTGCTTGAACTGCAGAGGTGAAGGTTGCAGTGAGCCGAGATCATGCCACTGCACTCCAGCCTAGGTGACAGAGCGAGACTCTGTCTAAATAAATACATATAAAATCCAGACTCTCCCACCTATTGAACAGACCCCCTTGTGGCCAAGAGGACCCCAGAGAAACCTGAAAACTGAGTTCCTGGCCATGACAGGATGGGATGTCAGACGTGCCTTGTTATGCCCCCTCCCTTTCATGGTTTAGTCACAATACCCAGCATTCATGTTAAAATAGAGACTGTAAGAATGACAGAACAGACTATTTGTGGCCATAAGAGACCAAATTATAAACAGGACCTACCGTGCCAGGCAAGAGGTAAGTCACACAGCCCTACACTGAAAGGATAAACTATGCTCTCACAGCCACAAGGCTTTTCTTTTTCTCTAGCAGCTAAACCAGCCCTAGAGTCAAGGTAAGCAATATTAAAACAATTACAATCCATCCAGCTCACAGACACACACTCACTCACTAAACCCGTTCCACCAGCCACAGTTACAGCTTCGATCAGACAAGAGACTGATTTCAGCAACTTTCTCCTGATAAGAGCCCCCCCACCACAGGCTGGTTCTGACCGGTTTACAGAGGTTGCTCACTTAAGTGCCTTTGTCTCCTGAGAAGACCTGTTGACATATAGGGCTTAACCGTAACAAATTTAAACGTTAACCCTCCACCCCAAGGTGAATATGGGGGGTATGTTACATGCATGTTTGTTCACTAGGCATGTGTCAGGACCACCTTCATGAATATTCATAGCCCTCCCTGTAACTTGTTGAATATGTATGTTTAGCCAACCTCTTCAGAATAAAGCTTCTACAACCCAACCCCTTCTCCTTCAAAGTGCCCGTCTCCGGCTTCAGCCAGAGGCATGCTTCCCAGCCGGCAGGATGGCCACCTTGCAGGATGTAGCCCTTTATAAGAAATAAAGTCTCCTTTCCGTTTCTAAATGTAAAACTTGTCGGGTTTTTTTCAGTTAACAATGTCCATTTAAACTTTTCAAATAGAGGGTCTGCAAATGTTTGGCATGGGAAAGTGCAGGCATGTTTCATGAGCAGGTGTCAGAAATTAGTATCAATTTTACCAGGTGACTCTCCAACAGGGAGCAAGGAAGGAATCTCTGCCATTTTCATAGAGCCACTGATTGACCCACTCATTGCAAATGCTGAGCAAGACCTCACCTTCACTCACCCCGTCCTGAACCAGACTGGCAGAGTTCTTGTCCCACTCAGAGATAGCATTCTACATCCTATCTGAGTGACAGGATCAGCCCTGCCCTTATCAGCCCTCCGTGGATTCCATAATGAGGCTCCTACGAGTCTCATCTTCTCATTGTCTCAACTACAAGCCCTCTCCCGTTTATAGCACAAACTCCTCCAGTCCTGTGAAAACTGTGATCATCAGGAACTTTGATTTTACCCATGTTTTTTTCCTCCTACACTGCTTCCCTCCACTTATCCGGAAACCCATCAATCTCTAAATGCTCTGCTCATGTATAATATCTTCGCTAAACTTCTGCACATCTCTAACCCATTAATGTCACTAGTTCATGCTTAATTCCTCCCCATTCATTTTATGAGATTTTGTTTAGCCCTAAAGATCTTTTCCATCTGTCTTGAAATTCTTACTTCTTTCTCCTTTTCCCACTAAAGTTGATAGGTTACTCAGTCGTATTTGCTTTTCCCCAAAATATTCTTATTGCTATGCACTGTGATTCTTACTGCTGCTGCTAGCATTAGTTCTACAATGGCAAGGGCTGCTACTCATAATTGCAAAGATGAGACACATGATAAGTCCTTACTAGGCTCCAGACCCTGCACTAAGTACTTGTCATGCATCATTTCCACCATATAATCCTCACTGAGACCTCGTGAGAGAAGGATTATCCTTATTCTCATTTTACTTATAGAAAACTGAGGCTTTCGGAAACAGGCTTGTGGAAGTTAAGCGATTTTCCTGTAGAGAGCTCAGGGAAGTGTCCTGTTCCTTAAACAAAGTTCTGTTTTTGTTTTTTTTTGTTTTGTTTTTTTTGCCAAATTCAATCCTTAAAATAGAGGAATGATCCGCTTTCCTTCAACAGATTTTGATGTCAGAAAGCACTGACTCATGCAAAGGTCCACATTTTCAGACTCACTGGCAAGCTGGTTGGTGCAGACAAGCCTTTGCCTGAATCAAATCTCAATTGTTTCAAAGTAGAGTTGGGCAGAGCCTAGGCTCTTTGTGAGGGTGCTTAGGTGTCACTATGAACGCCAGACAAGGGAGAGGGTGAGTGTGAGGGAGCGAGTGAGGCCAGAGCTTCAGCCAAAACAGCTATACTTTTGTCTATGTATATGCGTGTGTCTATATGTGTATATGTATGTTTGTGTACATGTATGTGATATGCATGGATACATGCTCATGTATATGCACTTTGTGTGTATTTGCATATGCATTTGTACGTGTATGGGTATATGCATGTATATTTATATGTAGATAGTGGGTAACTTTTCATTTCCCAGCAGGCTCAGATGCTTTAGAAACATAGTTTGAGATTCACTGCTTTAGGACCACAGACTCACGATGAAAGACAAAAACGAAAAGTAAACAGAGTTAGGGAGATTAAATCTATAACCAAAGACAACATGAGTATTTAATGTCAGCTACTTAAGCTCTAGTTTCCCCCTTGTGGTGAAAGGCTTGTTCCCTGAGGTCTTCTCTCTCGAAGGCTAGGGGCAGGAACTCCTTGGGGAACTGGATGAGTAACTGGGATCTTTCAGTCCTGGGGTTGGGCTGTGCCTGTGGCTCAGAAACTCCTCAGCCTGTGACCTCACAGGCTGGATCTGGCCCTCGCCCTGCCGCTCAGACTGTGACATCTCCTCAAACCCTTCCTGCTCCAGCAGGTGGCTACTGTGCTGCTCTCCTGCCAGCCTGGGGACTATGGTCTCTTAGGGCTTCGTTATAAGACGCACCTTTTATCCCCTGGATAGTTTTTATGACTTTGTTCGTTATTTACAGGCCAAGTTCAGTGGCCCCTGGAAACACAGTCACAATCTGCAACCCTGCTCTTACATTATGATCTTATTAAGAAATAGATCCCACACAACTGGCACAAGGATGCCAGAAGCTGATATTTCTAATTAGTAAACCAAAATGTGCCTCTGAACGCCCCAAGAGAAAAGGAAATAAAGAAATAAAAGTGAAATATGCAACCAGCAATGAGGATGATTCTGTTACTTCAACTATGCCTAAGATAGCCTGACCTTTCGCTGGAAATGGCCAGTCCTTTCTGGACCGTTAGGCAGAGAACTAAAAGTCAGGAGCTTCATGAAGAGGGTGGAGATGAGGTTAGGCTCGCCAAGGCCTGCCTGCCATCCCATCGCACTGGGGTGACGGGAGGTTCCATCCTGTTTCAGAAATTAGCACACTGAGCCTTTGGAATCCTGTAGGTCTCTCGTAGATTGCAGCCTGTCGGGTGGTGTCCCTCAAGCAGCCCTACCTTCTTAATGTGAAGAGCAGCACTCAGGCAACGTGACTTCCTCCAGCTTCAAAGGCAAACAAAACTTCAAAGGCTGATGTAGCCTTTCTTTTTCTTTACAGCAGATCACTAACAGAGCCTTTTTGTACATTGCAAACATTTGTAAATATATATTAATATTTGTTCTAGTCCTGACCTGAACAGAACTTTTTGCATGATGAAATGCATAAACTTCATCCCAGAAATAAATGAGCATTCTGGATAAATATTTTAGCATTTTTATGAAGTTTTTTTTTTTTTTTTTTTTTTTTTTTTTTTTGAGACAGAGTTTCGCTTTGTTGCCCAGGCTGGAGTGCAGTGGCGGGATCTCAGCTCACTGCCACCTCTGCCTCCCAGGCTGACCTGATTCTCCTGCCTCAGCAGGAGTAGCTGGGATTACAGGTGCCCGCCACCACGCCCAGCTAACTTTTGTATTTTCAGTAGACACGGGGTTTTGCCATGTTGGCCAGGCTGGTCTTGAACTACTGACCTCAAGTGATCCGCCAACCTTGGCCTCCCAAAATGCTGGGATTACAGGCATAAGCCACCATGTCCAGTCTTCATAAAGTTTTTTTTTGTTTGTTTTTGTTTTTTTAGATGGAGTCTCGCTCTGTCGCCCAGGCTGGAGTGCAGTAGCGCGATCTGGTCTCACTGTAAGCTCTGCCTCCTGGGTTCACACCATTCTCCTGCCTCAGCCTCCCGAGTAGCTGGGACTACAGGTGCCCGCCACCACCCCCGGCTAATTTTTTGTATTTTGTAATAGAGACGGGGTTTCCCTGTGTTAGCCAGGATGGTCTCGATCTCCTGACCTTGTGATCCACCCACCTCGGCCTCCCAAAGTGCTGGGATTACAGGTGTGAACCACCACGCCCAGCCCATGAAGTATTTGAATGGGCTAAGAATTCTTCCAAACCTCAGCTGAACACCTGCTCTGCTGATTCCTGACAACTCCAGCTGAGTCCCTAGGACTAGACAGAGATTTCAAGCTTCCTTTAGCAGCTATGTTGCTCTGTGCACCCATGTCTGCAACTCTTTAATCATTTTTTTTTTCTATAAAGTTTTCTAATGTATGTCAGTCTTTGAATTAGCTTCCTAGAGATCTGGAAGATCTGGAAGATTCCTTACACCATGAATATCTAAAGTTAAAAGAAATGTATAACGTAGTTGAAAAGGAATGGAAGGCGTAGTTTGAATTTTCCCTGATGTTTATAATTATTTGCAATTACTCATATCATTTTCATCCTTTTACAAGATCATGGCCCCATTTCATAGGAGAGGAAGGCAAGGGTAAGAAGGTAAAGGGATCTGCCCAAAAGCTGACAACTAACCCACTAAAGGCTCAAGGTCTTACTTAGACTCCATTTGTTTTCGAAACCAAATGTTTCTGCTCTTTCCCTCACATCACAAGGGCATGCAGAAGGATGCTTATAAATCACCACTGACTGCTGGGGTGGAAAGGAGAAACGAGTGTACAGTACAACATACAGATTCACCTGCAAACACTGTACACACCTGCCCTGGAACTCTCTCCTTGCTCTGGAGCCAAGCACAACACAGAGAGGACAAACACTGAGGTTTTAGTTCCAGGCATCTCTGTACCTGGAGACAGGCGACACCTTAAAAACACGTGATGAGGCAATTTGAATGTGAAACGTCAGGGTGCTTTCCCTAAAGCATCCTTCATGTTCCATCAGCAACTGCTCTGCGGGTGCAATCGGTTTATATTTTTTTCTCCTTCTCTTTCCACAGTCTCTCCAGATATGTCCTCCTCCCTCTGTAAGGGGATATGAGAAGCGTTGCCAGTTTAAAAACAATTGTTAATAAACATACAACTTGCATGTGCTTGCTTGAGAGGCCCATTACTGAAGAATTGGCTCCAGAAATTCTAGAATAGGAGCACTGATACAATTATGAAACTGATCCTCCCGAGCAAAATATTCTAACTTTTTGTTAACAGAAGCAAAAGGCTTTGAGTCAGCCTTCAAAATCTTTTCAGTTTGTGCCTTTGAACTTTGTGCCCTTGAGGGCGGGGAAGAGCAAAATCTACTAGTCAAGCAGAGACCTTGTCTGATTTCTTTCCACAGACTCAGAAACTGGGTAGAAATGAACTGCCTTTAAAGACAAGAAGCAATTGCAATTCCATGAGCACCAGCCTTACATCCCCATCATTTGTGTGCTGAGAAAGGTGACAGCAGCCTTCCAGGCCTTGTATTCAGATTGGCAAACTCCACAGCAGGAATGCTGAATGAGGCAGAACTTCCTCAGAAAAGTGTTGAATCAGTACATTTCAATGGAACAGCCCCCAGAGGCATAATATTTAGTGATTTCGGCCTGCATTATTTATTGACTCATCAGGAGTTTGTGGGTTTAACATTTTATGAATATGGCACCAGGTCATCTGAGAAAGTTGTAGCCACAGGAAATCTTCCCAGAAGCACATTTTCATATTATCAACAGTGCACTTCGAGGACTAAACAGAGTCCCCGCTGTGTCTCTGAGGAGAGACAGAAAATGCCACATCTTGTACAAGCCATCTCTCTCTAAGGAAGTCAAACGGCAGTGAGTAAAATCCATACCTACTTTAATTCTTTTGTTGATACTCTTGTAGTCCTTATTCTGTGCCTTCAGATTTATACAGATCTGGGCAGCTGCAATCTCTAGGACCTAAGGTAGATTTGGGCACTCAAATGAGTCCCTCCTGTTTCATTCATAAAGTGACCCCCAGATGTCTGGCATCGAAGAAAACTTTCAGTATTGAGGATGTAGAATCAAGATCAAACAAAATCCATATTCAAGGGAATTTGAAAAGCGAATTAATCTATAGTATCAGGTCTCAATAAGATACAATTTCGCCATTTTCCAAACAAAAGAAAAACTCAATATTCATGATTTTTCTCTCCTATATTACATTACATACTATTTTAAGATAATCACAAATACAGAACAAACCACCATCAGCTATTCTTAAAGAGATTGCTACAGATTTGGCCTAGAGATTTGGTTTGGTTTAATCTCAATGATTAATATTTCTATAAATTTATATTGATTGATATTACAACATTTCAAAATGCCATTTAAGAGATCAAACAAGAAATAAAGTTGTTAAGAATACTTTTACTGTGTTAGTTACACATTGATAAGATAGATAGATAGTAGATAGATAGATAGATAGATAGATAGATAGATAGATAAATAGATGGAATATATAGTCATGTACCACATAACAACATTTCAACCAACAATGGACCACATATATGATGGTGGTCCCATAAGATTATAATGGAGCGTATACAGAGGCCTAACTTTTGGCACTTGTTATTGGCATTGCAGATCAAGTAGGGGAAATGACTAATATTTAGTAATGATGCTGGGACATTTGGTTTTCCATATGAAAAAATATATATAAAATAAGTAATATTATACATATATAAGTATATAATATTATAAATATATAATATACACATAATAATATGCATAGATATATAATCTAGGTTTGTGTAAGTACACTCTATGATGTTCACACAGTGACAAAATTGCCTAATGTTGCATTTATCAGAATGTCTCCTCATCATTAAATGATGCAGGACTGTATATAAACATATAGACATATAGCATGCATGATAGCTTTCTCATGCATGGCTGAGAACAGGGCTCTGGAGCCAGAATTTTTTATTCAATTCCTGGCTCCACCAGCTGTGTGGCCTTGCCTAGGATGACTTGCCTTCCCACTTTGAGCCTCAGTTTCCTCATTTGTAAACTGGAGGTATTTCTAGTATCTACTTTGTATATCTGTAAGAGCTAGCACAGTACCTGACATATGGTAAGTACTAAATATGTGTTCACTATTATTTCTATGTGCTTATTTTATTATCAATTCCTTTTAGGACCTCAGGTGCACAGGACATCGAGCATACCACATCAGATCAAGGCCCCTCATTAACTTGAGAACAGCCTCTCTTTCATATTATATGTTTTGTCCCTGTATTATTCTGTTCTCCCATTGCTATGAAGAAATACCCGAGGCTGTGTAATTTATAAAGAAAAGAGGTTTAATTGGCTCACAGTTCTGCAGGCTGTGCAGAAGGCATGATGCTGAGTACATAGCTGAGCTTCTGCTCAGCTTCTGGGGAAGCCTAAGGCAACTTACAATCATGACAGGAGGTGAAGGGGGAGCAGGCACATCACATGGCCAGAGGAGGAAGAAGAGAGAGAGAGTGAAGGGGGAGGTGCCACACACTTTTCAACAACCAGATCTTGCAAGTACTCACTCTGTCATGGGAGCGCACCAAGGGGATAGTGATAAACCATTCATGAGCAACCACCCCCATGATCCAATCACCTTCCCCCAGGCCTCACCTCCGACGTTGGGAATTACAGTTCGACGTGAGATTTGGGCAGAGACACAGATCCAAACCTTATCAGTCCCCATCTCCTGCTTCATTCTACCCCCAACTACAGGTTTCATTTTAATTTAATTTAATAGTTGGTATGCATTCTTTCCTTCTAGGTGACATCATAAAATACGTAGACATGTTTTGTATGCATACATTTTAAATTACATAAATGGAATTTTGCTTCTTCCTTTTTCCCTCAGATAAGTGTTTTTAAGATATCCTTGTTGCTGTGTGCACATCTTGTCAGTATCATGCATTCACCATATTTTACACGTCTATTACTGCAGTTGTTGGTTGAACTATGTTCCGCCAAACATATGTTGAAGCCATAACTCGATGTAATTAAACTAAGATGAGTTTTTACTGTATTAAAATCCAAATCCTAAAACCCTAAATCTGAAGACTTTTGTTCTTATGAGAGAAATGTGAAGACATATACAGGAAAGAAGGCCATGCAAAGATGGAGGCAGAGATTGGAGTCGTGGTGCTACAAAGCAGGGAATGTTAAGGATGGTTTCTAACCATCAGGAATTGGAGGAGGCAAGGAATAATTCCTCTCTAGGAACTTCAGAGGGAGCATGGACCTGCCAACAATTTCATTTCAGACTTCTCATCTTTACAACTCAGAGACAATAAATTTATTTTGTTTTAAGCCACTCAATTCAAGACAGTTGGTTATAGCAGCCCTAGAAAACTAGTACAAAGTCTCCAACTATTTCTGTAGAACTATCTATTTCTTCCTTTAATTCTGTCAATATTTGTTTCATATCTTTTGGGGATCTATTGTTTGATACATATATATTTATAATTGTTAATATCTCCTTGGTGAATTGACCTTTTAAATCAATATTTAATACATTTTTGTCTTTTGCAACAATTTTTGAATGAAAGTCTACTTTATCAAATATTAGTGTAGCCACTCTAGCTCTATTTGCATGGACTATCTTCTTACATCCTTTCCTTTTCAATCTATAATATTTGTGTCTTTGGCTTTAAAATGAGTCTCTTTTAGGCAGCATATAGTTGGACCATTTAAACAAAATCTATTCTGCCAGTCTCTGTCTTTTGACCAGTGA